>NC_133389.1:69211794-69811794 GCF_047511655.1 Castor canadensis
GCTGAAGAACATTTACAGAAAGTTCTATCATTCTAAAATAACACTTTTTTATTCAAGAAAATTTTCTTTTTATGTATTTAATTTTGCTTCTGAGTGACATTTACTAATTATACTTAATGAGATTCTGTGTAACAGTTCAATGCACATTTATTTCAAATGTTAAACACAAAACAGTAGTTTTCCTGGACTTCTGAAAAAAAATAAAAGCAAGGTCTAGTCTCAGTTGCTTCTATAATGAAGTTGAAAGAAGTTAAATTTCTATTTGCTTAGTTTAAAATCTGTGTTCAGCAGCTCAATAATACTCTCACTGCATGTGCACTGTGACCGAGAACAGCTAGGTACTAGAGGCCTTGCAAGTGAAGAAAACGTAGTTCCTGAAGATCCTACAACTGAGAATGTGAGAAAGAATTAAGGGAGTTCATTTATGAAAGGTGCAAACAAACAATAGAAAGTTGTAAACAAACATTTAAGAGTCATATTCATTTAGTGACGTCTTAGGAAAGCTGCATGTCAAAATGAATTTAATACATCATACTTTACATATTTCTTAATAATTTTACACATTTCCTGTTATGTAATCAGAAACACTCTGATTATATCGTAGAAACTAGCATTAAAAGTAAACCATTTCAAAATTTAACAAACCTCATAAAGTTGTCTTTCAAAGTAAATGATTAATTACAAAGCTTTGAAAAAAACCAAATTGCCCAAAAATGAAATTTGACAGAAATATATCTTACAGAAATTCTACTTTATAATATTTGGCTTTTATGGCTAAACTGCAGAACCAGATCCAATTTCAATATTTGCCCCATAATATCAACACCAGCTGAATAGCTAATGCGAAGCCAACCAGAAACAAAATATTTGCTCCTTTAGTTGGACTCCGTAGCATGTTACCACATACTTGGTGTTTCAATAATGCAGGGTTTCAGTAGGGCTGATTGGCAGTTAAAACATAAATTTCTAAAAGGGGGATCTGGATTTAGTAGAAGCTGGATTTTTTGAGCTAATACAAAGATCGTGGCTAATATTGGCGTGGGTTTTACACGCCATATGACCTCGGGATGTGCATATCCCATGCATTTCTCTGCACACTGTACAGTGATGCAGCTATATGTGTAGACCAGGACAGATTAACCTATGTTGGGGCATTGAGTTTATTGCAGCTTTTGAGTATGTCTCTGTTTTCCAACAGGTTGTTTGGTACCAAATCAGTAATCCGGACAGACTGTTCCAGCACTTGGAAGATCATAGTGAACCCGGACCTGTCCTGGTATCACCATGCTAACCCCATCCTGCTGCTGGCGATGTACTACACACTGGCCACACTGATCTGCATCTGGCTGCAGGAACCCCTTGTAAGGGTAGAAAGGGTTTGAGGATCTTGTCTGTAACGTGAAATGATTGATTAATCCCCGCTACTTATGGGCTAGTCAGTGCTTATTCCAGCCTAAGTACTCTTCTAGTGAGAGCATCTTATTCTGCAGAGAGCCCAGCCTTCCTTCCCCAGCTCCACTGTGTACTCTTGAGCACAGTCATTGTGAGGAGGGTGCAGACTTATTTGTAGTGAGCACTCGCTAAGCACCAGACTAGGCTGTTGACCACATTATCTCTAAGCACTTGTACCCATCTTACAGATGAGGAAAATGAAGTGTGAGAGGTAAATTTTTCTGGAATCACACACTTCCTGAATAGACTGAAGCCTCATTTGACAACAAAGCTTGAGTCTTAGAGACCATGCAACCCCAGTTATCATAGTGATTGGAGTTTTCAAATCTCCTCCATCCATCTCGTCCCCAAAGATGCTGTAGTGGCAGGTAGCTGTAGTGAAGTGGGGAAAGGAGAACATTCCATCCAGCACAGTTGAAGGCTGGTCCATGCCAGGAATAGCAACAAGGACATGAAGCCGTGAGGGGGGACCAAAGGCTGAGTCTTCTCTTGATTTTCTTCAATGACAAAAGCTTTGGTCCTCTTTTATTTCCCTTCAATGACTGTGAAGAGCTCAGATGCAAGATAAGAAACTGGCAGTTAAGGAGGCAGATATTATAGGGAGGGCTGTTGCACCTCTCATCTATGACCTGCAAGGGGTGCTGTTTACATCAGTAGCAGCTCAGTGAACCTGGTTGAATCCAGGCCTGGGATGCACTCTCCCATCTCTCCTTCTCCTGTTGCATTTCTGGCCTGGAGCAGTTTTCTTTTCCTCCCTTCCTATCTCCACACCCACAGACTACTCCAGATCCACACATTCCATCCAGCAGTCATGTGACAAATGCTTCTTGAGGGCCAACTGGGTCATGCACTAAGCTAGAGCAAGAGAGGAGCAAGACTAAAATAGGCAAGGCCTGCACTTCTCAGAGCTGAACGTGTCACAAGAGAAAAAGCATATTTCCACCGATCTCTGGCAGAAGTGTCACCTGCACAGATAGGGATGTCTTCCTTCCTCTGTGGCATGGCATGAAGGCAACAGCTATGTTAGGATCAGGGTCACAGAGCTCATCCTTGGTAGTGGGATTCTCACAGATCATCTTCCTTTGGGGCCATCAATGACAGTTACATGACAACAAATGCTATGCACAGTCAGAAGGAATTCCAGCCAGGCACCACTAGCTCACACCTGTAATCCTAGCAACTCAGGAAGCAGAGATCAAGAGGATTACCGTTTGAAGCCAGCCCTGGCAAATAGTTCGGAAGACCCTATTTCAAAAAACCCATCACAAAAAAGGGCTGATGGAGTGGCTCAAGGTGTAGGCCCTGAGTTCAAACCTCAGTACAGAAAAGAAGAAGAAGAAGAGGAAATTCCAGTCATCTTGTGTTACATTTTTTTCCAATTCTCTTTATAAATTTTGTCTGTGTCAATAATCAATTCCTTTAAATTTTTAATATGTTTGCTTCCTCCACAAACATACATATGTAGCCATAAATTAAAATGTGTACACAAGAAATTAAAAATTAAATTAATACGATGGAACTATTTCTGAATAATGTCTTATATTGCAGAAATCAAGGCACTCAAATTACTGATAACTCCCAGTGTCTTTAGCTTTCCCTGCGATAGCTCCTGTAGCTACTCAGATAATGCAATGGAGAGTAAATGCTCTATTATTGCCTCTGCAGGTCTGGATAAGACTCTTGTCCCAGCAACAAGCCATCTGGGGAGCAAGGGAAGGCAGAGAGAGTGGGGAAGGCAATCTAAGCTACAGGCCACCAAGCAATGTCAGAATTACAAACACAGCATCTGCAGGCATCAGTGGAGTGGAGCAGAGGGCTTCATAGTAGCATCAGAATTTCAGGTGGTCTGCTCTTTAGATGGGCTGGGAGTGAAAGACTGTGTGATTGAGGCAATGTAGAAAAACAAGAAGCCGTTTTCCTCAGAGTTCCTGCATATTTAATGAAAAATGCCTGCCACAACATGCAACTGGGGAAGTAAAAGTCTATCAAACATGTTTGAAAGAGAGCAAAGGGCTACGCATGGTGGTTTATGCCTGCAATCCCAGCTACATGGGGGGCACAGGTAGAGGAGCGCAGTCTGAGAGAGGCTCCAGGCAAAAACAGGAGACTTTATCTAAAAAAATAACTAAAGTAAAAAGGGCTGGGGTGTGGCTCATGAGGTAGAACACTTGTCATACAAGTGCGAGGCACTGAGTTCAAAATCCAGTACCACCAAAAATTAAAGCGAGAGAGAGAGAAAAAAATTTAGCATCTATCAAGAGTTAAATGTGGAGCCCAGCATAGTGGTACACATCTGTAATCCCAGCACTCAGGTGGCTGTGGCAGATGGATCTCTGGTTCAAGGCCAGCCTGGGGTACATAGTAAGACCCTGTCTCCAAAAACCAATAAATAGATAAATACTGTCTTAATTAAAGCTTGCCAATGGCTGGCTTACACAGTTATCTGTGTGTTCTTTTGAAAGCTCTCACCCCAAAATCCATTTCCATAAACTGTACAAGTTTAGAATACACACTGAGAAGCTGTGGGTATTTGACATGATGGCATATTCTGTAATGTGTGGAGCCTTGTAGGAATCAGGGAACATTTCATACAGGTGTTCTTATCAGGTCAAGAAAAGCATTTTTGTCATGTTAGGAATATGTTGATCAAATCCCATATACAATATGATTAACTTTGAAAATGAATCAGTTGGGCAGAGATGAAAAGTGTGGACTTGCTTTGGGAAGAAGAGCTGTTTCCTTGTGGGTGTGTTTCAGGTGCAGGATGAGAAGACCAAAGAAGAGGAGAGATCCCTGGCTTGTGACTCCAGCCAGAAGATGGCAGAGAAGAGGCAAAGCCTGTGGTATGCAGCCGACCACCCAACCAATGAAAGAAAGGTAAGGTGGGGCAAGGAGTCTGCATTTTATTGTTGAATGTGGACCTTAGGATATGAGATGTGCTCCTGGCTTGTGGAAAGAGTTGACTTAGGCAGCTGGGTGCCATAGTGAGCTGCTGAACACTGGAGCTGGAACACAATTGTGCATGTCTATTCTTCCATGGGACCTCTTAATTCTAAAACAAAGGATTCTTAATTTTCTTAGTTCTTTCTTTTTTTTGCAGTACTGGGGTTTGAACTCAGATCCTCATGCTTAGCTAGGTAGGTGCTCTACGCCTTAAGCCACTCCACCAGCCCTATATTAATTTTCTTAAGTGTCTTTTTAGTATCCTGTGTGATAAAACAGGACAGCAGCACAGCATGCCACATAGGCAGTCTGACAACTTTCCTGATGAGGGACGGGAGACTGAGCTGAGCTCGCTTTGGGTCCACAGCCTTCACTTTCACTCGAAGGAACAGCTGAGGGACAAAATATACTTGTTCAGATCTGATATTTGACAAATAGTTACTTAAAAATAAAGAAGGTGAGCCTGTCACTTCAAGGCAAGCAGCCAATTAACATTTGATGCCAGTTATAAAATTTAAACATTTGAGTAAAAATAGAATTTTGTAAAACTTGTATCGATCACTGAGATCTTAAAAAGTGCCAGTATTTCAGGACTTTTCTGATTTTTTTTAAAATGATGTTTTAGCAAATGTGCTTTTAAAATATTACATAATAAGCTGGACACCAGTATCTCACATCTGTAATCCTAGCTACTCAGGAGGCAGAGATCAGGAGGACTGTGGTTCGAAGTCAGCACTGGCAAATAGTTCCAGACCCTGTCTTGAAACACACCCATCACAAAAAGGCTCAACATGTGGGCCCTGAGTTCAAACTCCAGTACTGCAAAAAAAATAACATAATTGTATAATGAAATGTGTCAGCCAGTACTGGTGGAGCTGTATAGCTCAAAGAAGCAACACCTTCAATATCACCACCACCTGAGAGCACACAGGTGAAAGACCCATTTGAGGTGCAAGACAGAGCGTGGGTTTCAGTCTCACCATGGAGGTCACCTTCACTGATTGAGATTCGGGTCCCACAGTGCAGCTGCCCTTTTCTGAATATGCCACAGGAGAGTTTGGTGTGTACCCCAGGAGACTAGCTAGATATCTGTGAAACCACATATTCATCACATCATCACAACCTAAGCAACGTATCCCAGAAGATGAGAGCAGAAGCAATAAAAGATACGTAGATGTGTAAAGCAACAGTACTCTTTCCAGTTTTGTTGTTTTTTTTTAAATATAACTAATAGCATTAATTTATTTTAGCATAAAATGGGATTTTTATTTTTAATAAATTAATAAATATCTATACCTCCATTTTAATTTCTAATATGGTACATATTAGTACATAGACCCTGCATAAAATAAAACTTCTTTGGAGACTTCACTGGTTTTTAAGAAAATAAATGAGTACTGATTCTAAAATGTCACAGAGGCATTTCTTGTGCTAATTGTTACTTGAGGAAAGCCCAAAGCACCTGCACTAATAGAGTTAAAGAGCACCATCATATAAATAATTATTTTCTTGTGGAAACACGCAAATCTTATTCTCAGACTTCAGGACAAATCATTTGTTTTTCACTAAGAAAATTTATTTCTTAAAAAGTAGACTTTCCAAATCCTGCAGCTGTCTCATAGAGTCTTAGGAGAGAAAACTAAGTATCTGACTTGTATTAGAAGAAAGTGCTCGTAAAATTGTGTGGCTGTCACCTGTCTGCTGCTGTAGTTAAAAGCACATATGGAACTGGGAAGTGGGGAAGTGGGTACAACAAGCAGCTCTTTCATTATTTCTCCTTGCATCCTGCATGACAGTTTAACACTCTAGCATCCTGGTGGGAGAGTGGATATGTATATAGTAAAATTTACAGATATCTGAACATCAAATGCTTTCAGCTTACCCACTAACATGCTGTCCTGCATTGCTTTTTGCAGCTTTTATCCATGATCCAAGATGACTACAAACCATCTGATGTTAGTATATCCTTAGAATTATCATTTGTGCTTGTGTAAGTGACTTAAAAGTGACAAACGGAATTAACTCCTTTGAGTACATTTTAACAATCTAGAAAATTACTTTTTGCAAAAGTTGTATCTGCTTTATTGCTGACTCATATGATATGAGATTGAATATAGCATACAAAATGCTTTTAAGCTTTGAAGAAACCTTGTTTGTGCAACTGTTTCTAAGTGTTCTGTTTGATAGCTTTGCTAATTCTTATATAATTTAAATAGGAAGTCTTGCATGTATGTATGCTTATATGTTTATTTTAAAAAGATACAATGCCAAAGAGACAAACAGGAAAAAAAGAAAACCCAGTGTTTGCACTGAGTGAACTTCACCTTTCTGTTAGGCAGAGATCCTCAGAGCCCCCAAAATATTTGCTTTAGCCCTGCCTGGGCTCTATGGGTATGGAGCAGGACCAGGCTTAGCCAAGGTGCAAGGAAGGTCACAGACCCCAGACCCACAGGGTGGTGGTGAGGGGCATGTGTAGAGGGCTGAGCTTGGAGAGGTCACACAGATCACAAACACAGGCTCACATGTGTGAGGCTTTCCCAAGATTTGCACAGTGCAAAGAGGGCCAAGCTGCCACTGCACAGTTGGTGGAAGAAGTGCAGCAAGATCACATGCCATAGCTGCCGAGTAGGTTTGGATAGGTGACTAAATTGTTCAGCTTCCAATCTGCTCTTTACTTTTGGGCAGTTCGTGGGATACAAGGAGGAGGAGTGTACCCACAGATAGCCCACGGCTGTGCTCACAGGTGTCCTGTTCCTGCCCTCCCCTGGCAGGGCCTGCTGGTGACCGTGAATGGCAACCCTGTGGACTACCACACCATCCACCCCAGTGTGCCCATGGAAAATGGCCCGGCCAAGGCTGACCTGTACTCTACCCCCCAGTACCAAGTGAGAGCCCTCAGATGAGTTCTCAGGTAACAGGGACAATGGGGAAGGGGTATGTGTCTTTGCAGCTTTCTCTTGTTGGTTGTTTATTTGGTTCTTTCATTTTTAAGCAGACAAAGCCTTATCTGAGGTCAGTATAATTACACTCTTTCTTTTAAGTTCTGCCTCTATTTTATGCCAATACATTGCTATTCGTGTTCTATTCTTGCATACAAAATAAGTGGCATGTTGGGCCAAACTGAAAAATACAGGCAGAAAAGAGGTTTTAAACATGTTAGCTTTTTGCCAGGTTCTTGTGACTCATGACTGTAATCCTGGCTTCTCAGGAGGCAGCTTTGAAAATAGCCAACATGAAACAGGGTTGGTGGAGTGGCTCAAGTAGTACAGCACCTGCTTTGCAAGTGTGAGGGCCTGTTTTCAAACCCCAGTACTGCCAAAAAAATGTTAACGTTTTATAACATAAAACAGGCATGTATGTGTGTGTATTTATCTATCTATTTAGGTTACTATGTGCTAGTCTCAATTAGTTGATATTTTTATGATTGTCTGTAGTTTTGGGGGTAACATATGAATGTTCTAAGAAAGGGTCCTTTTTTATCAATTACAAAAAGAGAGAGGGTCAAAACTTCCGAGCTGTGCTTCAGTTGATTTTGCTGAAGGGAAGCAGACAATTGGAGAGGAGACATAGGTAGTCTGGGACCAGCATCTCACTCTCTCACTTACTTTGGGCCTATGCAGCATTGTTTAAAAAAATCTAAAACAGTAGGGAACTTGCAGCTCTGATCTAGAAATGGAAACTTCTAGAAGCTCTTGAAGTTTGTGAGCATCTGGCAACACTAGTCCCTCAGCTCTTCAGGCAGTGGTTGACTGGACCTCTGTTGCCACTTCCCATGTGACAGTGACAATTGCCAATTGAAAAAAACATCAAAGGCTTACAGGTAGCGGGAAAGTGGTGACAAAACTATTATCTCTATTTGTGTGGAACTGAAGCTAGTGTTGTCCAATTTATCCTGCCTGTAAGGAACACAATGAGCTAGTTTGCATCATGGAACATTTTGCTTTTTCTGAGGGCTCTTTACATAATTCTTTGTCAGGCTTATTATGATTCTGATTCTGATACTGATTCTGACCAGTACTTCCTTAGCACTTCCTGGAGTTGTCCTGACAATATTTGTACCTAGCAGTACATGGTTAGCTGAAGGTCAGCCTCTGTCTTACATACATGCACATACACACCCGACTCCAGATGACATCTGTGAACATGAAAGAGTGTCAGGTTACTGGTTTGTAACCCACACATGTGTGTTTTAGTTGCAACTCAGGTTTAAAGGGAAATGCTCAGGACACATTCCACAGTGTGATGTGCAGAGAGCTGACACCAGGATCACAAAGGCAGGGATTTGTGACGTCTGATGCTTCAGGTCACAGCCAAGACATCTTTCAATTTACACATTTCTTACCTCAGAACAAATAGAATTTTAACTGCTGACAAAGACAAGTCAAATATACTCATAACACAAGTTGAACTTTCAAAAGTAAAACAAGGGACCTGGTTCAGTGACTCAAGTGGTAGAGTACCTGCCTAACTGAGTTCAAACCCCAGTACCACCAAAAAAAAAAAAAGAAAGAAAACAAAAGCTAGAAATTAAAAAAAATTGAATCTGTACACACACACAGTGGCATGCAGTGGCTCCTGAGTCCATCATTCAGCATTTTTGTCACTGTGCCCATCTATGGTCTTCTCTGTATAAACCCTAGGTTCATCCAGTCAAAGACAATGGGCTGTAATCACTAATTTTCAGTGTTTTTTACTTCCTCTGCATGGTGCTAAAAAACACCCCACTGTGCCCTGTTTATACACAGCCCATTTAATTTAAGCAAGAAAGAAAGAACGAGAAAGGACATTTCTTAAAACAACATTTAGCATTGCACAGCTTCTCTGGGTCAGGAATCTGGATATAACCAAGCTGACCTCTCTGTCCAAGGTCACTCATGAGATAGCAGCCAAATTGCTGGCTGGGGCTGCTGTCTCATCTGAAGGTTTGCCTAGAACAGAACCTACTTCCCAGCCTACTCTGTGCTAGCTATTGGCTGACCTCAGGCTCTTGCTGGCTGTCGTCCAGCCAGAGACATGAGTTACCTACCACCCAGTCTCTCCTCTGGCCAGGTACAAAATGGCAGGTGGCTTTACTCAGAACAAGATGGTGATAGGTTGAGAGAAGGTGCCCAAGTTGAAAGCCACAGTGTTTTAAAACTGAATCATTCCATCTCTCCCAGAGTGTTTATTTGGCTGGTCATACTCAAGGGGAGGCTGTCCCCAAGGGCAGGAATACAGCAGGAGGAAGATTTGAGAGCATATTAGAGCATGCCTTCCACACCCTCTCAAATGGAAATTTCTGACCTTCACCAAGCAGAATTCAGAGCTTCTGTTTTAATTTTTAGGGCTTTATTAAATTGGAGATAATTCCTGAAGTCTAAATTGAAAGGCTATGACAAAACCACACCACATATAATGCACGGCCTGGGACATTCATATAGTTGTCACACATTTGCATGCATAGATATATAAAGTATTTATCTGTCTAGAAAAGAAAGAGGAAGAAGAAGAGAAAGACAAATTTGAAGAAGAAAGGAGCCAGGAGGAAAAAAGAAGTGTCAAAGTTCACGCCATGGTCTCTGTGTTCCAATTTATCATGAAACAAAGTTACATCTGTGCCCTCATTGCTATGATGGTAAGTATGAGCAGCACTCACCAGGGCACGGAGAGATGGCACTTCACAGGACTTGGGCTCCAGGCCTCCTCCTGCATCCACCCCCCACAACACATGCCCATAGCATAAGAATCTTAATCTCATAATGACTGGGCAGACAGTGGTCAGTTATGTTAATTTTTCATAGCATAGACTGGGATTTTTATAGCATAGACTGGAAAACCATGTCCTCTTCAACTTTGCCTAGCCTGTTTTTAAATATTAATACATTTCTCTCAATTAGCTTTTAAGTTGGATTGTCCCTTAACTTAGGAGGACATATTGGGTAGCTTTTTTCCAAGGTATTGAAGGTTGACACAGGCTGCTTTTATTTCTTTCAGATAGGTAAAGAAGGTCACACCTGCCTTAGATTTGGGTGACACTTTATTTGTCTTAGTATTGAACCCTCATGATTCCCATGGGCTTCTTCCAATTAGAAGTTCTCCATTTGAGTGTTTCTACTCACCCCTGTCTTCAAATCACAGCTTCAAAATAATTCTTTGGTTTCCACATAGAAGACAGAGGAAGTTCTAATCCTTTCCTTTCCTAAATACAGATTCTCTTGGAGATTTAGTTTTGAGAATAACTGTTATTTAAAATAGGACTCTTCCAAATTCTGTGGTCAGTGTTGAGAATCTGTGGACATCTTTGATGATCAAAATGAAAATATTTTGTAACTCTAGGGGAAAATACCTAGGCACTCATTCCTGTTGCTCCTGGATGTCCTGCGTGGACCTCAGCTTCAGGCTCTAGTGAGACACTACCATGCAGGACAGATGGCGGGAAGGCAAATGCCACAGAATAAAAGATTCTGTGTGGAGATGGAGTTTCTGCTCTGGTGTGAAATGGAATCAATCCTGTGCTCTCTGGTTACTTTCTGACATCATCTTATATCCACATTTAAACTGCAGCAAACCTGTGATTGTTAGATATCAAACGTATTATAAATGCAATGGACAATTCCAATTTCGAACTCAAAAAAGGCACACTCTTTCCTCTCTCTAAGTTAGGTAAGTTTGGTCTTTCTCTTAAAGACATAGAGCATAGAAAGTAAAGCAGCTTTGAGTACACATCTTGTTACTTCATAGAAAAGAACTATGTTTTAAAACAACAGATTCCTTCTTTCGACATGCACCCTTGTCTAGTGCCATTCCGTATAGGAGGCATTATGTTAGAAATTTCCCTCCATAGAAATTCCCTGTGGCAGCAGCCTTTAATCACAGATAGGGGCAAGACACAAAAAGCCAGATCTATAAAGTGATCTGTGTATTTATTCAAAACTGCCAAGTCCAAGTACGCTAAGCTACATCCCCCCGCACCGTGAAAAACAACAGAGTGCAGACTTGGCTTCCTGACACCACAGCTGGGAGACATTGGAAGGGAAAGACATTTTCTTAAAAATCCCTGTTGTCTGTGGCTTGTCTCTGCTGCCCTCACTCTGCCAGAGAAAAGAACAATGTAGGGGAGAAAATCTGCAGAATTACAAAATCTTAAAGATTATTATCCTGGATCACAGCAAAAAACTAGCAAACTAATATCTCCATTTCGTACTGGGATAAATGAGTTAAATACATGAGTTAATACAAATCCATTTAATGTATTCTGTTATGCAAATGGATTAACTATTACCTAACCTTTGATAAATATCACTTCTAAGGAATATAGTTTGATGAAAACAATTCAGACAATAGATACCAGTTACTACCTTAATTTAAATAAAAATTGTTTTTATTTCCAGTGTAAAATTGTGCATTTTAACCAATAATTTTAAACACCTTATCATTTTAAAATCTGGTTGTGAGCCAGGGCAAATTTATAAATTGCTGAGAAGAAATATTTATTTGTTCCATGCTGACTTCTAGTAGGCTAAATACACTATTAAAATTTTCTTGACTTTAGGATTGCATGTTGGCAATTCACAATATTCAGGAATAGACTGATTTTAGTTAGCCTCAAACATATCTAGAAAATGTTTTTAAAGTTTGTTTCATAAAAGGATGCAGTATCAGAGATTACAGTAACAGGTAATAGATTTCCTGGAATTAATAGTGTTCATGAATCTGACTTACAGACTGTTCTGGCAGCTGCCATTTGAGATCCATCTCTGATTCTTTGAAAGTTCAGTAGGATTGGAGGAAAATGTATCACTTGTCCCCAAGGTCTGACAGCGGTTTAGTTCTGACCCTTACAGGACAGAAGCTGAGGCTGCCCTTTATTAACTTGGCCATTTGTTTAGGATGTGTGGAAGCCTAACAGTCAGTCAACCTTCTGACATAAATTTTCTAATTTCTAGTGTATATATCTATCCAGCTTGCATGGTTAATCTTATTAGTCTCAAAGGTTCTATTTCTCAGTGCAGCTATGGCCCACACCCACCCATCATTCATAAATAACTGCTGACTCCAAACTGTTCTAGAAAAGAAGGGAAAAGTCACTTGCAGTTGTCTTAATACTGCAAAGTAAAGTAAAGCTGAAGAGACTTGGGCTATGAGCCTTTGAATCTGTTGCTTACAGAATTGCAAAGTCAGCATCCTTCTCAGCATTATCCTCCTTTCTCCCTTCCCTGTGCCACAGACCTTATGCCACCAGAACTCTGTCCTCTCCCTGGCTCAAATGTTACTGACCTGTTCTTTATAGATAGCTTTTAACTTACCAGAGTGGACTGTACATCATATTGGCTATTAATTGTTTTTTCTTTGCTTTTCTTCTGGCAGGCTTGGAGCATCACCTATCACAGCTGGCTGACTTTTGTGCTGTTAATTTGGTCTTGTACTCTTTGGATGATTCGTAACAGAAGGAAATATGCCATGATCAGCTCTCCTTTCATGGTCGTTTATGGAAATCTGCTGCTGGTATTACAGTATATATGGAGTTTTGAGCTTCCTGAAATTAAAAAGGTACCAGGATTTCTAGAAAAGAAAAAGCCAGGAGAACTTGCTTCAAAGGTAAGTTAATAGGGAAAGAAAGAAAGAGAGAGAGAGAGAGAGAGAGAAGGAAAGAGAAAGAAAGAAAGAAAACCACAGTAATCCATAATCCTAACAATCACATCAGGCAAAACTTTACAAAAATAGGCTTCAAAATACCACTGCTTTGCAAAAATGAACAGATAAGAGACCTTTTGAGAAATAATTTATATTGCTTAGCATTCTCCTTAATTTAAACATGAATATATATTACACCATGCTTTTAGTTTTCGCTTTGAAATAACAATAGTTTCATCTCAAAGAATTCTAGTATGAGTTACTTTTATAAGTTATAGTGCAATAGTAATTAGATGTGCAAATAAGAACATGCAACATAAAATAGAAAAATGCAGTATAAGCTATTCCAAGGAGTTCAAGTGCTTTCTTTCATTATCAGTTTGTAACACAGGGAAAGTAGGGTCTGCATTTATATTTCAGTGCACCCAAGAAGCCATAAAAAGTGCAAGGTTTTGCCCTAGACAGTAACAGCCCAATGCCAGGCTCATAAACTCTCCACCATAATGACATTGATAAAGATACACACATTTCTAAACATACATTGTTCAGCGAGTACTGGACGATTCAGCATGTCAGAGCATGAGAGGACCTGTGTCCTCCAAGGTATGCTCACTTCCAGTTACAGCAACCTAATATTTCACTCCCTACTCCATTAAATTCTATCAACTTTCACTTTCTTTTGGTGGTACTGGGGTTTGAATTCAGGGCCTCATGCTTGCTAGGCAGGCGCTCTACTGCTTGAGCCACACTTTGCCACTTTGCCACTTTGAAAAACCTGGCTTTCAACTCATTTTCTCTGGGAAAGATCTGCTCCTAATTAGTCCTGACATCTCTGAATATGCATTAGAAAAACAGGTTTCCTTCCCAATTTGCAGCTCGAGTTCAACTCACAGTGATGTCCAGAATTTTAATGCCAGAATTTCACAAGGGCAAGCACTCTTGTTCTTGATTTCATGAGGTTCCGGACATGGTTAGCAGGACTTATCAAAGTTGGTTTACATTGAAAGTAAATGATAGACATTTAAAGTCTATCATCGTCTGTCTCAAATACTTTGTAATTTATAGACATGAGGATAATGTGTAATGCACCATATATACTACAAATATAAGTATCACCACACATATCCTTAAGTGGACAATAATTCAAATGGAAAATGTCTCATCCATTTGCCTTTTACATTTTTCATTTCTTTAGCAAACATTCATTAAAAGTCTCCTAGGTGCCACTTCACATCCACTACAAAGGCTATACTTGATAAAAGAGACTGAGGACATGGAGAAACTGCAACTTTCACACACTGCTGGTGTATTGCGAACTGGTGCAGCAACTGCGGAAAATGTCTAATGTTTACCAGTTCCTCCAAATGTTAAATGCAGAATTACCATAAGATTAGCAATTCCAGTCCTAGGTTTGTATACCCAAGAGAGTTGAAAACATATGGACATGTGAAAGCTTACATCAGAACGTTGATAGAAGTGTCATAGCAAAGAATGAAATAACTGAAATGCCCTTCAACTAATGAATGTAGAAACAAACCAATGAATGCTCACACGATGGAATATTACTCTGTAATAAAAAGGAATGAAATACTATGTGTACTACAATATGAATAAACCTTACAAGTAGGCTAAGTAAAAGAAATCACTTACAAAAGAGCATATATTATAAAATTGTATTTCCTTAAAATGTCCAGATTAAGCCACTCTACACTGACAAAAACCAAATTAGTGGTTAGACAGAGCTAATATAGGGAGAAAAGGGGGCAGTTGCCATGGTGCTGTTTTAGGGGGTGATGAAGATATGTCAGAGTTAATTGCAGTGATGATTGCACACCCTGTGAATATGCTCAACCCACTGAATTAGGCACCTGTTTGTGTGTGTACTGGGAATTGAACCCAGAGCTTCACACATTGCTAAATTTATGCTCTACCACTGAGCTGCACCCTAGTCTGTGAATCAAGCACTTTTAATAGGTGAATTGTATGGCAAGTGAATTATATTCCAATGATGCTATTCTCCAAAAAAAAAAAAAACCTACTACATACCAATACTGTATTTCCTAAAGAATGGCATTCCCTAAATCTTAAATGTTTTTCCCTAACACTGAAGAAAATGTTAGCGTAAAAGTGTGGTCACTTTTTCCTTCAATGTTGGAAGATTAATGGGAACAATTAGGGGTTCTATTTTCTCTGATGAAGATTTCCTTTTTGCATATGTGAAATTCTTTATAATAAGGAGCTCTGCAGAGTGAGAGGAGCTATACAGAAGCCTGTCTCCCTTTCACTATGGTGGTGACGTGTCAGTCTGGATGGAATCAGTCAGAAATGTGTTTTGAGGGGATCTAGATGTTAGAGTTCATTTCCTGCCCAGATACAGGTAACCTGGATGGTCTGGTTCACCTTCTTGGGGCCTTGCATAGTGCTGCATGTGCTTCTGTCATGCATCATATGCAAAAAAAACCAGGTTGAAAAGCAATTTCTTTCCATGGAAACCAAGTGAGGGCCCTGACTATTTCTAATAAAAAGGCCCTTGTATTCCACTCCCCCCAACATATGGAAAAAGCTGTATGCAGTGAGATGCATTTGTTTTACCAATGGTGCTGAATTCTAGTTTTGCTCACCCCGGTTTCAGATTCTTTTTACCATGACTTTTTGGCTCCTGCTGAGACAACACCTCACAGAGCAAAAGGCTCTTCAGGAAAAAGAAGCTCTTTTATCTGAAGTCAAAATTGGAAGTGAGGAGCATGAAGAAAAAGGTAAGGAAGGATGGGGGATATGTGAGCACAGATTTTCATGCTCAGCAGAATTACAGAGAAAGACCACAAGTACATCAGAAAGCCTCTCTACTTCAGACTTAAATAGAAGCCCACTGTGAACTTGGAGTGATAGCCAACAAGAGTACAGCATGTAACTTATATCTTAGTTTTTAATTTGTTTTTTAATTTTGGCACAGGGATCAAACCCAGGGCCTAGGCAAGCTGCATCCTCAGCCAATTAGCCAGAATTTTAGAGACTTTGAGAGCACACAGGGGTTTCAAAAATGTATCATTTAATGTTCACAAGTGATTCTCAACAGAAGAAGAAATTGAGAATCAAAGAAATTAAATGATTTCCCCAAGGACACTTTTAAGAACTGATTCAAATATTTTTGACTCAAATTGTCTTCTTTTCTAAAAATAATATGCCACAAAGTAAAGAGAAATAAGGAAGGAGATCTAGTAACATCTCTATAGCTTTAGGGCTGATACACAGGTAAAGAAGAAGGCTGTGCTCCCGATTTCCTGTGCATGTCAGTCAACATTAAGTTCCATGTTTGTAGGATGAACAAGAGGCTGTCATGCTTCCAGAAGCTGGCTTCAGTAGCATGAGAAAACCATCACAGATCAGCCAGTACTATTCTATTTCCTTATTAAACCTAACCATTGAGTTGTACAGCAGCAAAATTATGATTAAAAGATTCAAATCTTGCCTACATGAGTTTGAATGTCTATTCAGCAGACCAATTAACCAATTAATTTTGGTAAAGAATGGTTAATTTGAGATAAACAATCATTTTCAATCACCCCTCCCCCCACTCTGGGAATCTACTGCTGCTTGAATAAATTATTCAAGTTTAGGTAGCCTGAATTTGATAATGCTATTACAGAGATAAGTCTTGTGTATTAGCATATTTCAAGGCAAGGTAAAGTGTTTTCAATTCCAATGCATAAAATTGCTTTAGACAGTTAAAATTATAATCATTTTTAATCTAACTTAAATTAAATTATATTTGGCTTTAAGTTTCACACTTTTAGATGTTCAAAACACACTTTTTGCTTAAGATTTTTAGCATAGAATACATTCAAGAATGACTTGGTGCCATGAAACAATTAGAATTTTTAATCAATATAGTTGTTTTGATTTGTTATTGTTATCCATTATTTTTCTAGAATTCAGACAAGGAAATGGAAAATGTGTTATAAAGAGAATAGTATAAATTATTACCAAAGTTAATTTTTAAGCTACATTTCAGGAAGGCTATGAAAATTAACTATGAATTTGTTATGAATGTTGCCTTGTTTATTCGCAGTCTAGACTCATCGGGACCATACAATGGCTCATAAAATACATGCTTCCCTGCCCCACACAGTTCACACAGCCCCTAATGGCACGTTTTCTATTTTGAAGATGAAGAGCTTCAAGATATTCCAGAGGAAGGAGGGCCCAGAGAGAAGGAGGAGGACGAGGAAGCGAAGGAAGAGAAGCAAGAAATAAGGAAGTTGGAGGAAGAGGAGGTGGAGGACGATGACCAGGACATCATGAAGGTGTTGGGCAAGTTGGTGGTGGCCATGTTTATCAAGTACTGGATCTACGTCTGCGGGGGGATGTTCTTCTTCATCAGCTTTGAGGGTGAAATTATAATGTACAAAATCATCTACATGGTGTTGTTCCTCTTCTGCGTGGCCTTGTACCAGGTAGGTAAGCCACTGGGCTTGAGTTTTCATTCTCATGTCTGTCCCAGGAATACAGACAAGCTTCCTTTGCAGTTGCTGTAATCCCATAAACGCACTACATAAAGTGATCAAAAAAATTCAAATATTGCATCTTAAGACTCCCAAAATGGGCCAGGTGCCAGTGACTCACACTTGTAATCCGAGCTTCTCAGGAGGCAGAGATCAAAAGGATCACAGTTCAAAACTAGCCCAGGCAAATAGTTTGTGTGACCCTATCTTGAAAAAATCCATCATGAAAAAGGGATGGTAGAATGGCAAAATTTTAGCTACTTAAAATGCAGTATCTGGATAATTTAAAATAGTACAGAATTCCCAGTTTTTAAATTGTTTTATTTCAGGATAAATCCGGAAATCAACTCAGGATCAGAAAAACTAGTTGTCTTTGAGCCTATGTGTGTGTGTGTGTGTGTGTGTGTGTGTGTACGTACATATATATGCATGTATAGTACATCAAGTGCTTTGATATTTCCTAAACTAGAATCTATAAAAGAGCACATACAATGAACCCTCTAAACATTATCTGATTCCTCCTCCTAACAACTGCAAAGTTTCTACTTCTGGAGGAAGAAACATGCTCACTTGCCCAAAAACAGGTTCTGATAGCCAGTAGAACTTGAATTTGATCCATATCTACTCAAATAAATTAGGTACAGAATCTTAAAAAAACTAGTAATGAAACAGACTTTATTTTCAAGCATATCTATATGTAATCACTTGTCTTAGTTAAAACAAATATCTCTGCGAGTTTTCCTATGACCATTTTTCTCCTTTGCTTCAATGTCTAATTCTTAGGTGCATTATGAATGGTGGAGGAGAATTCTAAAATATTTTTGGATGTCAGTGGTTATTTACACTATGCTGGTGCTTATCTTTATGTACACATATCAATTTGAAAACTTCCCAGGCCTGTGGCAAAATATGACTGGATTGAAAAAAGAAAAGTAAGCACTTTTGGTGGAGGATGGGATGGGAGGCTAACAAACCAGTTGATGGTTTAAGTGTGTATTGTTCACCTCTTTACAGAAGATTTTAGTAAAACATGATGCCATCACATTTACACCTTATTTCTCCTTTGTCCCCTCTTATCAAGCCCTAGGCTATAAAAGTAGTAGATCCTGCATGAATACTGACTGATGGGCAAGGAAGTTTTTCAGTCCTATTTTAATGAAATGATGACTCTGGGGTTGATCCCATATGAAATGCACCTTCTTCATACTGTGGGAACCCTGTGCCCTCCAGACTGCAGTTCATTTCTTCAGCTCATAGACTCACAGCTCAAGGACTCAGCATAAAGCTATGCCTTTCCTCTTCCACATTGCCAGGCTGAGACTGTAAGTGGTTAGAGCAGAGAGAAAGTCTTCTCTGCCAGTGCAGAGGCCCTAGTGAGGAGACAGCATGTCATTCAGGTAATAAACAGTGCTCTCTCATCTAATTTGCTTCTGTAAACTTCTCAAATTCTTTTGGAAACCCAGCCAGAACTGAGCCTTGAGTCAAAGACACTGAAGTAGCAAGGAGAAAAGAATAAAAGGAATGAATCGCCAAAGAGCTAGATGTACACATCTGTAGTGTTTCTTCACAGATGTTAATTGAATACTTGTCCTACTTTGGGGAATACAACAGGAAACAAGAAAGTTTAAGTCACATAGGACTTCTAATCCAAAAGAGGAGGCAAACACCCACTTACTACATGTAAATTCATTACAAATTGTGGTGGGTCTTTGAAGGAAAATAGACTGAAGAAGCCTGGAGTGGTTCCAACTGGCTTTACTGTGCAGGTGTCATTTAAACTCTAGATGAAGGATAAGAACCAGCTCTTCTTAGGGAAAGGGTGGAAATGTGTTGTAGGCAGAGAGAACAGAAGGTGCAAAGGTTCTGAGGCACAATGTACTTTGGCTCAGTGTATGTGAGGAATTCAAGGAAAGTTTGCCTGCTGGCAGCAAGGGAAAGAAAAAGAGGTGAGGTGAGTGTTTAGCCAGGCACCCAGGACATGCAGGGATGGCAGGTGTTTGTATTTTATTTGTGTTGGAAATTTTTGTAAGTCTTAAGATATCTCCTGACTATCTGAGAAAATGTGAGGCATGAGCAATAGAAACAAGACCATTTGCATACAACAACAATCCTGTGACAAATGACAGCAACCTCATTGGACAGGTGGGGGTGAGACAGACAGCAGCAGTGGGTGGTTTGTGAAGAATGAAGCAAGGAAAATAAAGAATCTTAGACACTTCCTGATTTCTGAATTTTGCACAGGGTAGATAAGTATACTATTTATTTGCCCAGGGAAAACCAGAATGGGGACAGAGAGATAGAGAACAGCTTTGCTAAGAAAAAGAGGGAATTCAAGAACTTTGTTTTGAAAACACTAAGCATGAAATCACTGTAAAGCAGTCAATTTCCAGTAGCAATTTCAGTATGTGAGTCCACAGGAAAAAGTGTAGTATAGATGGATGTTTGAGTCTTTCGTGTAAAGATGGCAGATAAATCCATGGAACATGGTGAGATGACCAGGGCAAAGGTACAGGTAGATAAAAGACTCCAAAGTGAGTCCTGGAGATAGTTCAGCTTCTGAGAGGTACAAGAAAAATGAGTAGCGGTAAAGGAAAAGGAAAGACCAGGGTTAATTGCAAGGACTGGAGGTTGAATTAAATAAATAAAGAATTCACCATTGAATTTGGCAGTGTCAAGTTTGTCATTGATCATTGTACAATCAGGCAAGCTGCATTGCTATAAACAAAAGCTAAATCAGGATGTGCAGGAGAGGGTAAAAGCACTAAGAGAGAGCCAGAGATGTGGCTCGTGAAGGAACCCTGGGGTCTGTGTTATCTAAGAAAACTTCTTGCTTTGTTGTGCTTTCTTCAACAGGCTTGAAAGCAGTTTATCGTGGCTGAGCTGTTCATTCGTATTTTCATCCCAACTTCCTTTCTGCTGGTGTGCATTTTACACCTTCACTACTTCCATGACCAGTTCCTTGAACTCACAGACCTTAAGTCCATCCCCAGCAAGGAAGACAGCACCATTTACAGGTGAGCAGATGAAAGAAACACGTATGTCTCTCATCAGGAAGGCAGTCCTGATAACCCTACCTCAGTTTGGCCACTTCTTTAGGAATCTGAACTTTCCTTTAGTATTGACATGTTGGGAGAGAGAGAGACAGACAGAGAGAGAGAAGAGGTGGAATATTTGATGACATTTTCTGAAATGGTAGTGTCTTAAGACTGGTTGATGTAAAGTGTTCTCTATAGTCACGTGAGTAGATTCAGAGTAGATTTGCAAACTGATGATGCAAAACATGATGATGCATGTTTTGTGTCTAGGCTGGTTATATGCTTCTAAGTCATTCAAAGCATGTGGCTAATTCAAGAGATAAGTTTTCTATTATGCTTACCACCTACAAAGAAATTACCAGAAGAGAGGTCCAAAAGATGACATTTAAAATTTTGGAAATGGAAAACCTTAGCTAAAAGGACAGCATCTGCAATCTACTACCAGCTGGAAAGATATTTAAGAAGGGAAAGTAAAGACAATGTTTTGTGTCAGCAGCTTACTGTGGTTTTTATCAATACTATAAATTGGTTGCAATTAATAGATGGGATATATTTGTCTATCCTTATATAAGTATAAATCGCTGTTTGTCATCACAGGGAAATTACAAGCATTCTTTTGATGAATGCTGACAATGATTTTCCTCTCTGCCTCATATTTAGCCTGTGGTTCACTTTCTGAGAAAACACTTGCTAAGCAACTAAGATGAAAAAATTCTGTTCCAAGAGGAGCATGGAGACACAGTTGGAAATTCCCTTTAATACTTTGACTTCAAGGGGAAAAAATGAAGTAGGATTGTATCATATTCATTTACAAAATACTAAACTATCAATATTCTATTCTAGGAAGAACTGAAAATATGGGTAATTATGAAACACTTATTTCATGATGATAAATATTTTGTGATGTTGCAGATTTGTTTTCTATATTTGTTTAGTTTAATGTCACACTTAGTTTTGGTTCTGAGTACACTCCAGGTGATGTGCCCTATGGCACAGAGAAAAGATCCCAGAGGGTCTAAACTATTCTTACTTTAGTAAGTAGGTGTTTTAAATTAAATTATTTACTCCCCAAATTCCATTTCATTAATAATAAATATAGTAACTTAGTTAATATCAACAACCCATTAATGACTGTCAACCAGTAGAAAAGAGGATATCCACCAGCATGATTCTTAACCATCTTGTGACCACATGGATGGGATCAGTGGCTCAGATTCTCAAACACTTACTCCTACTTCCTTTAGTGATAACCCAACATTGGGAAAATTAAAATTGTTGTTAGAAGTTTCGATACCCTATATGTGCTGATAGGGAAAATAACCCTAAATTTAAAAGTTTACAAAAGCCATGCCTGTATTGAAGAGTGAGAGTTGTCAATAATTAGAAAAATGACCATTTAATCATTTTTTACATTGCTGAGATATCGACAAATGACACTAACATTTCATATTTAACTCTAATCACATAAATCCTTCCTTTGAGTAAATCTCACCATTTTTCAAAGTCATGTTTAGTAATTAACAAAATATTGTAACTAGCAGACAGATTTATGTGTTTGTCAAAGAGAGGTAATTACTGGTTATTGCTATTAATATCTTTTCAATATTTTTTCTCTTAAATCATCTCTTCCCTTCCACAGGAATTCTCTTGTCTTTGAAGTTTCTTCCAGTGTAGGGGAGCTTTTGTTGCCTTTACTATTACTGTCATGTGTCTTGAGTGTTCTGTTATACAGTCAAATTGAGGTATAGGTCACTATTTACCCAGAAGAGTAGAGACTTTCAGAATCATAGTTTTGCAGAACATAGTAAGATTTTTATCAGACTAAAAAAATCACAGGTATGTGATTTAAGTATGCAGCTCCCTGCCTAATTATGCAGATTCTGGGTAAGGGCTGCCTTCCCATGTTAAGGTGGGGACTCTGTTTCCTTGGTAACTACTTTACAGCATTTATCCTCACCCAACAACAAGAGAAGAGAGCAGACCTGAGCCATCTGTTCATCTCTCTATCTGTGGCAATATGAGATCATTGCTTCCTTGCTTACCATGGTGGCTCAGCCCCAAGCACTCCCTTATCAGGAGTTTTATAAGAAAATTTAGAGAGAGAAGGGTATGTAAACCCAACTCTCTGCTTTTTTTTTTATTTTGGTGGTACTGGGGATTAAACTCAGGACCTCATGCTTGCTAGGCTGTGTTAGGCAGGCACTGTATCACTTGAGCCACTCCACCAGCCCTTAAACCCAGCTCTCTGGAAAGAGTTTAAGGACTAGGGGTTTTGCTTTTAGGTCAGTAGAAAGACAGTCTTCTAGAATCTCAGGGAAATTAAAGAATTCATTTAAGATTGTTATTTTGAGATTTACTACAACAGTTTAATATAAAAGTTTTCAGATTTTGACTTTAAACATATAATATATATCCTAAAAGGTAGGATATCCTATCTTTATTTTATTATAGTGTTTTAAAAAAAAATGGTTACAAATTGGTTCATCATAGTCGTCAAATTGATTTCAGTACTATTGTTTCTGTTAATATCCACTAATCTTCTCCTGTCTTGTCCATGGCTCTTATGTGTACATGTGTGCACATAAGTCATATAGGCAAGTGTCACATGTAGCAGAACTTACCGTATTTATCTTAGCCATATTGAATTTATAATTAGCATTATGGAAGTTTTATAATATGTATAAGAAGAAACTATTATTATGAAAATAAGCAATCTCAGGAATGCCACTTCACTTATATGTTGATAATAGTATAAAATATAACCAAGCAATAACATAGTTATTACATAATATATAATTAATAATAACTTACTAAGAACTCTTTAAGTATTCATTACCTTTATGTCACTATAATTTGTCCATGATTCATGTTAGAAAATGTTACATGTATAGAAACAAAACAACTTGTTTCTCTAGTTTTAGAAGACCTTACAGAAAGATGTTGACTATGGTTACTTTGTAGATCTTAATTCTTATATTAATATATGTTAGGTTATATTTTCTTTGATAAAAATATCTTGAAGAACTTAACCATCACTAGTTTTTAGTAGAGCTTGTGAGATGGAAAGCCATGTTATCTTTGAGCACTTTTCCTGAATGGATCTGACTCGTGCCACCTAGCAGCTTCTTCAAGGTGCCTATCTAACTGTCTCCTTTCTCTCTTTTCTGTCTCCATTGCATCCAGCACTTCCGTATTACCTGGCAGCCATGCCAAAGTCAATGGTCGCAGGTATCTAATAATAAATAGGTGGGTATTCCGATGTTTTCTCTTTTGTTCTCACTTCAGACTGTTTTGGCATGTTAAGCTCTTTGCTGCTTTCTAAATGAAAAGTGATGTCATCAGATAGTAGTCGGTGGCGTCCAGGTATGCTCATGGATGTATTTTGCAAACCAAGCCATCTGGTGTTTATACCGAATACCAGAGCCAGTAGATGTGGAGGTTGTCAAGGGTCTTCAGCTGGTGCTCACCATTTGGTTTCGGTCCCAACTTATGTCCCATTTATTTTGTTTGGTAGAATTAGTTCAAGGCTTGCCTGAGAGTTCATTTCTTTCTTTTTTTTATTGTTTTATTATTCATATGTGCATACAAGGCTTGGGTCATTTCTCCCCCCTGCCCCCACCCCCTCCCTTACCACCCACTCCGCCCCCTCCCTCTCCCCACCACCCCCTCAATACCCAACAGAAACTATTTTGCCTTATCTCTAATTTTGTTGAAGAGAGAATATAAGCAATAATAGGAAGGAACAAGTGTTTTTGCTGGTTGAGATAAGGATAGCTATACAGGGAGTTGACTGACATTAATTTCCTGTGCGTGTGTGTTACCTTCTAGGTTAATTCTTTTTGATCTCACCTTTTCTCTAGTTCCTGGTCCCCTTTTCCTATTGGCCTCAGTTGTTTTTAAGGTATCTGCTTTAATTTCTCTGCATTAAGGGCATCAAATGTTAGCGAATTTTTTAGGTGTCTTACCTAGCCTCACCCCACCCTTGTGTGCTCTCGCTTTTATCATGTGCTCAAAGTCCAATCCCCTTGTTGTGTTTGCCCTTGATCTAATGTCTGCATATGAGGGAGAACATACGATTTTTAGTCTTTTGGGCCAGGCTAACCTCACTCAGAATGATGTTCTCCAATTCCATCCATTTACCAGCGAATGATAACATTTCATTCTTCTTCGTGGCTGCATAGAATTCCACTGTGTATAGATACCACATTTTCTTAATCCATTCGTCAGTGGTGGGGCATCTTGGCTGTTTCCATGACTTGGCTATTGTGAATAGTGCCGCAATAAACATGGGTGTGCAGGTGCCTCTGGAGTAACCTGTGTCACAGTCTTTTGGGTATATCCCCAAGAATGGTATTGCTGGATCAAATGGTAGATTGATGTCCAGCTTTTTAAGTAGCCTCCAAATTTTTTTCCTGAGTGGTTGTACTAGTTTACATTCCCACCAACAGTGTAAGAGGGTTCCTTTTTCCCCACATCCTCGCCAACACCTATTGTTCGTGGTGTTACTAATGATGGCTATTTTAACAGGGGTGAGGCGGAATCTTAGTGTGGTTTTAATTTGCATTTCCTTTATTGCTAGAGATGGTGAGCATTTTTTCATGTGTTTTTTGGCCATTGGAATTTCTTCTTTTGAGAAAGTTCTATTTAGTTCACTTGCCAATTTCTTTATTGGTTCCTTAGATATGGGAGAATTTAGTTTTTTAAGTTCCCTGTATATTCTGGTTATCAGTCCTTTGTCTGATGTATAGCTAGCAAATATTTTCTCCCACTCTGTGGGTGTTCTCTTCGGTTTAGAGACCATTTCTTTTGATGAACAGAAGCTTTTCAGTTTTATGAGGTCCCATTTATCTATGCTATCTCTTAGTTGCTGTGCTGCTGGTGTTTCATTGAGAAAGTTCTTACCTATACCTACTAACTCCAGAGTATTTCCTACTCTTTCCTGTATCAACTTTAGAGTTTGTGGTCTGATATTAAGATCCTTGATCCATTTTGGGTTAATATTGGTATAGGGTGATATACATGGATCTAGTTTCCGTTTTTTGCAGACTGCTAACCAGTTTTCCCAGCAGTTTTTGTTGAAGAGGCTGCTATTTCTCCATCGTATATTTTTAGCTCCTTTGTCAAAGACAAGTTGGTTATAGTTGTGTGACTTCATATCTGGATCCTCTATTCTGTTCCACTGGTCTTCATGTCTGTTTTTGTGCCAGTACCATGCTGTTTTTATCATTATTACTTTGTAATATAGTTTGAAGTCAGGTATCATGATACCTCCAGCATTGTTCTTTTGACTGTGTATTGCCTTGGCTATTCGTGGCCTCTTGTGTTTCCATATAAATTTCATGGTAGACTTTTCAATCTCTTTAATGAATGTCATTGCAATTTTGATGGGAATTGCATTAAACATGTAGATTACTTTTGGGAGTGCAGACATTTTTACTATGTTGATTCTACCAATCCATGAGCATGGGAGATCTCTCCACTTTCTACAGTCTTCCTCAATCACTTTCTTCAGTAGTTTATAGTTTTCCTTGTAGAGGTCTTTCACATCTTTTGTTAGGTTTACACCTAGGTATTGGATTTTTTTTGAGGCTATTGTAAATGGAATTGTTTTCATATATTCTTTTTCAGTTTCTTCATTATTAGTGTATAGAAATACTAATGATTTTTCTATGTTCATTTTATATCCTGCTACGTTGCTGTAGCTATTGATGATGTGTAGAAGTTTCTGAGTAGAGTTTTTTGGGTCTTTAAGGTGTAGGATCATTTCGTCTGTAAATAGGAATATTTTGACAGTTTCTTTACCTATTTGTATTCCTTTTATTCCTTCTTCTTGCCTAATTTCTCTGGCTAGGAATTCCAATACTATGTTGAATAGGAGTGGAGATAGTGGGCATCCTTCTCTGGTTCCTGATTTTAGAGGGAATGGTTTCAGTTTTTCTCCATTAAGTATAATGCTGGCTGTAGGTTTGTCATATATAGCTTTTATAATGTTGAGGTACTTTCCTTCTATTCCTAGTTTTCTTAGAGCTTTTATCATGAAATGGTGTTGGATCTTATCAAAGGCTTTTTCTGCATTTATTGAGATGATCAAGTTGGTTTTGTCTTTGCTTCTGTTAATGTGGTTTATTATGTTTATTGATTTTCATAGGTTGAACCACCCCTGCATACCTGAAATGAAGCCTTCTTGGTCATGGTGAATAATCTTTTTGATGTGTGGTTGAATTTGTTTTGCCATTATTTTGTTGAGGATTTTTGCATCAATGTTCATTAAGGAGATTGGCCTATAGTTCTCCTTTTTGGAGGTGTCTTTGCCTGGTTTTGGGATAAGTGTAATACTGGCTTCATAAAATGTGTTTGGCAGTTTTCCTTCCCTTTCTATTTCATGGAACAGTTTAAGGAGGGTTGGTATCAGTTCTTCTTTAAAGGTCTGATAGAATTCAGCAGAGAATCTGTCAGGTCCTGGACTTTTCTTTTTGGGGAGACTCTTGATTGCTGCTTCAGGTTCATTTTGTGTTATAGATCTATTCAAGTGATTAATTTCCTCTTGGTTCAGTTTTGGATGATCATATGTATCTAGAAATCTGTCCATTTCTTTAAGATTTTCAAATTTATTTGAATATAGGTTCTCAAAGTAGTCTCTGATGATTTCATGGACTTCCATGGTGTTTGTTGTTTTCTCCCCTTTTGCATTCCTGATTCTACTAATTTGGGTTTTTTCTCCCCTCATTTTAATCAGGTTTGCCAGGGGTCTATCAGTCTTGCTTATTTTTTCAAAGAACCAACTGTTTTTTCATTAATTCTTTGTATGGTTTTTTTGGTTTCTATTTCGTTGATTTCAGCTCTTATTTTTATTATTTCCCTCCTATTTGTTTGGGATTTGCTTGTTCTTGTTTTTCTAGGAGTTTGAGATGTATCATTAGGTCATTGATTTGGGATCTTTCAGTATGCACTCATGGCTATAAACTTACCTCTCAGGACTGCCTTTGCTGTGTCCCATAGGTTCCAGTAGGTTGTGTTTTCATTTTCATTGACTTCCAGGAACTTTTTAATTTCCTCTTTTATTTCATCAATGATCCATTGTTCATTAAGTAGTGAGTTATTTAGTTTCCAGCTGTTTGCATGTTTTTTGTCTTTACTTTTGTTGTTGAGTTCTACTTTTACTGCATTGTGATCAGAGAGTATGCACTGTATAATTTCTATTTCCTTATATTTGCTGAGGTTTGCTTTGTGCCGTAGGATATGATCTATTTTGGAGAAGGTTCCATGGGCTGCTGAGAAGAATGTATATTGTGTAGAAGTTGGATGAAGTGTTCTGTAGATATCAAGTAGGTCCATTTGATCTATTGTATATTTTAGATCTTGGATATCTTTATTGATTTTTTGTTTGGATGACCTATCTATTGATGATAATGGGGTGTTAAAGTCTCCCACAACCACTGTGTTGTCGTTAATATATGCTTTTAGGTCTTTCAGGGTATGTTTGATGAAATTGAGTGCGTTGTCATTGGGTGCATACAGATTGATGATTATTATTTCCTTTTGGTCTATTTCCCCTTTTATTAGTATAGAACATCCTTCTTTATCTCGTTTGATCAATGTAGGTTTGAAGTCTACTTTCCCAGAGCTAAGTATTGCTACTCCTGCCTGTTTTCTGGGGCCATTGGCTTGCTCAATCTTCTTCCAGCCTTTCATCTATGCTTATTTCTGTCGGTGAGATGGGTCTCCTATAAGCAACAAATTGTTTGATCTTCCTTTTTAATCCATTTCCTCAAGCGGTACCTTTTGATGGGTGAATTAATTCCGTTAACATTAAGTATTAGTACTGATAGGTATGTGGTGATTCCTGTCATTTAGTTGTCTTAGTTGTTTGAAGGTTTGATTGTGTGTATCTAAGTTGAGGTTACTCTCTACTTTCTTGCTTTTTCTTTTCCTGTGGTTTGGTGCTGCCTGTCTTTTCATGGTTAAGTTGGGTTTCACTTTCTGCATGCAGAATCCCTTGAAGAATCTTTTGTAGTTGTGGCTTTGTGGTCACATATTGTTTTAGTTTCTGCTTATCATGGAAGAGTTTTATTGCTCCATCTATTTTGAATGATAGTTTTGCTAGGTAGAGTATCCTGGGGTTGAAGTTATTTTCATTCAGTGCCCGGAAGATCTCACCCCGAGCTCTTCTTGATTTTAATGTTTCTGTTGAGAAGTCTGCTGTGATTTTGATGGTTTTACCTTTGTATGTTACTTGTTTTTTCTCTCTTACAGCCTTCAATATTCTTTCCTTAGTTTCTGAACTTGTTGTTTTAATGATGATATGTCGTGTGGTAGTTCTATGTTGATCTGGTCTGTTTGGTGTCCCGGAGGCCTCTTGCATCTGTATGGGAATATCTTTCTCTAGATTTGGGAAATTTTCCATTATTATTTTGTTGAATATATTATGCATTCCCTTCGCTTGCACCTCTTCTCCTTCTTCAATGCCCATGATTCTCAAGTTTGGTCTTTTGATGGAGTCGGTGAGTTCTTCCATTTTCTTTTCACAGGTCTTGAGTTGTTTAATTAATAATTCTTTGGTTTTTCCTTTGATTACCATTTCATCTTCAAGTTCTGAGATTCTGTCTTCTGTTTGTTCTATTCTGCTGGATTGGCCTTCTGTTTTGTTTTGCACTTCTGTTTCATTCTTTTTTCTGAGGTTTTCCATATCCTGGGTGGTTTCCTCTTTAATGTTGTCTATTTTTATCCTGAGTTCAGGATAAAAATATCTGTTTATTAATCTGTGTTTATTATCTGTTTATTAATCGTGTTCTCTGTTTCACTTTGTTGTTTATACAGTACTTCTATGGTTTCCTTTATTTCTTCTTTTGCTTTTTCAAATTCTCTATTTTTGTTGTCTTGGAATTTCTTGAGTGTCTCCTGTACATTTTGGTTGACCATATCCAGTATCATCTCTATAAAATTCTCATTGAGTACCTGGAGTATGTCTTCTTTTAAATTTTCTTGTGGGCTTCATTGGGTTCTTTGGCATAGTTTTTCTTCATTTTGTTGGAGTCTGGATCTGAGTATCTGTTTTCTTTATTCCCATCTGGTTCCTGTACTAATTTTTTGCTGTGGGGAAACTGGTTTCCCTGTTTTTTCTGTCTCCTGTCATTGTCCTTGGTGTTGTTACTGTCCCTGTACTGTGTGCAAAAAAGTATTTTCTAGCTTGTAATAATAACAATGGTAATATTTAGAATGGAAGGGTGAGAGGAGATGGAAAGCAAGAAGTTAATGAAAAGGGAAAAACAAACAGACAGGTATGAAAAAACAAAACAAGAAAGTTTCAAAGGTATAAACTGGGGGCATTAGTGTACTAATTGACAGTAAGCTGAACAGGCCTTAGAGAGACAGAGAGAGGATTGAAAATAAAAAATAAAAAGAATAATGATAAGAATAAAAATAAAAAATAAGTAAATGAAAGTAATATATATATAAATAAAATAAAACAAAATGAAAAATTGAAAATAAAAAATAAAAGCAATAATAAAAAAAAACCTCTAAGTTCAATTGCAATGAAGTTTCAGTCTTAATAATTTTGGTGTCCATCTCAGTCTCCAATCCTGGAGATGGTGCCTCAGATGTTGTTCTGTAGTTGTCTCATCAAAGGGGATGCATAAAGTAGAACAAAACTGCACAAAAAAACCAAAAAAAAAAAAAACCCACAAAGTGCCCCAAGTTCAAATGCAATACAGTTTCAGTAAGTTTTTCAGCATGCAGGTGTAATTCAGTTGTTTTCTCATCAGTGGGAGGGAGAGAGAAAAAAAAAGAGTCTGGAGACAGTTCTGTGAATGGTATCTGCAGCTGTGGCTTGCCTGCCCACTGCTGTCAGCCTGCTCTTGCTGGAGGCATTATTTATGCAAATCTCAGGGGTGAGCTTACCACTTACCTGGCCCTGCAGGCTTTGTTTACTGAGAGTTCTCCTGTGTGCGAGCCTCTGCTACAAGCTTTCCCCTTTTCAAGCACACTGGGGGAGGTGACACTGTACCTGCTTTCTCAGGCCTGCGTGTTTGTTTACAGTTCGCATGGGAAGTGGGTGTTCCCCCCCTCTCCTGTGGAGTTTTCCTCCCACTGCCACTTTTACAAGCTTTCCTGCTAGTGATTACTGGGCAGTGCTGCTGCTCCTGCCAGCCGCCATGTTTTTTTACAGCTCACGTGGGAAATGGGTCTTCCCTCCTCTCCTGTGGAGTTTTCCTCCCTTCGCCACTTTCACAAGCTTTCCCACTCCTGGTTGCTGGGTGCGTGCCCCCACTCCCACGGGAGCCTCTCCAGCCCACCTGGCTTGTTTATTTACAGTTCCGGGAAGGATCCCCTTCCCCCAATCTTCGGCGCTCAGTGCACCCCACCCTCTTTCCAGTGTGTCTTTATTGTTCTTATTGCTTATTACTCAGTTTCTCTTTCTTCCCGGGTGGAGGTCGGTCTGTCCAGGGGGCTATGCTGCTGTGGCCCGGGGTTGTCTGTGGGAGTACTGTGGTACTGCTAAGCTCACCTTGTCTGCGTCTTCCCAAGCCATCTGGGCATGGGTGGCTGGTGGCTGGCAGCCCGGGAGCCTTCCTGATTTTTCCGTTTAACATGAAGTGGAGATGCTCTGAACTGGCTGGAGGTGTGGAGGGTCAAAGTTTTGCCTCTTCTCGGTGGTTTTGCCTGCAAGGTGTGTCTCCCGCATCTCTCCAAGACTTCACTATAGGAGGCACGCTATCTCCTTCCTCCCTGTAGCTGCCATCTTGGAATCTCCCAGTTCATTTCTTTCCTGAACACATAAGTTGAAGCTCAGCTCAAGAGCCACCTCCTCTACATACTTTGTCATTAATGCCAACATCCCACTACAGGTCATTTGCCTTCCCTCTGAATTCCCATGGCACTTTGTAACCGCTGCTCTCCTGACACTTGCCTTCCAGACCTCTAGCCCTGCTTTTCGTAGCCCCCTTGCTAGCAGCTTAAGCTCCTGAGGCCTGGATGCCTTGTGTCATCCACTAGGAGACTCCCTGTCAGTGACCCCAACCCTTACCTCTTAGTTGATATTCAGTAGATATTTCTTGAAAATCATCCTAACAACGTGTGGTTTAGAAAAACACCAACTTGTTAAATATATGTGTACTTGAAAGATCAATATAGAATTGAAAAAGGATATTTTCATTACTAGATTTCACAGTTTGTCTGCATACTACAGAAAATGCAAAGATGGTACTGGAACGTGCCTCTAGCTTAAAATGAGGACCACCTAACTGTGGAGATAAGACATGTGGTATGCACACTTGACCAAAGTGAGCTTTACTAATGGCGTCATGTGAAGAGGTATCCTCAAAGTGCCCCGTAGTACAGAGAAAAGACCTTCTGAGGTCTTTTCAAACCATTCATACTTTATTAAGTAGGTGAGTTAAATTATTTATTTCCCAAATTCCATGTCATTAGTAATAAACCTAGTAACTAGTTAATAGAAACATATAATTGTAATAAATCAACTTATCAAAATGCTGAAAGATTTGTTAGTTTTCTATTCCATTCACTTTTCTTCTCAGGAAAATCTTAAAGCAGCCAACCAAAAATAGCAAACCCTAGGAGGTCAACTTGTCTAGAAGGAAGTATGAAACAGGAGTGGGTCACTGTGGAGAAGAAGGAGGAAGAATGAGGATTGGCTGGTGTCTGTTTGTTGACAGCTTGAGAGAGAAAAGTCTGCCCAAGGCTTTTAGGTGTTTAGGCAGAGAAGAAGACACAGACTCTAGATAGAAATCTTGAGCAACTACTTAAATTTCATCTGTCCAAGCAAAGGGAACAACCCACTAATTCTCTGTGTTTCTCATGAAGCATTTAGCATTTGCTTTATTAAGAGAGGGCTATCATCAAAGTTCAAAGTCACCCAAAGCAATTAACACCTTGAAACATCCCAACTCCCCAGTATCTCTTTCCAGTGAACACTCTCCTGTGTGGAGGGAAGGTAACATAAGAGACACCAGAGCTGTGCCCCACAGGGAACATTCTCAAATAAACCTCTCATTTTACAATGCATGCTTCCGAAATGATGTATATAAAGTATATCCAAGGTTTTCTAAGACCTTCCATTCACTAGAATGATTAGATGAATCCATTTTTGAGGTAAATAAGCTTGCTTTCTCATAATTTATTTCTTTATGCTCAATGTTGTCTTATAAGGAGGAAACATGTGCTTAAAAATCTTACCTCTTAGTGAGAAATCTTAGCTCTTAGCCTGAGTTCAAGCCTCATTACCTCAAAAAATTTTATATAAAAATGTTAGCTCTGAATTAAAAGAGGAGGCATACCTGCAATTCAACTTGCAGGATGGTTAAAATTTAGATGTTATCTTACAAAGTGGGAGGTAGGAGAGGGTGCCGAGGACTATGGGTCACTTCAATAAAACTGTAATATTATGATTAAATGGTGGGGAATTTCCAACTAACTTGGTAAACAGTAGGAATTAGAATATATCAGCAGAGTAGAGTCTATATCCAGTCTTGCATCTTAGATTGTTTTTGGAGGAATTATTCCTACATTAAAATATGATATCAAATTCACAAATCAATTGCTTACATGTCAATATGATCTTCTAAAAGTGCTATGGGTTCTTGAAAATAATTTATCCTAAACACTTCCTTTAATCACAAACTACTACACCTCCTTTTTTCTAACTGTACACATTTTAATGTCTAATGAAAGGGGTGAGTACAATTTTCATTTCACATATTCGAAATTAAAGTAATTAAAATTGAACAGAAGTTAGAATAAGAGATTTTAGAGTGGTAGCATTTCCACTTTCTTTAGAAGAAACTAGTTTAATATGCAGCTTTTCAAAGTCAACTCCTTGGACAGAATAAAACCTCTGTTTCCTCTGTTTCAAAGAAGCAAGTGTCACCAGTGCATACAATGTCTTCATCCAAGGCTCAAAGAGTCACAGTGTTTGCCAAGCACAGCTCTCCATCGTGCGGAGGAGCTGGGTAGAGCAAGACTAGATTTCTGCCTTCAGGAAGAGAGCCCCCGAAACACACTGAGGGTAAAGTGATGGGGGCACAATGTCTGCAATGAGGACAAAGAAAAAGGTGTGTGAATGAATAAACATGAGTAACCTCTGCTTTGTTACATGTGAAAGAAGAGAATCATTTTACCTATGAAGTAGAGTGAAAGCGTCAGAGCTCAGAGCCTAAACTATAATGAAAGCAAGGGCACAAAGGCATCTATAAAAATAAAGAGAATGTAAAGAGATGAACATGAACTCGCTTTTGGAAATAGGCATTGAAATGATTTGATGACAGAAGTAGAGAAGAGAGATTCTCTGAGAATGCACAAGCTCATCCCCGTGTCTGTTTGGAGTCCTTAAAAACCCATCGCTTGAACATTAAGTCATTTGCATAACATGGTCAGTAAAGAGGTGCCTGTACTGCAAGTTTCTTACATGATGTGCCAAGGATGCTTTCACTGTAGTGTTCTTTCCAATGTCGTTTTGGAAAAAAAAATCAATTTTTAAAAATTTGTCATCTCATCAGGGCTTGAACATAAGTCTTTCTGACTCCAAAACCAAAACCATGTGCTTTCAACATTCTTCTCTACTGCCTCCAAAAAGAGCTATGATAAAGATGGAAAAAATGAAAAGATGTACACAGGAGTATTTTTAAAACACTATGCTCCTACTCATTCATTTAAATTAGTTTTACCTGTACATGTTTTATACACACGGATTTCCATGAATGTACCATGCAAAATATAACTCACCGAAATTCTCAGATAGTTAACAAACTCCTAGACTAGTAAATGGCAGCTTGGATACACGTCCTCTTCTGCTTTTTTGTCACCTATCCCAAGCTTGTGAAGTTAGAGTGCTCATTGCAGAGGACATTTCCTCATGAGGACTAATCAGAAGACAGTGAACAGCTTGAACTGCAGAGTCTGCCCCAGAGCTCTGTGGATGGTTACAAGTTTCTAGAAGCTAATGCACACCTATTTGCGAAGGCTTGCTCCAGGGTCGTCCTTTGATTCCTTCATTTAGCAGTTGTCTCTTGGTATGCTCCAAGGCTCTGCAGTTTAGGGCCATGATTGCTCGAGGACAGTTTGCTTTATAGACCTGACAGCAGTTGTAAACAGCCTCTCAGTTGAGAGTTTCACTCCCTAAGTGATTATTAGAAAGTTGTCTTCTTGTCAGTGTGAAGTTGCTATAGACATTTAAACATAGTCTGAGATGGTTACACTTCCACACTACAATCCACCAAATCCTGTGTCCCCCTGACAACTGTCTCTCATTTGTGTAGTGCTGGCAATTCTGAAATGAACAAATCAGTACTGACAACCATGTGGCATCTGACTGCTGCCACAGCTTGTCACATGGAATACTTAGCGTCCTGACAAAGCAAGGGCAGCAAATATGCAGCCTGGGGTTTGCAGGGCAGTGCTGGCATAGAAGAAATGGTTTTGCAGTTTTAAGAGTAGTTAACTTTCAGAAGTGCAACTAACTTAAGAAGATAAGAAAGTGTTATGTCAGCAGGACCTTCCCTCCCTGCCACTCACGCTGCAGTCCGTCATGTGCTCGTTTTGCACTAAATTAACAATTTGCTTCTGGTGGACAATAATTTACCTGGTTGGTCTCTGTTAAAGGGAATTTCTCTTGAGTAATGACTGACTGAAGGTCTAAGGGCAATGTGGATTGATTACAGACCTCCCCCAAATGAATGGTGCATTTTCAAATACCATTCAAAAACCGTTGAGTTGAAGGTAGTTTAGACTTCCATCCAGTCAGATCTATACGGTTTATAGAAAATGAACTAAATTTCAGAAAGGCTAAATAATTTTCTCAGAGTCCACAATTGTACAGATAGAATATTATTGCTTGTTGTAGCCAGGCTGAAATTTATGGATTATTTATTTCAAATGGAAAAGATCATTAGTGTTACCAATAGATTTTTTCCCCTAAGATGTACTATATTATCCACAAATGCTCCTTAAACAATTAATTTGAATATGAATAAAAAAACAATGTAGGAGACGGATTATACTGTTATGTCCACTATGGGATAAGCTGTAGGACCAGGTTGCTCTCAGTGCTCCATGAGAACTCTGCCTCTGTTGACACTCTGACTCAGGTTCTCAGTGTTCCAAAGTTGCCAGTCCTTGGCTGATCTTGGTGACCCTCAGACAGGAAGTGCCACAGATGTCTCAACTGCTGAGAGCATTTTGCTCTTGTTGTGTCTGCTTTACAGGCTGGCAGAATGGGGTTAGTCAATGCCAGGGTTTACAGAGAGCACATGTGATTTAAGAATTTGAAAAAAAAGTTACATAACTTGTGAATGACTTGCTTCTTGGGAGATGGTTTGTTGCATTATTGAATGTGCATGGTGACATTTGCCTCAGGAATCTCTATGTTCTGTCCCTTACAAACCTGCCATCCTATCCACCCAGATCAGTTGCCATGCCTCAGTTCAAAGTGAAAGCGCACTACTGGTGCCGTCCCAGAATGTACTTGGCATTAGGCACCCGGGAATGCAATGGGGATGATGTGTAGCATGATATGTGATCTCTGACATTCCTTATAACTCTTCTGTTCTCATCTCCTTTTTTTCCTTTCTATTTCAATTACTTTGAGCAGCATCAAGGAAAAATTACCAACCCACCAAAATAAGTAATTTCCCCATGTGAAGCCATGAAATGCTTGCCCTACATGTGCCATTTCATACTTCTACATCCTAAACTCTGACCATTTTCTTCTCTGGGAAAAAATGTCAAGTTTAGGTGTTGAGAGCCCTCATTCCTGACTAATCACTAGAACCTGGATAAGAAGAGCTAACAAAACTGAGCTGATAGTTTGCTTTTAGAAAGCACTTAAACCAAACAAACCAACCAAAAATGGCAAGGTGCTCACACCCTACATTGTGAGGTCTTTGTTCCATGCACTGGTTTTTCTTTTGGTTTGTCCTTTGACTTGCCCTTTGCTCTCATTCATCCTGGCCCTCTTTCTCTCCTGACTCAGCTGCTCTCTGCCAACAGATTGGCCCACCCTGAAGGAAGCCTCCCAGATCTGGCCATGATGAATCTGACCTCCAGCCTGGAGAAGCCCATGGTGCAGGCACTAGTGGGACCTGGGGAGGAGAAGCCAGAAGGGTGCTCCAAAAAAGCCAAGAAGGGTGAGCTTGGGAAAGACAGAAACGAGTCTGAGGAGGCAGATGAAGAGGAGGAATCAGAAGAGGAGGAAGAAACATCAGGTAACCAGCCCACTCCCATGCTGCTATGACTGAGGCCATGAAATGCTGACTTGCTTCAAAGGATCAATAGGTGACTCAGATCTTTGGGGATTTTTGGCTGCTATAGTTATAATAATATCCCTGTTCCAATTGTTCTGATTATTTCCTTGTAATCTGACAAAGGGGATGAGAGCAGATGGCTGCTTATGCACTTCTGAGCCACAGGCAGATCTCTGGTCCAGAGACCAGAGGGGCGTGTGTCACCATCTGTGGAACCTCACCTTCACAGACACATTCTTGAGGAAACCATGCCAAGGCTTTTCTGGGAAACTATTAATTAAGAAGATGTGCAACTTTGTAATTATCATTTCAAGCCAGCTCCTAGACATGTTTCTGTCACCACTGTGACTTTAGGCTCTCTTTCCTGTTTTATCCCTAGGCTTGAAATAATGTTTAACAGGGCATGATGAGAATTGAATGGCTGTGGTGAGCAGAAATGTGACCTAACAGTGATACAAAGGATAGCAAGCACTCGGTCTGTGTCATAGTTCCCAGAGAGTATGACAGGAAGCAGAGAGCACAGCCTGTGAGGCAGGGTGCTGTGCCAGGGCTGAGACCCTGTGGTGCTACACTTCTCTTTGCTTACAGATAATATAAAAATGGCATGAGAAGAAAAGAGAGAGAAAGAGAGAGCCACCCTCCACAGCTGAGTGGCATTCCCAGTTGAGGATCATCAGACTAGGGCTTTATTTTACTTCATTTCATTTCTTTTTTTTGTGATACCAGGGTTTGAACTCAGGGCCTGTCACTTACTAGTCAGGCAATCTACCACTTAAGCCACTCTGCCCATCCTGTTATGTGTTGAGTAATTTCAAGATAGGGTCTTGAAAACTGTTTGCCTGGGCTGACTTCAAACCACAATCCTCCTGATCTCTGCTTCCTGAGTAGCTAGGATTACAGGTGTGAGCCACCAGCACCAAGCTTAGAGACTAGGGTTTTATCCTGCTGCTTAAGGTGGGTTTTGAGCTTTACTAATAGAATCCACCCAAAAATTGCACTGCACCTTGTTCTCCCACACTTCCTGTGGGGTACACACTGTCTGCACCTCCAAATCATGCTTATCTAATACCTGGACCTTCTATTGGTGATCACCTGAGTCCCTCTGGAAGTAAGTGTTTTTGCAATATCAAAAGCCTTTCTTAAAGTTGAGACTAGTTGCAAAAACTGTTATGGCCACCCATGCCAGGTTTGAGCATCTGTGTACAAACACAACATAATCCATGCTACAAATATGGTTGGAACATGAAAGGACAAAACGGTCCTTCTGTGGCCTTTGGTCTGATTAAGCAGCACAGTCCTTCTGGACAGAAGCAGGACCCATATGTTTAGCACAGGTGGAAAGAATAAAAGGACAATTAGATTTTAAAAATTGTTAGAATGAAATTGACCATCTTCTCATGAATCCATGGACTGGGTCATCCAGATACAGTGCTCATTTTCCATTCTGCAGAAGAGCAGGCTGGTCCTGCCTTTGTTAGGTCACAGACTGCTGTCTCTTTCAGGAGTTAATGAGTAGAAGCACAGGAAACAGGAAAGATGTCATTTATAGGGACCTTGTATTGCTTAACATTCTCAAGGAGTTAAGGATTATTAAAGCTTAGTCTTGTCTTAAGAATAAATAAGGCTGACATTCTTTATACTAATTGAATTAATAGTCAGATCAGGAAACATTGCCCCATGGAGTCTCAGTGTACAATGTCCATGTCATCGACCTGACTTGGGTTCATTGAGTTCATTTTCTGTGACTCATTTCAGTCTGAAAGTTACAGAACACGCTTTGATTGATAATACAGACACTGTTATGCTCTTGGGTGGGTTACTGTCTTGCAGACCTGAGGAACAAATGGCACCTGGTGATTGACCGCCTCACTGTGCTCTTCTTAAAGTTCCTGGAGTATTTCCACAAGCTGCAGGTGTTCGTGTGGTGGATCCTGGAGCTGCACATCATCAAAATCATTTCATCATATATCATCTGGGTTTCTGTGAAAGAGACAAGTGAACTTTTGTGCTACTGTTGGGCTGAATGGAGCCACAGTGGGCTGTCATTTTCCTTTTCTAGCTGCCGTGATGTGTTTTCATGCAATACCCATTACATTAGGGTATCGAGGCTCTAAGATAGGGTGTGTGCTTTGACCCACAAAAGACCTAAGGCCAGTGGAACCAGGCAGAGGGAAAGTACAGAGGACAAGGTCTCATGTCTTCATTTCTTGTTGGCTTAGCCCTGTTGCAAAGTTGCTTATTTTCATCTAGTCCTTGTTAAAGCACCTGAGAATGGACCTCTTTTTAGACCATCTAGCAGAATCTATCTCCCTCAGTTCTCTTTAAGGAAAACAGTAATGTTCCAGTCTATGTTACCAGGAGTAAGCTCAAGTCCTGAAATCTAATAAAATCTTCACTGGGCTCACCCTGTTTATTATTGGATTTTTTGAGACGAGACACAAAGTTTTCAACGTCACTTCTTTTTGTGTCCCAAAGCAGCTCTGACCATTTACCCCTGGAACTGAGCCACTACCCCACATCTGGCTTACCTTCAGATGACTAACAGATCCCCAGCTTCCCCCCTCATCTTTTCTCATCTATATTGTCTTCCATAAAGTGACCAGTCTTCCCTGGGTGTAAATGGAATGATGGCAGTCCTCAAAATGTCACCATGATTCTCTCATCCTCACAGTCATATGGTGGACCACCCTCAGGATCTAGCCTTAAGGACAGGGGTGGCTTCCAAAATCCTCTAAAGGCTTCAGGTCACACTTCCTTCACACAGAACCTCTTGCTTCTCCAAGGATGTGCAGCCCTGTGTTACCCTCACCTGTAAGGACTTGGACTGTATTTCCTTCTGCCTGCCTATCTCCTGTTTATGCTTTTGGTCTCAATTCAGATCCAGCATCCTCCAGGCCATCTCCTCTCACCCTGGATTAGGTGACCATAACAATGCAGTCACCCCAGGCAGGATTTCCCAGTGCACCACTCTATGTGTTGCTAGAACAGTGGACTCCTCATGGGTGTGAGGACTTAATAAAAATTACCATATTTTCTTCTTTTTCCCCATCACTTAGAAAGTGAAAATGTCTACCTAAATTAATTGTATTCAATTGTTTTTACACTCAGTGCCTTAAATGCATAATTAAAGAAATAGCAAAGAGGCTAATTTCAGAGTGTTTTAATAAGATTTACTTTTTACCATCCAAACTGACATGACACTTGATGACTATAGGAAAAGAGTCAGTTCATTGATCAAAATGTTTGGTGGAAAATACAACATTTAATGTGTTTACAAGCACTTTATAGTTTACAGAGCACGTTCACATACAGAATTTCTTTCATCCTCAATTAGTTCTGTAAAGCCACTCTTCTTCCCTGGTATTTCAGCACTTAATTCTGAGACATTCCTTGCCTTGGAGAGTGACAAGTAGTTCAGGATGAGAGTAGCAGGTAACAAATTGCACAAATACTGATTCAGTCTTCACACTTTCTTATCTTATGGTTTTGTAAGCCGAATAGGTAATCTTACCTCCTGTGGTCCTTAAAGCTTTGCACTTGGCACATGGTCAATTTTATGATGAGTGCATGCTGTATTTTTCACCTGATAGTGTTAAATGTCCCTAGGATAATATTATTTTAACAATACTCAGTATGTTCCATGGCTGAATAAGACAGTGATGCTTCTACATGATTCAAGAAACTATTAGCTTTGGAGGATCACCAGACTCATGGACATCTCCTTGATTGGAAATTCACATGCTGCCCAAAGCCAACATGTTCAAGTTGAGTTCATTGCCCTCCTTCTTTAAACAGGCTCCCCTCTCAGCATTTTCTCTCTTAGCAATGGCACCTTTCCAACCTCCAAACCAATCAGCCATCAAATCCACTAATTTTACTTTCCACTTGAATCGATATGTCTTCTATAATGCAGCCATGGAACCACAGAGCCTCAATGCAGCCATGGAATCCCCATCTCCTTTGCTACTGCAGCAGTGTGAAAGCTGGTTTCTGACCTCCAGTCTAGTCCCAACATTGCAACCTCCTTTCTTCCTTTACATTTATGTAAATAAGATGCAACTCTTACCTTCAGATTCCCTAGCACACCCTTTGTGGATCTCTATTTCTTACAGAATGGGTTCAGGCCCCATCACATGGTTCATAGGAGATCCATCAAAACTTGACTCCTGACTCCATCTTCACCATTGCAGCATTTTATACTTCCAACTCTGACATTTCCAATGACAATTGGAAACAGCAATTCCCTGTTCTCACCATGCTTTTCCATACCTTCTTGCCTTTGACCTTGCACCTTTGACCTGGGATTCACTTCTTACTTTCTGCAGCTGCAGCTGGTTCAGCTCTTGTGAACTCCCTCGTTGGAGTAAAGGCTTCTCTGGATGCTCTCCCAGGAATCTGTACACATCTGTAACTTAGCTATTGCTACACTGTATTGACATTACCTGGTCATATGTTTGTCTGCCGTATGAGACATAGTAGTGTCCTGAAGACCATAACTCGCTCACCTCAGTCCTCCAAGCACCTAGAGCAATGCCTAGCATGTGCTAAGAACTCAACCAACTACTGCTGAAGTGAAGAAATCAAGTCATCCTGTCTTGTGGATGTGATGCTGTGTCATGTATTTTTGTCCCCATTTCTGATTTTATGTTTGCAAGTGTCTCTGTTCCACTATGCATTTTTGATTTCTTGGGCTTTTGGTCTGCCATATGCCAAGCTCCGCCCTGTGTCCTCAAGTGACTGCACTGTCTGGACATGCATGATCATCATCTGCAAAATGTTGTACCAGCTTCAGACGATTAAGCCAGAGAACTTCTCTGTCAACTGCTCCTTGGTGAGCCTCAGGGATGAGGGACCTTCCTGGTTGTCCTTTAAGAGATGGAGGCAGATATTTGGAGAGCTTACACCTCCAAGCACATTTTATCTAGTGTATAGGTCACCTTATCCAGGTCAGCTCTATTTGGGCCCTGTGTGCTGTACTTAAGTCTGCTCTCAAGTTGAGATCCCTCTCTTGAAATGGGCCTCCCTACTCCAGTGAGATTCGCTTAGCCAAAGCCGAAAGTGGACAGTGTGAACTCTTCCAATGCAGCAAGGCATTTCACTCCATTTTCTCTTCTTTTTCAGCCAAATGGAAATCAAACCAACATACCCCTTCGTGAGCTGAACAAGTCTCTGCTCTACAGTGCGCCTGTTGATCCAACAGAGTGGGTTGGGCTGAGGAAGTCTTCTCCTCTGCTTGTCTACCTGAGGGTAATGGCTGTGTTGCACCTAGCTGGGGTCACCATATAGCTGTATCTTGCAACCCTTTGAGGCTCTTGATATAAACTTCATCTTCTAACATGCTGTTTAGAACAACCCTTGTACCAACTGGCTAACTATTAAAGTCAGCATCACATTGCACTGAAGAGAAGTTGGCCAAGCAGTCTGAGCTTGGTTGAATAAAATACAACAAATAGCTTCCCATCCCACCATATAACCATTACAGGAACATGGTGGATGGATATGTCAGAGTCGAAACACACCCAACATATATTGTTAATTTTTTAAAAAAATAGCAAATTTGAAGACACTGTGTATGGTGTTATCTCTTCTAGACATAAGGAAAATATTGGATAAAATATGCCACATGATAAATGGTGAACTATAATAGTATTAATGAGAAATTTTTACTGTCTACATTCTGTTTCTCTATATTTTTAATAAAGAGCACAGATTACATTTATAAGTAATAAAATGAAGCATATCTATGCAAAATACACTTTGCAAATAGTCATAGAAACATAATGGAAACAAAATAATTTAGATCATTTTCACATTTTACTTTGGTGCATCTGGGACATTTAAATATCTATGTATCCCATTTTTGTGCAGTTTCCACTTTTTCTTCATGTAGTAAATAGTTCTGTAATGTTTCCTGCTACACATAGCTGTTAGAAGGATGAAGCAAATTATTATTTGGAATGGGTGGTTAATGCCTGGTATCTGTTTCCACACATGTTAATTCTTTTCATTGTTCCCGTTATTCCAACTATTACTATTTGCCATCATGAAGATGCTTCTCAATTTGCTTCTTTTTTCTGGCCAGATCTTAGAGGTGTTAAAATCCTCCCTCTAACTTGGTCCCCACTCCTCCATGTAGCATGTCCCAGGATTTTGTGCACTGTTTGCCTTTACAGCTGCAAACAAGGTTACACTACACCCCTAGGTAACCGGCCTCTGCTTCCTTAGTATGTGGAAGATACTTCCAAGTAAGTGGGAGCAACCGCAGTCTTGTATCTAGAAAGTCTAGATTCTGTCATCATGGCAACTTCTCTGATTTCCATAAGTGAGAACACCCCATAATAAATAAGACAGGGAGATGAGCCTTATGCTCAATACTATAGTGAATGTGTGTAGGATTATAGAAGACATCGTACTTTTTGACATCAACTATTAAATACAATAGTTTATTACGGGGATTCGTTAAAATGACCACAGGATAAAGTGTTTGGTATATCCCATTGTGTTTTCTTGCTCATTCTTTGTAGAACAATCTTCTGATGCTGGCTATTCTGGCTTTTGAGGTTACTATTTATTGCCATTAGGAATACTACAGGAGCTGAAATAACCTTACAGCAACCGTATCTAAAACTATCTTTCATGACCTTACAAGAATGCATCTAATGATGGACTTATTAATTGTGCCAAATATTTCATAAACTACTTTTTCTACAAGTTTGGTCTGGAGGTAAGTTTTCTTGCCAATATACTGTATTTCTCTTTTTCATGAAAAGTCAAATAGTTCTTTGGACCAGCTTGCCCTGGAGTCTCATCATTCTCTTTGAGCTGTGAAGTTCGACCCTTTGAGGTTCACCGAGGTTCTGCTGGGACTTTTCCCAGCTTAGGAGCCCATGCCCCCCACTCCACAGCAGGGCGCTTAGCCTCTCTGGGTCTCCAGAGCCACCTAAACATGCAGATATCAGTTATGTTAGTTTCATATTAAGAATACCATGTCACTAGCTTTTCTCTTGGTGTGTTCTCAAAGTGTAACCTGCAGCCACAGTGAAGGCTGCCATGTGACATGATCATGTCAGTGCCTGTCTTTACCTAAGCAATTTGCATTGATGTTTCCTGAGGACCTCATGCCTGTCTTTCTCCTCACTGTTTGAAGTGGCTACTATGACAATGATGTAGTCACTCTTGGGAGTAACCTGTGCAGTATTAGAAACACAGAAGAGCAAGCCTCTAGGATTGAGGAATGCAGGGCTCTGTCCCTGCATGGGCAGGACACCTGACACCACTCCCCTTCCCTGCAAACCTGACTCTTTCGCCCCCTGTTATCCTTATGTAGACTTGTTTCCTAATGTCAGTGAATGTCATTGGCCAGCAAGTGGATTTCTATGCCATGATACATGCCTGCTGGCTCATTGCTGTCTTGTATCGATGCAGAAGAAAAGCCATTGCAGAGGTCTGGCCCACGTACAGCTGCTTCCTGGCATGCATCATCACCTTCTAGTAATTCATCTGCATCGGCATCCCATATGCCCCCTGCTGAGGTGAGTGGGCTACTGGGTGACCTTTTCCCTTAGGGGAAACCATGAAGCCAGCAGTGAGTGGCTGCTGGAGAACTGATCTTACCATTTGCCCTCCCCCTGCCCCTCAGATTACCCGTGGAGGTTCAAGGGCTCCAACTTCAATGACAACATCATCAAGTGGCTATACTTCCCCGATTTCATCGTGCAGCCCAACCCTGTGTTTCTGATCTGTAAGTGTTTATGCTGGGGGCAGGGACATTGGGATTTGTATTTGTATTTGCTTGTTATCCTTCCAGTGTCAGGCATTAGTTGACTGGACTTCACCATTGTATAAAGGCTTGTCTGTGCATTAATATTGCAAATCATTAACTGCTTCTATTTGCTCTGTTAAATTCACAAAATCAATAAACTAACACTGAAGTACACTTTCAGTTGCATAACCTCTCCTCCCAATACCTGCTCCCCCCCAACATATCTACACACTCACATTTTCAGAGGTAGCAGAGAGGGCGGCTTTGTGTGTTGTAGGTTGGTTTCCAGCTGCGTTGACAGGCAGACCAAAATGAAAGACAGAGCTATGGCAGCGAGGGAGAGGCCACTGGATTTCAGTGACAGAAGAGCTGGGCTGCAGGCCAGAGCCCTCCAGGCAGCTGGTGAGAGGAAGGTTGGAGCAGCCTCTTCCCCCAAGAAAGTAGGAGTGCTAGGTGTGACAGAAAACTCCAGAGTTTTAATCTTAAGCCAAGGAAGCAATCTGTGGTCCAACTGTGGGATGCCTGGCCTAAGGACGCCTCGGGGCAGGCTCAGAGTTGTTCCTCTCCCTTCACAAACCGTCCATCTTGTCCACTTGCTCTCTGCCACCTTGGGGATGGAGGTGCCCTGGGAACTCTATTTGGTTATGAATGTAAAGAGAGATGGGAAGATTCAAAGAAATCAGAAATGTGGCATCTGCCACAGAGGACAGGACAAAGACAAAGATGGCACCAGTGCTCCAGTAGCTTACTAAAACCTGATGGGAGATAAGTGTCAGTGCAGTGTCCCCAGACAGAGTCATGAAGACTGGGAGTGAGCACTTGACACTGGCCTCATTAGTACACTGACAAACCCAGACTCCCCAAGGGCCCCTCCCCCCACCCCCAGCATGTCTGACCATTTGGGACATGACCCCCCCCCCAGGAGGTGGGGCCATCTCATGTTGTATGTGGCCTTTGGGACCCCAGAAGAGCAGGGGCACTTGGGTGACCTCCCTCTGTCTTTCTAGATGACTTCATGCTGCTCCTGTGTGCCTCTTTACAACGGCAGACTTTTGAGGATGAAAATAAGGCTGCTGTGTGCATCACGGCAGGGGACAATGTGGAGATTTGCATGAGCCTCGATGTGGCCTCCTTCAGCCAGCATAACCCTGTCCCTGACTTCATTCACTGCAGGTAACAGGGGTTCCGTGCCTCCAGCCAGCTCCCCAAGCTTTCCAACAGATTGCTGTCTACTGCACACATCTCTGTACACTTGGGAAGTCTGAGACAGGGAAATAGCAGCTTAGACTGACAAGTGAGGGGCAGAGGCTCAGTAGCCCATGGCTGAGCCCCTGAGGCCTGTCAGCGCCAGTCATTGGCCACTACTTTTAATGGCCTTAATGTTCTCCTTTTCTTCAAACAAAAACTGGCCAGTCAGCTCTCCAGAAGAGCCCTAAACCTATCTCCATCCTCATTTTAAATTCTTCCTCTTCTCCTTCCTCCCCCTCCCTCACCCTTCTTCTTCTTGTGTATGTGTGTGTATGTGCGTGTGTGTGGGGGGGCAGGGGGGCTTGGGATTTAACTCAAGATTTTGTGCTTGCTAGATAGGTGCTCTGCCACTTGAGCCACATCCCTGACCTTTTTTGCTTCAGTTATTTTTCTGATAGGGTCTCACATTTTACCCATGGCCAGCTTTAGACCACAATCTTCCTATTTTTCATCTGCATAGCTGGGATTACAGACATGAACCACCATCCCTGACTTGTTTGTTGAAATGGGATCTCACTAATTTTTTTCCCAGATTGGCCTCAAACCTCAGTCCTCCTATCTCAGCATCCAAGGAGCTCATACCACAAGCATGCACCACCACTCCTGGCCAATCCATTCCATTCCTTTCTTCCTCTCTCTCTTGTTCCCTCCATTCTTCTTTTTTATCCCTCATCCATTCTCCTTATCCTTCTTCTTCACTCACCCTACCAGTTTCTCATCATCATCCCTGTCCTCTCTTTTCATCCCATCTTTTGTCCTTCCTTCTCATCCTATCCCTCCTCCTCTTCTGCATGCTCAGGGGACTGAGGAGTGAGGGAGGAGCTCAAAGATACCCTGTGCTGGTTCCCTCCTGCAGTGCTGCCCCTGGGGCCTTGCATGGGCTGTTGTAGCACTCATTCTCTTCCCTCTCCCGCAATCAGAGGACACCTGGCCTTGCTATCCTGATCATTTCCTGGAAAGTGTTGGTTTAAATTTGCTCAGTTTCTCTCTGTGCCTTCCTCCTGCACTCTCTGATTATCCACACTGCTCCTACCACACACACACACACACACACACACACACACACACACACACACAATGCCAAAGGCCTGTCCACTGCTCTGCAGTCAGTTCTCTCCATACCTGAAATCCTTTAAGACTTCACCCAGCCATAGCTGTCTTGTCTGACAGTGCTGGTGTGACCTGTTATGTCCCCTTACTGTGTGTGACTTAGGCCTAATTTCCTGACCTCTGAGGCTCAGGTTACTGTCTGTCCTCTCCTGCTGAGGTGAGGTGGGGAGAGGATCCTGTGTTAGTGTGAGAGCATAGGGGAGGTCACTAGATTAGAGAAGCCCATTAGGAGGCCCTAATGGAGCCTCCCAGAGATTCCTACATGGTGCACAGCTCCTTCTACCTGGAACTGTTATATTAAGAATAGGTTCTGGTGACCCTGCATGTGACCAGTGTTTTCTAGGTGTCAGGCTCTGCTCCAGGTACTTTGCATATAGTGAGCCATTTTATCCCACAGATCCCCTGTGTGGGTAATATTATCTTCCCTGTTTGTACAGAAGGAAACTGCAGGGAAGACAGGAGGCATAGGTGGTAGCAGGAGTTGAACCCAGTTCAAACAGGTATAAGGGAGCCTCAGAAGCTCAGTTATGAATAAATGGTTCAAAGTGATATGCTTCTTAAGCAAAATAAGTCAGACTCAAAAAGACTAATAGCACATGTTTTCTCTCATATGTAGAATCCAGAGTTTTTTTTTTTAAAGACGTTAAAGTAGAAAGGAGGGATATTTGAAAAGAGGAAAGAGAGCAGTGGGAGAGGGGAGAGGCACAAGAGAGGGGAGGGGCACAAGATAGGGAGAGAATTTGATCAAAGTATATCATATACATGTATGAAAAGGTCATAAGGAAACCTGTTATTTTGCACAATTAAAATAAGCTAATAAAACTGACAGCATATGGACTTGGAGATTCTTTTTGTGAGACTGATCTAAGGCAGGGCTTCCAGTTTTCTCCAGTCTCTGTAATGCTCAAGAGAAAAACCAGCTCAGCAAGACCTTTTCCCTGTTGCAAAGAGAAAAAATAAGAACCTTGCCATATACTAATGTAAAATCCAAAGACCACCTCTAATGAAGACTGTATGCACCACTGATTTTCAAAGCCAGATCTTTTTAGAAATTGGCTATTTTTAGATCTGTTTGTCAATTAGGAATCCCAGAAAGTGAGCCCTCAGCCACCTCTGATGAGGAGTAGACTGTCACCCACCCTGCAGTGACATAAAAAGCCTTGAGTAGACTCGGTCACTAGAAGCATAGTCCTCTGTTTAGGAAATCCAGGAAGGAGTAAAAGGTTTCAGAAAAAAATTCATAGAATATTTTACCTGCTTTACTTTTTAAAAATAAAAGTCAGGACTGGCAGAGTGGCTCAAGAGATAGAATGCCTTCCTACCAACATGAAGTCCTAATTTCAAACCCCAGTACCACCAATAAATAAATAAATAAAATAAAAAACAATGTTCAAAGCTTCCCTTATCTGAGAACTGTGTCTTCATCCCATGACTCCCTTCCTAATAATGGCAGAGAGGTTACATGCAACATGGCTTTTATTGGGAATTATTTATTAACTTCCTACAAAATATCAACTTCTTAATCAAAGAACAAATCCTGAATTGGTTCTCCTCTGCTTCTCCACAAACCTGGGAAGGGAAACATCCAAAGCAAAACCCCCAAAACAACCTGTAATCAAGCAAATGCAGGAAGCCTTAGCCTGCAGGTAGAACTGCTGAAATGGCCCGGGCTCTAAACTTGCAGAGGAAGACAAAAGACCCAACTCCCCTCTCACTTTCCATCACGAAGGCTAATGGGGAGGGACGGCACAAGAGGAATCCTGGCTCAGCCCGGGGACATCCAAAACAGAGTATTAGAAAGGGTCCAAAGCCAGTCACATCAGTGTCTACGCTGTTCCCATCTGAGAGGAGCTATTTCTTATCTCTAGTAAAACCTTTGTGTGTAATATGGCTTTGTTTTAATCTGTCAGTTTCTAGGTCCTTGAAAGGAATCCATTGGTAACTTTTTTTCTTGTAGCAGGGAGGCATCTGAGTCTTAGAATTTCTTTTGAAATTATTCCTTGCCTCTCATAGAAAGACAAAGAGGAATTTTGAGTTCTCAAGTGGGAAGCAGAAAATGTTGCTGTTTGTGAGAAATGTGAGTGAACTACAATGATGGTGAGCAGACAGACGCCCAGGGTTTTCCCACTTTTTATAAGCTCTTCCTCATCCTGTGTGTGCTTCCTATAAAGCAGGCGGTGTGAGGTGAAGGAGAAATACAGAGCTGCAGTGTGGTTTGCAAAATACTTTCACAGAGTCCAACATGGTTTCCTCATTGGCTTCTTGTTGGCTCTGTTCTTGTCTTTATTTTGGGCTTTGCTTTTCCAGATCTTATTTGGACATGTCCAAAGTGGTCGTCTTCAGCTACCTCTTCTAGTTTGTCCTTAGTATCATCTTCATCACTGGAACTACTAGGATCAGCATATTCTGCATGGATTATTTGGTGACCTATTTCTATTTCCTGCTCTTTGGGGGTGATCTGCTACTGAAACCCATCACGAGCATCCTGCACTATTGGGACTGGCTGATTGCATACAACGTTTTTGTGATTACGATGAAAAATATTCTGTTGGTAAGTGGATTCCACTACATAACACACTTGTGGTTTCAGTGTATGGGTAAACAGTCCACTCAGTGGTCATTAAAAGCCTTGTGCCTCTCACATAACTCTTAAAAAAGCCCAAATAAGATTCTCAAAATCCAGATTCAAATGACTGTTCATAACTCTTCATTTTGACATATTTGGCAGAGTCCTTTCTACTCATTTCCACCACTTCAAGGTTACATGATGAAAAGACACCTACTCAAAGGAATAAATTCTAGTTAAAATCCCAACCCTTCTGAAGAACAATTTGTCATCACTCACAGCACAAATTCAGAGGTGACCCTTTGATAAGCTGAATGAGAACCACTGACTCTTTTCAAAGTCATTCCGTGTTTGCAAAAAGTCAACTCTTTTGCCTAGAAAGAATTGCAGAAGTATGATATAATTGAGCATAGTACTCTAGAACACTGTGTGGGGGAGGGAATGAGGTGGAGTGACGAGTGATGCAAGAGCTATTTGTGTCCCAGAGATGTGGTGGACCAGGAGGGAATTCAGCATTATGGCTGCTTCTGAGCAGATATCCAGACTAGGACACAGCTAAAGCTATGTGTGTGTGGCGGGAGGGGGGGGGGGGCAGCAGGGTAGCTAAGGAACAAGACACGTGAACACCTGTGCTGTGCTCCTCCCCTTACATGAGCCCTCACTCATGCTGCCCAGAAATAATCCCACAGCCCCAAGGACAGCCCCTGAGTTACTTAATATGGCAGAGCATTGATCAACAACCAAAAAAAAAAAAGCCATTACCTGTATGTGTTGGTTAATACTAACCACTTCAGGATTTGAATTTAACATAAAAATAGTGAGAAATTCATTGTTCTAAGATAATCACATACCAATCAACAAAAAATAATCTTTTCTTGGTGTCCCTCAGGACTGGTGTCAGGACCCAGCTTTTCAGATGGTCACCTCCCTTGTATAAAATGGTGTAGCATTTACATATAACCTGTGCATATCCCTTCCCCCATATAACTTTAAGACATCTCTAGATCACTTCTAATACCCAGTATGACATAAATGTTATGCAAACAGTTGTTTTACTGCATTATTTAAGGGATAGTAATCAACACAAGTCTGTGCAGTTTCGGTTCAGATGCAATGCTTTTTCCAATCTTTTCTAAGGTTGGTTGAGTCCCAGGATGCAGAACCCATGGGTACTGGGGCCAACTATATTTTGCTGTTTTTCTGAGAACTCTGCCTACAGCTGAGATCTGGGGTGATCTCCTGAGGGGGGCATATAGGTTTCTGTTCTCTGAACTGTGAGAAAATAGTTCTACCAAAACTGAAGTCCCAGGTCTCACTGGAATGTTCTGTATCCTGTCCTTGAAACCTGTCATATACATTTTATGACTACTGCTCATTATTTTGGTGAGACCCCTTTTCGTTTATCTTGGGAAAGTTTATTGTGTTACTTTCCTTTAGAGGTCTATGTTTCATCTCTTTAAATGTTTGTCTTTAGGAATGCTTCTCTGTTTCTTTTATCCAAAACAAAGTTACTTCTGCCATTTGTTTCCTTTATATTCCCAGAGCTATTTCTGCCATTTATTCCCCATCACATTAGGGTGTGCCTATTTGCAGAGTTGGGGCTGGCCGACGACCTTTTTGTAAAGAGAAGTGCTTCCTTTTGCAGGAGTGTCACACTGAAGACCCTCTCCTCATTGGGTCTGATTTTCCCCAGGAATTTGTGTTGTTCTCTAAGAAGTCAATGCACACCTACACTGTGACTGCAGTTTTAAGTCAATGGGTCCCTTCTATAATCATTGGCACCAGGTCCTTGTGAATTCTTGCACATGTTGGGGGACACAAGACACCAAACTTGTTTTCTGGATGCCAAGATTGAGAATTTATCCTTCCCATTTGTTTTTCAGATAGGAGCATGTGGATACATCAGAACATTGGTTAAAAATAGTTGCTGGCTGATCCAAGCTTTCAGCCTGGCACAGTCAAAGGCTATAAAATGTGTAAATATGAGAGACACGTTAGGGATTGGAAAGGTAGACAGGAAGGACAGTTGTATTGTTCTAATTAAATAACTGTGCCAAAACACATAAAGAAAAGAAATCAAAGTAGGGTCAATGGAAACTTTAGAACTGTAGTACATTGTGAACCATTGCTGATAACATGAAGTGCCTCCCTACTCTGAGCGTCTTTGATTCTTTTCTAGAAATTTCCTAAACTCCAGCAGGTTTGGGGTTGGGTATATTGCAGTAGTAAATCCCCTTACTTTTTCTGGTTATAATTCAGATGTATTCCAGATGCCCCTCAAAGCTGTATTTATTCCAGTTAGAATCTTGGGATGGGCTGTGGTGGTACACGCCTGTTATCCCAGCTACTGGGGAGGCCATGACAGGCTGATCTCCAGTTCAAGGCCATCCTGGACAAAGTTATCAAGACCCTATCTTAAAAACAAAATAAGAACAAAAAGCCTGGGGAAGTGGCTCAAGTGGCCTAGCCAACGTGAGGCCCTGAGTTCAGTCCCCAGTACTGGGAAAAAGAATGTTTGCCCTCAGGGTAACTCAGACTTCCAGGTCTCTTCTCCTCTGGAAGTTCAGGGAGCTTCAAACTTGGCAAAACAGTTGGGAGGAGCCCCAGTGTTTCTGGAATTGACCTGTTTCTGCCACCTGCCTCTTGCACCAAAACTGAGGGCGAATACACGTGGTCCTCCATGGTGCACAGAAAGGGGGCTACTTAGCCACATGCTCTCCCCAACATGGCTGTAATTCAGGCTGCATGTGACTGATAAGCCATCACCTACAAACTGGTTTTATGTAGGATAATATGTGCCACCCACACCCCTTCTACCAGGCCACACTGTGCTCATTGTCACACTATACTTATCCCTGGGTAGGTTTCACTCCTGGAACAGGTATTGTCTTTTGTTTCAAAGTGTTTCCTCTATCATTGGAACATTATTTCTTAATGCACCTTGTTGGGAGTTCCCAAAGAGAAATACTCAAAGGCCTCCTGGTGCCTCAGTGGTCCACCTTGTGAGTCCATGTCAACATTGAACTTGAAGTGTGTAGCCTCACTTATAAGATAATCTTCTTGTGGATTAGTTAGTGTGTCAGAATGATGCTCTGCGACTCCCAGGTTTCTGTCTTTATAAAGCAACAAGGGATGGAGGTTCATTTCACTTTAGCTTTTACCTGCTTTGTCACCACAGCTGATGAGGACTCATCCTGCAAGCTGCCCCAGTGGGGAGGCAGGCATCATCTGGGACAGAATCTGCTTTGCCTTCTTCCTACTGCAGAGGAGTGTCTTCATGAGTTACTACTTCCTGCATGTTGTGGCAGACATAAAAACCTCACAGATCCTTGCCTCAAGGTGGGTCAGGCTGTGGACACTGGTTGGGTTTCTTAGGAAACTTGCACAATGCTTTCTGTCTAAGCTTGCTTGGAGAACCTGCAAGAAATTCAGAAATCCCTTCTAGGAAATCAGCCCAAGAAGAAAGTACCAGGCCTTTAAGATTTAAAGTAGAATACTAACAAGAAAGTCTGCGGCAGCATGCAACATTTCATATGGACCTGGGGCACAAACGAACACAGGTGTACTGAAGCCTCTCAACACAAACTCCTTACAGGCTCGTCTGGCCTGTAGTCAAAATAGTAACACAGTAATATGGGCCATAGAGTTTAGACCATCTTACTTCTCCTTGCTTCTGTTTTAAAAAGAAATTCCTGACAATGGTGAAAAACATTATTATAATCTATTATTCCAACCTCACTGTAAGGAATTCACAAAACTTAATGACAACAAAAACAATGCAATTAAAACAATGGGCAAGCCAGGCACCCATGGCTCACACATGTAATACTAGCTACTCAGGAGGCAGAGATCAGCAAAATTGCAGTTCAAACCAGCCCAGGCAAATAGTTCCACAAGACCCTATCTCGAAAAAACCATCACAAAACAATGACTGGTGGAGTGGCTCAAGGTTGAAGGCCCTGAGTTTAAGCCCCAGTTTCATTTAAAAAATTTTATTTTTATTTATTTATTTATTTTTCATTTTTCTTTTATTATTCATATGTGCATACAAGGCTTGGTTCATTTTTCCCCCCTGCCCCCACCCCCTCCCTTACCACCTACTCCACCCCCTCCCTCTCCCCCCCCCAATACCCAGCAGAAACTATGCTCACCATCTCTAGCAATAAAGGAAATGCAAATTAAAACCACGCTAAGATTCCACCACACCCCTGTTAGAATAGCCATCATCAGCAACACCACCAACAACAGGTGTTGGCGAGGATGCGGGAAGAAAGGAACCCTCTTACACTGTTGGTGGGAATGTAGACTAGTACAACCACTCTGGAAAAAAATTTGGAGGCTACTTAAAAAGCTGGACATCGATCTACCATTTGATCCAGCAATACCACTCTTGGGGATATACCCAAAAGACTGTTACTCCAGAGGCACCTGCACATCCATGTTTATTGCGGCACTATTCACAATAGCCAAGTTATGGAAACAGCCAAGATGTTCCACCACTGACGAATGGATTATGAAAATGTGGTATCTATACACAATGGAATTTTATGCAGCCATGAAGAAGAACGAAATGTTATCATTCGCTGGTAAATGGATGGAATTGGAGAACATCATTCTGAGTGAGGTTAGCCTGGCTCAAAAAACCAAAAATCGTATGTTCTCCCTCATATGTGGACATTAGATCAAGGGCAAACACAACAAGGGGATTGGACTATGAGCACATGATAAAAGTGAGAGCACACAAGGGAGGGATGAGGATAGGTAAGACACCTAAAAAACTAGCTAGCATTTGTTGCCCTTAACGCAGAGAAACTAAAGCAGATACCTTAAAGCAACTGAGGCCAATAGGAAAAGGGGAACAGGTACTAGAGAAAAGGTTAGATGAAAAAGGATTAACTTAGAAGGTAACACCCACGCACAGGAAATCAATGTGAGTCAATGCCCTGTATAGCTATCCTTATCTCAACCAGCAAAAACCCTTGTTCCTTCCTATTATTGCTTATACTCTCTCTGCAACAAAATTAGAAATAAGGGCAAAATAGTTTCTGCTGGGTATTGAGGGGGGGGAGAGGGAGGGGGTGGAGTGGTTGGTAAGGGAGGGGGTGGGGGCAGGGGGGAGAAATGAACCAAACCTTGTATGCACATATGAATAATAAAAGAAAAATGAAAAAAAAAAAAAAAAAAGACTGCCTTAGCTGTGTCCCATAGGTTCCGGTAGGTTGTTTTTTCATTTTCATTGACTTCCAGGAACTTTTTAATTTCCTCTTTTATTGCATCGATGATCCATTCTTCATTAAGTAATGAGTTATTTAGTTTCCAGCTGTTTGCATGTTTTTTGTCTTTACTTTTGTTGTTGAGTTCTACTTTTACTGCATTGTGGTCAGATAGTATGCACGGTATTATTTCTATTTTCTTATATTTGCTGAGGCTTGCTTTGTGCCCTAGGATATGATCTATTTTGGAGAAGGTTCCATGGGCTGCTGAGAAGAATGTATATTGTGTAGATGTTGGATGAAATGTTCTGTAGACATCTACTAGGTCCACTTGATCTATTGCATATTTTAGATCTTGGATTTCTTTATTGAGTTTTTGTTTGGATGACCTATCTATTGATGATAATGGAATGTTAAAGTCTCCCACAACCACTGTGTTGGCATTAATATATGCTTTTATGTCTTTCAGGGTATGTTTGATGAAATTGGGTGCGTTGACATTGGGTGTGTACAGATTGATGATTATTTTTTCCTTTTGGTCTATTTCCCCTTTTATTAGTATGGAATGTCCTTCTTTATCTCGTTTGATCAATGTAGGTTTGAAGTCTACTTTGTCAGAGATAAGTATTGCTACTCCTGCTTGTTTTCGGGGACCATTGGCTTGGTAAATCTTCTTCCAGCCTTTCATCGTAAGCATATGCTTATTTCTGTGGGTGAGATGAGTCTCCTGTAAGCAACAAATTGTTGGATCTTCTTTTTTAATCCATTTTGTCAAACGGTGTCTTTTGATGGGTGAATTAAGTCCATTAACATTAAGCGTTAGTACTGATAGGTATGTGGTGATTCCTGCCATTTAGTTGTCTTAGTTGTTTGAAGGTTTGATTGTGTGTACCTAACTTGATGTTACTCTCTACTGTCTTGCTTTTTCTTATCCTGTGGTTTGGTGCTGCCTGCCTTTTCATGGTTAAGTTGGGTGTCACTTTCTGTGTGCAGGATCCCTTGAAGGGTGCCCCACCCTCTTTCCAGCATGTCTTAACTGTTCTTATTGCTTATTACTCAGTTTCTGTTTTTTTTTCCCGGGTGGAGGGCAGTCTGTCCAGGGGGCTATGCTGCTCTGGCCCAGGCTTGTCTGTGGGGCTACCGCAGTACCGTGAAGCTCACCTGGTCCGCGTCTTCCCAAGCCATATGGGCGCCGGCCACTGGCGGCCCCGGGGGCCCTCCTCGTTTCTCCGTTTAACCTGAAGTGGAGATTCTCTGCACCAGCTGGAGATGTGGACGGGTCAAAGTTATGCCTTTTCTCGGTGATTATGCCTGCAAAGTGTGTCTCCAGCGTCTCTCCAAGATTTCACTATAGGAGAGTCGCTTTCTGCTTCCTACCTCTAGCTGCCATCTTGGAATTTCTCTTCATTTAAAAAATTCTAAAAAATGGTTAAATGATCCAAATAGACATTTATTAAAAGAAAATATACAAATGGGAGCTGGAGTGTAGCTCAGTGGTAGAGCACCTGCAGCATGCACAGAGTCTTGAGTTCAATCCCAAGCATGACAAAAAAGTTATACAAATATCCAATAAATATATGAAACAATGCTTACCATCACCAATAATCAGCAAAATGCAAATTACATTGAGGTACTACTTCACTCCCATCAGAATGGCTGCTATTTAAAAAAATCAAAAAATAAATGCTGGTGAAGATGTGGTGAGAAGGGAGCCCTTAGTCACTGTTCGTGGGGATGTAAATAAATCGGCCATTATGGAGACTAGTATGGAGGCTCCTCGAGAGCTCAAAATTGAGCCTTCACAGGATCCAGTGACACTACACGTTCTAAATGTCTCTCATTTGTCCTTACCTTTGTTTCTGCATGGCAGTGGCCAGTGGGTGCTATGGCCTAGCATTGTAATAGCCTTGGTTCATTGGTGTAGTGTCTAAAATTAGAGGACCATCCCCACTGTGGGTAAAGGAAAATAAGCAAGCAAAGGAAAGCACAATAGAGAAGAAGACTTTTATTATGAAAAGAAAGAGGCTTTTATTAAATGTGAAAGTACTCCTTAAGATGATGAGGCAGGCAGTTTGGAAAGAAAATCTGATTTCATTCAGCTCTTGCTTGCTGTCCAGGTCCTTTGTTGGGTAACTGGGAAGGGAGATTTGTTGGTATGAACTTTTATGACCACCTTTAACTCCACCTAAATCAGCCAGGGCATTGCACATGTGGCCTTACCCAGGGGCAAAAATGAACTCCGACACATGATGGTGGTGTTGGCTCTTCCTTTGTGCCCTTCACCATCTGGCACCGCTGATGGAAGGTCACACAGAGGTCATCTGTTGCTTTTATGTTGAATTGAAAAAGCAAGCCCTGTGTGAGGGTGTTCATTTTCCAGGATGTCTGTTACATTTGGAAAGTTTTCCATGTGGAATGGGACCTAGGCCCACCTTCTGTCCTACTATGTCTGAATATTTACATATGCTGAATCTTTAAATCTTTCTCTCCCTGCCTGAGTTTCTTCTCCAAGCTGCTGGCAGGATTCACATTACCACCCTTTTCTCCATTGGACTCCATCCTTCCAGTTTTGCCCCTGACCTTGTAGACTCAGGAAAAGACTGGGAAGAGCCCCAGAAACTAAAGGGAATGCCACTGAGGTGGGAGGGGTCAATGCCTGCTGTGTGAGCCCCAGACTGTGGTGCCTGTCCAGAGATGCTGACCTTGTCCAAACCCACAGGATCCTTGGTGCTCATAATCTGACTTAGTGAACCAAAGGCCCCACCTGCTAAGAACACTACCTCAGGTCTTAGGAATTAAAGATAAATTTATGGGAGACCCAGACATTCAGATGATATCCAGTGTGACTGTAGGAGATATTTGGGGGACCAGGAGAGCACATCCAGGCTATATTAACAACTAAGGGGAAGGAGCAAGGTGCTCTTTCCACTCCAAACAACAATCTAAAGAGTGGACAGGAGTGAGAAGAGGAAGGAGGGTAGCAGCAGCAGTGACACAGCTGAGAAAAGTTGTTTTTTATGATTGCCCAGGGGCAGGAATATGTGTGCATAGAGGGAAGTCTGGGCTGAGTGCAGGCTCTTTATCATTTGTCAAGATTAGCGAGACTTGAGCATGTTTGCATGCCTATACTCAGAATGGCACAGCAATGCAAAGGCTGAGACGCAGGAAGAGAGGAGAAAATGGGAAAATGCCATTCCTCAAGGAGGAGGGAAGAAAGAGAACCAACACTGGGCAGCCATTGGCAGAAGGGTGGCATCTCTTTCATCTGCCATTAAGGAAAGAAGATGGTGATAGTGAGAAGAGGTAGTAGGAGTTGAATGCTGTCTTCTGTAGCTGACATTAGCCCCTTTCAGAATAAGGAAAGTACATCTCTGGGTTCCCAGGGATTTGGGATTTGCCAAGCAGGTGACAAGGGGACAGAGTTCAGGAAATTTACCACAACATTTCAGGGAGAATGAATAGCAGTAAAAGGGTAGTAGGAAGGCACTCTGAGAAAAGAGATTGAAAGTCCCATTGATGGAGCAGGAGCTCCATGTTTGCATACTGCCTGAAGGAGACCAAGCTCCACTCCTTAGCCTTGTATGCTCATTGAGTAAATGCTCCTCCTGGCACATTCCTCCCTTGTGGTACCACTCCAATAAGGTCACGTGAGTAACTAAACTATGGCTTGTGGGACATATTTCAAGAGACTTGTTGCCTTTAACACTTTGGAAAACACAAACCATTTCCTCTTCACTGGCCTACTAGGGTAGTGAGAAGCCCACTGGTTCCTAAGGAGCTGTTCTTTGCTTATCCACAGGGACAGGGGTGAGTTTCAACCAGGAAACTTTGGTCAGCCACCAATAAAAGATGTCAAGTTTTCTATCCAAGCCTTAGTGGTCATTTTCTGGGGAGGTGGACAATGACAAGAGTAGTAATTTATTCTATTTCCAATTTCCCCTTCGAGGGGCTGAACTTTTCCAGGCCACAATTGTGAAAGCTGTGAAGCAGGAATTGAGGAAGAGAAGAGGTCCGTGGATCAGCTGAAGAGACAGTGAGCACACCTTGTTTCTCTCATGCTTCCCTTTTTTGATTTGTGTGACTAAATTCAGCAGCATCTTGGCTCTTGGGAAATCTCAAACCCCTGAAAAGTCTATTTTCATGTCAACATTCACAACTTCCCATGTATTTTCTCTTCTGTCAGAGAAATTGCTAATGCCAGCTAGACTGAGAATGAAAGCAGTTTAACAGAAAGACAGTTCTCTCCAGGATGAGGGAAAGAGGGCCCATCGTGGAAAAGACCAACAAGCAATTTCTAATTCAGTTATTTACTTGAAGGAAGTCATTTAAGTTCTCTGAAATTCAGTTTTCTGCTCTTAAATCAGGTCTCACAGTTCTACCTTTTGGATTTTTATAAAGATTAACTTGCTAATGAATGAGGCAGGGTTTTACCCAGTGCCAGGCATGTGGAGTAAGTAAATGTTCATTTCATTTACGGGTTAAGGGAATAAATGTGGAGTCAGCTTTGAAAGCATCATTTGAAATGATGAATCGCATCAAGGCAAGGTAACAGAAGTACAAAAAGTGTAAGGAGAGGTTGCTAAGCTCGACCCAGGAGTCAGGAGAAGGCCAGGACTTCCAAAAACTCTCTGAAGAGGATGATGAAAGTACGTCATGATGTTTTCCTCTTATTTAATACCTTGACATTGACTAAAGGCATGATATTGGGTAGGGCTGTAAAATAATGTCACTTCTCATTCTGCCAATATTATTAGTGTATTTTTAAATTCTGCATGCTTTACTTTCCCGTTGTGAGTGGCATACATTTATTTGTTTCATAAATGCATATTTAATGAATAAATAATTTTATAAGCATCTTCTTTAGCAAGATGCCTTGAATGAACACATAGTCTATCTTTATTTCACAGGCATAGTTCTGAAGAAAATTGGTATATTTTTAATGTGTTCCTTTAGGGAAGCTATTTCAGAGATGCTGCCTTTGATTTTTAGAAGTTTTTATAGGAAATTAAATATGTATGCATATTTTATGTGACACCTGAGCATTATAGTTAAAATGCCTATTCCAATGAAACTTACTATGAAACATGTATGTATTATATCTTCTTGAAGATTTATTTAACTTAGTTCAAGATTTAAAGGTCTTTTTACAGAAGCTCGCATGCTTTTTTATTTGAAGGGAGTAGAGAAGTGATGCATGATATGTTTCCAGTATATAGCATCTATTCCTGCCCTGTAAATTCATATTTTCAACCATGTATTAAAATAATCACAAGAAAAATTTCTGTTTCTTGTAATTTGTGTATTTTAACAAATTACTTGTTGCTAAATGGTTCTAAAAGATTTGAGTGATGCTTCTTTTATGTTAATTTAACAAAAAGTTTAATGTGAATTGTATTTTTGATAGATAATCCCTTCTTTTTTATGTTTCTTTATATGCCTTCAAGTGCTAGGGAGAAAGTGAAAATGTAGTATACTGTTAAAAGAGCAAATAGTGTTTATCTTGTGAAACTGACTGCTTTCAGATTTAGTATAGTTCTCTTCCTGACCTCTGATGTATTTTTGCTATTTATCTATTGAGTTGTAAAAACGTGGTTTTCAAATTTTGTTTGCTCACTTTATGAGAATTAATATTTGGACATATTTTATTTTAGGAGAAGCAGAAAACCAGAAAGCCAAGGGCAAAAAAAAAAAAAAAAGCAGTGGTGGTGGCCTTGGGTTGATCATGCTTCTAATAGGTTTTTTTGATCCTCTTCCAATCTCATTGACTAACCCTTATATCCTTGACCAGAATTCAGGCTCCTCATGACCTGTGTGTCCCATGCATGGTTTGACACTTGTGACTCGATAGGGGTCAGAGTGTAGGAAAATCACAACAGCAGTGTGTCTCTGGGCCTTGTAGATTAGTTCTTCATGAGAAATAATGTGACTGCCAAATTTTAAAGAAAGCCAAGCTTGGCTTATAGACTCTTGAGCACAAGAGTCAGAAAGCAAAGAATGGGCTCAGAAAGCAAAAAATTGACCATGAAATTGTTCAATTCTGATCTAGAGCTCTGCTGACACTTGTTTCATGGCTAAAAATGAGTTTGGAATCTTCCTAGGACTCTGATTTAAGGACAATCACTATGTTCCCAGTGCCCATGACCCTCTTAGTAAGGCACTAGGCGTGAATGCCAGTGATCCTCCTCCCTCTCTCCCACAGCTTTGATTTTATTTGCACTTAAGGTTTTTGGCAATATATTCATGAAGATGAGGGGTAACTTAACATGCATTTACTTTTTCACCTTGCCTCCTCCCCAGTCTCACAATGGCTCTAAAACTGCATTCCAAACATCCATGTGCAGCAAGTAGCATGGCCTCAGAGTCACCTGCTGCTGAAAAGTGATCAATTAACAGCAGAAACCAGAAGAGCAGAGCTGGATAGCCACATAGAATGTAGTGTAGCTCCGTCTTGATCTTAAAAATCATGAGGAGTTATGGACCTAGAAATTTATCACTATTGACCAGGGCTTTGTAATGGAATGGCCCATTTCAATCTACCCTTCCTTAACTATGTCAGAATATGGAATAATTATTATTTTGGATACCACTTGTCATGTCTTCAGTCTTTTTATGTTCTGCTGCATCTCCATAACTATGGCTAGTCTAATCAGACAAGGAATATCACCAAAACACATGCTATCACACCATGGTGGAAAGGGACACTGACAGCAGAATATCATTAGAAACTAAATAAAAAATTTTGCCATACTTAATTCTTAGCCTTATATAAATCTGGTATTGGCCTCTGTCAGTCCAAAAGTCATGTTTTTAAAATCAGCAAGCTAGTTTAATGAATCAGTATTTGAAATTTGCTTAATATATCTGGATATAATTAAATTTGATCCCTAATATTGAATTTTGGCATTATAGCCAAAAAATGAGTTATAAAGACTTTTATTTAATTTTCTGTTCAAGTTAAAAGACAAAGGATGATGTTGAAATCCTGGGTGACTCCTCTATTTATTGCTCATTGGCACCATAGTGATGTTCAAACCTGGTAGCATATCACTGCCTGTTTCTATGAAGCCACAACTAAACTGTGCCTATTTTTGTTTTTAAAGGGCATTTGCTAGTTTAAAGAGACCTAACCATTTCAAAGTCACATCATATTGAATGCTTTGTACCTTCAGCTGGGGGAAATCATTGTGGTTATCTTTTCCTGTGGCATCTAAACATTGTATTTTTGAAGGAATTGGATATGGTCTTTGATAATCATCTTGCAAGTTAGTAATAACTTAAAGAACTTCCTGTAAAGGTTGTTGATGTTTGATTTTTCTGATTCATTTCACCCTCATTATATCAAGTTCTTGAAGACTGGTCTTAAAACTAAATGTGCCTTGTTACAATACTTTATGATGCAATAATGCAGGAATGTGTGTAATTCTTGGTTTGGAATTATATTCTGATCTGTGGTGCTAATTTTTTTTTCTGCAAAACACTTTCTTTTACAACTTTTAAAGGAACAAAGGAGAAAGAATGTATAGTTTACATTTTTTAGTATGATGAATTACAGAACTTATCATTAGATCTGGAAGAATTTTCTGATCTATTGAGTAATTAGACTGGGCTTTCAAATAATTTCTTAGAGATGCCAAGTGTAAGTGTAGTTGGAACATCAGTGAATAAGTATATAAGTCTATTGGTGACATAGTAATGTTGCCATGCATGGTCTGTCAGTGACAGTGCTCTTAGTTCCATTCCTTTGTACACACATAGGATTGCATTATTTCTATTCAATGATACCTTCCATTCCAGGGTGATATGTCTCTATATCCATTCAGTACTGCCTAAATCAATAGAAAGCCTTGTTTTGATGACCAATATCTCAGATAAAGGGCAAAGTTTCTGAGCATGCAAGTGGTGAGATTCTAACAGTTAAATTCACACTAAGAATTTAGCAATGACGTCAGCATCCATGATGTGTATGTATCTGGCCATATTTCCATCCGGAGTAACAAACATGGAAGAGCTTTAGAATTTATTACTAACAGATACACAAAAGAAAGCATTCTCTGATATTTTCCTAGCTTTGTTTCAACATTTGATAAAGTAATAAGAGACTTTTACAAGAACATTTCCTTTTTTTTAATGTGCTAATTCCGTTTGTACACCTAACAAATTGGTGATATTTCTAATGATGAAGTCAGTGCTTGAGATGAAAATTATTTGGGCTCATCCATATGAATAAAGATTACAGAAGGTATGATTGAATACAACTTTAGCTATTGTTGATTTTAGTGCCCATAATGAGGGTAAAATGCTACACCTTATAATACTCTGTGCTTTTCCTAAGTGACTATGTGACATAGAGTCCACCTAACTTTCCTGCAAATCTCTTGGCTTTTGTGAAGGCATTACCTTCATGGTATCCCCCACTGTCCAATGAAATGCTGGAACTTTGGTTTCTTCTCGCTTATTCTTACCTTTTGTTGTATTGCATTCGTTTCCTCAGGCCTGGCTCAGTACTCTGGGGCTGGCTTTTTTGTCACAATCAACACAACAAATTACAGTGCTTCTGTTCAAGGATATAAGGCCTAATTCACTCACTCTGCATCTTCATGAATGGAGGCTTCAGAGACATCTGAAATCATGGGCAAAATTGCTGGACTTTTGACCAGATTTAGTGACTTTCAAGCAGCTCGTTTTAAACAAGCCAAGGTTTTCCATGACCTTCTGAGGCATAAGTCCAAAAGATAACTTAAGACATCACATTATCTCACCCAAAAGATGCCTCAACATTTGCAAATCCAAATATATGAAAATATGAATATGTTTTCCTGCAAAGATAGTACAGTTCTTAAAGCATCAGAAATGTATATGCTGGGTCTCTTTTCTTTGATAAACTTCAAATACTCTTCAAACTGGTAAAGGTTGGATTTCCTAAAATTCTTGAAATCTCTAGACATCTCCATTTCCTCTACTCCCAATTCTCGACACAGGCATTATGTTCTTGCAGGGCAAGTGGCAGATAAGGCAGAGACAGTCCATATAGTTTGCACTTTGTGGCTTATGGTCAGTAGAGTTCTCCTTGAATTTTACTACACTTCCAGGGAGTGGCTTGTTGACCAGGAGCCTGACAGAGCTAAGCCATATGGACCATGTCTACTGTCCCATAGCTGTGTGTAGAGAACCCGGAGCAGTGGTGGCAGTGTTTCTGTTGTCATTGTTGTCCTGTTTTGTTTTGCTTTGTTTTTAATGTTACCTACTCATTTCCTCTTTGTGGCCATGTATTTTTTTAAAAGGCTGGTGACACTGACCTTGGTCCTGAATCACCTAATTAGCTTATCTGTAACAGATATTGTCCAATCTTCCACTTCACTCTGGCCTTGTCTAAATGATCAAAAATTGCTGAATTATGAAATGATAGTTTTCAATTATTTTGTTGTCTGCAGAGTTGAGCTGATTCAGCCATGTAAAATTTATAATAAAGAAGGGAGAAAATACCAAGTCAACCTTGTAGTGGCCAGTTCTCTTACATGGTACAGACAAGGCCACATACTCTGTGGACCCAATCATGCCTACACCACGTAGCACTAGCTGAAAATGTGCTGTCTTCATCTCTGTGTTTTCCTCCCTGCTATCATCTCATGTGGTTGTCCTTTTATGGGCTATTTTTAGATCTTTAGGGGGCATTTCATTAATAAGTCCCCAATTTATCTCATATGTCTTTCAAGAAATAAGTAAATATTTGTTTTGCTTAGTGGTCAGGAGTGGAGATTATTATTTATTTGAAACGGATAGTGACGAGGAGGAAGAGGAAGAATTAAAGAAGGAAGACGAGGAACCTCCACAGAAGTCAGCATTCCAGGTAACTACAGGGGTGGGGGGGGTGACGCCCTATGCAAGTTGAAAGGTTTTTAATGAACAAATCTTGATTACAGACCTAGATTACATCTGCCATGTTCATGGATCACAGCCCTCAGAAGCCTCTGATTGACATCTGAAATAGTTTATTTTTAATTAAATTGTAGCACTGCTCACTCTCAGAAATGCCATAATTATTTTCATGTAAGAGTTTGGGTCAGGCCTTCATTTCCTGGCATCAAGACATTTTCTGATACCTTAAAGAAAAAGTAAAATTTCATTGGGTGAACTTTATTTTTCTTTTGTAAGTAGGTGATGAGGACCTGCTTGAAATTGCTTTTGATTTAATAGACTTGTATTAAGATATATGTGAAATAGTTGACTACGAAAATAAAGTATTTGCTTTGCTTGAAAATGAATGATCACTTAAATGTTGCTTCAGATCATGAAAATCAGTTTCATTTGGATTGCTGGAGACAGAAAATGTATTGACATTATCACAGAGATGTGGGGCACAGCTCTTACCTCAACTGAACTCTGTTTCAGAACACTTGAGCTCCCGAGCCCAAGCGGTGTTACAGAGAATGTATGGTCCATGCTCGCTGAAGACCAGGCTTGTCAGAAGACCATGAAGGGGATGGAAACTTGGTATATGTGTCTCTTACCAGTGGAGCACAGATTGGAACATTTATTTCCCAGAGTCCTAGTGCAGGGCATATACAATGATGTCTGCCAAGACACACAGTGTGCTCATGATAAAGTCCTTGTCAGCTTGCTGGCCAGGCCTTTGTAATTCAATCCATCCCTGACTTCCCCATGACAGTAAAGAACTAAATTATTCATGGAGACTCCTTGGTCTGACACTGTCCCCCTGGCTCTATTGTTCCCTGTGTATGTTTCTTGGTGGCCATGTTTGTATGCATGTGTGCAGCTGACTTGCCAAACACTAATGACTTAACGTGTTTCTTTTCCTTTTAATGAGTTTTATTCTAACCTCCACTCAGCAAGCAGCAAAGAAGAGAACCTGGAACATCTTTGCTTTGTGTGGATCACACACTGTGACTGACTATACTCTTTGTTCCTAACTTACAAGTGGAGTGCCTTTTATTCTAGCTTCATTGACTGGCACATTTTAATCTTGTTGATGTTAACTGTAGAGACAAACTCATATGACATCATATTGTTTGGTTTTGGATTTTTTTCTACTAATTACTCTTGCTTTGTCCTTCTTTGTAGAGAGCTATTGGGAAGTTTGTCTCAGCCATTTTAGCCTTGCCAAAGTCTGTCATTAAACTTTCCAAAACTATTCTTCAGTATTTAATCAGAGCTGCAATGGTATTTCATGTTTTACTGATGTGTAGTGTGTGACTCTCTGCTCTGCAGAACTTTACAGAAACATATTCCTTATCTGCATTTTGTCTATTCTATAGCTCATGCAATGAAGGAATTGTAAGATATTACAATTTGGAAAGTTTTCCAAAAAAGTTCTTCAAAGCCACATTTCTTATTTGACACCAGAGAGTACTGAAAAAATAGAAAGAGAAAATGCAGATACGTATTACTTTCTCTCTTTCTCATAGTTTCGCATAACTTACATTTCATTTTAAAAGGGTCACATCTAGTTGCATGCATCAGTTCCAAGGAGTAAACTTACAATAATTCTTCTCAGAAAGCTGGTAAAAGTCTGAATAGGCTAATAAGACTCTTTTCAGTCCATCGCCTTTTTGGTTTGTTAGTGTCTATCTTCCTAATTGGCTTTGATTGCCCAGCTCCTGAATGCAGCTCTGTTCCAGGCTACTGAGCTGTGAGCAGAATGCATAGCTCCTCGTGCTCTTCAGGTCATGACAGTGCTTTGTAAAAGGTGTAAAAACATTATTTATTGATTCATCTAATGCACAATAGCCATTATCTGGCTACCTGTACTGTAGTCACTTTTTACTGAAAGCCATAAATAATAAATTAACCTTCTTGTATTTTATCAAACACTCTTTCTCCCAAACTCAGCCTGAGGCAGGCTTTAAAAAGCTTGGGTCTCTGTGTTCATTAAGTGTTAAGCAAGTGGTAATAATAGTCACAGAGACTGTAGTGGCTCGCCTCTTACCTGGAATCTTATTGAATGCTGGTTCTGACTCAACAGGTCCAGTGGGCTCTGTAGTTCTTTATGTCTGCCCAGCTCCCAGGTGAAACCATGCTCCTGGTGTACCTTGAGCAGCAGAGTCCAGCCCTCCAGGTGCCTTCTAGTCTTAAACATCAGGAGACTGATTGAAGTTTAATAGTCACTACACTGTTTCCATAGGAACTCTTCTCCTGTAGGACCACCATATGATTCTCTTAATTTATAAATAAAATTTATTAAAATGAACGATTGCAATGGAACCATCTCCCTTCTTACTTAAAAGTGATCAGAAAATCACACCTGAATTAAGGGACAAATTATGAAACTTCACAATTTTAGCTCAGGATCTTACTGCAGTAAGCATTCCTTGTTTTAAAGAATAAATGCATTTTTGCATTTTTAAAATTTTTGCATTTAGTAACTTTTCAGTAAAAATAAATCCCATTTTCCCCTAATAAGAGTGGTAGAGTTTAAGATAAAGTCATTTGAGATAAAATTTAAGATAAAGTCAGGGACACACACCAGAGGTCATTTCTGTACATTTCTATGTACTTTTCTACTTCTGGTTAGTGTTGTGAGAACCCCAGACAATCCCATCAAGTTGGATGGTGTTTATAGCCACATAGTAATAATGAGGAAGTTCAGGAAGAAAAAATCCTCTATTTCTTGACTTGTTAAGGACCAAGCATTCCCCTGCCTCTGCTGTCACTATTTTCCTGAAATAGTCAGACCATGGCAGTGACCCTCAGTTAGACACTCCTGGAAGTTAGACAGTCTTGGAACTATTAAATGGTCATAATTCAAATCATCAACTTCCAGATGATTTACCTAAGATAATTTACCTTCAAATAAGGAATTGCCCAATGGTTGCTGCTCTTTTACACTTCTCTGGGGTTTACATGGTCTAAATTCTCATCTCAGACCACAATGAGAGGCTTTGTCACTTAGGATCCAGTGTAGAATCTGGAGTTGCCCATTTAATATGTCAGACAGTCAATGTACCTGCCCTTCCTACCAGACTTTGGTAATTCTACCTGAAAGAACCCTTCTCTCTCCCACCCAGTTGTTTACTTTTTCTTCAGATCAAAAGACTTCCTCCAACCTGTGTGCCTGCTGCATCCACAAATCCTAATTTCCTTCTTATTGTGTATGGTTGGGATTCTTTCATCATCTAAAGCAATATTGTAACAAACACCTTTTTTAAAAAGGAAATGTCACCACATGTTGCTTTTCAACCTGAAAATTTCTTATGTGTAGCAGTTCATATTCTTTTGAAACAACCAAGACTGGGCTGAAGCAAGTTTGCTTTTTGAGGTACTAAACCTGAGAGATATTATTGGTAGAATTCCTGATTAATATGTTCAATAAATGTTTACCATAAATTCCTTTCTTTGGTCCTTCTTAACTTCTAGTTCATCTTCTCATTGTATTAAATATGTTTTTTACATAAAATTGGATATTTGTGTCTCCTGCATTTGTTATCCTGAAATAATGCCCATTTTGCATTTGTGATAATGACCCCATACAATTCAGATCCTATCAGTGAGACACAATAGGGGATTCTTTCTTAGTGCCCTGTGACCTCTACACTTCCATATGTGGAAAAATTGAATCTCTGTTTTCTACTGACATCACAATGCCAATGGTTCATTTATGTTATGTTTTTCAAAGATTTCAGAAATCTGAAAATAATGTAGGATAAAATGACAGTATCTGGGTTCACCAGAGCCCCCTGAAAACACATCTGTAACTTTATCAACATAAGGGAAACCCAGCTTCCGTGGGACCCAGCTGTTTGTGGTGCACGATGAGCATGCCTGCTTAGCTTTTTGATTTCTCACTGGCTGGTTTTGTGTATGAGGTTTTCTCTTTGTTTTGTCTGCATGATTCTGGAGACTTGGTGGGTGGACTGTTCAAAACTGCTCTTTCTGGTTATCAGTGTTAAGATGTCAACACAACTGTTTTCAGCTCTTGAATGCAACCAAAACACCAGTTTTCCTTCTGTGCTGTCCTGGAACAACTATGTGACCCCAATGCCACACTATCTCTCCTCTCAAAATGCTAATCAATGTGAAAAAACTTGTTTTCAAGTTGCTGGTAATAGCTGTTATTCACAAGGGAGGGTATTGCATGTACAAAACTATTTCCTCCAAAGTAAATAAGAATATTAAAGGTGTTTCGTTTTTGACTCAAAGTTTATTTGTGATGTGAGAAGCTACTCTAATAATACTGAGTGAGACCTCCAGTTTATTCCTGCTGTGTGGAGTACAAAAGAATCAGAAATTAAGTATCACCAGTGACTGCAGTATTTAGGTGCTCAAGAGAAGCAATGGTTTGTATATACCCAAAGTTATGTCGTGATCATATACGATGGCAAATGAAACATTCCCACAGCATCTGTCTTCATATTCTATGTCATGGTAACAGACACAGCACAGATCAACTCAACATAACGAAGGGGATGTTTAGGAGTGTTGGGAGAAAAAAAAATGTTTTCTCAAGCTAGGAAGCTTCGCTAAGGCCTCTTTTCTTTTCACTTCAAATTATGAAAAGATGAGAAAATAATTGAACTTTTCCCCTTCAGTTTGTTTATTAAGGCTCAATCACTGACCCTAAAACAGCACTCCAACAGAGGCATAAGGAGAAAAAGCAGTCTGCAAAGGATCTGGGGATGGTGAGTGGCCTTTTACAGCCAGCACTTCTGTTCCTGTGGCCTTGGCACAGGAAGAGCCACAAAGGACGACAGTTTCTGAGGGGTGATGCTTTGAATTCCACAAGAGGCAGAGTCTTATTTATCTTCAATTGCTCACAGCTGACACTTGGGATACATTAATGTGTGAATTTAAATTAAGATAAACATAAAATTAACCGAAATAAAATAAAAAGTAAAAAGCTAACCTTAGGTGATATTGAGTAATGAGAAAAGAAATACAAGGCCTGATAATTAAGTTAAAAGCTGTTTTTCTACCAAGTCAGTAAGAAAGATGAAACATTGACAATTTAATCCAGAAACGATACTCAGAAACAGAAAAAGGAAAACATACTACCAGCATCAAACTCAACATTAGACCAGTACATTTGATACAAACGCATTTCTACGGGGAAAAATTCCAAGCTACATCACAAAACACCAAAAACAAAGTTGAGGACCAGAGACTCTCTAGGACCAGAGCCCTCACAACCCCCTAAGAAGGCTCCAGGCAAGGTACAGTCTTAAAATAAATCTTCATCCTGGCTCAGGTCTATAATCCTAGCTGCTTGGGAGATAGAGATCAGGAGGCTTGAGGTTTGAAGCCAGCCCAGGCAAATAGCTCCTGAGACCCTATCTTGAAAATACTCAGAACAAAATCAGGGCTGGTAGAATGGCTCAGGTGGTAGAGCACCTGCCTAGCAAGTGTGAGACCCTAAGTTCATATCCAAAGTACTGCCAAAATAATAATAATAATCTTTACATCTGGGTGTACTAACACCCCACACTGCTTGCCTTTGAACACCCAGAATATTGGAAATACTAATATATCTGATGTAAGATAAAATAAAAATGGTACTCAAAGGCTATGTGAAAAAGAATAGTATACTGGATATTTTAAGAATACCTATAAACAGCTTAGTACAGAGGTGGAGATTTAGAGGTTAACAGTTCAAGGCCAACCTGGGCAAATAGACCCCATCCCAACCAGTAAAAAAAAAAGGCAGAACATAGTGGTGAACACCTGTCATTCCAGCTACACAGGAATAGTAAATAGGTGGATGGAAATCCAAGCTAACCTGGGAATAAACATGAGACCCTATTTGAAAAATACCTAAAGCAGAAAGAGTAGGGGTTCTGGCTCAAGTGGGAGAGGCATGCCTAGCAAGTGCAAGGTCCCACGTTCAAGCTCAAGTACTGCCAAAAAAATCCTAAAATCAATACACTTTAAACCCAATAAAAGAAAGAAGCTACAAAACAACTGACAGATCAGAAAATAAAAATGTACAAAACATGCTCATCCTCTCTAGGAATATGAGAGACACAAGTTAAACATTTTAACAGCTATTTTCTTTCTTTCTTTTTTGTTTTGTACTGAGGCTTGAACTCAGGACTTACACATTCAAACTGTGATCCTTCTGATATCTGCCTCCTGAGTAGCTAAGATTACAGGCATGAGCCACCAGTGCCCAGCTTAACAACTGTTTTCTTAATCTCTTGCATTGGCAAGAGCCCAAATATTTCAAACATCACTGCTTGGGCGCTTCTGGAAGACACTTGCTCATTCCAGGAGCGGTGTCATAGGTGGTTTATTCACTTGGGAGAGCCCAATGTACATGCTGAACTACAGAGCAGTCTCACTTCTAGGAGAGTGGCTTAGCAGGAGCAATATTTACATCCGTGTACAAGCCTACATGTCAAAAATAGCCAACAAATATCATTGGTTAATAACAAAAATGTGGAAACATCCTTAAGTGTCCATTTAAAGCAGAAAAAAAGTGAATTGTGTTACCATGGCATTCTGGAATACTAGTCACTAGTTTCCTGACATTATTAAGTGAAAACACTGCAAAATGGCCTGTACGTAGTGAAGCCGTTCATGAAATAAAGGCTGCCACATGCCTCTAGACAATGGTTTGCATTGTTAGTGGAGGCATATAATAGGTTTAAGTGCAAGAGGAAGATCAGGAAGGGTACTTAACATATTAGTAACTGCGGCTCCTTCTTAGGTGAGCGGAGATTAGTGGTATGATTGAAGGAAGCCTTAGGCTTACCTGGTAGATTTTGATTTTTTACAAAGAAAATGTAATCACAGACTCCTTATGAAATTTAAAAGGTAGTGAAAAAAAGAAACAATAATTTCTTACTTAACTTCAATTCCTGGAAAACTTAATTTTATTTCACTTTATTTGTTTAAAAAGATAAAAGACAACAAATGGAGCAAGTCAAGTGATAAAGAGACAGGTGCACAATCCTCTCAGCCTATCCACCAGAGACCATCCTCTAGGCTTCAAGCCCTAACAGTGTGCTGTGTTTGTGTTCACCCCCCTTTTCACCTTCATATACTTTTTGTTTTACAAAACTGAGTTCATGCCACACAAAGTACTCTTGTATTTTCATTAGCAGTGTATCAAGACATTTCTCCAATTAACTATTTATGAAACTATGCCATTCTTTTTTAATAGCTGCAAAAGATTCCATAGTACAGATATGAATAATTTATTCCATTATTTCATCCTTAATGAACATAAAGGTTGCTTCCAGATTTTTGCCACAAAGAATAATGCTAGCATAGATATCCTTGCAAAAAACTCACATGTTGTTATTTGCGTGTGTGTGTCTGTGTCTTTGTATTGAAAACTACAGCAAAAGTGAAGAACTCACACTTTACAGAGTAGGTTCTAAAAGAAGAGAAGACTGGATTAGAGAGTGAGTCTTCTATTTTGATAGATGTTTTTACAGAAGGTTTTAGTAGCATACATTCCTGCATGTCAGGTAGAGGAAGAAGCAATTCCTATGGCCTCTCACCAAGGACATTACTGCTTTTTAAAGTTCTAATTGATCTTTCAGAGTAATGACAAATGGCCTTTATTTTCATTTGAACTTAGCTGAATTCCTAACTAATAAGACTAAGCATTTTTATTTAATATTTTCTACTTAATTTCTACTTCCAACTCTAAGATTTAAATGCTGTTACTGTTTTTTCAAAGCATTCTGCTGGGATGTTTGTTCATTACTTATTAGTAGGGCTTTTTGTGTGTTAGTCTTTTGTCACGTGTTATATAAATATGTTTTCTCTTTTAATGCTTATTCTTTGTGTTAGTTTATGGTACATGTTATCTAAACAATTTTTCATAGTTTTGATGTCAAATGTGTCTAAATTTCTTATTGGACTTTAAAGGTTAAGAAGGTCTCTTGCCCCAAATATTAAGTAAATGCCTTCCTGTATTTCCTGCTACTTCTATTTGTAGCTTGAACTTTTATTATTCTATGCAGTAGAGATCTAATTTTTTTCTATTTAAATGGGCATCCAATTTTGCTAGCTCTGTTATTAAATGAGTCTTCCTTCTTGATGGGATTTGAAGCTACTTTTGTCACTAGCAAGCTCCCATTTGCCCTTCTGTGTGATGGACTCTGTTCTAATCCACTGTCCAGTTGCCAAGCTCTGGCCAGTGCCACTGGCTTTTGATCCAGCAGCTATAGAGTTAGTTTTCAAATTTTGTGAGGCAAACTCCCCTTACTACTCTTACTTTTATCAAAGTTGTGTTTATTATTCTCAGATACTTGTTCTGCCAAAAAATTTTACCAGTTCTAAGAATATGTCCTTGACAATGGCTCACAACTGTGTTATGAAGATTATGATGTACGAATGCACCACTATTTACCTACAAATAAAAGGCAGCAGTAATTCAAAGCTAGTAGCATGGAAATAAAATTCTATTCATTCCTTCAGTAAAGATGTGGTCAGCATTCTCTTGGTACTAGGCTTCATGTGGTTTCTTCTGGTCAGATGAAGAACATCGAGTCTCCTGAACTGTCCGGGCTGAGAGTGCTGTGCGCAGAAACTCATGGGCTCCAGAGAGGGAAGCCCCTTACTTCCGTGTCACCTCTGAGAGGTTATCCAGCAGGCTCAAAATGAATTCCAGCAAACACCTGGCTCAAAAGCCTGCCTTGACCAGCTGAGAAGACAAGTATGGGAAAAATTCCTAACTAACATGGAGGCTGCAAAGGTCCATTTAGAAAATAAGTTCAGGAAAGAAAACGTAACAACAGTGTGAGATCAAAAGGAGAAAGGATTTCTTGTAGTCCAGGGTATCAGGATGCTTCCTGAAAGCTGTGGAGCTTGACTAGAGATGGCATTCCAGCAGAAACAAGAAGTCATGTGGAAAAACTAGAGTTGATCAGCTTAACTGGTAAAGACCAGATGTGAAACATCAGTAAGAGTAGGGCAAGATAATGGGATTTGCAAGAAAACAAGTGTGAAAAGATAAACTGAAGTCAGATCAGGAATGGTCATAGCTAGAGATACCACATAAAAGATAAGAAGCCCACTTAAGTTGGAATTTTTCTTTTTTTTGGCCATACTAACGGGTCTGAACTTAAGGCCTCACACTTGTTAGGCAGTCATTTTACCTTAAAGCCATTCTCCCAGTCTTTTTAGCTTTAGTTATTTTTCAGAGAGTATGTTGCTTTTTGCCAGGACTGGCCCCAGACCGTGATCCTCAGCTCTGTATATTAAAATTTGAGCTTAATGCACAAAATATTATATTTCTTCAACTATTAACCATATGAAATTCATAGGCCTCTGAGTTTCTAGGGTCAGTGGGCTATGACTTATACACTCTTGGTATACATAATTCTTATTCTGGAGTGGGGTAAATAAAATCTGAATGCTCTGTATTCTTAAAACGTTCCCTAGGAACTGGTACAGTATGCAGAAATCCTAGATTGAATGATAAATTATGAATTTTGAATTACTTTTAATCTAGAAGAGTAGTTGCATTAGTTACTTTTTCATTGTTGTGGCCCAAAATGCCTGATAGCATAAATTAAGGGAAGGAAAGATTTATTCTGGCTTATGTTGTCAGAGGTGTCAGCCCATCATGGCAGGGAGGGTATTGTGGTGTAGAGCAGTTCTCGTGATGGAAGCTAGGCAGTAGATGAAAGAGGGGAGTACAGGAAGGGATCAGGGATAGATAGAGCCCCAAGGACACACCCCCAGTGACCTACTTCCTCCAAGTAGGCCCCTCTTCCTTCTCTTCACCACCTTCATTAATGCATCATATTATGAGTCCGTCAAGGGAGGAATCCATTCATTAAGTCAGAGCCATTGTGATCTAATCATCTCTGTAAGTGCCATCACAGACACCCCCAGAGGTTGGATTTACTCATTTGCTAGGTATTTCTCAATCCAGTCAAGCTGACATCAAGATTAACCATCACAGTAGTACTGGCATTAAATTACTCTAAAAGGTATCTAACTCATCTTTATGGAAAACACTTGGCAGGTTCGGAGGACTGGGAAGACCAAGAGGATGAACCAATCAAAAAGAAATCTGATTGACCAGGTAACAAAATAAATACAAAGATGAGCCGTGGGAAATTTGAAAATGATACTTGCCCAGATGGTAAATAACAAGAGACTGCCTGACAAGTGTGGACTACCTGATAATGTTTCTGGGTTGAGGCTAACAATCAGTGTCCCTTGAAATCCCATGTCTCCTGAGACTGCAAAGTGACTTCTAGGAGGAGAGCTGGCTTTTTTGGCCTGTCTGTTTGTAAAGCCCTGGATGTAATTCCCTATGAAAGGGGTTTTTAGGAAGAAGTGCTAATGACCCACAGAAGCCATCAGGACAAAGACACAAAAGATACTGGCAATTATTACTTCTTCCTTTTCTTTTTTTTTGCATACATATTTGTTAAATTTACTTTTTAATTGACATATAATAACTGCACATATTTATGGGATACAGTGTGATATTGGGGTACATGTATAAATGTGTGATGATGGCATCTCAGTTGTTAACATATTCATCACCTTAAACATTTGTCATTTCTTTGTATTGGAAACATTTATTCAAAATTCTCTCTTCTTAAGCAGGCAGAATGGCTCAAGTGGTAGAGTGCCTGCTAGAAGCATGAGGCTCTGAGTTCAACTCCCCAATACTGCAAAAAGAAAAAAAATCCTCTCTTCTAGCTTCTTTGAAATATACTGTAAATTATTTGTGAGTGAATATAAAAAGAAGGAATTAAATGCATGATGAATAGAACTGGGGAAATGATAAGTGCTCCAGATGCTTGAGCCCAGCCTCTTCATTTTAGAAAAGGAATCCCAGGTCCCAGTAACTGTGGCTCACTCAGAATCCCACAGCTACAAAGGAGCAGAGCAGGCTAGAAGTGTTGTCTGCTGACAGGAGCACAGTCACAGAGTAACTTTGGCTTCTCATCAAATGTGATGCGGAGGAAGAAAAACAACAAGAGACCAAAGGAAAGTCTGCAAATGAATGCACTCAGTGCCTGTGCAGGGCTGCAAACAAGCAGTTCCCTCCTGCTTGAGGTTCAGAACTCCTGTGCACAGTACTCAGCAGCAGACAACACTGTCAGCTCTTGCACTGTGGATACAAATGCTGTGCTTCCAAGGCACAAAGTGAGACTTACAGAGGCGTTCTCTGCTCAGAACTGTCCCTCAAAACCTCCCTTTCTAGTTAATTGCAAGTACATACATGCCCAGCCAGAGAGTCTGGTACTGCTACAAAACTCTGTGCAATGGTAGTAGCCAACACTTTAAATCGCACATCTTGTTTGACAGGCACTTTTGCAAGACCTTCAGCTATATTCACTTACTTGATCCCTCAAAAGCTCTTTCCCATCTAACAGATAAGGAAACTGAGGCAGAGAGATTTGCTCAATTCCCCAAGTCAATTCAACAACGAAGAAAGAGTTGGGATATGAATACAAGGAGTCAGAATCAAGTCTGTGCTCTTAATTACTATGCCCTACTGCTCTGTGGCTACATACAGTTAAAATTAAAACCCTGATTCCCGTGCAAGTCTGTGATTACCCAAGTCATTGAAGGGCTTGTTATTCAGGTCTGCAATGCAATGATTTTAGCCTTACACCAGGTCCACCATAGCAAAATTGATGCAACCATACTTATCCTCCCGAGTTCTAGTCATACTAATAATGGTAGCTATTTTGAAATATATAGTGTATTATTTACACATTTAAATATGCAGTAAATTATTGAATAAGTGTAAAAATAAGGAATTAAGTGAGCAAATGTTGAGCAGCCACTGATCAATACCACTTACAAAATAATAATTGTGAACAGGAGAAAAAAATAAGTTGTAAAAAATGTAAGATGCTGCCAGGCACCAGTAGTTCACACCTGTAATCCTAGCTACTCAGAAGGCACAGACCAGAAGCCAGTAATTTGTGAGGCCCTATCTAAAAAAATTCCACCACAAAAAAAAAGGGCTGGTGGAGTGGCTCAAAGTGTAAACCCTGAGTTCAAGCCCTAGTATTTAAAAAAAAAAGTAAGATGCAGCATATTGCTAGGTTTAACCCTAAGTCCTTCAGACTCCAGGGCTCCCCTTTGTGTGTACACAAAACTAAAGGTTCTATCCACACTAGTGTTGGTCATACATGCCTTGATCAAGATTTTCAAAAGGGGTACAGGGACTGGGGAGAGAATTTTAGGCATTCCTGGCATTTTTCTCAGACCTGATCTTCTGTGGGATCTGGTAGAACCTCACTGCATCCCCTTTGAGTGGCCTCTCCCCTTCCAGTACTTCTTTGCTCAACAAAGTACACTCTCTCTTCTTACTTCTTAAAACACACCTCCTGGAAGACTGTTAGTTAGCTGCGACACAGTTCCACAACGGTCTTGGAGGGTAGCAGAGATGGTGATTGCGTAGGTGGGAAAGGCCTTCATACAGAATGTCAGACATCAGGATTCTTGCCCAGAATGGTTCCTTCAAGGCCTGGCTGACCCTGAGGGACTCAGGGACTCCTTTGTCTCCACCTATCCAGCTGGATTCTGTCCAGAGGTCATGCCATTCACAGCAAAGCTTCCCTTCAAGGTTTGTCTTTTTGAAAAGAAATAAGTTCTGCCTTCTTCCTAGGCCACTAAGTTCAAAGTAACACCAAGTTTTCATTCCAAAGCCAAACTCTGATTCACACTCTGGTCTTCCAACTGGAGACAGAGGATGTGACACTCAGTGGTCACCTCTGCTAACACCCAGTTAGGGCCTGAATGGCAGTCAGAGACGAGTGACTTACACAGATGAGTAGGAGAGACGATGAAACTGATATCATCCTTCTTACATTTTGATTTCATTTTTATTTTATATAGGGTGTGTGTGTGTGTGTGTATGTTTGTGTAACATGCTGTTTCAATATACTTGTACATACTGAAATGCTTCCCATAGTCCTGCAAGTAACCTTAACCATCACTCCACAGTCACCTTTTCCGTGAATGCTAGGAGCAGGTAAATCTGTTTGCTGGCATATTTCCAGCATAATCCCGTACTGTGTGTGGATCTGCAGACACAACCATACTGCATAACTTCAGGTTTGGACCCTTTGGCCTCCTTCTCACTGTCTCCTTCATGGCAAAAGTTCTTATAATATATCATAGTTCAATTTATCCCCTCCATCATTCTCCTTTATCTCCTCCCATTCCTGAATAGTCAATAGGTCTTATTTTTCCGTTTCTATGATGAGTACATAATATTTCCACCATACTCACTTTCCTACACCTTTTCCTTATATCCTCCCTGCTCAAACTGGTACCAGACACCCAGTAAGGATGTGTTTTGCCTTCCTCTTCTCTATTATTGTTTAAAAAAAGAAAAGACATTTTTGTTTGTTTAAAATAAATACACAGGGAGAGTCCTCTTGACATTTCCATGTATACACGTATTGTAATATGAATTGGTGCATCCCCTCCATTCTTCTTCTTTCTACCTTAGTCCCTTCTTTTGGTGATTTCAGCAGGTTCATTCCTACAGGAAGTGTATCAACCATATTCAATAGGAAGGGATTTCTACTTTAATGGAGGGTAACTTTAATGGTCATAATAGGCTGCCCTCAATCCCCATCTTCACTCGCCTGGCGTCAGTGTGGGTGCCAAGCTTGCCTAAGTGCTGACAGTCATCTGTTCTGGGAAGCCCGGGTGGCCGGGATGAGACCTGACAAGTGCTAAGAACTGAGCTGATGCCCTTCTCCACAGAGCAACGTTCCAACACGGGAGAGCATCCACCTGTACTACCAGAACCACATCATCAACCTCTCCAGAGAGTCGGGGCTAGACACAATCCACGAGCACCCCGGAGCCGCCTCGGGGACCCCAGCAGCTCGCAGGATGGATAGCTTAGATTCCCAGGACAGTATCTCCAGGTATTTCACTTTCTGAATGGTGGGCTTGCTTTTGACACAGTGAATGAGGTGACGTCAACATAAGAAATGAGGGTGTGAGGTGGAGGTGAACTGAAAACTTGTGCATCCCAGCCGGTTCAGGCTGTCTCCACCTGCACACCAGTGTCCAAGGATCACTGTCCCCTGGGCCAATAAAAGCAGACACCAAAACACATGATTTGAAATAATCATCCACTTTACAGAAACAGGATAGAGGTTTCCAAGCTTGAGGCAAATAAGAAAGGTCCTTCCCATCCCCCGAATTACTATTTGTGTCAAGGACTACATGTTTACTGCCTTTCAAAATGGCTCCTCCATCAAATATCTTCTAGGATCTTCCACCTTCTGTTGTTCTCCTTAATCTTTTTCCTTTCAGAATTGGTACTTCAGGGTTTAAAACAAAAATCTCAGAAATTCTCTGTGAGCATGCTCTATGATCACTCACATGCTTGATGAGGGTCCTGCCTTAAGTGGTTTGAGCTTGGGAAGAATGTCTGAACCCAAGCCACTACCTGTCACAGCACTGGCTGCAATCAGGAAAAACAGATGGTCCCCTTCTACCCACACACCCCAGGCGCTGAGGAAGCCCCCAAAGCCTGGAGCAGTACTTGTCCTTCACAAATACTGACTTTTCAGATGAAGTGGGGGAGGAACCTGAGAACATTTTATTGATGCCAAACCCCAAATAGAAACTGGAAACCCAAATTGCAATGTATGAAGAGAGGTGGTTAAGGAAAGGATTTTTTTAATCATGAAGGTAACTGTGACTGAATTGCTATACTTGAGTTTCTCTAATTGGGCCTGGTCTTCTGCTACTCCATAATTGTTTATTAATACAGATCTATATTTACTGGTATGGAAAGATAATTGTCATATGTATACACATATGTATGAATTTATATGTATATAAAAACTAAAGTTTCAAAATAGCATGTGTATTAAAGTCTCATTTTTATTTTTGAAAAAATATGTGTTCATGCATCTATTGATTTAAATGTAATTTTTTTATACAAATGAAATGTTTGTGGCTATATTCCTTTCTGTCCTCCCAAATAGATATTGATATTTTAAATAGATACTTTAAAGTCCTTCTTTAGATAATAAAATTACATTATATTTTTCCTTTAATTTGAGAACAGTCTTTGCTTATTTTTAATTTCCAGGGTAATAGGTATTTCAGCTAATATGTATTTTTTTGAGAAGAGGAAACATTTGAGACAGAAATCAAATGTTTATTTCCTGAGATTGTTTAAGATGTTTTTGATTCTTAGAATAAAATAATTGATTGTTAGAAAAATGTGGCACAGTACTAAAACTTTCTTTTTCAATCTCTTTCTACCCAAGCATTTGCACATTTCCCATCCAATAACTTTTGAAAAAATAAGTAATACCAAAAATTACAAAGATTAAATTTATATGGTATCCTTCAATTGGTGATTGTTGTGTCTTTCAGAATGCAGTCTGCAAACTAACATTTAGAAAGGGAAAGTTTATTCTCCTCTGAGTCTTTAGTGTTTAGTTTGATTTTCTGCAAACAATTGTACCTGCCCTATTTGGAAGCTGCCAATCTTAAATTTGTTCTAGTTGTCACAAGTCTCTCTACATCTGTAGATCAATGTATTTAAATAGAATCATTTACCTTTTAATTCACTTTAATGCCCAAACTTGAAACCCATTTTACTGCCATTCTTCCTAAGTTCTCACGTATTCCACCTTCTCTCTTGGGAGCTCCTCTTTCTGAGTGGAGACTGGGTTGAGGATGTACGCATTCAGTGACAGGGTGCATGCGGAGTATGAGTGGGCTCATTCCCTATCACCATAAGAACAATAATGCAGCAGTGATAAGAATGGGGATAACAAGACTGTGTGGCAGGTGAGCACAAGTGTGCAGGTGTGTGCGGCAGGATGGTGGGGAAGGCAAGGCAAGTCTGAATGCATTGGGCACTCCAGATGTTGACTAATACTGCTTCCTAGTTACAGGAGTGAATGAAGAAGAATTGAAGGATCTAAAATTCCCCAAATCCATCTGCCTTAGGACCTACTTATGACCAAATAACCATTTTGCAAAGAACAAAGGAATGATCGAATGAGGAAAAATGCTGAGATTCTCTGGACACACATTTCCCAAGTGATGCTCCATCCATCCACCTGTCCATCCATTCGTTCATTTTTGCTTAACATTTACAAATGTCCTGGTGCCACTCTGCATGTATGGAATATGGATGACATCTAACCAAAACTCTACTCTTACTTTTTTTAGTCCTAAAACAAAAACTTCAGATTACTGTGGCTTATTTAGGTGAAGCTATGTTCACTTCCACCTGAAAGTTTTTCCTCTCACATAGTGAAAAATACAATTATATACATGCATAGTACATGATTCAATTACTATACCTTTGCATCTTTTCTTTAAGAAAATATGCTGTCTCTAGTGTGACTTATAATATTTCCTAAAATGTTCTTTCTTTAAAATTTTCTTGCCTTGTTTCATAATAAGAACATATTTTTTTCCCACCTGAATCTGTAAGTTTGGCAATTGAAAAGGGAAATAAATGGAATTGACTTTGTTAATTAGTTATGACTTCCACAGTGATTTTAACATGAACCAATATAGTAGATACTATCTCCAAAAGTGGAAAATGCACATAAAAACAACACTTTTCCATAAACTTTATAGGCATCTTAGACTTCCTGAATATAATACATGAGCCTGGCTAAATATTCCCCAAATTATAGTCACTCAGTCAACAAAGTTTCTAGAAAGCCAGTATAATTAAAGTTAGTCTTTAATGTATTTTGACTGATTTTTAACCCAAAGAAAGGGGAGGTATTCTAAGTCCATTTTGTCGGGAGTCCAGTGGGTTTCTCTACTTCAGAAATTTCAAATCTCCAAGTAGAAATAGGTCTACACTATGGTCTCCAAGAAGCCATAACAGTGCCAAAAGAGAGTCCAGAAGTGAGTCCTTGTGTGGCAACTGGTGCCAGATACTTGTATCATTGGGACAGGTCTGGTGACCATGAGGGTACCCTCCTGTAGTGAGGACAGCCATTTTGTGTAGCTGTCCCTCTGACATTCATGTCACGAATTTTTACCTGTCCTGGGGACAGGGTGGGAGCCTAACAAAGGCATCTAGATGTCCTTTAATGCAATAGTCATGATTTCCTTCAAATACAGAGGGGAAGTGGCAATAATTTTTAATGGTCAGTTTATGAAACCAGCTATCATCTACCTTACAAAAGTTAATATAGCAGCTTAAACTGTTGCAAATTATATAAGTTGATTCTGAGGAGCATGCCAGCTATGAAGGGTGGCTGTCACTCAAAATATGCCACCTCAGAGTTGTTGTATGCACCAACCATGAAGAAGGCTTCTCACTTCTGTCCTCCCAAATTAATTCTTCACTGGTTAGCAGGAAATGCAATTTTAGCTAATGGTTCTCTCCCTTATGACATCTGCGAAGACCTAAAAGTGATCTGAAGCAAAAATTAGGCAAAAATGAAACTATCAGACAAAATGAACCTGGCATGGATAGAATTCCGTTGTTATTTTCTTTGTAGCATTTTGTTTTTTTTGATGCTGTTGACATCTACTCGCATATCAGCCCAGCATCATTTTTACAATTTTATAAAATTATAAAATTTTATTATTGATTAACTGAATATCACTGAGAAAATGGGTGGAAAATTCAGTTTGTTGTGTCTTTCCTGAGCTTCCCATTTTAGAGACTGTGTCAAAAAATAATTATCTTCTTTTGTCCAAATTGTATGAGCAGTTATTTTTGTTTATGCAGTTAGGTTAATAAGTCCTCTTAGGGTGATGACTCCAAATATAGCATATTTTCTTCAGCTACCAAAATGACTTCTACTGCAAACTTATAATGATGTAAGTCCTGCTTTTTGAGAGAACAAATGGGACTTGTTACTCTGCTTCCTCATTCCACACAGGGAGTGCCACTGGGTGGTGTATCAGTAGTCAATATACATTTTAAACTCCAGCCTTCTTGTGTTTTATTATCCAGCTAAACAGGTCCCTCCCTATCCTGGAGCCCCCACTGCAGTGGTCATCCTTGTAGGTGGTGTTGGTGTTGTGTGGTCTGCCGCATGGCAGTGTGTTGGCCAATTGACTGTGTAAGCTGATGGACCAACAGCATTTTAACTCTGTGTTTCTGTAACTGTTTGCACTGTTAGCTGCTACACTGAAGCCACCCTGCTGTTCTCAAGGCAGTCCACCCTTGATGATTTAGATGGACAAGACCCCGTTCCTAAAACAAGCGAGCATGCTCGGCCTAGGCTCCGTAAAATGCTCAGCATGGACATGTCCTCTTCTTCAGCTGACAGTAGCAGTTTAGCATCAAGATGCTTAATTTGTGAATGCTGTGTTCTGTAATTTTATCTCCTATCCCCTTGATGTCATTGCACATATAAGTTCTTGTTCTGTATGTCGTTTTTCTTCTGTGTCTTTAAGAATTTGCATGACTAACAAAAGCATGACCACGACAGCCCTTTCTGAGACATAATGATTCCCAGGACACTGTTCATGAAACTAGACATTCCTCAGTTTTGTCATTAGGAATTTCTTTAAAATCTTTATTTCACATTTTCCATTTTCAAAGACTTGACCATGCTCCCTACATTTAGTTTACACATTTTATAGGCAGCCCTCATGGGGAAAATGCAAGAAAGAATATTTTCTCATGATTTTACCAAAAAAACTCATACTGCACAAAAAACAACCTGAAAATTTGCCATTAAAGAGTCATTTTTTAGTTGATACAGAACAATTCTATCTATGTTTAATGTGCGTGGGCTAATATAAGTCAGAATATATTTTACCATTGACTTTTCAAGAGAATATTATTATGCAGTAGAATATGTCACCCTGTAAACTGTCACTTGTGCTGTTTGGCAAGATTTATTCTGGGCTTAAGTTTCCTCATTGAAACCTATCATAAAGCAATGAAATTATCTGAACACAATCCAAAATCTCTTTTATTAAAATCTGTCTTAGAATGGCCACAGGTGCTAGCTACATAGTGCTTATCTTAACATGAAAGGACCCAATCCAAAATCTGACAGCTTGTGGTGGCAAATTAGAGTGTTCTCTGCATTTTGCTGGTAGTTGTGTGTATTACCACGTGCTACAGGATGCTTGACCCAGCATCGATAAAAATGCCTTGCTATGAATTTGCTGAGTCCTGAAGGTACCCACAGCCCTCAGGCCCTTGAGTGATCCCAAACCTTATAGACTGTGCTCACCATCACTTACAGTCACACAGAAAGTCAGATCTGGTGTGGAGTTGGCTCTGTGACCTGAAAGTCCCCTGAGGCAATGGGCCAATGTCTTGCTCCCTAGGAGGTTATATCTAATTGAGCAAGCTTCTGGTTAGGCCTAGCATTCCCAGAACCTTCTACATGATGTGCACAGCTTAGGTCCAAAGACCTGGGGATGCTCAGCATTTGGGCAGGCATCAAGGTTTCATCCAGACCTGGCTCTTCTGTCACAGGATGCCATGGAGGGTCTGCCAATCTCATTCATCCATCACTCATTGACATGTCTACTCTGGTCTCCATGACAAGTAAATGAATACAACCTGTGACTTTGAGAATCTCAGTGTTTAAGGGGACCTACTTGCTCACTTATGCCATTCAGATAGCAGTAAATACTCAGGGTCTAACAAACCACACTCCCATTCTCCAGATCCCAAATACCCCTCTCTCCTCAGAGACACAATGTTTCTGGGGTACACAATACTGAAAGCATGCCATGAATTTCATGGTGTGGCTGCTGTTTTTACTTCCAATCTTTCCTTCAGGTACCAAACAGGGAAAGCTAGAAATAATGGATAAAAGGAGGAGGACACAGAAAAAAAAAAAAAACACTGGGTGACAAAAGTAAGGAGTAATGACAAAGACAGAGAAGCTTGTAGAAAAGTAAATCCAGAGGAGAACTACAGAAAAAGTAAACAGAAGTTGTTGGGAAGGTAGAGAACAGAACACTCTGGGTGGGGAGCAGGCAACTGAAAAGGAGACCAACCTGGGAGGAAAAGATGAGGGCTGTCCCTGTGGCAGATGAAAAACTCATGAGAAATGGCTGTGAGTTGAAGCAATGGTGGAAATTCAGTCAGATTTGCTACGTACCACAAGAAAGTGGCAAAAGATGAAAAAATCAAAGAGGAGAGCCATACTGACTGCTTGAACCATGCCAGTGATCATTCCCATCACCCCTAGAAGATCTGGGTAGGTCCCTTGTGTGGGACTGAAGGTGGGAGACATCTTGGTGAAAAACCTATGGGACTAACTAGCAAGGCTTCTCATTTCCATATGCATTCTTCTTCAAAGCACTCATAAGGGTGGGTATGCTTATGCTGACTTTGTGTTGATTTATATGTAGACGCTGGAGCTCATGCCTGTGAATATTGATCCTGTTTCAACACCCTTATGTATAGGCGGGGTTTGCTCCTTGCAAGTCTTGCACCTTGCACTGGTTTTAAGGGTGTGTGTGCCTGCTGTTCCCTTTTGCATCTGAAAGGCTACTCTCTGCAGTTTCTGTAGCTCAGGAATGAATATCCTAAAGGAACAAAGCAAATGGAATGTAGAAAATGGAGTACTTTGCTCTCTTCACTTGCTTGATGTTTTCACTTGGGAGTTCTGAGATGGTGTCTTGGGAATTTGGGTCGGTTGTGGATGTGTGGATGCTAAGTGCTCTGTGCTGTCCCTCTCTCCTGGCAGTGAATCAACACAGTGCACCATGTTGTACTCCCACCAGGGGACCATGGAAACCATCAAGGAGGTGGAGGCTGAGGCAGAGGAGGAGGCTGTGGGCCTAGAGCCAGAGCTCAGAGATGCTGAGGAAGAGGAGGAGGAAGAGGATGAAGAAGAGGAGGCTGACTTTGATGCACGGTCAGAGGAGGTTGGCCTCACTCCGGAGGAGGAGTTGCCACAGTTCTCCACAGATGATGGGGATGTGGAGGCCCCACCCTCCTGCAGCAAGGCTGTCAGCTTTGAACACTTGTCCCTCTGCTCTCAGGATGATTCTAGGGGCAAGAACCACATGGTGGTCAGTCCTGATGACAGCTGCACTGACAAGCTGAAGTCAAGCATTTTACCGCCCCTGACTCATAAGCTGACAGCCAGTGAGCTGTTGCTGAACAAGTAAGAGCCCAGTAGGCCCAGCACCCTGTCTAGAATCCATCATATACATGCATCCTCTGATTTCATTAACAGACCACTCCCAAGTAAAGAAAACTTCTAGACATGTAAAGGAAACATACAATTCCAGGACATTTTACACTTCAGTGCTTCTGTGACTCAGTTACAGAACCAGCCCAAACTGCTCCCAGACCATGTGTGGCCATCTCTCTATATAAGAAAGTCTAGATAGGTTGAATATCCCTAATGGGAAAGCCCAAAATCTAAAATATTTTCAGTACCCAAATGATGCGTGAGGTAGATCAACTCATACCATGAAACATGTTTCATGCACAAAATTATATAAATTATTTTTTAAATTACCTTCAGGCTATGTGGATAAGGTGTCCATGAAACATAAGAGAATTTCATGTGAAGACTGGGTTCCAAACACAAGATGTCTCTTTATTATTTTTTTTATTTTTATTTTTATTGTTTTATTATTCATATGTGCATACATGGCTTGGGTCATTTTCCCCCATGACCCCACCCCCTCCCTTACCACCCACTCTGTCCCCTCCCTCTCCCCCCCACCCCCTCAATACCCCGCAGAAACTATTTTGCCCTTATCTCTAATTTTGTTGAAGAGAGAATATAAGCAATAATAGGAAGGAACAAGTGTTTTTGCTGGTTGAGATAAGGACAGCTATACAGGGAGTTGACTCACATTAATTTCCTGTGCGTGTGTGTTACCTTCTAGGTTAATTCTTTTTGATCTAACCTTTTCTCTAGTTCCTGGTCCCCTTTTCCTATAGGCCTCAGCTGCTTTTTAAGGTATCTGCTTTAGTTTCTCTGCGTTAAGGGCAACAAATGCTAGCGAATTTTTTAGGTGTCTTACCTATCCTCACCCCTCCCTTGTGTGCTCTCGCTTTCCTCATGTGCTCAAAGTCCAATCACCTTGTTGTGTTTGCCCTTGATCGAATGTCTGCATATGAGGGAGAATATATGATTTTTGGTCTTTTGGGCCAGGCTAACCTCACTCAGAATGATGTTCTCCAATTCCATCCATTTACCGGCGAATGATAACATTTCGTTCTTCTTCATGGCTGCATAGAATTCCATTGTGTATAGATACCACATTTTCTTAATCCATTTGTCAGTGGTGGGGCATCTTGGCTATTTCCATGACTTGGCTATTGTGAATAGTGCCACAATAAACATGGGTGTACAGGTGCTTCTGGAGTAACCTGTGTCACATTCTTTTGGGTATATCCCCAAGAGTGGTATTGCTGGATCAAATGGTAGATCAATGTTTAGCTTTTTAAGTAGCCTCCAAATTTTTTTCCAGAGTGGTTGTACTAGTTTACATTCCCACCAACAGTGTAAGAGAGTTCTTTTTTCCCTGCATCCTCTCCAACAGGGGTGAGGTGGAATGTTAGTGTGGTTTTAATTTGCATTTCCTTTATTGCTAGAGATGGTGAGCATTTTTTCATGTGTTTTTTGGCCATTTGAATTTCTTCTTTTGAGAAAGTTCTGTTTAGTTCACTGCCCATTTCTTTATTGGTTCATTAGTTTTGGGAGAATTTAGTTTTTTAAGTTCCCTATATATTCTGGTTATCAGTCCTTTGTCTGATGTGTAGCTGGCAAATATTTTCTCCCTCTCTGTGGGTGTTCTCTTCAGTTTAGAGAATATTTCTTTTGATAAACAGACGCTTTTCAGTTTTATGAGGTCCCATTTATCTATGCTATCTCTTAGTTGCTGTGCTGCTGGTGTTTCGTTGAGAAAGTTCTTACCTATACCTACTAACTCCAGAGTATTTCCTATTCTTTCCTGTATCAACTTTAGAGTTTGATGTCTGATATTAAGATCCTTGATCCATTTTGAGTTAATCTTGGTATAGGGTGATATGCTTGGATGTAGTTTCAGTTTTTTGCAGACTGCTAACCAGTTTTCCCAGCAGTTTTTGTTGAAGAGGCTGCTATTTCTCCATCGTATATTTTTAGCTCCTTTGTCAAAGACAAGTTGGTTATAGTTGTGTGGCTTCATATCTGGGTCATCTATTCTGTTCTACTGGTCTTCCTGTGTGTTTTTGTGCCAGTACTGTGCTGTTTTTATCGTTATTGCTTTGTAATGTAGTTTGAAGTCAGGTATTGTGATACCTCCAGCATTGTTCTTTTGACTGTGTATTGCCTTGGCTATTCGTGGCCTCTTGTGTTTCCATATAAATTTAATGGTAGATTTTCAATCTCTTTAATGAATGTCATTGCAATTTTGATGGGAATTGCATTAAACATGTATGTTCCTTTTGGGTGTACAGACATTTTTACTATGTTGATTCTACCAATCCATGAGCATGGGAGATCTCTCCACTTTCTATAGTCTTCCTCAATCTCTTTCTTCAGAAGTGTATAGTTTTCCTTGTAGAGGTCATTCACATCTTTTGTTAGGTTTACACCTAGGTATTGGATTTTTTTTTGAGGCTACGGTAAATGGAATTGATTTCATACATTCTTTTTCAGTTTGCTCATTGTTAGTGTTTAGAAATGCTAATGATTTTTCTATGTTGATTTTATATCCTGCTACCTTGCTGTAGCTATTGATGATGTCTAGAAGCTTCTGAGTAGAGATTTTTGGGTCTTTAAGGTATAGGATCATATCGTCTGCAAAAAGGGATATTTTGACAGTTTCTTTACCTATTTGTATTCCTTTTATTCCTTCTTCTTGCCTAATTGCTCTGGTTAGGAAATCCAGTACTATGTTGAATAAGAGTGGAGATAGTGGGCATCCTTCTCTGGTTCCTGATTTTAGAGGGAATGGTTTCAGTTTTTCTCCATTAAGTATAATGCTGGCTGTAGGTTTGTCATATACAGCTTTTATAATGTTGAGGCACTTTCCTTCTATTCCTAGTTTTCTTAGAGCTTTTATCATGAAATGGTGTTGGATCTTATCAAAGGCTTTTTCTGCATCTATTGAGTTGATCAAGTGGTTTTTGTCTTTGCTTCTGTTAATGTGGTTTATTACATTTATTGATTTTCTTATGTTGAACCACCCCTGTATTCCTGGGATGAAGCCTACTTGGTCATGTTGAATAATCTTTTTGATGTGTGGTTGAATTTGGTTTGCCATTATTTAGTTGAGGATTTGCATCAATGTTCATCAAGGAGATTGGCCTATAGTTCTCCTTTTTGGAGGTGTCTTTGCCTGGTTTTGGGATAAGTTTAACACTGGCTTCATAAAATGTGTTTGGCAGTTTTCCTTCCCTTTCTATTTCATGGAACAGTTTAAGGAGGGTTGGTATCAGTTCTTCTTTAAAGGTCTGATAGAATTCAGCAGAGAATTCGTCAGGTCCTGGACTTTTCTTTTTGGGGAGACTCTTGATTGCTGCTTCAGGTTCATTTTGTGTTATAGATCTATTCAAGTGATTAATTTCCTCTTGGTTCAGTTTTGGATGATCATATGTATCTAGAAATCTGTCCATTTCTTTAAGATTTTCAGATTTATTCAAATATAGTATTTATATAGGTTTTGAAGTAGTCTCAGATGATTTCCTGGACTTCCATGGTGTTAGTTGTTATCTCCCCTTTTGCATTCTGGATTCTACTAATTTGGGTTTTTTCTCTCATCATTTTAGTCAAGTTTGCCAGGGGTCTATCGATCTTGTTTATTTTTTCAAAGAATCAACTTTTTGTTTCATTAATTTTTTGTATGGTTTTTTTGGTTTCTATTTCATTGATTTCAGCTCTTACTTTTATTATTTCTGTCCTTCTATTTGTTTTGGGATTTCTTGTTCTTGTTTTTCTAGAAGTTTGAGATGTATCATTAGGTCATTGATTTGGGATCTTTCAGTCTTTTTAATATATGCACTCATGGCTATAAACTTTCCTCTCAGGACTGCCTTTGCTGTGTCCCATAGGTTCTGGTATGTTGTGTTTTCATTTTCATTGAGTTCCAGGGACTTTTTAATTTCCTCTTTTATTTCATCGATGATCCATTGTTCATAAATAATGAGTTATTTAGTTTCCAGCTGCTTGCATGTTTTTTGTCTTTACTTTTGTTGTTGAGTTCTACTTTTACTGCATTGTGATCAGATAGTATGCATGGTATAATTTCTATTTTCTTATGTTTGCTGCGGCTTGCTTTGTGCCCTAGGATATGATCTATTTTGGAGAAGGTTCCATGGTCTGCTGAGAAGAATATATATTGTGTAGAAGTTGGAGGAAATGTTCTGTAGACATCAAGTTGGTCCATTTGATCTATTGTATAATTTAGATCTCAGATTTCTTTATTGATTTTTTGTTTGGAGGACCTATCTATTGATGATAATGGGATGTTAAAGTCTCCCACAACCACTGTGTTGGCGTTAATATATGCTTTTAGGTCTTTCAGGGTATGTTTGATGAAATTGGGTGCATTGACATTGGGTGCATACAGATTGATGATTATTATTTCCTTTTGGTCTATTTCCCCTTTTATTAGTATGGCATGTCCTTCTTAATCTCATTTGATCAATGTAGGTTTGAAGTCTACTTTGTCAGAGCTAAGTATTGCTACTCCTGACTGTTTTCGGGGGCCATTGGCTTGGTAAATCTTCTTTCATCCTTTCATCCTAAGCCTATGGTTACTTCTGTTGGCGAGATGGGTCTCCTGTAAGCAACAAATTGTTGGATCTTCCTTTTTAATCCATTTCATCAAACGGTGCCTTTTGATGGGTGAATTAAGTCCATTAACCTTAAGTGTTAATTCTGGTAAGAATGTGTGATTCCTGTCATTTAGTTGTCTTAGTTGTTTGAAGGTTTGATTGTGTGTACCTAAGTTGAGGTTACTGTCTACTTTCTTGCCTTTTTCTTTTCCTGTGGTTTGGTGTTGCCTGTCTTTTCATGGTAAAGTTGGGTTTCACTTTCTGTGTGCAGAATCCCTTGAAGAATCTTTTGTAGTGGTGGCTTTGTGGTCACATATTTTTTTAGTTTCTGATTATCATGGAAGACTTTTATTGCTCCATCTATTGTGAATGATAGTTTTGCTGGGTAGAGTATCCCGGGGTTGAAGTTACTTTCGTTTAGTGCCCAGAAGATCTCATCCCATGCTGTTCTTGCTTTTAATGTTTCTGTTGAGAAGTCTGCTGAGATTTTGATGGTTTTACCTTTGTATGTTACTTGTTTTTTCTCTCTTATGCCTTCAATATTCTTTCCCTAGTTTCTGATCCTGTGTTTTGTTTTTTTTTCATAATATATCATGGGGTAGTTCTATGTTGATCTGGTCTGTTTGGTGTCCCGGAGGCCTCTTGCATCTGTAAGGGAATATCTTTCTCTAGATTTGGGAAATTTTCCATTATTATTTTGTTGAATATATTACACATTCCCTTCACTTGCACCTCTTCTCCTTCTTTGATGCCCATGATTCTCAAGTTTGGTCTTTTGATGGAGTCGGTGAGTTCTTCCATTTTCTTTTCACAGATCTTGAGTTGTTTAATTAATAGTTCTTCGGTTTTTCCTTTGATTACCATTTCATCTTCAAGTTATGAGATTCTGTCTTCTGTTTATTCTATTCTGCTGGATTGGCCCTCTGTTTTGTTTTGCAGTTCTGTTTCATTCTTTTTTCTGAGGTTTTCCATATCTTGGGTGGTTTCCTCTTTAATGTTTTCTATTTTTGTCCTGAGTTCATTTATCTGTTTATTAATCATGTTCTCTGTTTCACTCTGGTGTTTATACAGTGCTTCTATGGTTTCCTTTATTTCTTCTTTTGCTTTTTCAAATTCTCTATTTTTATTGTCTTGGAATTTCTTGAGTGTCTCCTGTACATTTTGGTTGACCATATCCAGTATCGTCTCTATAAAATTCTCATTGAGTACCTGTAGAATGTCTTCTTTTAAATTATTGTTGTGGGCTTCATTGGGTTCTTTGGCATAGTTTATCTTCATTTTGTTGGAGTCTGGATCTGAGTATCTGTTTTCTTTATTCCCCTCTGCTTCCTGTACTAACTTTTTGCTGTGGGGAAGCTGGCTTCCCCGTTTTTTCTGTCTTCCTGTCATTGTCCTTGGTGTTGTTACTGTCCCTGTACTGTGTGCAATAAAGTATTTTCTAGCTTGTAATAATAACAATGGTAATGTTTAGAATGGAAGGGTGAGAGGAGATGGAAAGCAAGAAGTTAAAGAAAAGGGAAAAATAAATAAACAGACAAGTAAGAGAAAATGATACAAGGAACCAAGCAAGAAAGTTTCAAAGGTATAAATAAGGAGTGTCAGTGTACTAATCAAAAGTAAGCTGAACAGGCATTAGAGAGACAGAGAGAGGATTGAAAATAAAAAATAAAAAGAGTAAAGATAAGAATAAATATAAAAAATAAGTAAATGAAAGAAAAAATTATATATATATTAAAATAAAATATAACAAAATGAAAAATAGAAAATTAAAAAAAAAACCTCCAAGTTCAAATGCAATGAAGTATCAATCTTAACAATTTTGGTGTCTGTCTCAGTCTCCAATCCTGGAGATGGTGCCTCAGATGTTGTTCTGTAGTTGTCTCATCAAAGGGGACGCATAAAGTAGAACAAAACTTAACACAAAAAACCCCCCCAAAAAACAAAAAACAAAAACCCACAAAGTGTCCCAAGTTCAAATGCAATACAGTTTCAGTAAGTTTTTCAGCATGCAGGTGTAGTTTGGTTGTTTTCTCATCAGTGGTAGGGAGATAGAAAAAAAAAAAAGTCTAGAGACAGTTCTGTGAATGGTATCTGCGGCTGTGGCTTGCCTGCCTGCTACTGTCAGCCTGCTATTGCTGGAGGCCTTATTTATGCAGATCTCAGGGCTGAACTTAGCACTCATCTGGCTCCACATGCTTTGTTTACTCAGAGTTCTCCTGTGCATGAGCCTCTGCTGCAAGCTTTCCCCTTTCCAAGCACACTGGGGAAGTGACAATGCACCTGCTTTCTCAGACCTGTGTGTTTGTTTACAGCTCACGTGGGAAGTAGGTCTTCCCCCCTCTCCTGTGTAGTTTTCCTCCCTCCGCCACTCTCACAAGCTTTCCCACTCCCAGTTGCTGGGGGTGCGCCCCCAATCCTGCCGGCCTGGCTTGTTTATTTACAGTTCTGGGAAGGATTCTCTTCCCCCAATCTTTGGCAATCAGTGCACCCCACCCTCTTTCTCACGTGTCTTTATTGTTCTTATTGCTTATTACTCAGTTTCTCTTTTTTCCCAGGTGGAGGTTGGTCTGTCCAGGGGGCTATGCTGCTCTGGCCCAGGGTTGTCTGTGGGAGTACCATGGTACCGCTAAGCTCACCTTGTCTGAGTCTTCCCAAGCCGTCTGGGTGCGGGCAACTGGAGGCTTGGTAGCCCTCCTGGTTTCTCTGTTTAACGTGAATTGGAGATGCTCTGCACTGGCTGGAGGTGTGGAGGGTCAAAGTTTTGCCTCTTCTCGGTGGTTTTGCCTGCAAGGTGTGTCTCCAGTGTCTCTCCAAGATTTCACTATAGGAGTCACGCTTTCTGCTTCCTCCCTCTAGCTGCCATCTTGAAATCTCCTCATCTGAATGAATTATTTGAAAATGTGAAAAACATATCACCACATGCTTGTAATGTTTGGTCATACCCATAACCACAGCATTTTGATCTGGACATGAACTTGACAGGTGAGAGTAACTTCATGATGTAGTTCACCTCCTTGCAGGTCAGAGACATTTAAAGCTGCCTGTGCTCAGCTCCCACCGTACTCCTGTCCCTGCATCCTGCTCTGCAGCCATGGCTGTTCAAGGCTCCTCTAGATGCTGTTTTGAGAAAAGGTTTGTCACTGTGTCACCCAGGTGTACAAATACAGTAGTATATTTGGGTGTTTTTTTGTGGAAAGTTGAAATTGTGGTGTTAGTAGTTACATTGGTTTTGAGGAAATCCTTAGGTCAATGTGAAAAGATCATGAGGAACAAAGTGAGAATGTTTTGAGAAAAATTGTGTATTAGGTGAAATAATTATTAGCAGTTGGAATAACTTTTTCTGATATTGGCTTTTTTAGAAAATCATTTCAGGAAATACACAAATCAGATTCTGTGAGATGGACTCTTCAGAAGACCTGAGAAGCCAGCTTGGACATTTAAAATCATAACTTTCCATTCTACATGTGCTGAATGGCTTCAATATGAGAGATTCTGCAGGAAGACAAGGACTGCTGACCTCTTAGATGACCAAAATGGGTGAACATTATTTTAATCTGGATGTACTTATGATGCTCACCTTGTTATGCACAGGAACTTGGTTATCATAATGTTGAATTAAGATTCTGCAAGTTCACTGTCATGGTGTACTTGTGCAGTGAGGCATCTTTTGAACATCATATTTTCTCAGTACTTTTTTTTGTGGCTCTAGGGTGTGAACTCAGGCCTTGTGCCAGCTAGAGAGGTTCTCCAAATCTTGAGCCACAGTCCAGTCCCCAATCTCTTAAAAGTCACCTAAGATAAATATTAAAGAACAAAACAGTGTCCTTGAGTACCTTCCTAGTCTAGTAAGAGTAATGTGCTATTTGTGATTTTAACACACCCCAGGGCCTCATGCATGCTAGGCAAGTGCTCTACCACTTGAGCCATGTCATCAGCCTATTTTTATTCTTTTGAGACAAGTTGTGCATCATAGCCTGGGCTGGCTTCATGTTTCAACTACCCACTTGCTGGCATTACAGGTTTGACCAATACACCCAGCATTAATTTATAAATTTTACAATTCAGCACTCACAAGAAAGCTGCCTCACTGTACTGCACTACTCCTAACTGTCATTGCCTATGGTCAACAATTGATCAGTAGCTAAAGCTTTTGCCAGAAGGAAGTGATATGTTTGTAATGATTAAGTTTTATTGTCAAGGATCTAAGGTGGCTTGAGAGGTGAGAGGAAGGTAATTTACTGTTGCAAGTGAATGTGAGGAACTTTGTTTGGACAAGAACAACATTGTTTAGCAGAAATCATTTTTGGAAGTGCTTTCTGATTTTTCTACTGAAATAACTCTTAGAAGAGGGAGAGAGCTCAGTGGGTCTTCGGCAGTTCTCTGCAGGGATATTTTCAGTTCTTTACATAATTGAAGTGATGGAATTTAGAGACTTGAAATGATTTGAAAGGAATAGATGGGATTCAGAAAGTACAGCCAGATTTAGTTTGTAGAGCAACTTGAGGAGTAGAGTGCCTGCCTAGCAAGCATAAGTCCCTGAGTTCAAACCCAGCCCCACCAAAAAAAAAAAATAATGGTGGCCATGTGTGAAACTCTTTACCTATATGTTCATTGGTGGTATTGGGGTTTGAATCAGAGCCTCATATTTGCAAGGCAGGTGCTCTACCACTTGAGCAACTCTGTTTTTCTGTGTATGTTGACTTCTTTTGAGATAAGGTCTCACACTTTCCTAAGGCTGGCATTGAATCACGATCCTCCTGAACTCTGCTTTCTGTGTAGCTAGGATTGCAGACATGAGCTACCAGCACTCAGTTGACAATCTTGAGTAGTAGTCCCCCACCTAGGGTGGGTCTCAGACTTCAACCACCCTCACTTTGCGACCTCATGCAGAAGGATTACAGTCACATTCCACCATGCCTAACTTATTGATCAAGATGGGGGTCTTTCAACTTTTTGGAGTTTTTTTGGTGGTACTGGACTTTGATTTCAGGACATTGTACATGCACAGGCAGTCTGCCACTTGAGCCACACCTCTAGACCAGGTCTTGCTGACTTATTGCCTGAATTGTACTGGAATCATGATTTTCTAATCTCTGCTTCCCAAGTAGCTGGGATTTCTACAGGCATGAACCACTGAGCCTGGCCCCTGTTCTTTACCTTTTATTTTTTCATGATTTCTCAGCACTATACTAATGGGGATCTCTCTTGCATTTTGTCAGCTCTAAAAGCATGTTTAGAAGAATAAGTGCTTTGGCTTAATAGTTGATCATTCTGAACTGCAAATCATCTGGTGTTCATTACTTTTGATAAAAAATACACTCTCACTGTTTAAAAATTTTTTCTAAATTATATTAAGACTATAGATCTTTAAATTAAGGAAATTCAGTGAACCCCCAAGAGAACAAACACAGTAAAACCATATAAAACTAATTGCTATATTGTTTAGGAATAGCTAAAACATGATAAAAAACAAAGAGCAATGTCTGGATTTCCCAAAATTCAGAATAGTGGTTATGTCTGGGGAGAAGAATGGCAAGACTTCAAGTGTATTAGTAAATTCTATTCTTCAAGGAACCTAAGTCGTACATAAGTATTTATTATTCTTTAAATTGTGTGTCCACATTTGTGCATATAATATAGAGATCATAATAAATAGAATATTAATGAAGTCCAACTTTTTGTGTGTTTCGGGAAACAAAAAGTCCAACTTTTTGTGTGTTTGTGGGAACCCAGAGCCTTCCCCAGGTTAGGCAAGTACTCTCCCAGTGAGCTGCATCCTCAGCCCTCCATCCTTCTTCTGTTACTTATAAGTGTAGCAATTCCTAGTTACACTTCTTCTTCATTTAAAAAAAACTTCTGGGGCTGGTGGAGTGGTTCAAGCAGTGGGCGTGCCTACCTAGAAAGCATGAGGCCTTGAGTTCAACCCCAGTGTCGCCAAAAAAATCTGTGTTCAAATTAACAAGTACTGACATTACAACTTGGCACACTGTTTACCTTTACAAGCAATTTACACATGGATTTTATACTTCCATAAAGAAAAGAAATGAAGCCTGTACCTCAGACAATTCAGAATATCGCTATGGATCTGAGTTTGTTGTCTACAATATAAAGAGGTCAAACTGGGTTATTTTCACCTTCATCCAAAATACCATGTTTATTGCATTTTGACATATTTGTTTTCATGCAGAAAGCCCAATGTCACCTAGTTTTCTTCTATGTTATTTTCTATGAGTTCTATAGTTTTGTTTTACATGTATGTCTGTCACCAATTTTGCATTAATTTTTGTAAAAGTTGTAACTCAAGTTTACTTACTTATTGCATGTGGATGTCCAGCATCTTCTGTAGAATTGACTGTCCTTTCTCCATTGAACTTCCTTTGCTCCTCTGTCAGGAATCACTTTATAGCCAGGAGTGGTGGCTCTTGTCTATAATCTCAGCTGTTCTGGAAGTGGAGATCAGGACGGTAGTGTTCAGGGTCAGTGGGGGCAAAAATTTAATGTGAGTTCATCTTGACAAATAAGCTGGTTGTGAAGGTGCATGTTTCTAATCCCAGCTACATAGGAGAGTGTCCATAGGAAGATCACTGTCTCAGGTCAACTTGAGTGAAAAGCACCAGACCCTATGTGAAAAATAACTAAAACAGAAAAGGACTGAGGTTGTGGCCCAAGCTGTAGAGTGTCTGCCTAACAAATGTGAGGCCCTGAATTCCAACTCAGTACTCCACACTGCACTGCCAAAGAAAATCAGTTTGCTGTACTTGTGACTCTTATTTCTGGACTCAATTACACCACACTTTTTATGAGTGTAAATGGTAAGTCTAAAAATTGGGTAGTGTCAATACTCTGACTTCATTCTTCAGTATTGTGCTGGCTGATCTGCATCCTTTGCCTTTTTTCTTCCTGCTGTGCTGTGATTGAACGCAGAGCCTTGTGCCTTCTAGGCACGCAGTCAATCTCTGAGATATATCCCCATCTTCTGCCTTTCCATGTAAACTAGAGATTCTCTTTTTTCTTCCTCTTATTTCTTTACTTATTTTTATTATTAAAAAACTTATTGGAAGGTGTTTGTTATACTGGAAGCAACTCATAGTGATAGTTTTGATTAGGATTATATTGTACATTAGTTAGATTGCCCTGATCATCTCTCCCTCTAAAAATCACCTGACTTAAAGCATTTGCAAGAGATTTCTTTGTTCTATTTCATATAAGTGTATGAAGTCCATCTAAGGTATATGCTCATCTTAATCTCCTTCATTCACTGTTCCTTCTCCCAGTAGTACTCCCAGACACATACTGTAGCTATTTTATTGTCCTTCTTTCATTATTAATATTTAAGTTGATGTTCAAAGGTGTTTCTGTACATATCCCCTCTGTGGGCACACTTTATTTTGGTCTGTTCAGTCCATTCCATTGCTCTTCCTTACTTCTTTACCTCTGAACCCCCTTTTTCAATAGCTTTAAATACACACCCTTATATCCTCTACCTTCACAGATGTTTTATGATATTACTGATGCTCTATCATTCTCTATCCTTCCCCTCTTTCCCTGAGTTCCATGGAGTAGTTCTACTATGATAAATATGTTCTACATCTGAGTTTGTATATGATTACAATTGTTTTTGTATGTATGTTTATTTTTTGGATCTATCTTCCATGTATGAGAGAAAATATGTGGCCTTTGTGTTTCTATATTGCCTAACTTCACTTAACATGAAGTTAAGTGAAATTGTATCCATTTACTTCCAAACCACATGTCATTATTCCTTCTGGTTGAGTAAAACTCCTGTGCATATATACCACATTTTCTTATGCATTCATCATTTGTAGGGTACCTGGGTTGTTTCCACAGCTTGGCTATTTTGAGTAGGGCTGCAATGAACATAGGTGTACAGGTGACTCTATTGTATCCTGTCTTATGTTCCTTTGCATAGGTGCCCAGGAGCTGTATCAGTGGATCATATGGCAGTTCTATCTTTACCTTTTTGAGGAATCTCCATACTGGTTTCTGAAGTGGTTGTACTAATTTGCATTCCCACCAGCAAGTATAAGGGTTCCAATTCACCTCATCCTCACCAACATTTGTTGTTATTATTGCCCTTGATTATGGCTATTCTAACTGGGGTGAGATGAAATCTAAGTGTTGTGATTTGCATATCTTTTGTAGCAAGGGAAGTTGAACACCACTTCTTGTATATACTGGTCATTTGTAGCTCTCCCTTTGAGAATTTATTCAATTCATGTGCCTGTTTTAAACTCTTGAGTCTGCTTGTCATTATCCACAGAGCATCTTGCTGGGATTTCAGTTGGGTTTTGTTGAATCTATAGGTCATGTGAGGAAGAACTAACATCTCAATTACATTGAGTCTTTCTTGACATAAAATCATAATCAGGCATTCCATTTAGTTGTCATGTTTCTTTAGTCTCCTTTAATCAGGTTGATCCTTCTTTGTCTTTTGTAACAATGACTCTTTTGAAGTTCACTTACATTGTACATTGTTATTTTTTGGTCCTTTCTCTTTTCCTTCCCCTTCCTCTTTCCTTTCCTTCTCCCTGAGTAGTCCAGGCTACACTTGATATATGATCCTTTGGCTTCAGCCTCCTGAGTGCTGGAATTACAGGTATGTGCCACTACACTTGACATCTAAATTCACAATCATCTTAGTGGAATAAGTTGTTTCTACTAATTCTGAGCACCTTTCTAGCATTCTATTTAAATTGATTTGCCTCTGGGCTTTCCATATTGCTGTCTTAGGTTTAAATTTTCCTTGCTATGCCAGGTCAGTTCTACTTGTCCATGTATTATACAATTTATCCCAATGAGTTCCAGCTTCCAAAATTAGGTTGCTCTTAACCCTTGTAGAATTGTGCCCTTCTAAAAAATAATCTCCTTCACAAACTGCCTGCCAACCTAAAGTCAAAATTGTGCTTATGGTGTACAATACATTTCTGTTTCATGATCTGGGTGGTGGTTACATGGGTAAACATATATGTAGAAAAATGAGTCAGCATTGAACTGCAGAATAGGGTATGTTGACTGGCTGTGGTTGCAAATGCCTGTAATCCCACCTACCCTGGGGATGGAGAAAAAGATTGAGCCTCAGGCTCAACTCAAGTAAGAACTAGCAAGACCCTATTTTAAAATCAAGCTGGGTGAGGTGGTTCAGGCTGGCAATCCCAGCTATTCAGCAGATAGGAATAAGGAGGACTGAGGTACCAGGTTGGCCCAAGCAAATGTGCAAGAGTCTAGTTGAAAAAAATAAACAAAACTAAAAGCCAAAGAACTGGTGAGTCTACCCACATTGGGCATACATTGAGAAACCGCTTTGAACACCAACTTAAATATTAATAATGAAAAACAGTACTGTAAAATAGATACAGTGTGTATTGCTGTACTAGTGGGAGGAGGAAATTGAATGAAGGAGATTAACATGATGGTACATGGTTGATGGACTTAATGTACCTCTATGAAATAGAACTAAGAAAACTTGCAAGTGCTTTAAGTGGGATGGGGAGAGGGTTAAGGGGAAGAGATAATGGGAAGAATGTAACCAATGTACAGTACAAGTTTATTCAGAATTGTTATCATTAATTTCCCCATATAATGAATATCCTAATAAAAAGTTTATAAAAAATGAAATAAACCTTGTTAACACTTCCCACATAAAAAAAGGAAAAGAACTGGCTCAAGGGGTAGTTTGCTTGAGGTGTTGAGGTAAATCCTCAGTGCTGCTAAACTAAATAGATGCATAAACAAACAAACAAAAGGCTTTCTGTATATTTAAATGCATGCATGCTTGCTGGGCACCAGTGGCTCATGCCTGTGATCCTGGCTACTGGGAGGCTGAAAACAGGAGGGTCATAGTGTGATGCCAGCACAGGGGAATACTTTGTGAGATCCCATCTCCAAAATACCCAGAGGAAAATGGTCTGTAGGTGTGGTTCAAACAGAAGAGCATATTGAATTCAAACTCCAGTTCCATAAAAAAGTATGCACATTATATTTTGAAAATAGCATTCATATTAGTGAAATTTTGAGAAGTAACAGAGCTAAGCATATGGGTTCCATTTATTGTACTTCAACCAAGTAAGAGTAGAATTTATTGGGGGGAGTTACTGCTAGAAGCATAGCTCTGGGTGGCAGCAAGACCACTTGGATTCCCTAAATATGGGTTAGAAAGAATGGCATATTTGTGAGTTAGGAAAAAATTGACTTCATTCTGGCTGGAATGCTCTCAGTTTATCTTAATATTGAGGGTCAGGTGCATCAGGGAACCAGGATCAGTATTTAAAGCTCCATGAATGTCTTTAATGGTTTTGTCTAATAGTGTTTGTTGGAAAAACTGACTAGGGTTACTCTGGGGCTACTATTGTGGTTATGAAACAGGATGGCTACAGTCATGTCAACCCAAATCCATACAAGAACAACATAATGATGAAAAACAGAAAAGAAAGAAAAACATCAAACAGTTAATATGATTCAAACTTACCTAGTGTTTTATATGTTTACTTCTGTTTACCTTGACTCTTGGTATAATTGAGAACTACAAAGTATAAATTGATACTGATCCAATTTTGTAAGGCTAATCAACTTGATATAGATTCTTCCAGATTTTTAAATACAATTACTAATATGCACTTTTATATTTCTATGTATGTTATAGATATTCATACAAAATAATAGATACTTGAAGAAAATTGTTGTTTGCATATAAAATGCTTGTTTTTATAATTTATAAATTATGGAGAATGTTCTAAAGAGATACCAATTATCAGAAAATTGCCACATGGCAATCTTAATATTGAGAGTCTTAATATTAAGATTAGCTGGACATCCAGCTCAATTAAGAAGCATGTTGAAATAGCAGAGATCTTCTTCTATGAGAAAAACAATTCCCACACCTCAGCTTCTAGCCATGACAAGCTGAGGGGGAGTCCATGAGCCAGAGCTCCCTTAGTTCATTTGTATCAGTTCAGTTTTGTTAAGTATCAACCCCCATCAGATGCACGTGGTATGGTTGTTGCTGAAGCCATAGATGCTTTCTTACAGAGCAGGTATCACGATGCTCCTAGGCTCCCAGTGTAAGACCCTGAGGTTGCAGAACAGTGCTGGATGCCACCAGTAGTTAGCATATGGGCCTGCCATCTATTATCTGTAAGTTTCCTATAGCTGTGTAAGAGCTTTCTCTAACATTTAGCATAGTGAAACAAGAAAAAATACTACTTTACTCATTTTCTGTGGGTCAGGAATTTGGAAACAGCCCATATGGGTGTCTTTGTTCAGGGCTTCTCATAAGCTTGTAATCATCTAGGACCTTAGCCATCCATAGGCTGCTTTCGCAGGATGACCCCACAAGTCGTACTGGAGTGCTGAGATGCAACACAGGGAGGGAGACCACTTTCGTTAAGATTTTAATAGAAGATGATGAGGCAGACAGAATGATAACATGTACCCTACTGATCAGGGATGGGCAGTGCAGGCTGAAGCATCTTCAAAGGCTGCCTTCAAGAAGGGCAGGATTGAGGCATAATTTTGAGAACTGACAACATTTGATAGCTGAAAGCAAGTTTCAACCAGTAGATTTTACCACTTGGAAATGTGTGCAAAAAAGAGGAATAAAACAAGTCCAGGAATGCTGACTTGTCTTCATCTCTTCAAATGAATATAAGTGTAGAGCAGAGGTTAGTCAACCCTGTGGACTGGCTGCATTTTTGCTCTCAGGGAGCCAGAATTCCTCATCCTCATTGTCATTGTGTCTGCTTGTGAGACTGTATTCACACACATGCCCATGCATATCTGTGAGTGCATATGTGATTTTCTGTAAATATTTAGATGTTCATAATAAGCTTTTGTGCGTCTGTACATACACATCCCTATGTGTAAAGTTGTGGTTTTCTCTAGATAGCACTGTGGTATTGAGGCCTGTGTTGAGTTGTGTTTCAGTATTATTTTTCTAAGAGGTAAGGACTGGTTATTGATTTTAACTTGAGCTCTTCCCTTAGCCTCTTACATCTGGGCACCACCACACTTGGTCTGCATTATATTATTTTTCTCCTTCTTGTCATTGTCCCATCTCTAAGTTCTGCATGTGTATCAGGTGCCAGCTGTCTCTGAGGGTTCCAGACTAAGGCAGGTAAGATAAGCATGGCTAACTGAGGCCTTTCTATGAGACAAATACTAGGATGCTCCTATAACCTTACAAGTAGTGAAACGAGGAAAGGCATGAAAGTCAAAATAACCTGTCTGAGGTGACATGCCTTGTTGGAAAGAGGCACTAGGAGTGAACCTAACTTGATCTCCTCAAAGTTGGGCACTGGAACATTCAGACCCCTGTGGAGATAGTGCTGGGAAGATTGTTAGTGTGACAGTATCTCATTTTCCACAAGCACCAGTCCAAGAAGCATTCAGCAGAATATTGGACTTAGGAGATAACTTCTCTGAGACATAGTGTCAGTTATGGAGATTTTCAGAGATGACCTTATTTCCTGGATATGTGCCAGAGAATTTAGAACCCTGTTGGCCAGGCAGCCACTGTCTTGATCAACTGTAACAAACTCATATCTCTCTAAACCTTATAAAGCAAATGATGTTTTCTTGATGTCTCCCATTGTCAGAGGCTCATGCCCCAGGAGAACCAACCCTGAAGGCCAGTCTATGTCTGGAGAAACTATGTCAGTACTTGGCCACGATGCCAGTGGACATGTTTCAAGAGGACCCCAAAGGTGACAGAAGGCAGGACAGGGCAGTTGGGGGGGCACCCAAGCCACTCTAATCTCCCAAAGAACAAAACAGATCACTCCTCTTGTGGGTGTGTTTGTGTGTGTGTATCTATGTGTGTGTGTCCTTATATAGAGGAAAATTTGATCCTCCTATTTCACTTGACTCTATGGCAAAGCCTTTTTTCCAGTTAGCTACTGTCTCCATGCTTGAACTGTCCCTCTTTGGTCCCAAATCACTGAGAACAAGTGTCTGCCCACTTCCTCTGTAATGTCTCCAGGGAGAAATTCTTCAAGGCAGAAATTCTGGAGAAGATGGTGACTTCCATGCAATTCAGGGACTCCCCTCTTCATCCCCCCATTTCTGGGCAGCAACTGAAGGTTCCTTCATGAGGGTCTATGCGGCCTTCACCTCTGGCCATAGAAAAGGTTCTGATTAAGTATAACACTCAACTCTTGACATTCCAGCCCCAATTGGTGGCAGAACAGTTCATCCTAACAGATGTAAGTGGCTGTGCAGATTATAGTGGAGGCAGGCATTCATGTGATCCCTTCTGCATAAATTTGGCATTCCCTGGTGCAGTTATTTGTCCCATTCCAATCCATGGAGCAACATGAATAGGGCCATTTTCTTAACCTGAAAATTCAACTCCACTTAGTACAGAGCACAAAGGCCAACCCAGTTACTATGTAGGTTCAGGGATGGAACAGAAAATCCTAGCCCTCACTGATCACCTGTCCCAGAACTTTGAGTGGAGCCTGAGGGCTACTGACCTCACTCCTTTAGTGAGAGTGTGTTTAGAATCTGAGTGTTTTTGTGAGAGGATAGATTGGTTAATAGGTGCCCAAGAGGCTGTGAGCATGACCAGAAGCTTGACAGCTTACTGAGGGAGGAAAGGATGACATAGAGTCACCATAGTAAGGCCTTGGATCATGAATGTGAAGGGCATATCACTGATTTGGCACTACATGATCCCCAGGATCAAGGACAGCAACCTAAACATTAATGCCTAGTGGTAGCAGGTCATTTTAGCTTCCAGGAGGATCGGAATGATAAGGGGAACCTGAATCAAAGAAGCCATATCCCACACAACTGCCAACTTGGCCTCACAGCACCTTCCATGGAAGGGTGGGTGTGGGTAGCATAGGTGCCCTACTCGGTGACACACCTCCTTGGAATATTTTAGATCAATGGCCTTTCACAGTCTGCTCAGAAAGAGTTGAGTGTTGAATGGCAGGTTCATGACACCATGTAATACAGTACTCACTGAATGACCACAATTAGTGTTTAATGACACATCAACCCCATCTCTGTGTTCTGTGACTTTGCCCTTGTCATTATTCCTCAGTCTCTTACACATCACCCTGGCCTTGCTGGGTGATGACTGATCAGTCTGTGGCCATCAAAGCTCATGTCAATTTTTAGTCAAGAATTGGAGAAAATATATGGTATGAAGGAGAGGGACATGCATTAACATTTCATTGTTAATAAAAATTATACATAGAACTATATGTGATGAAGAGAAAAACTCTTCTCTGGAGACCAAATTTGGGCAAGGAGAGGAAGCAGGTGTGTGGGTGTCAGGGCTGGCATGATTTGGGCCACTTACACTCTGTTGAACCCTCCTTATTGCAGCCTTTTTTGCTCTCTCAGGAGAGGGAAAGCAAATAGGTGGACCCTGGGGACCACACAGCAGCTCCTCCTTTGGCAGGCAGACCCAGCAGTGCATACCTACCTATGACTATCTGTAGTATTGCTCCTATCCATCATTCTGAGATTCTCCCCCAGGACAGGGCTCTGATATTGGAATCCTGGGTCCTAGAATCACTCCTTTCTAGTGTTGTCACCTCCTCTGTGAGGGCAGGAGGAAGTTTAGGCAGTTCATGTTGCACAAAGAGGGCAAACTCATCCCTGCAATGTATGAGAGCCAATGACTTGTTCTCTTTGCTGTTTCTGGGCATTCTGGGCCTGTAGTTCATTCTGCTCTGTGGAACTGGAGGCAGGATTCTCACTCACCTGCATGAAAGTCCATCCTCCATTGTGTGGCTATGTATGTAGTTTTGTTTGGATGGCATTATTGTGTGAAGTTAGACATTCTCAGTTGCCTTGATGCTCTGTCAAGTGACCTTGAGCAGAGGAGAGGTTATCAGAGTGGGAAGTGCACTACCTGGGAATCTGGTACCACAAGGATAACAGGAAGGGTTTCTTGTGCTCCCTACCTCTCCTAAAGCCAGTATCAGCCCTAGTCCTGACAGACAACCTGAATCCCCTTGTCTACCCAGTAACTAGTTCCCACCATAAGGATGGTCTCCATACCTCCACATTCCACACAAATTTACAAATATCATGTAGTGTCCTGAACATCACCAAACACTTGAGGGATACACAGAGCTGTGGATGTACATGCAAATATGTGAGTTTGCATAAGCCATCATATGTATCCATTTCTATACAGGAACTTGTGATATTCTCTTCATACCATTTTGGAACTCAGACTAGGGTAGAGTTGTTTCATTTTTTATTCATTTGAGGGACAGCACCTGGCTATGTGGCTCAGTACAGCCTTGAACTCGAGATGCTCTTCCCTGAGCCTCCAAAGTATGGCAATTGCAGACATGTACTGTAATGCCTGCATTTCATTTTTTGTTGTTTCTCTTATCTACCCTTCTAATTGTCCCTTTTTCATATTAGTGCATTAGCTACATCTTCCCACTGTCCCTGAGTGCCATGAGTAATACAGATAGCTATGGGCATGTAAAAGCAAGGATTTCCTAGCTAACAGATGCTATGGTGAGTGCTCAATGAGAAAAAGGGGAGAGTGGGAAGAATGTGAGAAGCACAGTGACCTGTCCAGGGTAATATACCTGGTCAGAAGGAGGGGCCAATTATAGACTCTTCTTTATCACTTCAAATTTGGATTACTCTCTTGCCAGGCATGTCCAAGGACAGTGTGGGTTAGGGTTTGAGTGTGGCTGTGTGTAGCTTTCAACATGGTCTGGGCAGGCAGGTGGATCAGAATACCAGTGCACTTTGGGGAAGTTTTCTCTGAGGTGCAGGTTTAGTGGAGTAAACCTTAAGAGATGACCTCACTTATCGTATGGAAGATTGACAAAAATGCAGGACTTTGATGGCCAGCATGCACAATGAAGAGCAACTACAGTAAGCTGATTGCTCTGGAGACACTACAGAGTGAATGATGTCCTCTTTGTGTCTCCTGACTGGCATATGGTCAGTCCCCAGGAAAGGCCAGAACAGAGGCCTCATCCACATTTTGAGACACTTGATCAGCCCAGGCACACAAAGCCTTGGGTTTTTCCCAGAGGATGCCAAAGGTGATACAATCCTGGACAGGATAGGTAATCCCAGCCATCAAACCCATCTCTTCCCCCACATAAAGCAACAGATTACTATTGATGTGACTGTGGGTGTATATGCCTGAGTGTGTGCAAAATTCTTTTTGGCAAATTTCACTTCACTATAGGGCAATTCTTTTTCAGTTGCTACTGTTGTATTTAAATTGTTCCTCCTTATTCCCCACCTAGAATGAAAGTACATCAGCCTCCATGTGGAATGAGCCCTGCAGTGAGCTGAAAGTCAAGGCAGGAACTCTGCATCATTTCGTAAATGAAATCTTGAACTCAGCCTTATTGTGTCCATGACTCTCTAGCCAGCTATAGATGCTTCATTACCACTGAGCAGGTGACAGATGTGCTTTCCACTTGGTGAGCACTACTTCAATACCCAGAGGATAACCCAGCTCCTTACTGTGACTTGGCAATGCTCTGCCTTTCTCTTGTCCTGATTTAATTGTGGAGACTGGGGAACTCAGTAGAACCCCTTCATAAGGACCAAGAAGAATGAGTCCTAGAAGTGCCTCTCCCAGGTCTGAGCATATGGAGTAGGCCACTTAGTTCTGTTGACAACACTGAGTGTCCACAGCCCTCCTTGGAGAATCTCTCTGACTTGGTCCTCACTTACCATTGTCCTCACCACAGCAGCCTCTGTATTTTTAAAAGAAAGTTTCCCATTTCCTGTAACAGATCAGGACCATTCCAGGAACCTAGACACAGTGAGGTATCTATCAAGGAGGTAGGTGACCTCATCCCTTGCATAAATAGACATGAATCACCTACTGTAGGGGATTGTGTTTCCAGGCACATAGCACAATTTGGTAAAAAAGCAGTCAAATCGTTGATATCCTGGGCTCCATTTCCTTGGTAAGTCACCCAGGAACACTCAGTGAAACAACAGGTACAATAGATGTGACACTTTCATGGACTCCTCTAGGTTTGACTCCAACCAAGATGAAAGGCCAGAGGAAGAACTGAAAATGTAAGCAGATGTTGGGTCAAGTGAGTGGGCACCTGTCTAAAGAGGGGGCTGGGTTTAGTTAGGAATGGACACACCATGGGCCCCAAAACTCTTGTGATTCCAACTGCAGGGCTTAGGTCTAGTGATTCACCTGAATACAATGAAGCCAAAAGAGCTGTGGGTGTCATTCTGAACACTTGATTGCTAGATGAGCTGTTAGAATATCATAGCAGGACCCTGTGTTAATCCACCATCCAAAACACAGCCCATCCCTGTAGGGCTTGCCCACCATGTTGCCCTCAGGGCCACAGAAAAGGTTTGATGTCCTCATTCTTCAGTAGTGGGAGCTTAGCTGATACCCAGTGCCCAATGCATGCTCAGAAGCAGGCTTTGACAATCAGGAGAAAAGAATTATGGGCAGACAGACAACACACAATGTTCTCAGGGTATTGAGGCAGCCAGAACTAGAATCCGAGGGTCCCCAGAGCCCTGTGGATGCCAGGCAGGAGTACATGCTCTGGTGGAGTTGACATTCCCCAGAGACACATGGAGCTGTATGTGTAGAGTCCCTGGACAAGGAAGAAGTACTAAAACCACTTAGCTTGGGCTCCTTCCAGTAGAGGATCCCTGCAGCTCCTGGGTTTTTTTTTTTACCCTGCCTGCCATGGCCTGGAGAGACAAATGTCATGGTCTAGATTGTGCAGTACTCTGGATAAACAGGCACAGGCACAGGAACAATGCACTATTAATCTGCTGTTGCAGGGAAGGGAAAGATAAGGCCAGGCCTGTGATTCTATTGCTCTTCCATCTGCCTCCATGGCCTTGTCATCAATCCTTGACACCTGGCTGGACCTCTTCATTGAGGATTTCTGTGTACCACCATACTTTTCATGCCTGAAGTTACTACTGAATTACTTGGCGAATTATATGCCAGGTTCAGAAGTGGAGGTACAAGTGTTCCTTCTGTTGGACCAGTGGGAGGACATGGAGCCTAGTGAGATGGAAGCTAAAAGTGAAGAGCCTGGGGATAGAGAACAGAGAACACATTAGGAGGGAGGCATGCACAACCCCAACTAGTGTATATTCCCAGTCTGGCACTGGAGCAGGAGTAAGGATGAGCTACAGGGATTGGACCACAGTTTAAGAGGATGTCCTCCGTGGGTTCAGGGCTCTGACTTCTCAAGGAAGCTGAGAGTGAAAATCTCTGAATTTCCAAAGCTTCAGGACAATGTGGTCATTTGGGTTCTTATCTCCTCTTGCAGATCTATCTACAGCTTCAGTTTTGGCTTTACAATCAAGTCCAGAGCCTAAGCCAAATTTCTCAGGAGCACCAAAGGTGGAGCTGCCTCCTATGGAGACCCCAGAATATGAGTCTGTTCCATTTGGAGAGCCTTCAAGGCCTTCATCCTTGGACATGGAACTTGACATGATCAGTGAGGACCTTTCTATGTTGGCTTCCCCTCATGACCTGGTGGATTACCACTTCTTCCTGATGGAATCTGTGAGTGTCTGCAGGGCAGAGTGGTGGCAGATGTCCTTCTTCCTTCTTCTGTCCAGACCTGGTATTCCATGGCTCAGAGCCATTTTTCCCATTCAGATTCCAGATTCTTGGATTGACATGACTATGGCCATTTTCTTAACCAGACCTCATTTAACAACCCCCAGTGCCTGAAATTTGGCCCTCTGCAGTAATAAAGTCAGTGTGGAGAAAGAGATACAGCAGAAAGTACTTCATTTGTCCGTGTGCATTTAGGTGAGTGCTGAGGAGCTGACCCCACAGTCTTTGAGCAGAACATGGAGGTTATACTCTAGAGGTTTGTGTTAAAAGTTAGGGTTGCTCAATTCACCAGAGTCTGTGAGCCTGACCAAGAGCTGGACACCACCCTGAGCAGGAAAGGACCATTTAGAGTCATAGTGGGAAAATCTTGAGATCAGAATTTAAAGGGCCAGGTGCACTGGAGGGCCCCACAGTTTCTCAACAGCATCCTTGACCTTGAACTCTTTTTGACACAAGGTCAGTTTGGCCTCCAGGAGGAAGAGAGCAATGACAGTGGAATGCATATACAGAAAGCCATATCCCACACAGATGGTGTCAACAAAGCATCTCTGAATCTGTGATGCAAGGAAGGTGCTGGGCAGAACAAGGACCCTCTATGGTGACAAACCTCCTTGCATTAGTAAATAACAATTGCCCCTCACAGCCTGCTGAGAAGAAGTGAGAGCTGAATTCCAGAAACACACCATAAAATACAGGACTGAATGGACCACAATCAGCATGGTGTGACAGGTGAATCCCCATCTCTATCTTCTGTGGCTTCTGCTTTGCCTGCCTGTCTCACCCTCTTATACCTCAGTGATGAGGACTGACACTGTGAGGGTTGATCTCTCTGGGGGCATCAAAGCTCATTGAGATTTTAGCTGAAAACCTTGGAAAATCCATTGTTTCTAAGAAAGGGCCAAATGTGGGCATTTCATTTCTCAATACAGTCCTATCTGATGAAGAGCTGACAAGTGGGCAGAGTGAGAAGCAGGTATGTTGGTGTCATGACTTGCAAGACCTGGACTAGGAACATTCTGTGGATACCTGGTGATACAAACTGATTTTTCTCTCCTAGTGGAATTATAATCAATATGTATCATTTGGGACTAACTCAGAAGATTCTCCTCTGTCAGGCTGACCTGGTATCATAATATATGTCATCCTACCTATATTTACCTGTGGATAAAGCCCAGCAGACTGATATTATCACAGAGGACAGGGCCCTGACTTTGGAATCCAGGGTCAGATGCTCATTCCTTCACTGGCCTCTCACCTCCTCTGAGAAGATATGGGAAAGTGGAGGCAGCATGGCTCACCTACAGAGTGAAAACAGACATACAATCAGAAAGAGCACTGCCTGGTCACAATTCTATCTCCAGGCCTTTCTGCAATTGCCTGCAGTTCTTTCTGCTGTGAGCAGGACATTCCTTCACCTGTACAAAAGTGCACCCTCCATTGCTGGCTGTGGGTGTAGTTTAGTTGGAATGGATATGAAAAGAGGGCCCTGTTTTGTGGAGTTGGCCATCTTGAATGACTTTATACACTCTAAGATGTCCTTGAACAAGCAAGAGATTTGTCAGATTTGTCAAAGTGCCCTACCAGTGAATCTGGCACAAGGAAGGTGTGCTACATAACACCTGACAATGCAGGTTCAGTGCTGGTCCTGAACAACCTTTTTGGAGGCCCTGGTCCAATCTCAGGCCCAAGTCTGACCATCAGTGAAGGTCTCACCCTTCCCCAATCCTTGAAGATCTTCAAGTAACAAGCACAGAGCACATCTCCTGTCCAAACACCTCCATCCATAGCCAGCCATATGAATGCATGAATGTTCATGTTCAATTGAGGTAGTTTGACAATATATACATACATATTAAGTATACATACACACAGATATCGATAGATCTATAGATCATAGATAGATAGATAGATAGATACAAAGATAGGTAGATACAGGCCCTTATCATTTTATCTCAATTGCATTGTGGAACTTAGGCTTGGTTTGAGTTTTGTGCCATTTTTGTAGTCGAATCAATGACATGTTCTGAGTGTGTGGCCCTGGCTGCCCTTGAAGACAGCATTCACTTCCATTAGCCTCCAAAGTATGGAAATTACAGGTAGGGATCACCACAATCTGGTCTGCATTATATTCTTTGTTTTTCAACTTACTCCTGTTGTTCCTTCTCTGTGATTGGGCATTAGCTACATGTTCCACATGTCCCTAAGAGTCACAGGGAATACAGCCACTGTGGAATACATAAAAGGAAGGACTTTTTTGGTAGCTGACACCAGGATCATCTACAGTAAATACATGGGGACAGTGTCACGGACAGGAAATATGCGATACCTGGCCATAGTCTTACACCTGCTTAAACGAGGGTCCAGGTGTAAACCCAGCTCTGGTTAGATCTGCTCATGGAAGATGTGGCATAGTGTGGGGGTGTTACTGTGTCCAGTTTTCCACATGGACTGGGTAAGCAGGTGGGCCAGCATACCAATAGACCTTGGGGTTATTTGGTCTAAGGGCAGACACTCAGTAGAGTAAAACTTCAGTGAATAAACTTCTTACACCACCCAGGACCAATAACATTGTAGAAACCAGGGGGACCTGACACCTATATTCCAGAGCAACGTCAGCAAACTCATTGCTCTGGAGAACCTCCAGGGAGAAGGGGATTCAATTGGTGTCTTCTAAACTGCAGATGCTCAGTACCCAGGAACACCCAAAAGGAGGCTTAATCCAAATGTTGAGACTCTCGTTCTCCCCAAACCCATGGTGCCTCTCAATTTTTGCAGGTGACACCAAAGGTGACTCAGGGATGGCCAGAATAGTTGGCAAGGGACAACCCCAACCTAAATCAACAGATCCCTATCAATGTGTGTGTTTTTGTTGAATATCTTTGTGTATTTTGTCAGTGCATTCTAAGGCAGAACATTTTGCTGCTTGATATTGATTTAGTGTTTGAGTTTTTGGTCATATGTCCCAACCTAGATTGAAACTCCACCACAGCCTCTCCAAGAAGTGTCCTATCACAATGAAATTCTTGAGGCAGACACCCTGGAGTATTTAATGGACCAGATTTGGACTGCCCTGCTCTGTGGAGACACCCTTTTTGTTTACCCTATCCTGGGGAATTATGGATGTTTCACTATCACTGAGCATGTGCTGGATGTTCTTTATACATTGAAGAACTTGTCAGCAGTGCTTCAAAACCTAGAGGAATCCTTAACTCTTGACTGTGACTTGGCAAGGCATCATCCTTCTCTTTTCCCATTTGATTGTGGAGACTGAACCAATCTGTGAAGAACCCTCTTAGGAGGTGTTTCTAGGATGCTGAAGGATGAGCCACAGAAGCTCTTTTCTTGGGTCTGATGTGTAGTCAGTTAGGAAGGGCTTTGGCTCTTCTGTGTGCCCCAAAAGTTTCTCCAAGAGAATCATTCTGTCTTGGTCTTCACTTACCTTTGGCCCTGGCAAAGCACCTCCCCATTTTTAAAGGAAGTTCTCAATTCTATGGAGTAATCTTTGACCTGTCACATACCAGGGATGTCTTGGAGATGCAGGAAAACAGGCCAGCAAGCTACCTAGGAAAGGCCCAGGCAGCTTCATTAATTTCTGAAACATAATAGGAGGCTTTACTGTGTTTGGGCAGGTTTCTAGGCACATAGTGATTTCAGTAAAAGAGCAGGCAAATCAATGATTTTCTAGGCTCCATTCACATGCTAAATTACCACATAACACTAGGTGTCATCTCAGGTACAGTAGAAGTGACAACCTCATTGACTCCACTAGGTATGATTCCAGTGAGGAAGAAAGACCAGAGAACAAACTGAAAAAGTGACTAGCTATTGGGTAAAGAGGATGTGCACTAGTCTTTTTTTTTTTTTTTTATCCCAATGAATAGCATCATTATTATCCCATTAGGGCTCCTGATTGGGAAACTTTACATCTGCAGAGAGAACATTAGGACAAGGAGGATGCTCTCATTCTCAAGCCATCCTGGCTGCCCCCCCTGTCATTCCTCTTTCCTCCTGGAGAACAAGATGCTAGAATGGACATAGTTCAGCCCATGTATAAACCTGTGGGCCAGGGAATTGGTCAAGTTGATCCATCACCCCATGCAGATCTTCTAACAGAGGCCTCAATTCTCTTTAAATTTCTCACCTCCAAGCTAGTGAGAAGGGCGTTAACAAACCCAGTTTCCCCACCCCCTAAGGGAACCTCTGAGAGGATATATGGTCTGCGATCGATTTTCTTTTTTTTTTTTTTTCATTTTTCTTTTATTATTCATATGTGCATACAAGGCTTGGTTCATTTCTCCCCCCTGCCCCCACCCCCTCCCTTACCACCCACTCCACCCCCTCCCGCTCCCCCCCTCAATACCCAGCAGAAACTATTTTGCCGTTGTCTCTAATTTTGTTGTAGAGAGAGTATAAGCAATAATAGGAAGGAACAAGGGGTTTTGCTGGTTGAGATAAGGATAGCTATACAGGGCATTGACTCACATTGATTTCCTGTGCGTGGGTGTTACCTTCTAGGTTAATTCTTTTTGATCTAATCTTTTCTCTAGTTCCTGGTCCCCTTTTCCTATTGGCCTCAGTTGACTGGGGACATTTAGGGGCTGGGTTTGGGTAGCACTAGGCACATCATGGGTGCCCTAAACTCATGACTCCAAATAGAAGTCTGAGGTTGGGCTGGGGGCACCTGAATTGAAAGGACTCCGAGAGAGCTGTGGGTTGGGTCCTGAGCACTTGAGTTTACAGTGGCTGCTTGGGCCTCAGTGAAAGGCCCCTTTGAGAGTCCATCATACAAAACAGAGCCTATCCCTGTGGGGCTTGCCTACCCTGTTGCCCATCAGGCCCCAGAGAGTCTGTGAGAGTGGTCTCCTCACTAGTGAAGAGTAAGCTGTTCTCCAGCTGCACTGTAAGTGCTCTGAGGGAAACTTGCACAGCAATGGAACAGTGTTCTCTCAGACAGCTGACACACATTGCTTAGAGAGATGAACCAGCTGGAACCACAATGTGAGGGAAACTAGCCTCATAGAGAAGCCAAGAAAGAGGACATGCCCTAGTGGAATTGACATCCCAGAGGCAAGGGGAACAAGGCACACACAGAGCAGTATGTGAAGAATTACTGATCAGAGAAGATGACTTAAGCCATTTAGCTTGGACCTCCAGCCTCCTCCCCATGCAGACTTTCTGCACCTCTCTCCCCTGTGCCTTTCCTGTCACTGCCTGGATAGACACAACATTTGGTCTGCTTTTTCTTGTACTTTAGATAACACAGTAGCAGGCACAGAGTCCTAGCACTTCCAAGTCTAATGGGAAAGGACAAAGAAAGTCAAGGTGAGTTCTCTCATTATGCAGCCCTTTTCTCTGCATCCAGGGATATCAGCTATATCCTTGGCAGATGGCTCTAACAGTACTGGGAGAATTTTGACAATTCTGCCAAGTTTCCCTGCCTCACACTGACAACCACATACATGCAGCTACAAATGCCTGGAATGCAGGATGAGTGCAAGGCCCAACTTTTTCTGGTTCATTGGGAATACTGGGTGCCCAGTGGGGCAGTATATGAAGGTGAGGAGTGTGGCATGAATCTTTAGCACATGAGGAGTTGTCTATGTAGACCCCACCTTGTGCTATTTCTGGAGTTGGGCAAAGTGGAACAAGGATCCTGCAACCCAACAGCATTGGGACCACAGTCAAGTAAGGTTTCTTGCTATTGGTTCAGGGCTCTGGCTCCTCAGGCAGCCTGGGGTTATCTCTTATGTTCAAAAGAATCAGGCCTAGGTGGTCTTGTCTCTTTTTGCAGCTACATTGATAGGTCTGGTGATGGATCCCCAACCAAATGCAGAACCTGAGCCAACTTCTTCAGAGGCTCAAGTATTTGAGCCAAATCCTATGACAGGACCAACAATAAATTCTCCCAGCCCTATGCCTGAAGACATGGATATGCAATGGATCAATGAGGGCACTAAAGTCTTTGCCATATCTCAAGACCTGGTGGTGGAGCACTTCATGGTAATGGATGATGTGAGTGGCTGTGTGGGGCAGTGTTTGCAGGTGTCTTTCAGTCCTCCTCCATGCAGACCTGGCATTCCCTGGTCATTTTAATGACAAGGGGCACCATGAAAAGAGCCAATCTTTAACCCAAGACCTGAATTCTACATTTGAGCACTGGATATAGTCCACCACAACATGCTGTATACACTGGCTGGGCAGCCAGGCATACATTTGTTTTCTGAACCAGGACCTCAGGACTTTGGGTTAGGTCTGAATTGGGTGGCTCCAATCAATTTGTCAATTAGATAGGAGGTTAAACTCTAGAGGTTTGTGTGAAAGGGTAGAGCAGGTTGCTGGGTTTTCCAGGCTCAGGCATCTCTGAGCTTGACAACGAGGTGGAAAGCACACTGAAACAGGAAAGGAGAAGCAGGAGTCATAATGGAAAAACTTTATATCCAAGAAGAAATTATATCGAAGGTGCATGATGTGTCACTAAAAATGCCCACAGTTTCTCAACAGCTTCCTTGACTTTAAGCCCTGTTTCACACTAATCAATTTAGTGACTAGGGGGAGGACAGCCATGATAATGGAACCTGGATCCAGGAAGCCATATCCCACGCACATACTGTCAACTCAGTTTCTCTGGATCATGCGTGGATGGGAGGGGCTGGGCAAGGGCATGGGGACATGGGGACATGTCACCTTGGTGACAAACTCCACGGAGTAGTAAAGATCAATGGCTGCTCACAACCTTCTAGAAGAAGCTGAGAGCTGAATGGAAGGCAAGGCACACACACCATTGAATCCAGAACTGAGTGTATCACCATCAGCATGTTGTGACAAGTGAATCCCCATCTCTGTCTTCTGTGGCTTCTGCTTTGTCCTCCTGTCATATCCTCTTACACCTCAGTGATGAGGATCTGTTGAGGGCTGATCAATCCAGAGCTATAGAAGCTCACCAAAATTGTAGGTTCAAAGTTTGGAAAATCCTTTGTTTCTAAGACAGGGCAAATTGTGGGCATTTGATTGGTAACGAAAATTCTCAGTAAAATCCTATCTGATGAAGAAAAAGCATTTGGGCAGTTTGAGAAGCAGGTGTGTGCGTGTCATGACTAGGAAGACATGGACTAGGGAAATTCTGTGGATACCTGCTTATGTAAATCATTTTTTCTCTCACAGTGTAGTGATAATTTTAGTGTCATTTGGGGATGATTGAGAAGATACTCCTTTGTAAGGCTGACCCAGTATCATAACACATGTCATCCTACCTATTTTTATCAGTGGGTAAAATCCAGCAGGCTGATATATCACAGAGGTCAGGGTCCTGACTTTGGAATGCACAGTCAGACCTTTATTCCTTCACTAGCCTGTCACCTCCTTTGAGAGGACTTTAGAAAGTGGAGGCAGCATGGACCACCACAGAGGGAAAACAGACCTGCAAAATGCTAGAACAATGTCTGGACCCACTTCTAGCTCCAGGCCTTTCTGCCCTTGCCTGCAGTTCATCCTGCTGCATCATTCTGGGAGCAGGACACTCTTTCACCTCTACAAAGTCCACCATCCATTGTCTGGCTATGCATATAGTTTAGCTCGAATGGATATGCAAAGAGGGCTCTGATTTGTGTAGTTAGCCATCCTTAGTGCCTTGATACACTCTTTGGAGTCCTTGAACAAGGGAGATATTTGTCAGAGTGTCAAGTGCTCTACCAGTGAATCTGGCACTGGGAAGATGATAGAAAGGGCACTTTGTACCACTTAACTCCAAACAATGCAGGTTCAGGGCTGATCCTGAGCAACACTGTGGAGGCCCTTGTCAAATCCCAGGTTCTGTTCTGACCATTGTTGAAGTTCTCACTCCTCCCCAATCCTTGAATTTCTTGAAGTAACAGGCACAGAGTCCATCTCCTCTCAAACACCTACTTTAATACCCGGTGGTACAAATTTTAGTGAGAAGGTTTGTGTTCACATGAGGTATCTTGACGGTATATACACATATGTATATACATAAGCCTTCTCAGCCATTTTATATATATGGTCTCTTCACGTGGTGAGCACTCTTTCCATACCAAGTGGAGTCCCTCACTCCTGGCTATGATTTGGCAATGAAGTGTCCTGCTCTTGTTCCAGTTTGGTTGTAGACACTAGAGTGTCCAATAGAACACCCTTATGAGGTGTTTCCATTGCCTAGAGGAATGAGCCATAGAAGCAGTTGTTTTGAGCCTGATGTTGTTTAGGCAGCTACTCAGGGCTGTGGCTCCTCTGTGCATCCCCCATCCCCCTCCGGGAATCATGCTACCTTGGGCCTCACTTACTCTTGGCCTTAGCTAACATTCTTCCCAGTTTTAAAAAAAATTCCCAATCTATGGAGTAATATATGACCTATCTTAAGCAGATTGGTAGCTCTCAGGTTCTGGGGAACATAGCCCAAGGAAATTATCTGGGAATTAGCCAGGTGGTCTCATTCATTGCACAATGTAACATGAGGCACCTACTATGTGTGTACAAGTTTCTAGGAATGTAGTATATGTTACTAAAAAAACAGGCAATTCCCTGATATCCTGAGCTCCATGCCTTTGGAAAGTCACTCAGTAGTGCTATGTTTCAGCACAGGTTCAGTTCTTTTGACAGCTTCTGTGACTCTGCATGATGTGACTCCAATGATGATGATAGACCAGAGAACAACCTGAAAAAGTGAGCTGCTGTTGGGTAAAGAGGGTGGGCAACTGTGTCAAGACTGAGTACTTTTAGGGGATGCTGTCTGCAGGAGTAGGCACACACGGGGCCCCAAAACTCTTGCAATTCTGACTACAGGGCTGTGGTCTAGACCTTCATCTGATTAAAAGATATACCAGAGAACTGTGGGTGGGACACCCCTGTGCACCTAAGAGGGAGAAGCATTTCTAAAGCCTCAGTGAAGGCCCCTTTGAGAATCTATCATATACATCATATCCTAACCCTGTAGGCTTGCCCACTCTCTTGACCAACAGGCTCCACAGAATCTGTGAGGATTCTCTGGAGAGATTCTTTAGTGCAGAGTCTACTGGATTCTCTATTGGAGAGGCATCTGACCCAAGAGTTTCCTAGAGTTCTCACAGTCATGCTGGGCATGTCAATTGAATAGTGTAATTGTCAGAGAGCCAACACATATTGCTTAGGGAAATGACACATCTGGAACCACAATATATGAGGGACACCAGGGCTAAGGGGAAGCCATGCAGGTAAACATGCCTTAATGGAGTTGACTTCACAGAGACAAGGGGGCCCAGAAACACACACAGCAGTATATTGACATTCCCTGAACAGGGGAGATGTTCTCATACCATTTAGCTTTGGCACTCTCCCATGGTGGCTTCCAGCATCTCCCTCTTCTTTTCCTTCCCTGCCACTGCCTGCAAAGACAAAAGCTTCGGTCTAGTCTTTCTGTCTTCTGAATTGATAGGGATGGGCACAGGATGCCATGTCCAACAAATTCACTCCGGCATTGCAGGGAAAGGAAGACCAGTTTCCTGATCTGTTCCCCTTCTATGTGCCTCCAGGGCCCCCACATACATCCTTCACACATGGCTTAACATGTACTCAGAGGATTTCTATGAACCTAGTGAGTTTCCTTGCCTCACAGTGATGGTTGTATACTTGAACCTCCATATGCCTGGTTCAGAGGAGCAGTGCCTGGCCCAACATCTCTTGTTCTAGTGGGAGTTTCTGGAAGCCTGGGTTTGAATGTCCAGCACATGAGGAGTGGCCCCACCATGTGGAACTTCCATTTTTTGAGGTGGGCAAGAAGGAATGAGGAGCCTGTGCCTCCACAGCATTTGGACCATAGTCTAGGCTGTCTTGTTCTATGGGGTCAGGGTTCTGGCTTCTCTTGCAACTTTGTTATTTTCTGATTTTTGAAAGCATCAAGGTAAGGTGTTCATATGAGAATCTTGTCTCCTCCTGCAGTGCTTTTAACTGCTCAATTGCTGACTCTTCAACCAAATGCAGAGCCTGAGCCATATCCCAAATAGGCCCAAGGTTTTGAGCCAAATCTTATGCCAGGACCAACAATAAGTTCTCCCAGGCCTATAACTGAGGACATGGAGCTGAAGTTGATCAACGATGACACTCACTTCCTTGCCACATCTCAAGAACATGAAGAGAACTTCATGCTAACGGGTGGTGGGAGTGGCTGTGCAGGCCAGGATGGCATGTGTTCTCACCTCTTCTGTTCAGCTGTGGGATTCTTTAGTTCACAGACATTTTTCACATCAGAAGAACCTTTCTGCCCTTTCCTATTGCCAGAGAGGATGAGCCAATTGAAGAGGAGCTTTACTTCATTTTTTCTTAGTTTGTTTTATTTGTTCCTTTTGTAATGTAAAAAATGAGTCTATGGAAATTACTACTGTTCACATATTTACTGACTCAATAATACATTATTGTACTTTCATCAAGTAAATTTTCCTAGTTTTCAAATTGCATAACATCATTTGCCATAAATAACCATAATTTTCTTTACTCTTTGACATTAGATGCCTCACATCATGGCATTTCCTCCAGACCTGGTAGCATAGCACTTCATGCTGACAGATGCTGTGAATGGCTGTGCAGGGCATGGTGTTGTAAGTGTCCTTTAAACTTGTTCTGCACACACCTGGCATTGCCTGGCTAAGACCCATTTTCCCATTCAATTATAGAAGCACCCTGAAGAGGTTCATTTTCTTAATGCAAAACTTCAGGTCAGCCTTTGGACTGTTGATGTGGGCTCCCTCCAGTTACTATGTGAACTCAGGCATGGGCTAGAGATGCAGCTATGCCCACATTTATCTCCTGTGCCAGGACCTCAAGCCTTTGGTTGAGGCCAGAGATGGCTGACCCACAACTTTTGGGAGTATAACATGGAATTTAGAGTGCAGGGCTTTGTGTGAAAGTGATGGGTGCTGTGTTCACCAGGCCCAGGAGTCTGTGAGTATGACTGACAAATGGACAGCTCCCTGATTGAGGAAAGGACTTTTGAGTCATATTGGGATGGCCTTGATATCAGAATTTATAAACCAATGAGTTGCATTTGTCATTAGAGGGAGTCACAGATTCTGGACAGCATCCTGTTTGGCATGAAGTACAATTAGGCTTCAGTAGGGTGGACAGCAATGAAAATTGAACCTACATCCAGGAAGGATGCCCCACATACCTACTGTCAATTCAGCTATTCTGTATCATCAAGGCGTGGGAGGGTCTGGGCAGACAGGGAACCTCCTAGATGACACACTGCTTGGAAAAGCTCAGCTCAAGGGCCCCTCACTGGCTGCTCAGAAAGAGTTGATTGATGAATGGCAGGTACACATACCATCTAATCTAGGAGCCACTGGATGACCACAATCTGCACAGTATGATACGTCAATGTCCATCTTTGTATTCTGTGGCTTCTGCCTTGTCCTTGGAGGACTGGATAGTGGCTGTTCTCTCCAGGGTCATGAAAGCTCATGCCAATTTTTAGGCAAAACTCTTAGAAAATTCATTGCTTGAAAGAGATTGAGATTCATGAGCATTTTCTTGGTAATTAAAATTCTGAATAGAATCTGATCTGAAGAAGAGAAAGAAACTTTTCTGGAGCCTACAATTGAATAGAGGGGAAAATCAGTGTGTGAATGTCAGGGCTGGCAGGACTCTGACAAAGGTTACTCTGGTGAGGCCTCCTTAAGCCAGCCCTTGTTGCTCTACCATGGAAGAAAAAATAAGTATGTGTCTCCAAGGGACCACCCAGCAGCTCCTCTTATGGCAGACCTACACAGTTGTCAAAATACTGGACATTCTACCTATGTCTATCTGTGACTCCTATCCACCAGCCAGAGATTATGACTCAGGCAGGTTTCTGATACTGGAATTTCAGATCCCACCCTCATTCTGTCCTGGGGTTGTCACCTCTTGGTGAGGGCAACAAGAGTTGGAGGCAGCATTGGTTACACACAGAGGGAAATCTCAGCCCCACAATCAGCAAGAGCAGATGCCTGGTCCCAACATAATGTCTGGGTCTTTCTGCTGCTGTCTGCAGTGCATGTTGCTATGTGGCTCTGGGAATAGGACCTCCCTCACCTGCACAAAAATCCACCCTCTATTGTATGCCTGTGTATTTATAATTTTATTTGTATGAGTATGAGTTAGTTGTCATGAGTGCTTTTGACACTGTGTTAGGATTCCTTTTGCAAGGGAGAGGTTCATAAGAGTGGTAAGTTCTCTACCTGTGAATCTGGGACCAGGAGGATTATGGCAAGTGTTCTTTGTGCTGAATCCCTCCCTAGTAGCCAGGAGAAGCCCTGGTCCTGAGACATACTCTGGAGCTCTTTGCCTACTGCCAGGCCCTAGTTTCCAACATTAGAGATATCTCCACACTTCCATGTTCCAGGTCTTCAAATCCTAAGCAGCTTTTCAAGCCCCTCTCCAAAAACCTCCACAGGAACCCAGTGTTATGAATGTGCATGTACATACATATTTTCATATAGACCTTTGTGTGAGTGGATAATTTTATCTCTATGGATACACTAGTGATTTTCTCTGGATTCCATTGTGTTACTCAGGCTTGTGTGAGCTGTATTTTATTACTTAGTTTGTGAGAGTGGGTCTGTCTTCATGGTTCAGGCTGGACTTGAACCTGAGATGCAATTCCCTTAGCATCCAAAGTGTGGAGATTATAGGTGTGAACAACCATACCTGGACTGCATTTCATTCTTTGTCATTCCCCTTCTTGAAATTCTCCCTCCTCTGTGATAATGTGTTAGTTTCATGTTGCAATTTTCCTCGAGGTTAATACAGCTCATTAGGCAAGTAAAAGTGGGTAATTCCTAGGTGAGAGATAAAAGGATGATTCCTAGTGAGCAAACCAGGAGTGTGGGAAAGAAACAGGATGCCCTATGACCAATGCACTGTCAAACAATTGGTTGGAAGGAGAGGCCAGGTGTGAACCTGGTTCTGTATTCTTAAAGGTGGGGCACTGGTGTGCCAGGCCGGGCTTATGACAGGATGGTGGCAGGTGTGGACCCAACTGTGGCTAGATTTCCACCTTGAGAGGACAGGAAGGTTGATCAACATACCAGTGGACCTTGAACAAGTTTTTTCTGAGGCAGAGGCTCAGTTGAGAAAACCTTTACAGATGACCTCACTTTAGGCATTAAGGACCACCGACAACATAGAACCTTGGTGCTCAGGCACCTTCAATCTCAAGCAGGTAGCTCATTTCACTCTACAGCAGTCTCTTTCAAGTTTCCTATTTTTCCATGTTTGAAATCTTTTCTTGGTCCTCATCCATAGTGGCAAGGAGATCCTCAAGGCAGGCACAAGGACAATTTTTTGGACCACCTTTTGCCTTTGCTGATGTTTGAGGACATCCACTTTGTCCCCACATTTATAGGCATCTATAGTCCCTGGCAGTGATGGATATGCTTTTCACATCATGAGCACTATCTCAATAACTACATGGCTCCCCAACTAATGGCTGTGACTTGGAAATGCCCTGCTTTGCTCTTGTCCTGAGAAGAGAGTATATATCGTGTGCACAGTAGAAACCTCATATACTGTGTTGCCAGGACAAAAAGTGATGAATGCTGGAAGTTCTTCTAATGTGTGTAATCCTCTGAAGTTGGCTGCCTAAGGCTTGGCTCCTCTGTGCTTTCTGAGTCTTCCTTTTAGAAGCTCTCAGCCTTGGTCCTCACTTACTGGTGGCCTCAGCAAAGCACTTTCCTGATTTTTAAAGGATTTTCCCCATTCCATGGAGAATGTCATCTCGAACCTAACTCTAGCAGATCAGAGAGCTCTTAGTTTAGTGAGAATCTGAGGCCCAGTGAAATATGTGGGAAGGAGCCAGGTGGCCTCATTTTTTGCACAAATATATATATTTGAGACCCTTACTGTGTTATGGCAAATTCAGGCCAAGTGTGGTATTACACACCTCTAACCCAAGTGCTCAGGAAACAGAAGCAGGACAATCTCTATTTTGAGCTAGTCTAGGATAGTAGAACAGATAAAAGCAAGAGCACACAAGGGAGGGGTGAGGATAGGTAAGACACCTAAAAAATTAGCTAGCACTTGTTGCCCTTAACGCAGAGAAACTAAAGCAGATACCTTAAAAGCAACTGAGGCCAATAGGAAAAGGGGAACAGGAACTAGAGAAAAGGTTAGATCAAAAAGAATTAACCTAGAAGGTAACACCCACGCACAGGAAATCAATGTGAGTCAATGCCCTGTATAGCTATCCTTATCTCAACCAGCAAAAACCCTTGTTCCTTCCTGTTATTGCTTATACTCTCTCTACAACAAAATTAGAAATAAGGGCAAAATAGTTTCTGCTGGGTATTGAGGGGGTGGGGAGGAGAGGAAGGGGGTGGAGTGGGTGGTAAGGGAGGGGTTGGGGGCAGGGGGGTGAAATGACCCAAGCCTTGTATGCACATATGAATAATAATAATAATAATAATAAAAAGCTGAAACTCAACTCATTACCTAAGCTGGAGGCATGGCTCATGCAATAGACCCCCTGACTCAAAAGAATGAAGACCAGAGTTCAAACACTACTTTCACAAAAGCAAAAAAATCCACAGAATGACAATAACAAAACAACTAAACATGTAGAAGACTTATCTTGGGACTACTTGAAGAAAATTGAGCATTGGAAAGAATATTAGATAAGACTATGTGCTGGTGTACAATTTTGTGTGTATAATAATGATATTATGGTTATGTAGCTAAATGCACTTTGTCCTTAGGAGATAGCTTATTCAATTATTTAGGAATGTTAACCTTGGTTAAGTCATGTTGAAAGATCAATTAGTTAACCAGATAAATAGTTAATTTTACTATTTGTGCAACCTTCTGAGTGGTTGAAGATTTTTAAAATAAAGCATCAGAGGCAAAAATAAGGCAGGGCAGGGAGGCACACTTCTGTAATCTCAGCTACTTGGAAGGCTGACATTCAGAGCATTATGGTTCAAAGCCAACCTAGACAAAAACTTATCAAGCCTCAACTCAACCAATAAGCCGAGTGTATGGTGGTATGCTCTTCTCATCCCAGCTATATGGTAGTCATAAGTAAGATCACTGCCCTGGCTTACCTGGGAAAAACTGGAGACCCTATTCAGAGAAACAACTATAGCAAAAGGACTGGGGGCATGGTTTAAGTAATAAGATCGCCTGCCTAGAAAGCTTAAGGCCATGAGTTCAAACTCCAGTAGTGCCACGTAAGAACTAAAAAAAAAGGAAGGAAAAGTTTCCAAAATAATCCCATCTATTCAAACACATTGCAGAAATGGTTTTGCATTTTTAGAATGCAAAATAGAGCAAATTTTAAAGAAAAAATTATTTAAAATGGCAATGTACAGTATAGACAAAGCTCAAAGCAAGTAACCCATGTGTGCAAGTAACCCAAACCACCATGGTACCCATTATTGTTGAATCAGTGGTCCTCTCACAGACAAAGGATGAGAACAAAGCCTGACCTTGGTTTATGGACCACTACTGTAGCTGAAGGGAACATAATGTGCAGAAATGTTTAAATAGGACTGGCTCTAGGACCTATGCTTTCTGCTCTAGCAGGGTAGGAAGCTTGTGGCAAGAGGGTGAAGGTAGCAGAAGGGAAAAGGAAGGAAAAGGCAGAAGGAGGAAGTATTAAGGTATTATGACTGTCTGCATTCTTTGCTTCTGTTAATTTGTATGACTTCTAGGAAGTGATCCACAGACACAATGAAACATAAAATCCCTTTGTTCATCTCTGCATGGGGCTTTATTCTCATTTTTGGGACATGATTTTGCCTCTTTTGTTTTTTCTTTTACAAAACTCGAAGTTCCCACCATAGAGCAAACAGAAGATCTAGGATCATCCTTTTTTTCTTAAATCATAGGTCCAGGAAGTTTGTTTTCTCATAAGCCTGAAGAGAAGTTCTGAGATAATGGCTGTGTGTGAATTAATGTTTGGGACAAATTATTGAAAACTCAGCATTTCTTAAGCAGTGAGAGGTGGAGTTTCCTAACTACAGAATTAAGTTTTGGAAATTCATCTATCTTCCTCTAGACAGGAAACAAATCATGATATATTTAGCATCTAATTTACTTTTTTTCTGCTGCATAAACATTCCATTCTCCTCAGCATATTATTTCTTTCTCAACAAATGAAGGAAAATTTAACAACATAAACCTCTGTTTTTGCCCAAGATTTGGCTACAACCTCCTAATCACAAGCATGTATTTGGTTTCAAATTCACCTGTTTCCTTTGTGATTTCATATCTTTATTGTAGCAATGTCTGAGTTACTACTGGTGTGAAACTCACATTTTAAATTTAGTGTTAAATGATAAACACAGCTTGCACATGGGACACTATTACAGCATATGACACAGTATAACAAAGTCAGGCTCACATCTGTACTGTTTCAGTTTCCTGTACTTGGGGGTTATGAGGTGCACACAAGCTCCTGTTTATGCAAGTTCATGTTCAGTTTTAATGAAGTTGGGTCACTTTGTTTAAAAACATCAGCAAAGGGATCATGACAATCTACTCACAAGCAGCCCAGACCCATCTCTCCTGAGCCCCTCCCTTTTCTTTCTAGCTCATGCCTAAAACCTTGTCATGAACACCACTGCCTTGTTCTTTCACACAGAATATGTGAGTGTCTCCCAAATATGGATGGCTCCCCAACTGCTTTCAGATTAGACCTGGCCTCTCTCGTTTAACTAGCCCCATCCTATTCTTTGGTTCCCACCAATTATCTCCTGACTCCTAGGCTTGAGTCAGAGGTAGGGGCCTACACTGTTCCAAATGAGTCAAACTTTGCCGTGCCTTTGTGTACTTGCCCAGGCTTGTCTGTAAAGAGTACCCACCCTGCCCCTCACTTCACCAGTCTCTCCTTTCACAGTGAGTGAAGTCTTCACCTCCAAGACCCTTCCCTTCCCTGGCATTCCTAAGACATTCTAAACTTCATTACAAGCCCTTAGACTGTTCTGAAATCTCTGGAAGAGAGGGACTGTGACTTGGAAGCATCCAATGATAAAGACATTAACTCAATAACATTCTGTGAGAATCACTGAGCTGAGTTTAAGCTTTCTTATCTAAGATATAACATAAACAGTTCACATAATGTTTAGTAAGGTCTACTTATGACAAGGAACTGTGCTAAGGGTAGGGAATGTGGACAATATGAAGAATAGTCATCAAATTCTTCAACTAACTATACAGTACTACCCAGAAACCTTGACTGTAATAACAAGAGTACACAGAGAAGTCCAAGGAGGTAGGCAACTCCTGCTAAAGAGCTATGAAGAACCTCTTTGCATTAGGTTTCAAATGATTAAGGAGAATTTCTTCATTAAAGGACCTTGAATATTCATAACCATGGTGTTGAGGTATGAAAGTATGGGAACTTAAGATTATTTTCCTTTAATTAGAAAAATAAAATGTACTTGGTCTGGTGGAGTGCCTCAAGCAGTAAAAGTACACTGAGATCAAACCCCTGTGCTGCCAATATATAAATAAATAAATAAAATACACTTGTAAAAATTAAGAAGTTGAGCTGAAGTTCCAACTCAGTGGTAGAACATTTGCCTGGTGTGTATGAGGCCCTGGGTTTGATCCCCAACACCTCCTCAAAAAGCCAGTTTTTTACTTTCATACTAAGTAAACACTGCAATACCTGTTTCTGGTGGTTGGGAGGTGGTTGAGATGTGAACTCAGGACTTCAGCTTGCAAATCAAGCACTCCACTGCCTGATTCACACCACCAGTCTGTTTTATCTGATTATTTTGGAACTATTTGCCCAGGGCTGGCTTTGAACCAAGATCCTTCTGATCTCAGCCTCTCAATCCTCTTGGCTAAGATTACTGATGTGAGCCACTGGCAAGAGGCTAAATAACAGGCAAAGGCTTCTCAATACCTTCATGTAAAAGGCTCCTCTGAGGGGTAGCATGCAAAGTGGTTCAAATGGCAAAGCACCTGCCTAGCATGTAAAAGGTCTTAAATTCAAACCTGAGAACCACCACCAAAAAAATTTAAAAAGAAAATTATAAAGAAACAGGGCTTTCAAAAGGCTTAAGTGTGAAGACACAGTGGGTATCGGTGTACAGCACATACCCAGAATGAACTTGCTCAGCAATACCACAGCCATGGCCTTGTCTAGACATAACTGCCCTGCTCAACCCCTGTACCCCCAGGTTCACAATGAGCCACATTTCCTGTAGGTAATTGTATGGCTTTCCTGCACCCCTTACAACTCCCTCTGCATGCTCATGCCACTTGCTGCCCACATCTGTGCCCCAAATGCACATTAATAGGTCGCCTTCTGCCTTCCAATTGGCTGCAGACCAGATCCAGCCAGGGCAAGCAGGAAACTCCTGGGTCTCCATTGCTCTAATGAAGAAGGATATCAGATTTTGGGAAGGGACATTTCCCAGTCTCTCTTCCTTGGGAATTCACCCTTAGCCGGTGTTTCCTTGTACTTTCTGGTAACATTTTTTATGAAAGCTTAGAACTAGATGATACTATGATTTCCCTGTTTAACCCACAGTGTGATTTCATTTTAATTGGTGGATCCAACTAATGGGAATGCCCTCAGATCCTATGACCAAGGAAAAGTGAATGTGTGCTAGTAACATTTCTATGCTGTTATTATAAATAAGAAATATGTTTTCAATGTATCAATGGCTAAAAGTAACCTAAAAGCAAACATTCATTTGTGTGTGAGGGGAGGTACAAAGGTTTGAACTCAGGACTTTAAACTTGCAAAGCAGGCATTCTACACTTTAGCCATACTTCCAGTCTATTTTTCTCTGGTTATTTTGGACATAAGGTCACATGAACTATTTGCCCAGGCTGTTAACTTCCAACTCAATGGAATCACTGGGTATCACGTGGTTTAAGAATTCATCTTTTTGGAACTAAGACTCAAGGCTGGGCATGGTGGCTCACACATAGGATTCTAACTATTAGTGATGTGGAGATCATGAGGATTGCAGTTCAAGGCCAGCCTTGACAAAAGATTAGCAAGGTCCCATTTCAACCAATGGCATGCATCTCTCTTCTCATGCTACATGGGGAGACAGAAATAGAAGGACAGAGGTTAAGGTTGGCCTAGGCAAAAAGGGAGACACTGTCTCAAAAACTAAAGCAGGTCAGAGGCTTGGCTCAAGTGGTAGAGCATCTGCCTAGCAATTGTCAAAGTCCTGGTACCACCGGGACTTTTTTGGTGGTCCTTGGTACCACCAAAAAAAAAAAAAGCAAACAAGAACTTAACTAACATAAAAATAATTGATGTTGTGTCTCAAGTGGTAGAACATCTGCTTAGCTATACAAGGCCCTTGTATAGCAAATAGGGCTGGAGAAATGGTTCAACTGGTACAGTGCCTGCCTAGCAAGAGTAAAGCTCTGAGTTCAAACCCCAGTTAAGAAAAATAAAAAACAAAACAAAAACAAGAAAAATAAAGCTGGGTGTGGTGGCACATACCTGTGGTCCCAGTTACTCAGGAGGAAGAGGATCAGAGGCGGTCTGAGAAAATGAGAACTTTTCTGAAAACAAACAAAATGTAAGGACCAAGAGCCTGGCTTTATTTGCAGAAGCCTTGAGTTCAATCCCTAGTATAGCCAAAAAGAAAGACAGAAAACAAAACAACAAAAACCTAAGACCGCTAAAGCAGCAGAGCACAAGGTCAAGGGAACAAGAAGCAAAAATTTGCCAGTAGATCACAAGGGTTAATAGGGAGAGGTACAATTTCCATTTCCATCCCTTTAGTCTTGGCTATGGGAGACACTCCACCACATATTGGATACAGACAGCCTCCTGGAGAACTTTTTCCCAATACAGCAAAGTTCTGTCTCTGATTTTTGTTTTCTTTTTTTGGTAGTACTCATGCTTACTAGGCAGGCACCCTACCACTTGAACCACTTTGACAGCTCTTTTTTTGTGTTGCCTATTTTTGAGATACAGTCTGCCAAAGTATTAGCCTGGCAATGCTTTGAACCTCAGTCTTCCAGAGTTCTGCCTGCCGAGTAACTAGGATTACAGGTATGATTATTGGCACTCAGCTGTTTGAATTTTCAAAAGGCCATTCCTGTATTGAAGATGGTAAGGAACATGGTAAAATGGTGAGTTCAATGAGAATGAGCTGTTGCCACAAGTCATTTGCAGAAAAGAGAGTTACTGGACCAGTCACTATGCTGTGCAGAATACCACAAGGACAGGTAAGGCACTGTGTAAATCCACAGATGATAGCTTCAGCAGAAGCAGTATCTGTAGGGAAGGCAAATTTTTTCTTTATTCATATATTCAGATGTACATACATTGTTTGGGTCATTTCTCTTCCCTGCCCCCACCCTCCCTCCTATCACTCCCTTGCTTCCAGGCAGAACCTGTTCTGCTCTTTTCTCCAAGTTTTTGAAGAGAAGACATAAAATAATAAGAAAAACAACACATTTTTGCTAGTTGAAATAAGGATATCTATACAGAAAGATTCCTAGCATTGCTTCCATGCACAAGTGTATTACAACCCTAACTGATTCATCTGTATCTGACCTCTTCACTACTTACAAGTCACCTTCCCATACTGATCTCTGTCATTTTAAGGTTACTGTATTAGTGCCTCTGCAGTGGGGACATCAAACACTTTCAAGTCTTGGGTTTCCTGCCTATCCCCATTCCTCCAATATGTGCTCTCCCCTTAATGTGTGACCCAAATCCAACAACATTACTGCCATTGCCCTAGATCTAAAGTCTGCATAGGAGGGAGGACATATGATTTTTGGTCTTCTGAGCCTGGCTAACTTCTCTCAGGATGATGTTCTTGAGTTCCATCCACTTACTTGTGAGTGATAAGAGTTCATTCTTCTCCATGGCTGAGTAAAATTCCATTGTGTATAAATACCACATTTTCTTAATCCATTCGTCAGTAGTGGGGCATCTTGGCTGTTTCCATAACTTGGCTATTGTGAATAGTGCTGCATTAAACATGGTGTGCAGGTGCCTCTGGAGTAACCTGCATCGCATTCCTTTGAGAATATCACTAGAAGTGGGATTGCTTGATCATATGACACATCTATGTTTACTTTGTTAAGAAGCCTCCATATTGTTTTCCAGAGTGGTTGCACTAGCTTGTATTCCCACCAGCATCATATCAGGGTTTGGGAGGGCAAATTTTTATGCAGAGGAAGTTTCAATTTTAGTAACAATAAATCACTGCCCCTTCCATCATCAACTTGCCACCAGGTAGTAGACCAATCACTCCAGGGAATTGTGCCTTATCAGGGGTTCAATGGTGGTTTCTTCTCATCAATTTGGACATTCAAACAGTGACTATACCCATGTTGACCATGACAAATGAAAGTCCATTTTGTTGAGTCGGTGCATAACCCCTATCCTGCCAGTATGGCCACTTTGTCCATGAGCCCACAGGTCTGCTAAAAGAGACATCATGGAACATCTTGTATACTTGATTGTTAAAAATCCTTCACAGTCCTCCACTCTTTCTCTCCAACCTCAGTCTGGCTAGCTTGTAGACAGGGCAAGTATGAATTCATGCTCTCAGAATGATCACAAAAACCATCCCCTGAGAAAGTGAATCCCAATGAAGAGTCCACAAAAGACAAAATACTCCTCATGCAACTTACCCTTTTCTTCCAGTTCATGACCAAGTCCAGGTTGCCTTGGGGCTCCTGAGTTCTGTGACTCAACTTTGAACCTTGGTAACAAATTTTCCTCTGATTTAAGCAGATTCTGTGTTTTTCTACTTGCAACAAAACATGTTTTAACTACCTAGAAACTTCACTGATTCTATGGATTGTGGTAACTTTTGTCACCTAGAGGTAATTCTGAAGGAAATTGTGTCCTATAGATTGTTGTCTATAGGCCAACCAAATAATTTCCTTCTCCTGAAGACATCTGGCTTTATGTAAGGAAAAAGTGAAGTCAAGATTTCCCATCTCTGTTGGTTTTTGAACATAAGGATTGGAAATGACTAAAAAATAAAGTCTAATAATGCATGAATGTATGTGAAATGTGTGGAATGATGGAAAAAATTGAATAAGAATTTTTATTATATTTCATCAATTAAGAGGATTCATTAAACCAAAAGTTAAAAGCCAATGTGATAAAGAACTGTCTTTTTTGTTTGTTTGTTTTATTATTCATATGTGCATACAAAGCTTGGGTCATTTCTTCCTCCTGCCCCCACCCCCTCCCTTATCACCCACTCCACCCCCTCCCTCTCTCCCCCATCCCCTCAATACCCAGCTGAAACTATTTTGCCCTTATCTCTAATTTTGTTGAAGAGAGAGTATAAGCAATAATAGGATGGAACAAGTGTTTTTCCTAGTTGAGATAAGGACAGCTATACAGGGAGTTGACTCACATTAATTTCCTGTGCATGTGTGTGACCTTCTAGGTTAATTCTTTTTGATTTAATCATTTCTCTAGTTCCTGGTCCCCTTTTCTTATTTGCCTCAGTTGCTTTTAAGGTATCTGCTTTAGTAAACTAGTACAACCACTCTGGAAAAAAATTTGGAGGCTACTTAAAAAGCTAAACATTGATCTACCATTTGATCCAGCAATACCACTCTTGGGGATATACCCAAAAGACTGTGACACAGGTTACTCCAGAGGCACCTGCACACCCATGTTTATTGCAGCACTATTCACAATAGCCAAGTTATGGAAACAGCCAAGATGCCCCACCACTGATGAATGGATTAAGAAAATGTGGTATCTGTACACAATGGAATTTTATGCAGCCATGAAGAAGAATGAAATGTTATCATTCGCTGGTAAATGGATGGAATTGGAGAACATCATTCTGAGTGAGGTTAGCCTGGCCCAAAAGACCAAAAATTGTGTGTTCTCCCTCATATGTGGACATTAGATCAAGGGCAAACACAACAAGGGTATTGGACCTTGAGAACATGATAAAAACGGGAACACACAAGGGAGGGGTGAGGATAGGTAAGACACCTAAAGAAATGTCTTTTATCTGGAATTGGCAGATACTTCATAAATAAATAATTTCACTGGAGAAGTCACCATAGGTATATAATAGATGTTATTATGTTAAACACATTATTATATAATGTATATGTCACATTATTATGCATTATAAATACAACTTTGAAAACTCATTTATGTGTTGTTTTTTTGTAGGAAAACGTTGTCCGAAATTGGATCCCTGAAAAGACCTACTTCCTTACCTGTTAATCATTCCCACTTTTGAAAACACATATCATCCAACATCATCACTCAGGTCTGATAGCAAAATCATCAACAAAGCACAACAGAGTCTCATTATTCCTGGAAGACATGATTCTGGCATGATCATGTGGGCATCAACACGCCATGTTAGATTCTAGTAATATGCCATTCATAGTGATAGACTTGCTCCCCTGTTGAAAACTGTACTTGCTGACAACACTGATCCTGTAGTGTTTAGTAATCTTAATCTTCATTGCCTTCAATTTAGGAAACAATATTTGTCTTAAAAGATGTACTATACAAAGAAAAAAGATGTGCTATAATAACTTCTTTGATTTTGGTAGGACTAGGAATTTAATTGTGGGCTTCATACTTGCAAAGCAGGTTCTCTACCTGCAGACACACCTCCTGTCCATTTTACTCTGCTTATTGTGGAGATGGAGTCTCATGCACTATTTTCCTGGGCTGGCCTTGAACTTCTATCATCTCAGTCTAAGTCTCAGCAATAGCTAGGATTACAGGAATGAACCACCAGTGCTTAACTATAATTATTTCTTACCAAGAAGAAACAAGGCATCTCATTTTGAATTACATCCTCTAGGATACTTTGAGATTCAAATTAAAGATATAGATTAACTGAAATGTAGACCTTTCACTTTGGTTGTACTTTTAGTGGAGATAGGATTTTCAGTAATTGTTTTTTTGGCAGCACTGAGCCTTGAGCTCAGGGTGCCACTCTGGCTTGCTAGGCAGGTGCTCTTACAGCTTGAGCTACTCAGTCCATCCTTATAGTAAATTATTAACTGTATTCATACATGTCATGTATATAGTTATACCCTAAATGAAGATTTTTCTCTCATTTCTTTTAAAGATTAAAATGTGCACCCACAGACACATATGGAAGTGACACCAACTATACTACATGTTTTATTCTATCCTTCTGAGTTGGGCCTAGAACAGATATATGTTTGCCTTTCTAGTCCATTTCTGCAAAGAGTCAGAAGAAACTGACATTAGTTTCCTCTAGGGAATGACGCACACAGTGGCTATGAGACCAACTTATCTCTATACTCCTGTGTACATCTAGAATATGATTATATACCACATTAGTAAATTACTTGCATTAAAATTAGATGTCATTAAACAAAGATCTCTTTAAGAGGAAACAAGTAACAAAAAGCAGAAGGAATATGTAGACCCCATCACCACCCATCCATGAAAGGACCAAGATTCTCACCTCAGCAAGCTGGCTTCAACTCCTACAATGCCACCCCTCTACCTTGGACCCTGGGCACATGACATCTATGGACAGGAATGTAGGGGCATCCTGTCCTTGTCCTCATCCTTCCTCAATTCTCTTCCCTCTACTCTCACCTTCTTTTAAAATGGTCCTTTTCAAACTGTCATCAACCTATAGTATAATTTCTACTAAGTTTCTGTGTTTGTGCAACCCCTTCCTAAATTTACGTACTTACCACCCCATTCTTCCTGGTTTATCAAAGGTTAGAAGCAGAAAACAATTTCTAAAAACCCCACACAATCCACAGAAAACTGCAAATTCCTTTTACATGGCAGAGAGCTACAGGGTGACAAAGCATTCCACATACATCATTCCACAGAATTCACATATCCACACCAATCCTGGCAAACTCAACAGCAGCCAAACTGGATTAACTAAGTCTTCAAGAATTGCACAACCAGCACTAATCAAACCACTATCTTAGGTTGCTTTTCTACCTGCTCTGACTGACAGGCTTGCATTTATCACAAGTGACAACTCTGGGCATTCAGCATGCTGATGGTGCAAATGCCACCAATGGGACACCTTCTTTCTTGGAGCAGGTGAGGGGGCATAGATTTCCCCAGGAATTATCCAGAGAGTACAATGTGTGTGCTGGGGAAAGAAGAAGGACAGAGCCAGGTGGCTCCCACTACCAAGCCTGGCCTGGGACATGCAGGATTCATTCCCATGGAGCAGCAGGACTTAGGCCACCACCAGAGAGAGTAGCTTTGGTGTCAGGCATGCTCTGCACCCTGGGGAATTTACGATGGAGGATGGAGGGTGAGCAGATTTTTGGCTCAGAGGCACATGAGGGAGAATGAAGCATGCGTGCACAAGTCAGGAAAATGTGCAGAGAAGAACTGTACTTGTGATGCTTTCAATTTAGAAAAGTGATCCTGGGGCCCACCATCAGGAAGAAGAAGGTGTACAAAAGATAAAGTTATAGATCTCTAGCAAAGGCAGCTAGAAATTCCAGGAGGTGGAGGAGTGTGCTCCAGGGATCCTGGAATAGGAAAGGTGCCTGGGGCTCCAGGTAGGGTAGGGGTGATGGGTTTACCAGTGATGTCCACTTACAGGTCATCCTGGTGCTCCAGGTGGTTCAAACCCCAAACCTACCAATACAAAAAAGTGGTATATCCATACTATGGGATATATTCAGCCAAAAAAGTACCGACACATGCTACAACATGGATGAAATTTGAAAACATGCTAAATGAAAGAAGTCAGACACAGAGATCACATCTTATATTGTTCACTTTATGTAACATTTCCAAAGTGAAATAAATAGAGAAAAAATAGATTAGTGGTTGATTAGGGCTCTGTGAAAAGAGGAGTAACTACAGGTGATAGTTTTGAACAGAGGAAAGTGTCTTAAAATTTACTGTGGTTGTGGCTGCCAAGCTCTTACAATATGTAAAAAGCAACTGAACTTACTTTAAAGGATTATTTATCCCAATAGAGAAGTTTCCAAGGGGGAAGGGCAGGGGAAGGAAAGAGGAAGTAAAAGTCCTGGAAGTGTATTTTATCTCTAGTTTGAGGGTTTGTGAGTCCATGTTAGATACTGGCTTCTTACCCATTGAGATGGACAGATCACCATTTTAACCCGAAGTCTGAGATGTAGTGTGGTGTTCTCCCCTCTGCCTGTAGGTTTTACATTCTCTTCAGTTCCTGGAAACCTGATTTCTAGATACTGTTTCTCCATCTCAATCCTGGCTATTGTACTAACAGGTCGCTACTCCCTTTATACACCCTTACATCAAAGCCCTTGCATGAGTATTAGCTCCTTCTTTTCTATCACAGTCCACTTAAATTAAGCCTACAGTACTCATTCTTCTCCACAACTTAATAATTCAGAGCAAAGATCTTTAAGAAATAGGGTCGTATTACATTTGCAAAATTTATATACCCTTCATGAAGCACCCTGAATTGAGATTTGAGCATTTTCACTCAAATGTCATAACAAGAAGATTATCTTTGGAGTCTTTAATAGACTCTCTCTGAATTAAAATGGTCCCATTTTGGGGTCATGCACAGTGGCTCATGCCTGTAATCCCAGCTTCTAGAGAGGTACAGATGGGAAGATCACAGTTCTAAGCCAGCCTGGGCCAAAATTTAGGAAGTTCCCATCTCAAAGAACAACTTGGGCATGATAGTCAACACCTGTAATTGCAACATATTAGAGTCAAGGTAGGAGGATCATGGTCAGAAGGTGTCCAGGGAAAACATAAGAACCCTATCTGAAAAATAACTAAAGCAACATGGGTTGGGGGCATGGTGCAAGTGGTAAAGTGCTTACTTAGAAAGCTAGGGCCCCTGAATACCAGGCATAAAACAGATATGCAGATTAAAACTAAGAATCAGAATAGAAGATGTATATAAATCAACACAGTTATGCCCACCTGATTAGTGACAAAGGTACCCAATGCATATGATGGAAAAGAGACAGCCTCTTCAAGAAATGTTGCTTTGGAAACTGGTTATCTGCATGCACAAATTGAAACTAGATCCATGTCTTTCACCCTGTACAAATATCAACTTAAAATGGATTAAGGACCATAATAAGACCTGTAACCCTGAATCTAGTGCAAGAAAGATCAGAAACTACAATGGAATAGGCATAAGAAATGTCTTTCTAAATACAATTCTAATAGCTCAGCAAATAGAGAAAGGATTGACAAATGGGGCTGCATGAAACTAAAATGCTTCTGAAAACAAAAGAAATAGTCACAAGAATGAAGAGGCAGCCCATAAAATAGGGGAAATCTTTGCCAGCTATACATCTGACAGGAATTGATACCAAGAATATACTCAAAAACTAAGTTCCCAAAAATCAATGACCCAATTAAGAAATACACAAATGAACTGCACAGAGCTTTTTCAAAGGCAGGAGTCCAAATGACCAAAAACTACATAAAGAAATGCTCGCCATCTCTGGTCATAAAGTGAACACAAGTAAAAACCATACCAAGATTCCACCTCACTCCAGTTAGAATGGCTATCATCAAGAATACAAGCAACTAATATTTTCAAGGATGTCTAAAAAAAGGAACCCTCATATGCAGTTAGTGGGAATATAAATTAGTACAATCAGTATGGAAAAGAGTAGGGGGCTACTCAAAACTACCATTATCATTCATAGGGATATCCCTGAAGGAATGCAAGTCAGGTTACAATAAAGACATCTGCACATCCATGTTTACTGCAGCACTATTCACAACAGCTAAGATATGGAAACAGCCAAGATGCCTCACTACTTCTACATGGATCAAAAATTGTGGCATTTATCACAATGCAATTTTATACAGCCTTAAATAAGAATGAATTTTTGTTGTTTGCAGGTAAATGGATGGAACTGGAGAATATCAACTTAAGTGAAATTAGTTGGGTTAAGGAAACCAAAGGCCACATGTTTTCTCTCACACATGGACTAGAGACCTGATACACATACAAGAAATATTATTACCAACAGGTCTTACTAAGGGGAGCTTATTTACGAGAGAGAGAGGGTAAAAGGAGGAGGTTAAGGAGGTCAATATGGTTGTTATACTTTCTGTACAAGAATGCAGAATTTTTAAACCTTTTGAAACTGCCATAAGAAGGGGAACAAAGTAGAAAGACAAAAAATAGAGGGAATGACCCAATATGTGTTATAATACATATATATATTTATATGTATTATATTTATATTTATAATTATATTTATAATATAAATATAATATAATATAAATATAATATAAATATATTATAAATATATTTATATTTATAAATATATAAATATAAATATATAAATATATAAATATATATTATATTTATATTTATATATATATAAATGTCACAATGAAACAAAAATGTGCTTGGCACCAGCAGCTCACACCTGCAATCCTTGTGACTCAGGAGGAAGAGATAAGAAAGATCATGGTTTGAAGTCAGCTTGGGCAAATAGTTTGCAAGACCCTATCTTGAAAACACCTATCACAAAAAAAGGGTTGGTGGACTGGCTTGAGGTACAGTCCCTGAGTTCAAGCCCCAGTTCTGCCCCCCACACCAAAAAAACAAAAACAGAAATGGCTTTTTGTTTTCAAAAATGGAGAACAGAAATGGAAAACAAGTCCTGTACAGGGAGGTGGTACTTGTGGGAGGGGTGAGGATATAAGGAAAGGGTGTAGGACATGGTGTAAATGCTATATATTCATGTATGAAAATGGGAAAATGAGACTTGTTGAAACTGTTCCAGGAATACGGGGAGGGAGGATAAAGAAGAATGATGGAGGGATGAATTCAACTATGGTTTATATGGTATATTATAAGAACTTTTGCAAAAGTCACAATGTACCCCCACTACAATAATGTTTTAAAAACTGAGTAATGTAAAAAAGTTTTTTAATCATTGTGTTCCTTTCACTGAGCTTCAGAGGAAGAAGTTATACAACCTCACTTAATCTGCCAGTTTTCCTACAAACTAACACCCATGACTTACTATGCATGTTAGTTCTGATGACCTCGTACATCCTCACAAACATTATAGCACTGATATCATCCAACAGCAGATGTGAGGAACAGAGCTCTATGTGCCAAACACCTCTGACAATAGCTGCACCAGCACAGGTAATCATTCAAACCCTCTGTATAGATTTCCCTATAAAATAAGAAGTTTGGTCTAAGTGACATATAAGGTCAGTTTGGGTTCTAACATTCTATTAACATTTTGGGTCACTTTTGCTCAACTGGGCAGTTCTCAAATTCCTAATCCATAGAAAATGAGTGAATCTTTTTCTTGTTTACTATGCTAAATGTTGGACAAATCTGTTACACAGATATAGGTAATTAATAGATTGAAGATGACAGGCCCATCTGCTTACTACTGGTGGTATCCAAGACTGCTCCACAAACTCAGGGACTTGCACTGAAAGCAAAGGGGCATCTTGATACCTGCCCTGCAATAAAGCATCTATGGCCTCTGCAAAATCCTACCAGTGCATTTGGTGGGGTGTTGACAAAAAATTCTTAAGTGATACATACATGTTAAGGGAGCTGGGGCTCTCAAACTCGTCCTCAACTCAGTCACTGCTAGAGGCTGGGGTATGGGAATTGTTTATCTCATAGAAGAAAGACCTCTTATCACAACATGCTATTTAACTCACCTGAATTTGTAGAACCTGAAATCCAAGTTGAAAAGTAACCATGTGGTACTTTCCTGATAATCTGTGTCACTGTACAACTTTTATATCTGTAAATTAGAAAAACAAGAATTTTCAATGGAATTTTATTCAGCCACAAAAAAAAAAATGAGATTTTGTCCTTTGTAGGAAAATGGATGGAACTGGAGATTATCTTAAGTGAAATTAGCCAGGTTCTGAAAGGCAAACATTGCATGTTTTCTCTCAGATATAGAATATAGGCCCAATAAAGATATAGAGAATATTATGAAAAACAACTCAATCTATGGGGAACTAACTAACAGGAGAGAGAATATTGAAAAGAATGAAATTAGGAATGTGAATATGGTTGATGTATTTTCTATACAATAATGAATATAGAAGGAGAATAAAGTACAAAGGACAAAAGGAAGGTATGAAACAATTCAGGTTATAATACATATGTACATGGAAATGTCACAGTGAAACTCCTTATAGAGCTATCTTAAAAAAATATTTTTTTTTCAAAAAAAAAAGAGAACAGACACAGTCCCAGCAAAAACAAAGAAATAAACAAACAAAAAGTACACAACAAGAAAATAAAATTTGTCCTGTCTGGGGATTAGTTGCAGTGGAAGCAGGGAGGATTATGAGTAAAGGGCTGTGAGGATGAATAGGATAGAAGTATCATGTACTCATGTATGAAAATGGAAAACTGAGACCTATTAAACTATTCCAGTAATAGGGAGAGAGGAAATAAAGGAAAAAAATGAAAGGGATGAATTTAACTGTGATATACTGTAAAAAACTTTTCTAAATGTAACAACATATACCCACTGCAACAGTACTCAATAAAAAATATTTAAAAAAATAAAAACAAGTACCACTCCACCAGACCCTTTGTGCATTGAGTATTTTCAATATAGGGTTGTGGAAACTATTTGCCAGAGCTGGCTTTGAACTGCAATCCTCCTGTTTCTACCTTCTGAGTAGAGAGAAATGCAGGTATAAGTCACAGGCAAACAGCATAAATTTCATTATATTACTATTGGTTTTTTATCACATATATATCTATTCCTAAACAATATAGTGATTGGTTTTGGATGGTTTTCCTGTGTTTATTCTTTTAGGGGTTCACTGTACTTCTTTAACCTAAAGACCTATAGACTTGGACTGGAGGTGTTGCTAAAGGGGTAGAGCAACTGCTTTGCAATTGAAAAGCCCTGAGTTCAAATCCCAGTATGACCAGTCCCAACAGTCCCAACAAAAACACAAAGTCTATGAATATCTATAGTCTTAAGGAAATTTAGAAAAAGAATATAAGCATTGAGTATATTTTCAACAAAATTAGTGAACACCACTAATTTCCTTCAAAATGATCAAATATGAAGCCTACACATTCATGCTTTACAACATAATTTTAGAACCCATAAAATGGTTAAGAACAATCCTCATTACTACAGTGCTGAGAAATCATGAAAAAAAATAGTTAAGAACACAGGCTGGGCAGAGTGATTCATGCTTGTAGCAATACCAGCTACTTGGTAGGCAGAAATCAGGAGGATCACAGTTCTAATCCAGTGAAGGAAAAAAGTTAGTGAGACCTGGGTTGGTGATATGGCTCAAATGGTAGACTGCCTGCCTAGCAATTACAAGGCCCTGAGATCAAACCCCAAATCACAAGATAAAATCCCAAAAGTTAGCAAGATCCCAACTCAACCAGTAAGCTAAGCATGGTATTGTGTGCCTGTATTCTTATCTGTGTCCCCAGTCCCACCACCCCAAAAATAATCCCATCTGTGTGACATGGCATAGGGAGGAGGATCAAGGTCTGAGGGCCCACCCTGGGTAAAAACTGAAGAGACCACACCTGTAAAATAACTAAAAGAAAAAAGGGCTAGGGGTGTGGCTCAAGTGGTAGAGCACCTACAATGGAAGTAAGAGACCCTGACTTCAAACACCACTATTATCAAAAATTTTAAAAAAGGTAAGAACAGAATCTGAGTATGCATTGCTTTCCTAGTATAGTCAAGGAACTGGGTTCAATCCCCAGCACTGAAAAAAAAAAAGAGAAAAATTAATTGAAAAACTATTCTTACATTCTTAATACTTGCAGGCACACTTAATTTTGAATTTGAAACTCATTATTTTGTAAACTAACTCATAAGGAAACAAAACAGAGGATATTCAAAACAATCATCATGTGCAGTAGAGGAAATTCCAAAAGAATTCTAACAATGTTTGGAGAAATGAAAACATAACCACCTCAAAGGATACATCCTTCAAATACCACTATTTGATTGATTGGCTTCTAATGTATTCATTAATAATCCAGAGGAACTGTAACAGCACAATTATTTCAATTGAAAGACATGACTTCAAATTATTGACTTTCCAACAGCACCTGACCCAGTGACTCAGGCAGACACAGTATGCATTTGTTGATTAAGTAAACATGTGATGTCCTCAAGTCCAGATCAAGCTTTTTGGCTGTCAGTTTGCTCAGTATATCAAAAAGCTGTCAAAAATAAAATTATAAATAACATTTTGAACAATGCTGTATCACTTGGCCTCAGGAACTGTCACTTTTACCTGCCAATCTTTTCTTCTGTTTTGTAACAAAGCATAACCCATGTAAATATAATCTTCAATCTCAGGGCTGTCAGGCAATTTTATGCTGTGAAGCTCATCAGCTGTTCCACTTTTTGTGACATCATCTAAGAATTTTTAAAGTGCCGGCTCTTTTATGTGAAAAAAGAAAAGAAAATCTGAAAACAAGTGATACAAAGCACTGTATAATCACATTGTTTATTCACATATAGATTCCACTTGCATACTTGCATCAGACTGCATTCATTTACTGTTCAAAATGCTTCTCTTCCAGTACCATTCCTCTTGCCAAATTATATCACTAATCACTCCCACAACTATTTTGATTTATGGCTTTAAAATATTACTTCTTGGGTCAGAGATGTAGCTCAGTTGTAGAGCACTTGCCCAGTATGTACAAAGGTCCTGGGTTTAATCCTCAGCACAGAGGAGAAAAAAGTATGTGAGTGTGTATATATATTCTCTATTATAATTTTTATTCTTTTTCAAGTTTGCTAAAATAAGTACATGTTACTCATAGAGAAGAAAAGTATTTCATCTCTAGTAATATCTTTGTCTGAAATCTCCTTTGTAGCTACAGGAGTTTTTTCAAGATCCTGAAGTTTTATATCTGGCTAGCCTTACTCTATTTCTTTTTGCAGTGGTAATGAAATTTGAACTCAAGGCCCCATGCATGGTAGTCAGGCACTCTAAATGCTTGAGCCACTCCACCAGCTTATAGTCTCTGTACTTTCAGTACCCATCTCTTCCTTTCAAGTAATTAAGGTCTCTAAATTCCATCACTCCATTTCTTTTTTTTTCTTTTATTATTCATATGTGCATACAAGGCTTGGGTCATTTCTCCCCCCTGCCCCCACCCCCTCCCTTACCACCCACTCTGCCCCCTCCCTCTCCCCCCAACCCCCTCAATACCCAGCAGAAACTATTTTGCCCTTATTTCTAATTTTGTTGTAGAGAGAGTATAAGCAATAATAGGAAGGAACAAGGGTTTTTGCTGGTTGAGATGAGGATAGCTATACAGAGCATTGACTCACATTGATTTCCTGTGCGTGTGTGTTACATTCTATGTTAATTCTTTTTGATCTAACCTTTTCTCTAGTTCCAGGTCCCCTTTTCCTATTGGCCTCAGTTGCTTTTAAGGTATCTGCTTTAGTTTCTCTGCATTAAGGGCAACAAATGGTAGCTAATTTTTTAGGTGTCTTACCTATTCTCACCCTCCCTTGTGTGCTCTCGCTTTTATCATGTGCTCAAAGTCCAATCCCACTGTTGTGTTTGCGCTTGATCTAAGGTCCACATATGAGGGAGAACATACGATTTTTGGTCTTTTGGGCCAGGCTAAACTCACTCAGAATGATGTTCTCCAATTCCATCCATTTACCAGCGAATGATAATATTTTGTTCTTCTTCATGGCTGCATAAAATTCCATTGTGTACAGATACCACATTTTCTTAATCCATTTGTCAGTGGTGGGGCATCTTGGCTGTTTCCATAACTTGGCTATTGTGAATAGTGCCACAATAAACATGGGTGTGCAGGTGCGTCTGGAGTAAAATGTGTCACAGTCTTTTGGGTATGTCCCCAAGAGTGGTATTGCTGGATCAAATGGTAGATCAATGTCTACCTTTTTAAGTAGCCTCCAGATTTTTTTCCAGAGTGGTTGTACTAGTTTACATTCCCACCAACAGTGTATGAGGGTTCCTTTTTTCCCGCATCCTTGAAAACACCTGTTGTTGGTGGTGTTGCTGATGATGCCTATTCTGACAGGGGTGAGGTGGAATCTTAGAGTGGTTTTAATTTGCATTTCCTTTATTGCTAGAGATGGTGAGCATTTATTCATGTGTTTTTTGGCCATTTGAATTTCTTCTTTTGAGAAAGTTCTGTTTAGTTCACTTGCCCATTTCTTTATTGGTTCATTAGTTTTGGGAGAATTTAGTTTTTTAAGTTCCCTGTATATTCTGGTTATCAGTCCTTTGTCTGATGTACAGTTGGTGAATATTTTCTCCCACTCTGTGGGTGTTCTCTTCAGTTAAAAGACCATTTCTTTTGATGAAGAGAAGCTTTTTAGCTTTATGAGGTCCCATTTATCTATGCTATCTCTTAGTTGCTGTGCTGCTGGGGTTTCGTTGAGAAAGTTCTTAACTATACCTACAAACTCCAGAGTAGTTCCTACTCTTTCCTGTATCAACTTTAGAGTTTGTGGTCTGATATTAAGATCCTTGATCCATTTTGAGTTAATCTTGGTATAGGGTGATATACACGGATCTAGTTTCAGTTTTTTGCAGACTGCTAACTAGTTTTCCCAGCCGTTTTCGTTGAAGGGGCTGCTATTTCTGCATCGTATATTTTTAGCTCCTTTGTCAAAGACAGTTGGTTATAGTTGTGTGGCTTCATATCTGGATCCTCTATTCTGTTCCAGTGGTCTTCATGTCTGTTTTTGTGCCAGTACCATGCTATTTTTATTGTTATTGCTTTGTAATATAGTTTGAAGTCAGGTATTGTGATACCTCCTGCAATGTTCTTTTGACTGAGTATTGCCTTGGCTATTCATGGCCTCTTGTGTTTCCATATAAATTTAACAGTAGATTTTTCAATCTCTTTAATGAATGTCATTGGAATTTTGATGGGAATTGCATTAAACATGTAAATTACTTTTGGGAGTATCGACATTTTTACTATGTTGATTCTCCAATCCATGAGCATGGGAGATCTCTCCACTTTCTATAGTCTTCCTCAATCTCTTTCTTCAGAAGTGTATAGTTTTCCTTGTAGAGGTCTTTCACATCTTTTGTTAGGTTTACACATAGGTATTGGATTTTTTTTGAGGCTATCATAAATGGAATTGTTTTCATACATTCTTTTTCTGTTTGCTCATTGTTAGTGTATAGGAATGCTAATGATTTTTCTATGTTGATTTTATATCCTGCTATCTTGCTATAGTTATTGATGATGTCTAGAAGCTTCTGAGTGGAGTTTTTTGGGTCTTTAAGGTATAGGATCATGTCATCTGCAAATAGGGATATTTTGACAGTTTCTTTACCTATTTGTATTCTTTTTATTCCTTCTTCTTGCCTATTTGCTCTGGCTAAGAATTCCAGTACTATGTTAAATAGGAGTGGAGATAGTGGGCATCCTTGTCTGGTTCCTGATTTGAGAGGGAATGGTTTCAGTTTTTCTCTGTTAAGTATAATGCTGGCTGTAGGTTTGTCATATATAGCTTTTATAAGGTTGAGGTACTTTCCTTCTATTCCTAGTTTTCTTAGAGTTTTTATCATGAAATGGTGTTGGATCTTATCAAAGGCTTTTTCTGCATCTATTGAGTTGATGAAGTGGTTTTTGTCTTTGCTTCTGTTAATGTGGTTTATTACATTTATTGATTTTCGTGTGTTGAACCACCCCTGCATCCCTGGGATGAAGCCTACTTGGTCGTGGTGAATAATCTTTTTGATGTGTTGTTGAATTAGGTTTGCCATTATTTTGTTGAGGATTTTTGTGTCAATGTTCATTAAGGAGATTGGCCTATAGTTTTCCTTTTTGGAGGTGTCTTTACCTGGTTTTGGGATAAGTGTAATACTGGCTTCATAAAATGTGTTTGGCAGTTTTCCTTCCCTTTCTATTTCATGGAACAGTTTAAGGAGGGTTGGTATCAGTTCTTCTTTTAAAGGTCTGATAGAATTCAGCAGAGAATCCATCAGGTCTTGGACTTTTCTTTTTGGGAGACTCTTGATTGCTGCTTCAATTTCATTTTGTGATATACATCTATTCAGGTGATTAATTTCCTCTTGGTTCAGTTTTGGATGATCATATGTATCTAGAAATCTGTCCATTTCTTGTAAATTTTCAAATTTATTTGAATATAGGTTCTCAGAGTAGTCTCTGATGATTTCCTGGACTTCCATGGTGTTTTTTGTTATCTCCTCTTTTGCATTTCTGATTCTACTAATTTGGGTTTTTTCTCTCCTCATTTTAGTCAGGTTTGCCAGGGGTCTATCGATCTTGTTTATTTTTTCAAAGAACCAACTTTTTGTTTCATTAATTCTTTGTATGGTTTTTTTGGTTTCTATTTCGTTGATTTCAGCTCTTATTTTTATTATTTCTCTCCTATTTGTTTTGGGATTTGCTTGTTCTTGTTTTTCTAGAAGTTTGAGATGTATCATTAGGTCATTGATTTGGGATCTTTCAGTCTTTTTAATATATGCACTCATGGCTATAAACTTTCCTCTCAGGACTGCCTTAGCTGTGTCCCATAGGTTCCGGTAGGTTGTGTTTTCATTTTCATTGACTTCCAGGAACTTTTTAATTTCCTCTTTTATTTCATCAATGATCCATTCTTCATTAAGTATTGAGTTATTTAGTTTCCAGCTGCTTGCATGTTTTTTGTCTTTACTTTTGTTGTTGAGTTCTACTTTTACTGCATTGTGATCAGATAGTATGCAACGTATAATTTCTACTTACTTATATTTGCTGAGACTTGCTTTGTGCCCTAGGATATGATCTATTTTGGAGAAGGTTCCATGGTCTGCTGAGAAGAATGTACATTGTGTAGAGGTTGGATGAAATGTTCTGTAGACATCTACCAGGTCCATTTGATCTATTACGTATTTTAGATCTTGGATTTCTTTATTGATTTTTTTGTTTGGATGACCTATCTATTGATGATAATGGGGTGTTAAAGTCTCCCACAACTACTGTGTTGGCATTTATATATGCTTTTAGGTCTTTCAGGGTATGTTTTTTGAAACTGTGTACATTGACATTGGGTGCATACCCATTGACAATTATTATTTCCTTTTGGTCTATTTTCCCTTTTATTACTATGGAATGTCCTTCTTTATCTCATTTGATCAATGTAGGTTTGAAGTCTACTTTGTCAGAGCTAAGTATTGCTACTCCTGCCTGTTTTCGGGGACCATTGGCTTGGTATATCTTCTTCCCGCCTTTCATCCTAAGCCTATGCTTATTTTTGTCAGTGAGATGGGTCTCCTGTAAGCAACAAACTGTTGGATCTTCCTTTTTAATCCATTTTGTCAAGCGGTGCCTTTTGATGGGTGAATTAAGTCCGTTAACATTAAGCGTTAGTACTGATAGGTATGTGGTGATTCCTTTCATTTAGTTGTCTTAGTTGTTTGAAGGTTTGTTTGTGTGTACCTAAGTTGAGATTACTCTCTACTGTCTTGTTTTTTCTTTTCTGTGATTTGGTGCTGCCTGTCTTTTCATGGTTAAGTTGGGTTTCACTTTCTGTGTGCAGAATCCCTTGCAGAATCTTTTGTAGTGGTGGCTTTGTGGTCACATATTGTTTTAGTTTCTTCTTATCATGGAAGACTTTTATTGCTCTATCTATTTTGAATGATAGTTTTGCTGGGTAGAGTATCCTGGGGTTGAAGTTATTTTCATTCAGTGCCCGGAAGATCTCACCCCACGCTCTTCTTGCTTTTAATGTTTCTGTTGAGAAGTCTGCTGTGATTTTGATGGTTTTAACTTTGTATGTTACTTGTTTTTTCTCTCTTACAGCCTTCAATATTCTTTCCTTAGTTTCTGAGCTTGTAGTTTTAATGATGATATGTCGTGGAGTGGTTCTATTTTGATCTAGTCTGTTTGTTGTCCTGGAGGCCTCTTGCATCTGTATGGGAATATCTTTCTCTAGATTTGGGAAATTTTCCATTACTATTTTGTTGAATAGATTACACATTCCCTTCACTTGCACCTCTTCTCCTTCTTCGATGCCCATGATTCTCAAGTTTGGTCTTTTGATGGAGTCAGTGCATTCTTGCATTTTCTTTTCACAGGTCTTGAGTTGTTTAATTAATAGTTCTTCAGTTTTTCCTTTAATTACCATTTCATCTTCAAGTTCTGAGATTCTGTCTTCTGTTTGTTCTATTCTGCTGAATTGGCCTTCAGTTTTGTTTTTCAGTTCTGTTTCGTTCTGTTTTCTGAGGTTTTCCATATCCTGGCTGTTTTCCTCTTTAATGTTCTCTATTTTTGTCCTGAGTTCATTATCTGTTTATTCATCGTGTTCTCTCTTTCACTTTGTTGTTTATAAAATGCTTCTATGGTTTCCTTTATTTCTTCTTTTGCTTTTTCAAATTCTCTATTTTTGTTGTCTTGGAATTTCTTGAGTGTCTCCTGTACATTTTGGTTGACCCTATCCAGTGTCATCTCTACAAAATTCTCATTGAGTACTTGTAGTATGTCTTCTTTTAAATTATTCTTGTGGGCTTCATTGTGTCCTTTGGCATAGTTTATCTTCATTTTGTTGGAGTCTGGATTGAGTTTCTGTTTTCTTTATTCCCCTCTAGTTCCTGTACCAAATTTTTGCTGTGGGGAAACTGGTTTCCCTGTTTTTTCTGTCTTCCCGTCATTGTCTTTGGTGTTGTTACTGTCCCTGTACTGTGTCAATTAAGTATTTTCTAGCTTGTAATAATAACAATGGTAATATTTAGAATGGAAGGGTGAGATGAGATGGAAAGGAAGAAGTTAAAGAAAAGCAGAAAACAAATACACAGACAAGAGGGAGAAAGCAGAACAAGGTATCAGACAAGAAAGTTTCAAAGGTATAAACAGGGAGCGTTAGTGTACTAATTGACAGTAAGCTGAACAGACCTTAGAGGGACAGAGATAGTATTGAAAATCAAAAATAAAAAAAAATTAAGATAGGAATAAAAATAAAAAATAAGTAAATGAAAGAAATATCTATATATTAAAAATGAATTAAAGTAAAATGGAAAATAGAAAATTAAAAAAAAAACGAAAAAACCCTCCCTCCAAGTTCAAATGCAATGAAGTTTCTGTCTTAATAATTTGGGTGTCTGTCTCAGTCTCCAATCCTGGAGATGGTGCCTCAGATGTTGTTCTGTAGTTGTCTCATCAAAGGGGATGCATAAAGTAGAACAAAACCACACACACACACACACACACACACACACACACCCAACCCACCTAGTGTCTCAAGTTCAAATGCAATACAATTGCAGTAAGTTTTTCCACTTGCAGGTGTAATTCGGTTGTTCTCCCATCAAAGGTAGGGAGAAAAAGGAAAGAGTCTGGAGACAGTTCTGAGAATGGTATCTGCAGCTGTGCCTTGCCTGCCTGCTGCTGTCAGCCTGCTGTTGTTGGAGGAGTTATTTATGCAGCTCTCTGGGGTGAGCTTAGCACTCACCTGGCCCTGCAGGCTTTGTTTGTTCAGAGTTCTCCTGTGCGGGAGCCTCTGCTACAGGCTTTCCCCTTTCCAAGCACTGGGAAAGGTGACACTGCACCCGCATTGTCAGGCCTGCGTGTTTATTTGCAGTTCACATGGGAGGTGGGTCTTCCCCTCTCTCCTGTGAAGTTTTCCTCCCACTGCCACTTTCACAAGCTTTCCTGCCCCTTCTTACTGGGCAGTGCTGCTGCTCCTGCAAGCTGCCATGTTTGTTTACAGTTCACGTGGGAAGTGGGTCTTCCCTCCTCTCTTGTGGAGTTTTCCTCCCTCCGCCACTCTCACAAGCTTTCCTGCTCCTGGTTGCTGGGCTTGCGCTGTGCCCCCACTCCTGCCAGAGGCTCTCCGGCCCACCCGGCTTGTTTATTTACAGTCCTGGGAAGGGTTCCCTTCCCCCAATCTTCAGCTCTCAGGGCGCCCCACCCTCTTTCCTGCATGTCTTATTTGTTCTTATTGCTTATTACTCAGTTTCTCTTTTTTCCCCGGGTGGAGGTCAGTCTGTCCAGGGGGTAAGCTGCTCTGGCCCACGCTTGTCTGTGGGAGTACCGTGGTACTGTGAAGCTCACCTGGTCCGTGTCTTCCCAAGCCGTCTGGGCACCGGTAACTGGTGGCCCAGGGGCCCTCCTTGTTTCTCTGTTTAAGTGAAGTGGAGATTCTTTTTGCTGGCTGGAGGTGTGGAGGGGCCAAAATTATGCCTTTTCTCAGTGATTATGCCTGCAAAGTGTGTCTCCAGCATCTCTCCAAGATTTCACTATAGGAGGCTTTCTTTCTGCTTCCTCCCTCTAGCCGCTATCTTGGAATCCTCTCACTCCATTTCTATAAATAATTCAAAATACCCCTGCAGGGAGCTGCCTAAGACCCTCTGAGCTGTCTCTCCTCCTAAGAGTTATTTCAGTAGAAAAATCAGAAACCACTTCCAAAAATGATTTCTTCTCAAAGATTTGTAATTCTTGTCCAACAAAAGTTCCTAATAACAAGTTATCCAGTTGCAAGGTTAAACTAGCTTCTTCTTATACATCAGAGCACCATAGATCTTTGGCAATAAAACTTACTCTTTAAGACCAGATATCTTCCTTCTGGCAAAAGCTTCAGTGGCTGAACATTTATTGACTATAGGCAATGATAGTGCATTATAGTGAGGCAGCTTTCATGTGAGTTAGCAACACATTGTAAGATTTATTAATTAAAACCTGGGTTTTATAGCACATACCTATAATGTTAGCAATTGGGCAGCTGAGGAGGCCAGCCTGGGCTATATAGCAAGATCATGTCTCAAAAAACCAAAAATAAGTTGGCGGCATGGCTGAAATGGTAGAGCACTTGCCTAGCATGCATGAGGCCCTAGATTCAATTCCCAATATTTAAAAGAATAAATAAAGGTGTGTTAAAAAACAAAAATCCTATATCACTTACTTGACTAGGAAGATTCTTAAGGACACTGTGCTGTTAATATTTACCTTAGGCAACTTTTAAGAGTGTTGAAGCTGGAATGTGGCTTCAGAGTTAGAGAGCCTCCCTAGCAGACACAATGTCTGAATTCACACCCTAGTGCCACAAAAAATGTATTGAGCAAATGTGATGTGCAAAAGATGCCTTCATTTATAAGTACACCATGACAGTGAACTTGCAGAATCCTAAATCAACATTTGATAACAAAGTTCCTGTGCATAATAAGGTGAGCTTCAAAACTTCTTCTAGAATGAAACAATGCTCACCCTTTTCTGTCCTCTCAGAGCTCGGTAGTCCTTGTCTTCCTGGAGGAATTTCTCACACTGAAGGCAGTCAGCATACTTAGAATTGACAGTTCTGCTTTTAAATGTCCATGCTGACTTCTCAGGTCTTCAGAAGAATCCATCCCACAGAATATGATCTACAGATTTTCTGAAATGATTCCCTAAAAAAGCAAATATTAGAAACAGTTATTCTAACTACTGAGGATTATTTCAGATAATACACACTTTTCCTCAAAATATTCTCATTTTGTTCCTCATAATCTCTTCACATTCAACTTAAGACTTTTCTGAAAACCAATGTGACTTACACCACAATTTCTACTTTCAACCCAAACCACCCAAATCATAGTACTGTGTAGCCCTGGGCAACACAGTGACAAACCTGGTCTCAAAACAGCATGCAGAGGTGCCCACAGTTGCCCTGGTCACAGAGCTATTATCCAGGTCAGCAGTGCAGCAGGAGCCTAGCCAGGGCACATTGAGCCTCAGACCAGCTCTGCTGGAAGAGGCAGCGGCTTCTGGGCAGAAGGAGAAGAAGTGACTCGCTGTCCCTATGTCACCAGCCAAGGGCAGCAAGGCGCAGGGTGACACTTTCCACCTGTTCCTGCCCTGCAGCATAGTGTTCATGAGCTTCAATGTGGAGCTCTGGGGCTTCCTCTGCACCAGGACCACAGCTCTCCCTGCATGCTGCAGCAATGTCTTCCATGGCTGTGCTTCCTCCAGGTTCTGGGGCCTGACCCCAGTGACACTGACTCTGCAACATGACGCACTGTATGCCTGACCCCCCGCCACCCTCAACCCGACACACTGCATGCCTGACCCCCGCTGCCCAGAACTGCCCGCTGACACCCACCACCCAATGCAATGCAAGCCTGACCACCGCCGCCCACTGCACTTCCTCCCTGACCCCCACGACCTGACTCAATGTCCTGCCTGACCCCCCACGCCCCCATTACCACCCCAACCCCCCACCCCGTTCCCACCACCTGGGCCAGGAGGACATGCCTCCAATAGGAATGACCTACCGCAGCCAAGCCCTGCTTCCAGAGGGCCACCGTGCAACGCTGACCACCATCCCCACCTTCTGAGTCTGCACAGGCTCAGGCAGTGCTGCCTGGTGGTGGAGCTGACACAGCCCACCAAGTCCTTCCAGTGGGCGTGGAGTCCTTGAGGAGGCCACGCCCTTCTTGAGATTCCACGGTAGGCGCTGCTCTGGGAGTCTCCTGCCCGCCCCCTCCCAGCAGCCATGCTGCAGTTGCTTTGCAGTGAACAAAGTTGAGTGTTTACTCATCCCATTCTCTAGTGCATTTTACACACGTGTCCTGCTCCTGGGATGCTGGCAGCAGCCTTAGACTTCAGGGCTGGGGCCCTGGTCGCTCCCAGTGTCTGGTACCATGCATGCAGGAGGAGGAGAGCATGGACCCTCAGCTGGCCATAGCCCTGTACTATAGCCACATCTCAGGAACAAAGGGGCTCATCCCTTGAGGACTCCACCTCACTGGACTGTCTGCAAGTACTCCAAAGACGTCATCCTTCTCCAAAGCACTGTGATTTCCTGCTTGTGCAATAAGCCACCATATTTCTTGCTGTCCCCTCCTGAGTAGCTGTGATTACAGCAATGGATCACCAGAGCTGGCTCTCTTACTTTTTAGCTGTCTCTTTGTGATAAACAAGTCTATTTCTCCTGTTACTAAATATTTAGAAAACGTATGTGCTGAAAAAATATTTTTTAATATTTTATTTAATATTTTTAAATGAAATGGAAGGGTGGAATACTACAAATTCAACTAGCAGAAGAGAACTTTTTGCACAGGTAAGCTTTGACCTGCATGGACTTAATTGCTATTTCTTTACATTGTTAACCATTTTATATATTCACTTCATTTATTTGAAATTATCAAGTAATGTGCTATTAGCAAATTCACACATTGCAAGTACAGCTGAATCCCCTCTCAAGTCTGACTCTTTTTAACTCCAGACCTCAAAGAAAATGAATTCAGTGTATTTGCATGTGTGTAGTTTAAGCTAGTAAAATATGTTTATTTAGTCTCTGACACACCTTCTATGGTCATGTAGATATTCCCCTCCTTTGTCATGACTGTTGTGGTATGATTTCTGAAAATGGCTGCACCACACTGCAGTTGGCCTGTCCCACTGATGGCTGCTTCCACCTTTTCATGATTGTAGATGATCCTTGAGAGTGTCTCTTGTTGCTGCTTAAGTGTTTCCCCAGGGTTTGTGGCAAAAAGTGGAGTTGTGGGATATTAAAGTTATACATTTAAATTTTAATAGATGTTTCTGAGTTGCTTATACTGATTTTAACTGTTAATGCTAGTGTCATTCAAAGACATAAAGGGAAGATGTCCATATGAGAAGCATAAGAATAATTATGTATGAGAATTTAGAACAAGACAGTATAAGAACTATTACAGCTTTTGTCTTCTTATTTTGATCTTATTTTGTGGTTGGTACTCAGGGCCATGTGCTAACTGGGCAAGCATGCTACCACTTCATTTGAGCCACACCACCTGTCCTTTTGCTTTTATGTTGTTTTTGAGATAGGATCTTGCACTTATTCATTCTCTCTCTCTCTCTCTCTCTTTTCCTCCCCCCTCCTTTATTTTGGCCTGGAATGGCCTCAGATGGAGATGATCCCAAGTATTTGGGATTATAAAATTGATCCACCATGCCTGACTTGTTTTTAGATATAGAGTCTCACTAACTTTTGCTTGGGCTGACCTCAAAACACAAACCTTCCATTTATTCATCCACAGTAGCTGGGATTATAAGCATGTGCCACTGCATTAGAGCTTTTGAAATTCTCAAGTTAATTTTTCTAGGAGAAATGATTACTTTGGAAACTTTATAAATGGGAAACATTTGGGAGTGTATAGATCAGTGGTAGAGTGCTTGCCCAGCATGCATGAGACCCTGAGTGTGACCCAGCACTACACAAAAATGAATGTCCCAGTGGTTCTTATTGTCCATCTGCCATGAAAGAGCCCTGAGATGGCTGCTGGAGCACAGCACTTGTGTGGGAGCAAAAATAAGGAGAAAGGCCTCCTGTTTAATTTTGTGCTACTCATTCACCTACAGTGAAGTGGAGGACTATAAGTAAATTATAGATCTATGCAATGTGTGGTACAGCAGTCAAGTATGTTCTCAAAGAATGTAATGATGAGTGGGAAAAAGACATCCAATTAAACCAATAGGGTTGTCTAAATTGTGGTTTTGTTTTGTCTTTTTACAGGACTGGGTTTGTACTTAGGGCCTTGCACTTGCTAGGCAGGTACTCTGTGACTTGAACCATCCCACCCAGACTGCATTTAAAAATGTGTATGTTTATATGGAAAATGAAGCAGAAGTACACAAAGTATTAAAAATAGAATGTGCAATAAGGAACATGTTGGGGTTTTTTTGTTGTTTGCGTTTCTTTGCTTTCTAGTTATTTTCCAAAGAAAATGTCTTGTGTGTTCAGGAAATAGGTCATGCTATTAACTAAGTGTTTTTGTTCTATTTTTGTTTTTAATATGATAGTGCTGATTTAGGGTCACCTGAAGAGAAATGTACAACTAACTACCCTGGGTGATTCTACTTCAAAGATTGGCAGGTAAAGTAAAATAGCATCCATGCACTTAGCAAATATGTATTCAAAAGGAACTATAGAAATGTAGTGTTTATTTTTTAAATTGTAAATAATACACCGTGTATCATGTCCTCCCCTTAATTTGTTTTCTTGTATGTGTTGGACTGTTCAGCACTAAGGTAAACCCTAGACTATTGAATAGAGTTGATTTGAATATTAAGTGTAAATCTGACTTTGAGAGCCAAGTGTGAGAAATTGTCCTGAAATGAGTCCTAGCTACCAGCAACTTGAGAGATTTTTAATCTTTTGGAGACTCATGAGGGATCGTGCAGATCTTATTGTGGTAGCCTTCTTGGCTAGGCCTCTTGCAAGATTCCCTGGCCACCTCAATCCAGTGTTCCACCACCCAGGCTTGATCTGAGTTCCTCATGCTCTGGTCTACCAGGGAGGTTGTGATGACAGAGGAAACCAAGGTTTCAAACTGATTGATGGTGGTGTGGATGGTGGTGCTAGGTAGTTCTTGTACTTCATGTCCCACTGAGAACAGATGGAGTCCAGGCAGTGGTAGGGCACCACCTTTTTGAGCAGCACTTCTGTTCAAATTACACTGTGGACAGAGACATGGATTGACCAGTTATAAACATGTGACACATCTTTGTCACATGCATGTTTGTTACACAAACATGTACAATTAATCCAGTGCTAAATGGATGAACACAATCACCGCAGGGTTCACTCACTGTTTCCTTTCCCTGAAGGTGCTGGTTCCTCAGAAGATTGGTCTCCAGAAGCAGTTTTCAATTAGTGCTGTCCCTGTCCCTAGAAGCACAGAAGAGACACAGGGGCCTTGAACACATGAGCCCCACTGCAGCCTCATCACCAGCTCCTGCCTTTCCTTGGTGCCTAGGACCAAGACATAGATGACTTCACTGTCACCTGTGCCAGGATCTCAGAATCAAGGGTGAGTCATGAGAAGGCTGCCCACAGTCCTTTTATGAATGGGACAAGGATAATCCACACCAAGGTATGGTGTAGACAGGTTAGCGATGGGTGTTGGTATTCCAGCAAAGGGGACTAAGTGTTTGATTAGCAACTGGGTAGTTCTTTGAGAGGGAAAAGAGAAGTTGTGGTCACCTTAAAGAGGCCCTGGGATTAGAATGAATGTATGTGCATGTATTTTTGCCTCAGTGTGCATTTATGTGTGGGTATAATCACACATGTGCACATGAACTTCTATGACAGCATTTGTACTTATCTGCATCAGTTTGCATATGTGTAAGCGTCTCTGTGTGCACATGAATTTGTGTTCATATAAGCCATTGTGTGTCTGTATTTGTTTGTCTCTGTGTGTACACACTTTTGATTTTCTCTTGATAAAATCATGGAACTCAAGTCTATGTTAACTGGCATTCTCCAGTTTTGTCTAGAGCCCATGTATGGCTATCTAGCCCAGCCTGGATGTGAACTTTGATACTCCCAGCCTCATCCTCCCTACTTTTGCAATTATAGTTGTGCAACACAACATCAAATCTATATTCCATTCTTATTGCTTCCCTTCTTCTAAATTTCCCAACACTCATTTAGTGCATTATCTACATGAATCAACTGCCTGAAAGTGTCACAGGAAATACAGATACTAGACACCATGAAAAACTGATGACTTCCTGGGAATTGGATGCTAGGATGATCCCCCAGGGAGCCATCAGGAAGACTGGGAAGGTCCTGAGATCCCTAATGCTCTGCTCAGGGTCACATACCTGGTTTAATTAATGTAGGGGCCATCTCTTACCCCAGCTCTGTGTCCTCAATATTGGAACAGTGACTGTACCCAGACCTGTAAGGGACATTGGGGTGGGCTGTGTGAATCAGATTTCTCAACCTATCCTATGACCTAGACTGGAGGGTGGGGGTGCAACATCCTACTAGACCTTGGGGAGGGCTTGTCTGAGGAAGATTTTCAGTTGCGTGTACCACCAGAGATGCCCTCACTTTCTGGATGATGGGACCATAGAATGTTGAATCCTGATGACCAGATGCCCACTTTCCAAGCCAACTGTAGCTAGATCATTTCTGTGGAGACCCAGTAGATAAAAGGACACTCTCTTGATATCTCCCACTGTGTGTAGATTCAGGCTGCAAGGGAGCCCAGAGTGGAGGCATAGACCATAACAAGAGACATTGGGTCAGCACTTAACCAAGATGCTTCTGGAAATTTTACCAAAGGACCTCAAAGGGGACACAGAGAAGGCCAAGGCAGGCAATGGTAGGTCACCTCAACCACTCTGATCCCCCACATATAACACCAGCGTGTGTGTGTGTGTGTGTGTGTGTGTGTGTAATACTCGTAGTGTCATAGTGTATTAATTTCTTTGCTCTTTCTAATAAATTCTCATAGTACACACTATTTCACACTCATTGAGCATATCCACTCTTTAGGCATGCATAAAACTCCTTGAATCAAAATCTCTCTTTAACACTGTTGGAATGGATGGAATGCACCAGGATGTTGTGGTGTTCAGTGACTTCTGGTCTTGTTCATCATGGCTATTCAGTAGATAGAAGTTAAGGATTTAATTTACTAGTTAAGGAATTAATTTACTAGATAACAATTAGGGTATCATCTCTTGTTCAATTTGCTGTCACTGATTAGTAGAAGCTAGGTTAGTTCCCAAAGTCAGTTTGAGGAACAGCCTTGAGTTGCTCTGACTTTATGTGTTCAGTTCCATGAATGAACGGTGTAGTGTTTTCTCCCTGAGAGAATCTTTGCAGAAATGAATGTCCTTCCCAAGTGCTTCATGGTATTCCATAGTTTCTGGTGTTCCTGAAAGCTGCTGTTCACTGGAGAGATGGTAACAATTTCATTGACCAGGGAATACTAAGCATTCCTTGAATACACCTTGTGTGTTTCGGTGTATTTCTGAGATCAAAATGAATTAATTTCTTTGTCAACATGAAGTGAATTCTTGTGGTCACTTTGAGGCTCTTGCCATCCAGTGTGTGTGTTTCCATGTTTTGGTGAAGTTAGGAACACAGAAGCCTGGAAACACAACCCCCTGGTTGGCAGTGTGCTATATTTTTCCTCACATAAGGGAATATCCTCCCACATGATGTGAGATGTAGTTCTGGGAGGGAAATTCCTCATCCAATGTAGAGGGAGTTTTCCTGGCTGATGGAACTGAAAAGGCCCAGAGGTGTTTTTGTACTCACCACCAGAAACACTTCCTGTCCTCCAAAATGAGGGTTCCAGATTGGGAGTTGTTTGGAACAGAACAGAAATGTCATCCAACTTGAACCTTGAACAAGCTGATGAGGGAATCTGGAGGAGAAAAGCGATCCTCAGATCAGAAGATCTTGCCAGGAAACCGCCACACAAGAGGCTGGAGCTGGGAGGCAGCAGGGCCTTAGAGAGAGTGCTTATGCAGTCTGACCAAACAGAAAAGACTTGGTGGTGATGTTACAGTGGGCTCACAGCCCCTGGAACTTGAAGAGTCCTGAGGCAGCTACTGCCTGGCCTGTTACTATGGCAGCCCAGCCAGCCAAGAAGGAAGAAGCTGGAGGAAGGTACCCCTGTCATGTGTGGAAGACTTCTCAGTTAAGTGGTGCCTTAGGGAAATGGGGCAGGGACAGCAGGAGCATATGGGTGACATTAGCACGTCAGGATTGGGCATTCCATTCTTCACCTGCTAGCCTAAGTTACCATGCCCCATGGTTTGGAGTGTCCACAGGCCCTTTGCGCCCTTTTGGGGCCTGGATCTCACCGAGCAGAACAGGACACCCTGAATCTCACTGTGGTACACAGCCAGGGTTGATTTCAGGGGCTCAACCTGAACACCCGCTCTCACAGTGTACTGCTAGCAGAGAGGCAAGGGATGGAAGGAGGTTACTCAGAGGCCCGGGCACCTGTTGCTCTGATATCACTTCTTCTCTGGCCTGCAGGGTACATTACACCATGGCAATGAATGTCTGAAGAAATTGCCCTGGTTCACCAGTGTTTCCTGGTATTCATGAACTTTTGGTGCTGCTGAAAGGTACTTTACTTAGATGAAAGCCCAGAAATTTACTTACATCAGAATACTTAATATTCATGGGACATAGCCACAACGTGGGTTTGTGTGTTTGTGTGTGTGTGTGTGTGTGTGTGCATGTGGGTGGTTGTAAAATATTTCCTGTATCAGTGTCTGTTAGGTACTGTGCTCCACATAATGTGAGTCAGCAATGCTTCCTGGAAGTCACTTACTTTGGGTTTGGCTCAACATTGCTATTCTGAAGACCAACTGTAGCATGTTGTCTGAGGAGGAAATATTCAGCATTCATTTAATATGCCCAGTGTATGTCTGGGTATCCTGATATATGTGTCCATGTGTGTCATTGGGTTGCTAGAAATGATTTCAATTACATTGATCACTCCAGCCATAGACTCTGGAAGATTAGGGTTTCCTTCCTCATTGGCATAAAGGTGATAGTATGTCTCTTTCCAAGAACATTGGTGGAAATGATGTCTCTTCACGTGTTTTTCTACGTTTCATGCATTTTTAAGTCATGAGTTCAGGACGAGTCATGAGCCCTGGCTCCCTTGGTATGCCTGTGTTATTTAAGAATTTCTTATCAACACTCCACCAAATGCACTGGTAGGATTTTTGCAGAGGCCATAGATGCTTTCTTGCAGGGCAGGTATCAAGATGTCCCTGGGCTCCCAGTGCAAGCCCCTGAGATTGTGGAACAGTCTTGGACACCACCAGTAGTTAGCAGACGGGCCTGCCATCTACCATCTATTAGCTACCTATAGTTGTGTAACCAATTTCTCCAACATTTAGCATAATAAACCAAAAAATTAGTTTACCCATTTTCTGTGGGTCAGGAATTTGAGAACTGCCCTGTTCAGCAAAAGTTACCTAAAATATTAGAACTCAAACTAACCTTATATTTCATTTAGACCAACCTTCTTTTATATAGGAAAATCTATGCAGAGAGTTTGAATGATTACTTGTGCTGGTGCAGCTATTGTCAGAGGTGTTTAGAGCATAGAACTCTGTTCCTCACATCTGCTGTTGGGTGATGTCAGTGCTATAATATTTGTGAGGAGGTATGAGGTCATCAGAACTAACATGCACAGTATCCATTTAGCATAATAATTCAAATGGGTGTGAGTTTGTAGGAAAACTGGCCGATTAAGTATGGTTCCATAACTTCTGTCTCTGAAACTCAGTGAAATGAACACAATAATTCAAAAAGATTTTTTACATTTCTGAGTTTTAAAAAATTATTGTTGGGGTACATTGTAACATTTACAAAAGTTCTTATAATATAACATAGTTGAATTCATCCCTCCATTATTCTCCTTTATCCCCCCTCCCCCTATTTCTGGAATAGTTTCAACAGGTCTCATATTTCCATTTTCATACATGAGTATATAGTATTTACACCTTATACACCCTCAACACCATTTCCTTATATCCTCAGCCCTCCCACAAGTATCAACTCCCTAGACAAGATTTGTTTTGCCTTCTTGTTCTCCATTTTTGAAAACAAGCTATTTTTTTTGGTGTGGGGGACAGAACTGGGGCTTGAGGTCAGGGACTATACCTTGAGCCAGACCACAGCCTTTTTTTTGTGATAGGTGTTTTCTAGATAGGGTCTTATAAACTATTTGCCCAAGCTGTCTTTGAACCATGATCTTCCTTATCTCTTCCTCTTGAGGCATCGAGATTATGGTTGTGAGCCAATGGTGCTGAGCATATTTTTGTTTCATTAAAATAGCTATACAGGATGTTTCATTGTGACATTTCCATATACATGTATTATAGTATGTATTGGTTCAGTCCCTCTATTTTTTGCCTTTCTACTTTATTCCCCTTCTTATGGTAATTTCAAAAGGTTTAAAAATTCTGCATTCTTGTACATAAAGTACAACCACCATATTGACCTCCTTAACATTCTCCTTTTACTCTCTCTTCCTCTCATAAATGAGATCCCCTTAGTGAGACCTGTTGTTCATAGTATTGCTTGTATGTGTATCAGGTCTCTAGTCCATGTGTGAGAGAAAACATGTGGCCTTTGGTTTCCTTAACCTGACTAATTTCACTTAAGTTGATGTTCTCCAGTTCCATCCATTTACCTGCAAACAATAAAATTTTATTCTTATTTAAGGCTAAATAAAATTCCATTGTGTAAAAAAGCCACAATTTTTGATCCATTTATCAGTAGTGAGGCATCTTGGCTGTTTCCATATCTTAGCTGTTGTGAATAGTGCTGCAGTAAACAAGGATGTGCAGGAGGCTTTATTGTAACCTGACTTACATTCCTTCAGGTATATCCATATGAATGATAATGCTGAATCATATGGCAATCCTACTTTTAGTTTTGAGGAGCCTCCATACTGTTTTTCATACTAGCTGTACTAATTTCCATTCCCATCAACTGCATATGTGGGTTCCTTTTTTTAGACATCCTTGAAAACATTAGTTGTTTGTATTCTTGATGATAGGCATTTTACACAGGAGTGAGGTGGAATCTTGACATGGTTTGAGTTTTTACTTCCTTTATGGCCAGGGATGGTGAGTATTTCTTTATGTAGTCATTTGGACTTCTGCATTTGAAAAATCTCTGTTCAGTTCATTTATGCATTTCTTCATTGGTTCATTAATTTTGGGGGAGTTTTGTTTTTGAATATATTCTTGATATTAATTACTGTCAGATATATAGTGGGCAAAGTTTTCCTCCATTCTGTGGACTGCCTCCTCATTCTTGTGACTATTTCTTTTGTTGTTCAGAAGCATTTTAGTTTCATGTAGTCCCATTTGTCAATCCTTTCTCTTAGTTGCTAAGCCATTTGAATTTTATTTAGAAACTCATTGATTATGTCTATTAGTTCCATGGTATCTTGCACTAGACTCAGAGTTTCAGATATTATTATGGTCCTTAATCCATTTTAAGTTGATACTTGTACATGGTGAAAGACATGAGTCTAGTTTCAGTTTGAGCATTCAGACATCCATTTTCCCAAACAACATTTGTTGAAGAGGCTGTCTCTTCTTCATCATATGTATTGATGCCTTTGTCAAAAATTAGGTGGGCATAGCTGTTTTGATTTATACCTATATCTTCTATTCTGATTCACTTAATCTGCCTGTGTTTTTGTCCCAGGTACTGAGGATTTGAACTCAGGGCATCCTGCTTCCTAAGTGAGCACTTTACCACTTTCGCCATGCCCCAAGCCCATGTTGCTTTAGTTATTTTTCAGATAGGGTTCTTATGCTTTCCCTGCACTTCTGCTGACCAAGATTCTCTTACCTTGGCTCCTATATGTTGCAATTACAGGTTTTGACTATCATGCCCAAGTTGTTCTTTGAGATAGGGCCTTCATAACTTTTTGCCCAGGCTGGCTTAGAACTATGATCTTCCTATCTCTACCTCTCAAGTAGCTTGGGTTACAAGCATGAGCCATTGTGCATGACCCCAAATAGGGCCTTTTTTAATGAAGAGAATACAATCTATTACAGACTCCAAAGATAATCTTCTCATTATGACATTTGGGTGAAAACACTGAAATCTCAATTCAGGGTGCTTCATGAAGGGTATATAAATTTTGCCAAGGTAATAGGACCCAATTTCTTAAAGACCTTTTTCCTGAATTCTTAAGTTATGGAGAAGAATGAGAACTGTATTCTTAATTTAAGTGGACTGTGATAGAAAAGGAGGAGCTGATACTAATGCAAGGGCTTTGAGGTTATGGTGCTATAAGAGGAGTAGTGATCTGTTAGTACCACAGGTAGGATTGAAATAGAGAAACAGTATGTAGAAGTCAGTTTTCCAGGAACTGAACAGAATGTAAAACCTACAGGCAGAGGGAAGGAGACTACACTAAATCCCAGACTTCCAGTTAACAGGGTGATCTGCCTATCTCAATGGGTAAGAAGCCAAGTTCTAACATGGACTCACACACACTCAAACTAGAGATAAGATACACTTCCAGAACTTTTACTTCCTCTTTCCTTCCACCACCCTTCCACCTTGGAAACTTTTACATTGAGATAAAAAATCCTTTAATGTAAGTTCAGCTGCATTCAGCATATTGTGAGAACTTGGAAGCCACCACCACAGTAAATTTTAAGACACTTTCCTCTGCTCAAAACTATCACCTGTAATTCCTCCTCTTTTCAAAGAACCCTAACCAACCATTAATCTATTTTTTCTCTGTTTATTTCATTTTGGAAATGTTACATAAATGGAACAACATAAAATGTGATCTCTGTTTCCAACTTCTTTCATTTAGCATGTTTTCAAGTTTCATCCATGTTGTAGCATGTGTCAGTACTTTTTTTGGTTGAATATATCCCATAGTGTAGATATACATTTTTTGTTTTGGTGGGTTTGGGGTTTGAACCACCTGGAGCACCAGGACAACCTGTATCTGCACATCACTGGTAAACCTGTCACTCCTACCCTGCCTGCAGCCCCAGACACCACACCCCTTTCCTAGATCCAGGCTCCCTGGAGCACTCTCCTCTAACTTCTGGAGTTTCTAGCTGCCTTTGCTAGAGAGCTATAACTTTATCTTTTGTGCACATCTCTTCCTGTTGGTGGGCCCCAGGGTCACATTTCTAAATTGCAGGCATCACAAGTGCAGTTCTGCCCTGCACATTTTCCTGACTTGGGCATCCATGCTCCATTCTCCCTCATGTGCCTCTGAGACAACAATCTGCTCACTCTCCATCCTCCATGGTTCATTCCCCAGGGTGCAAACATGCTGAATCCAAAGCTACCCTCTATGTGGGTGGCCAAAGCCCCGCTGCCCCATGGGAATGAATCCCATACGTCCCAGGCCAGGTTTGGAAATGGGAATCCCCTTGCCTTGTCCTTCTTCTTTCCCCAGCACACACATTGTGCTCTCTGGATAATTCCTGAGGAATCTGTGTCCTACCCCATCCCTCCACACACCTGCTCCATGAAGGAAGGGGACCCATTGTTGCCATTTGCACCATTAGCATGCTGAATGCCTGGAGTTGTCACTTGTGAGAAATGCCAGCCAGACAGCCAGAGTAGATAGAAAAACAACCCAAGTTAGTGGTTTGATTAGGGCTGGTTGTGCAGTTCTTGAAGTCCAATTAATCCAGTTTGGCAGCTGTTGGGTTTGCCAGGATTGGTGCAGATGTGTGAATTCTGTGGAGTGATGTATGTGGAAATGCTTTGTCAACCTGTAGCTACCTGCCACGTAAAAGGAAATTGCAGTTTTCTGTAGATTGTGTGGGATCGTGTTTTCTGCCTCTAGACTTTGATAAACCAGGAAGGCTGGAGCGGTGAGAATGTTAATTTAGGAAGGGGTTGCACAAACACAGAAACTTAGTAGACAGTATACTCTGGGTTTATGACAGTCTGAAAAGTAAGGACCCTTTAAAAAGAAGGTAAAAGTAGAGAGAGGAGAATTGAGGAAGGATGAGGACAAGGACAGGTTGGCCCTACATTCCTGTCCCTGGAAGGCACATGCCCAGGGTACAAGGTACAGGGGTGGCATTGCAGGATTTGAAGCCAGTTTGCTAAGGTGAGAATCTTGGTCTTTCCATGGATGGGTGGTGATTGGGTTACATATTCCTTCTGCTTTCTGTTACTTGTTTCCTCTTAAAGAGATCTTTGTTTAATGACATTTAATTTAATACAAGTAATGTACTGATGTGGCATATAACACATACTCTGAATGTACACAGAAGTATGTAGAGATAAGTTGGTCTAGCAGCCACTAGGTACATCCTTCCCTAGACACAACTAATGTCAGTTTCTTCTGACTCTTTGCAGAAATGGACTAGAAAGCAAACATATATCTGTTCCAGGCCCAACTAAGCAGGATAAAATAAAGTATGTAGGATAGTTGGTGTCTCTTTCATGTTTGTCTGTCTGTGCACATTTTAATCTTTAAAAGAAATGAGAGAAAAGTCTTAATTTTAGTGTATTACTATATACATAACATATATGAATAAATGCAATTAATAATTTACTATAAGGATGGACTGCGTAGCTCAAGCTGTAAGAGCACCTGCCTAGCAAGCCAAAGTGAGACCCTGAGTTCAAGTCTCAGTGCTGCCAAAAGAAAATTACTGAAAATCCTATCTCTACTGAAAGTACTAAAAGTGAAAGGTCTACATTTCAGTTAATCTATATCTTTAATTTGAAACTCAAAGTATTCTAGAGGATGGAATTTAAAATGAGATGCCTTATTTATTCTTGGTAAGAAGTAATTATATTTAAGCACTACTGGTTCATTCCTGTAATCCTAGCTACTTCTAAGACTTAGACTGAGATGATAGAAGTTCAAGGCCAGCCCAGGAAAAAAGTGCATGAGACCCTATCTCCACAATAAGCAGAGTAAAATGGACTGGAAGTGTTTCTCTGGGTAGAGTACCTGCTTTGCAAGTATGAAGCCCACAGTTCAAATCCTAGTCCTACAAAAATCAAAGAAGTTATTACAGCACATCTTTTTTTTTTGTATACTTTTAAGCCAAATATCATCTCCTAAATTCAAGGCACTGAAAATTAAGATTACTCAGCACTACAGGATCAGTGTTGTCAGCAAATACAGTTTCCAAGAAGGGAGCAAGTCTATGACTAAGAAAGACATATTACTAGAATCTCACATGAAGTGGTTGAGGCTCACATGATCATGCCAGAATCATGTTTTCCAGGAATAATGAGAGTCTGTGGTGCTTTCTGATGATTTTGCTGTCAGGTCTGTGTGAAGATATTGGATGATACATGTTTTCAAAAGTGGGATTGATTAACATGTAAGGAAGTAGGCCTCTTCAGGGATCCACTTTTGGAGGACGTTCTCCTACAAAATACAAAACATTAATGAGTTTTCAAAGTTCTATTTATATTGTGTCATAACATTATGATATATGCATTATATTATAATGTATATAACAAAACAACATCTATTATATGCCTCTGGTGACTTCTCCAGTGAAATTACTTATTTATAAAGTATCTGCCAGTTCTAGATAAAAGACAGTTCTTTACCACATTGGCTTTTTATCTTTTGGTTTAATGAACCATCTTAATTTATGAAATATAATAAGAATCCTGATTCAATTTTTCCACCATTCCAGCATATTTCACACACATTCATGCATTATTAGACTTTATTTTATTTTTGAGCAATTTTCAGTCTTTATGTTCAATAACAAATAGAAATGGGAAATTGTGACTTCACTTTGTCCTAACATAATGCCAGATATCTTCAGGAAAAGGAATAGGTGGTGGGGTTATAGACAACAATCTATAAGATACAATCTCCTTCAGAATTACCTCTAGGTGACAAAAGTTACCATAATCCATAGAGAATCAGTAAAATTTCTAGGTAGTTAAAACACTTTTTGTTACAAGTAGAACAACACAGAATTTGCTTTAAATCAGAGGAAAACTTGTTACTGAGGTTCAAAGGTGAGTCACAGAACTCTGGGGCTGCAAGGCAACTTGGAGTTGGTCATGAACTGGAAGAAAAGGGTAAGTTGCATCAAGAACATTTTTTCTTTTGTGGACTGTTCGTTAGGGTTCACTTTCTCAGAAAATGTTTCATACCTGCCATGTTTACAAGCTACCCAGACTGATGTTGGAGAGAAAGAGTGGAGGACTGTGGAGGAGTTTTAACAATCAAGTATATGCTATGTTCCTTGATGTGAATACCAGTCAGTCACTTTCAGCAGATCCATGGGCTCATGAACAAAGTGGCCATGCTGGCAGGATAGAGTTTATACAGTGGCTCAGCAAAATGGACTTTCATTCATCTAGGCCAACATGGGTATAGTCACTGTTTGAATGTCCAAACTGACAAGAGGAGAAACCAGCATTGAACCCCTGACAAAGCACAATTCCCTGGAGTGACTGGTTCACTACCTGGTGGTAAGTTGATGATGGAAGTAGCAGTGTTGTTACTGAAAAGGAAACTTCCTCTGCATAAAAATTTGCCTTCTGGAACCCTCATACACTGCTGGTGGGAATGCAAGCTAGTGCAACCACTCAGGAAAACAATATGGAGCCTTCTTAAAAAACTAAATATAGATCTGCCATATGATCCTACAATCCCACTGCTAGGGATATACCCAAAGGAACATGACTCAGGTTACTTGAGAGGCACCTGCACACCTATGTTTATTGCAGCACTATTCACAATAGCCAAGTTATGGAAACAGCCAAGATGCTTCACTACTGAAGAATGGATCAAGAAAATGTGGTATTTATGCACAATGGAATTTTACTCAGCCATGAAGAAGAATGAAATCTTATCATACACAAGTAATGGATGGAATTTGAGAACATCATCCTGAGTGAAGTTAGCCAGACTCAGAATTCCAAAACTTGTATGTTCTCTCTTATATGCAGAATTTAGACCTATGGCAAATACAGCAATGTGGTTGGACTTAGGTCACATGACAAAGGGAGAGCACATACGGGAGGTATGGTGATATGTAAGAAACTCAAAACTTGAAAGTATTTGGTGTCCCTACTGGAGAGAAGCTAATACAGTAACCTTAAAGCAACAGAGGTCAACATGGGAAGGTGAACGGGAAGTAGTGAAGAAGTCAGGTAGACATAAATCAATTTGGGTTGTGATACACTTAGGCATGGAAGCAATACTAGGGATCTCTCTGTATAGCTATCCTTATCTCAACTAGCAAAAATGCTATGTCTTTCTTATTATTACTTATGTCTTTTCTTCAACAAAATTGGAGAAAAGGGCAGAACAAGTTCTGCCTGGAAGTGAGCGGGGGTGGCTAGGATAGGGAGTGGGCAGGGAGCAGGGGGAAGAAAGGACCCAAACAATGTGTGCACATATGAATATATCAATAAAGAAAAAAATTTGCCTTCCCTACGGACACTACTTCTTCCCAAGCTATATCTGTGGACATAACACAGTGAGTTTCCTATCCTTATGGTATTCTGCACAGCATGGTTACTGGTCGAGGAACTCCCTTACCAGCAAATGAATTGTGGCAACAGCCTGTGCTCATGGAGTTTGCCATATTTCCAGGTTCCTCACCATCTTGCATACAGTAATGGCCTTTTGAAAACTCAGAGACAGCTGGGCGCCAATGCTCGTATCTGTAATCCTAGTCAGTAGGCAGAGATCAGGAAGACTGAGGTTCAAAGTGTTGCCAGACCACTACTTTAGAAGACTCTATCTCAAAAATAGGCAACAGCAAAAAGGGCTGTCAAAGTGGCTCAAGTGGTAAGGTGCCTGCCTAGCAAGCATGAGACCCGATTTCAAACTGCAGTACCACTAAAAAAAGAAAGAAAGAAAAAAAAGCAGAGTCAGAACTTTGCTGGATAGGGAAAAAGTTCTCCAGGAGATTGTCTGTTTCCAATACATGGTGGTTTGTCTCCCATTGCCAAGGCTTAAGGAATGGAAATGGAAATTCTACCTCTCCCTATTACCCCTTGTCATCTAGTGACAAAGTTTTTGCTGCTTGTTCTCTTGACGCTGTGCTCTGCTGGTTTAGAGGTCTTAGGTGTTGGTTGTTGTTTTGTGTTTTTTGTCTATACTAGAGATTGAACTCAAGGTTTCTACAACTTAACCCAGGCTCTTGGTCCTTATAGTTCATTTGTTTTTCAGAAAAGGTCTAATTGTTTTCTCAGGCCAGCTCTGTTCCTCTACCTCCTGAGTCACTGGGACCACAGGCATGTACCACCAACCCAGCTTTCTTTGCTTAGTATTTCTTTTTCTTAACTGGGGTTGGAACTCAGGACTTCACACTTGCTAGGCAGGCACTCTATCAGCTGAACAATATCTCCATTCCTTCTTGCTGTGGTTATTTTTGAGATAAGTATTTTTGCTCAGGCCAGCCTAGACTATGATATTCCTCTTTTAAGGTTCCCACTATCCCTGGGATGACAGTTGTAAGCCACCATATCCAGCATTTTTCCTTAAGATATTGTCTCACAAACTTTCTTGCCTTGGCTGTCCTGCAGCCAGAATTCTCATAATCTCAGCCTCTCCCAATCAGCCTCTGTAGAATTACAAGTGTAAGTCACCAGCACCTGGCTTCCAGCTTGTTTTTGAGACAGGTCTCAATACACTTTGCCCAGGTTGGCCTCAAACCACAGTCATCCTACTTCCACTGCCTTGGTAGTTGCCCTACAGGTCTTTGTTTTTTTGTTGTTGTTGTTCTACTGAAGGTTGTAGTTAGTGCCTTGCATGGCTAGGCAGATGTTCAACCACTTGAACCACAAGAATTATTTTTATGTTGATTAGGGTTTTGTTTGCCTTTTTTTTTTTGGTGGTACCAAGGATGAACCTGATAAGGACTTTGAAAGTTGATAGGCAGATGCTCTACCACTTGAGCCAAGCCTCTGACCTGCTTTAGTTTTTGAGATAGGGTCTCCCTTTTTTCCCAGGCCAGCCTGAACCTCTGTCCTTCTATTTGTGACTCCTCATATAGCATGAGAAGACAGATGCATGCCATTGGTTGAAATGGGACCTTGCTAAACTTTTGCCCAGGCTGGCCTTGAACTGCAATCCTCATGATCTCCACATCACTAATAGTTAGGATTCCAGGTGTGAGCCACCATGCCCAGCCTTGAGTCTTAGTTCCAAAAGAAGGAATTTTTCTACCAGGTGATATCACAGTGATTCCATTGAACTGGAAGTTGCCATCCTGGTCAAATAGTTCATGTGACTTTGTGTCCACAATAACCAGAGAAAAATAGACTGGAGTTATGGCTCAATCGTAGAATGCCTGCTTTGCAAGTTTAAAGTCCTGAGTTCAAACCTATGTACCCCCTCTCATATACACACAAATGAATGTGTGCTTTTTGGTTACTTTCAGCCATTGATACATTGAAAGCATATTTCTTATTTATAATAACAGGATAGAAATGTTAAAAGTACACATTCACATTTCCTTGATCATAGGATCTGAGGACATTCTATTAGTTGGGTCCACTAATGGAAATGAAATTGCACTGTAGGTTAAACAGGGAAATCTTAGTATCATCAAGTTCTAATCTTTCATAAAAAGTGTTACCAGAAAGTACAAGGAAATGCTGCCTGAGGGTGAATTCCCAAAGAAGACAGAGTTGGAAATGTCCCTTACCCAAATCTGACTTCCTTCTTCAGTAGAGCAGTGAAGACCCAAGAGTTTCCTGCTTACCCTGGCTGGATCTGGTCTGCAGCCAATGGGAAGGCAGAATGCGACCTATCAGTGTGCATGTGGGGCACAGATGTGGGCAGCAAGTGGTGTGAGCATGCAGAGGGAGTTTTGAGGGGTGCAGAAAAGCCATGCAATTACCTACAGGAAATGTGGCTCATTGTGAACCTGGGGGTACACAGCGGGTGATCAGGGCAGTTATGTCTAGACAAGGCCAGGGCTGTGGTGTTGCTGGGCAAAATTGTCCTGGGTATGTGCTGTAGATAGATCCCCACAGTGTCTTCACACTTAAGCCATTTAAAAGACCTATTTCTCTTTTTTATTTTTTTATTTTATTTTTTTCAGTGGTAGTTCTGTGGTTTGAATTTAGGACCTTTTACTTGCTAGGCAGGTGCTTTGCTATTTGAACCAGTTTGCATGCTACCCCTCAGAGGAGTCTTTTACATGAAGGTATTGAGAAGCCTTTGCCCATTATACAACCTCTTGCCAGTGGCTCACACCTGTAATCTAGTCAAGAGTATTAGGAGACTGAGATCAGAAGGATCTAGGTTCAAAGCCAGCCTTGGGCAAATAGTTCCAAAATAACCAGACAAAACAGACTTGTGGTGTGAATCAGGCAGTGGAGTGCTTGCTTTGCAAGCTGAAGTCCTGAGTTCAGATCTCAACCACTTCCCCACTACCAGAAACAGGTATTGCAGTGTTTAAAAAAAAAAGAAAGTAAGAAAACTGGCTTTTTGAGGAGGTGTTGGGGATCAAACCCAGGGCCTCATACATGCCAGGGAAATGTTCTACCACTGAGTTGGACTTTCAGCTCAACTTCTTAATTTTTATAAATTTATTTATTTATTTATTTATTTATTGGTAGCACTGGGGATTGAACTCAGGGTGCTTTTACAGCTTGAGGCACTCCACCAGACCAAGTACATTTTATTTTTCTAATTAAAGGAAAATAACATAAGTTCCCATACTTTCATACCTCAATACCATGGTTATGAATATACCATGTCCTTTAATGAGAAATTTTCCTTAATCATTTAAAACCTAACACAAAGAATTTCTTCATAGCTCTTTAAGCAGGAGTTGCCTGCCTCCTGGGACCTCTGTGTACTCTTGTTATTATAGTCAAGGTTTCTGGGTAGTACTGTATAGTTAGTTGAAGAATTTGATGACTATTCTTCATATTGTCTACATTCTCTGCCCTTAGCACAATTCCTTGTGATGAGTACACCTTACTAAACTTTATGTGAACTGTTTATGTTACATCTTAGATAAGAAAGCTTGAACTCAGCTCAGTGATTCTCACAGAATGTTATTGAGTTCATGTCTTTGACACCCACCAGGTTAGATGCTTCCAAGTCATAGTCCCTCTCTTCCAGAGATTTCAGGACCATCTAGGTGCTTTTGATGAAAGTAAGCATGTCTTAGGAATGCCAGGAAAGGAAAGGGTCTTGGAGGTGAAGTCTTTACTCACTGTGAAAGGAGTTGACTGGTGAATTGAGGGGCTGATTGGATGCTCTGTACAGACTAGCCTGGGCAAGTGCACAAAGGCATGGCTAAGTGTGACTCATTCAGAACATGTAGGTCCCTGCCTCTGGCTCAAGCCTGGGAGCCACTAGGTAATTTGTGGGAACCACAGATGTGAGCCTGACTTTGTTGCACTGTGTCATGTGCTATAACAGTCTCCCATGTGCAAGCTCTGTTTATCATTTAACACTTTATAAACTGTGAGTTTCACACCAATAATAACTCAGACATTGCCACAATAAAGATATGAAATCACAAAGGAAATAGGTGAGTTAGAAAACCAATCAACACATGCTCGTGATTAGGAGGGTGTAGCCAAATCTTTTAAACTCTGTTAAATCTAGTTTATATTTACATAATATGTATGCATAGTCATATATAGCTATATATAATTCATAGATAAATTTATATAAATAAGTATATATTTACATATAATATCTATATAATTACATAGTATACACTTTTATAGTATTAAAGTTTTATATTGCCAAGTATAAAATATTAGTTTCTCATAAAATTTTTCTAAAGGTCTCTCCCCATAAAGCATGAAATTTGAGATTGGTCTGAGAACTATCTTACTTGAAAATTAAGGCACTAAAAATATATTATACAGTTATAATTTAAAATTCATGCTATTCATTTTTCTTTTTTAGTAGTACTGGGGTTTGAAGTCAGGGCCTTGTGCTTTGCTATCAGGTGCTCTACCACTTGAGGACACCACCAGGAGTCTGTGTTAGTTACTTTTCAAATACGATTTTGTTTATGCCCTGCTCCTTGGACCAATATTCTCCTATTAATATTTCCCATGTAATTGAAATTACATAACCATATCACCATACCTAGCTGTTGGTTGAGATGGGGTCTTGGGAAATTTTTGCCTAAGCTGGCCTTGAACTGAATTCCTCCCAATCTCTGCCACCTGAGTAGCTAGAATTATATGCATGGACAATTATGTCCAACTATGGTACCAATTTTATAAAGACAAAAGATAAGAATATATAAATGTCAGGGAGTAATTGGTATGTACAAATTTAAAAAACAGGTGTTTATTAATAAGAACTCAAAGTGTAAAAATTAGATTGTGCTTGACAGGAAAGACTATTTGGTTCTAAGATGTAGCAGCTTCTATACCTGGATTCTTGAAAATTCTGCAATACCAACAACTTACTTAGACATAAGGAGATAATCTGCATTTCTGCACATTTAGGTTAGATACAGAACTATATAAAACATTTAATCTTTTATTCACATCTTTAAGTTAAGGAAACTTGTATTTGTTTTGTGGTAAAGTAGATGTCCTTTGTTATATAAACATGAAAGAAATAGAAGAGTTGGAGCTAAGAGGGGAAATAAAAGGTATTTGGACATATTAGAATCCAGTCAAGTCTCTTGACATTTATGTATATATGATTTCATACATAGTTCCTGGCTCATAACTCCATCTCCAAAGCAGTTCATAAAAACTAAAAGTATACTCTTCCCCTACCCTTCTGTTTTGTTTTGTATCTGGCCATAAAGATATTCTCTGACCTGCCATATTTGATAGTATGTTATGAAACCCCCATTTCAGATGTCCTGAGGAAGGCAGGCCATATAGAGAAGCTCAGGCATCTGAGTAGACTGGCCTTGGTGGGTTCCCCATTCATCCATCAAGAATTTGATCATACTATGTCCAATCACATTTCTACATGTTGTCATTGTGTATGCAATGAAGTGTCTGTAAAAATCCAAAAGGACATGTGGATAGTCCAGACAGCTGACCACATGGATATTATTGGAGATCACACACCCAGAAAGGCCATGGAAGCTCTGTACCACTTTATTTGTGGGCCCAGAAGGAGAAGACAGGTTTGTGACTAACATGTAACAGTCTGTGCCACAACTGTTACTAAGTGAGAGACTCAACAGAGTGTAAAAGGACAGTTAAAATGGAAGTGATACTAATGTGAAATGTCTATAGCTGTCATTTTTCTGTGGTAGATGATCCTGGTCTATTTTCACTTCTTAGTTAAGCAGTGAACAGTGCTACTGGCATTTTCTAGGTACAGAAGTTAAGGATGATGCAAACCACCCCAAACTGCAGTAGACAAAGGAATAAATGGGCCAAAGCACCCCCATGAAAGGCCAAGAAGATAATGTTTGAAGGAAGAAAAAAAAGGCCAATAGAAAGTGAGATACTGTGTTTTAAACTTAAAAATAGAGAAAGTAAGATGTGGCACCACAGAGGCTTTATCTTAATTAAATTAATTATCTTTGTTTTTTTTTAGACAGTGTCTCATGATGCAACTCAGGCTGGCCTCAAACTCATGATCCTCATGCAACAGCCTCCTGAGTGCTGGATTTACAGGTGTGTACCACCATGGCTAGCTGAGAATGTTTTATAGAATTACTAATGTAATCTCAATATCTAATGGAGTATCAAATGATTTCATCTAAAGTCAATTCTCACTATTTCAGAGCACAGCCCTCACATAAAGTGAATCTACTCTCAGGAAGCCACTGGAGCCTTTGGAAGGCTTGGAAGTGTTTTTGGTTTCCAAGGAGACCAGGCTCAACAAGGTGAAGCCATCATTTTTTGGTCCAGGTAAGCTCAAGTCCCAGGTCCTGCTATTAACTTCAGGTGTCTTTTGCAATTCCAGAGGCCAGCCATTTTCTCCAAAAGTTGGCACCATGTCAAAATGGGTGGATAGTTCTAATAGGATGCAGTGCTTTTGTAGGGTTGTCTTCTGTCTTCAGAGTCTTCTGTGTCTTTTAAGGTCTGTGAATTTGATGAATGTGTCCATCAATCTATACCTGAATAAGTGTGGTGGTTTGGGATAGGGAAGGTCAGCTGTTAGTGATTAGTGTATGACTATTAGTCTTAAAAAGCTCATTGGAGGCTGAGGTGCAGCTCAGCAGGAGAGCATAGTCTTAGCATTGTAAGCTCTGGGTTCAATACTCAGCACCAAAAATAAAATACATACATAAATAGCTCAGTGGAGGTAAACATTTTTGAAAAGAGGATAATCATCAAGCACTTTCTTTTTGTCAATGAAAGAATCTTATCTATTTATTTTACTTAAGCCTAACAAAATGGTGAGACTTGCATAGTCTCAGAAAGGAAGACAGTTGCAGGGACAGCTAATTCAGTAAGAATTTCTCAGTCAGGCACAGAGGCTCAGGCCACCTAAGTAGCTAGAGATCAGGAGGATCAAGGTTCTAGGCCAGTCTGGTCAAAAAAGCCCATAAGACCCCATCTTATCAACAGCTTGGAGTGCAGATGTGTACCTGTCATCCTACCTATGCATGGAAGCACAAATAGGAACATTATGGTCTATGTCAGCTTAAGCATAAAGTGAGACCCTATCTCAAAAATAAGCAATAAAAATGCGCTGATGGACTGGCTTAAGAGATAGAGCAGTTGTCTAGCAAATGCAAAGTGCAAGGTTGTGAGTTCACACTGCAGTACCACCAAAAAACTGCCATAGGCCACATACTTTTCATGACTTTATTATCAGTTTGGGGCACCTGATGTCATGTGGCTCCAGTTTGCTCAGTGTGAAGGGTTGAATCACTACCATGTTCAAGTATTGAAGTAAGGAAGAAACACCACATAAAGCAATGCCAGAAAGCCTAAATCACTATGATTTTTCCTTCCTATTGTTTTTTGTTTGTTTGTTTTTTCATGGACTGGGGTTTGAACTCAGGGCCTTCTACTTGCCAGACAATCACCCTACTACATAAGCCCAAATCCTGATTTTTAAAGGAAGCATTATGAATTTTTGTCTTTATTGCAGCTACAGTCTTCCTTTCCCTACCTCTCATGAATTTATAGCAGTTAGATTAGTTTAAAAAGAAGCCATTTGGAACTGGGGTTATAGCTCAGTGGCAGAACATATACTTCCTGGGTTCAGTCCCCAGCACCGAAAACTAAAGTCCTATAAAATTGCCCCAAATGCCATTGAACTACTTGAGGTTTTATTTGTTTGTTGGTTTTTTGGGGGTCAAACTAGGGCCTCACACATGCTAAGGATGTGTTTTAGCTCTGAGCTACACCCCTGCCCTGAGATGCATTTTTCTGTTTAGTTTTGTTTTTCTTTTTTTGCAGCACTAAATGTTGAACCCAGGGTCTTGTTCACATGTTATTCAGATGCGTTATTACTGACTTACACACTCAGCACTCAGAGCCATATACTTTTATTTTGGCAGTATTAGGTTTGCACTCATGGCCTTTTGTGCTAGGCAGGTGCTCTACCACATGAGCCACTACTCCAACCCCAGAGACATAGTTTCGTATGAGGAATTTCCATCCTGAGGCATTTTGAGGACATTTGAGACCTCCCTCTCCATGTCTCTTAATCTCTTGACCACACCTTCAATGGAGTAAGAGAGAAGAGATCACTATTTGTATGCCAAAAAGATGACCTGATGCTACCCAGTACGTGTGATTTCAAACATAGATCTACAACATGGATAACTTAGTATTACCTTTTGATTTCTTGATAATGAGTCAATTTAGGATAATAAACCTAGGATTACTAGAGATGGCAGATGAGCACAATGTAGAAAGCATGCCATTGAATCTAACAGTAAGTTAAAATTCTGGTCTTTAGTCCAACAACCTAAGTAAGCAGCATCCAGACTGTAGTTATGAATTATTTGAGCTGATGTAAGAATTGTGGACATCTGTGTGTATTGTAACTGATTGTACTAATGCCTTATTTTGAAACCTCTTTTAGTCTGTAGTTATAAACAGCTTATTAAATCAGCGTTTTGGGGTGATTATTGTGTATGTGGTGGTGGGGCTCAAATCCACAGCTCCAAGCAAGCTAGGCAAGCATTTTAGCACAGGGCTCTACCCCAAATCCAGAGAGTGATTTTTTAAAAGCAGGTGCTTTTGTACATGATGATATATATTTAAGAAACAAGTGACTTTATAGCTTGATATCTGTGTTAATTCTGTGTTCTGCCTGCTTGGTAGGACATTCTATTTAATTACATTTAATGAAACCTAATGGATGTTTATAAGTTAAGAATTCTTCCCCCAGATCTCACAAAATATTATGTATCACATTTATTTAACCATATCCTTGACACACTTTATTGCCATAATACAAAATTATGCTGGCACTATATAGTGAGAATAATGTACTTCTGGTGATTAGCTTTTCCATTTGTACTAATTAAAAGTTGAAAAGCTTTTTTGATGTCAGTAATCAGTAAATCTGAATAATCCCACTATGCAAACCTCAGCCTTTTATTCCTAGCTCTTCCAGGTAACAACATCCATCTCCTACACCACAATAGGAGTGGGTTGGATCACAAATCCATAAACTCAGTTTCACAGTTCACAGGCATTCAGCAGGTAAATCAGTCTTGAAGAGTTCATCCCTTTCTCCCTCCTTCCCTTCTTTCCTTCCTTCCCTGGCTTCTCTCTCTTTCTCTCTCCTCCCCTACCTCCTTCTCTTCCTTTCCTCCCTCTCCTCCTTCTCCCTCTCTCTTTGTTTTTTGCAGTACTGAGACATGAACTCATTGCCTTGCACTTACTAGGCACTCTGCCACTTAAGCCATGCCCCCAGCCCTTTTTGCTTTAGTCAATTTTCCAATAAGTTCTCATTTTTTTGCCCAATTCAGCCTGGACAAGGATTCTCATAATGTGCCACCACTCCCAGCTTTTATTTGTTGAAGTGGGATCTTACCTACTTTTTGCCTGGGCTAACTTCCAACTGTGATCCTCACGATAGTCATCTCCTGAGTAGCTGGAATTACAAGTGTGAGCCATCACACCTGGATAATTTTGCTCATTTTAATTTTCAATGCCAAGTTTTTTGTGGTGTGGAAATTTAATCCAGGGACTCACATGTGCTAGACAAATACTCTAGTTCTGAGATACATCCCTGGCATTTTTCCAGGTATTTTATTTTTTCTTTATTGCATATATTAATTGTACAGAGAGGTTTTGTTGTGATATTTCCATACATGCATATAATGTTCTTTGATCATATTCACACCCTTATCCTCTCTTATCCTCCTCTCCCCCTGAAAACACTGCAACTGGTGGTGGACAATGAGCACCTGGAGGTGAGAGAGTTGCAGTTCAAGAACAGAACCTGGCACACAACAGGATACCATACTGTTTGCCATGAGCAAGGCCTGTGTGGGCATGGTGGTCATCCTTGACCTCCTGGGCTTGATGGCCAACAAATCCCTGACCTTGAACCCCTGTACAGCAGCTGCAGGAGAAGGAGTTCCACATCTATAAGGAGGACCTTGCTTTATTCTGGCCCATCATCCTGGCATCTCACTGCCAGAAGTATGATGCTACTGAAGGGCATCAGGATACAGCGACCTCATGATTACTTCTGCAAGTGCAGTGACTACTGAGGAGCAGAGGCACAATTCCCACTGGATCACCAATGGCTACAAGGGACTGCAAGCCTTGTGTATCTGTCCTTGTCCAGCTAGGACCTGGTCCTCACCATCCTGGAGATCAGCAAGGAACTTGCCAACATAAAGGGCTGCACTCCCCTTAGGGCACTAACCCACATCACCAGGCTTGGAACCCTCGCTAAGTTGCTCTGGAATCAGTTTTGCTGAGTGGATTTTAAAGCATGTTCAGAGCCAATTTGATGATTCCCCTGCTTCCACTGCTCCTCTGCTTCAACAAAAAATAATGTGATAAATTCGCTTTGGGAATGTGTATCTTCTGGATCATAGAGCTGTAATTATGGTGTCACTGTGTTCTGAGTGACACTTCTTTTAAAAAAGAGAGATTTGGGGTGACTTTCCAAATTCTTTGGCCTGGTCTGTAGTTATTTTGTCCTTATTGTTACATAAAAGTGTATTATTTTTGTTTGTTTTATTCCCCTGAATGGGTACATTGTTCCTGGAGGTTCTGCCATTCCAGGTACACACTGGAGTGGACACCCCTATTCCACATTCCTTTGATATTGCTAGTTTGGAGGGCCCTATTCATTGGCCCAAGCATCTGTATATCCATGTAGAGGCAAGCCAACTGATCAATATAAAATGCTATTAAAATTTATCCATTAATGTGAGAAATGTCCTTCTTGAAATCGCGAACTGTATGCTCAGAGTGGTGCACCATAAATGTCAGGTGTCGGTGTATATGTAGGAGACAGTATCTGACCTTTTTTATGTGTATGTGTATGTATGTGAGTTTGTGAATATGTGAGAGTGTGTTATGTGTATTAGTGTGTTTGAAAGTGTATGTGTGTGAGTGTGTTTGTGTGTGAGTGTGTCATTGTGTGGAGTGTGTTAGTGTACTGTGTGAAGGTGAGGGTGTGTGTTTTTTTTGTGTGAGTCTGTGTATGTGTGTGTAAGTGAGTGCTCACGTTTGTGAGTTTGTGTTGTCCTTTGTTAACTTATTTATGTCTTACATATAAGATACTCCCATTATCTCTTTGACAGAATTTAAAAGCTGTTAAAATAATTTTGGGGCAGCTGTATGGGAGGAAGCAGAAAGTGTGCCTCCTAAAGTAAAATCTTGGAGAGATGCTGGAGACACACCTTACAGGAAAAAACACTGAGAAGATGCAAAACTTTGACTCCTCCACAACTCCAGCCTGTACAGAGCATCTCCACTTCACATTAAACAGAGAAACCAGGAGAGATACCATGCTGCCTCCAGATGCCAGTGCCCAGATGGCTTGGGAAGATGTGGACCACAAGGTGAATTAAATGGTACACAGTACTCCCACAGACAACCCTGGGCCAGATCAGCATAGCCCCCTGGACAGACTGACCCCCACCCAGGGAAAAAAAGAGAAACTGAGTAATAAGCAATAACAACAAAAAAGACACATAGCAAAGAAGGTGGGGTGCCCTGAGTAGTGAAGTGGGGGGGAGGGGAATCCCTCACAGAACTGTAAATATACAAGCCAGGCTGGAGAAGGCAGGAGTGGTGGCACACACCCAGAAACCAGGAGCAGGAAAGCTTGTAAAAGTGGCAGAGGGAGGAAAATGCCACCAGACGGGGGAAGACCCACATCCCATGTAAACAGTAAACAAACAAGCCGGGCCAGAGAAGGCAGGAGCAGCAGCACACGCCCAGCAATCAGGAGTGGGAAAGCTTGTAAAAGTGGTGGTGGGAGGAAAACTCCACAGGAGAGAGGAGAAGACCCCCTTCCCATGTAAGCTGTAAATAAACACGCCAGCCTGAGAAAGTAGGTGCAGTGTCACATCCCCCAGTGTGCTTGGAAAGGGGAAAGCTTGTGCAATTCTGTTTCACTCTTTTTTCTGAGGTTTTCCATATCCTGGGTCATTTACTCTTTAATGTTGTCTTTTTTTATCCTCAGTTCATTTATCTATTAATCGTGTTCTTTGTTTCACTTTGGTGTTTATACAGTGCTTCTATGGTTTCCTTTATTTCTTCTTTTGCTTTCTTAAATTCTCTATTTTTATTGTCTTGGAATTTCTTGAGTGTCTTCTGCACATTTTGGTTGACCATATCCAGTATCATCTGTATCATGCACAGGGGAGCTCTTAGTAAACAAAGCCTGCGGGGCCAGGTGAGTGCTGAGCTCACCCCTGAGATCTGCATAAATAAAGCCTCCAGCAACAGCAGGCTGTCAGCAGCAGGCAGGCAAGCCATAGCTGCAGATAGCCATTCACAAAACTGTCTTCAGATTCTTTTTTTTTTCTTTTCTCTCTCCCTACCTTTGATGAGACAACAACTGAACTACACCTGCATGCTGAAAAACTTACTGAAATTCTATTGCATTTGAACTTGGGACACTTTGTGGGTTTTTTTGTTTTGTGTGATTTTGTTTTATTTTATTTTTCCCCTTTGATGAGACAACCACAGAACTACTTCTGGTGCACCATCTCCAGGATTGGAGACTGAGGAATGAACACCAAAATTATTAAGACTAAAACTTTATTGCATTTGAACTTGGAGATTTAAAAAATGTATATATATATATATATATATTCATTTATTTGTTTTTTATTTTTTATTTTCAATCCTCTCTCTATCTCTCTAATGCCTTTTCAGCTTACAGTTGAATAGTACACTGTCTCTCCCTGTTTACATCTTTGAAAAATTTTTTGTTTGCTTCTTTATTTTCTTTTTTCTACTTGTTTATTTGTTTTTCCCTTTTTCTTTAACTTCTTTGCTTTCCGTTTCCTCTCACCCTTCCATTCTAAATATCACTTGTGCTATTATTACAAGCTAGAAAATGCTTAATTGCACACAGTACAGGGACAATAACAACACAAAGGGCAATGATAGGAAGACACAAAAAAAAAGGGAAAACAGTTTCCCCACAGCAAAACATTAGTACAGGAACCACAGGGAAATAAAGAAAACAGATACTCAGATTCAGACTCCAACAAAATGAAGATAACTATGCCAAAGAACCCAATGAAGCCCAGAAGAATAATCTAAAAGAAGAAATACTACAGGTACTCAATGAGAATTTGATACAGATGATACTGGATATAGTCAACCAAAATGTACAGAAGATGCTCAAGAAATTCCAAGACAATAAAAATAGAGAATTTAAGAAAGCAAAAGAAGAAATAAAGGGAACCATAGAAGCACTGTATAAACACCAAAGTGAAATAAAGAACATGATTAATAGATAAATGAACTGAGGATAAAAAAAGACAACATTAAAGAGTAAATGACCCAGGATATGGAAAACCTCAGAAAAAAGAGTGAAACAGAATTGCAATACAAAATGGAAGGCCAATTCAGCAGAATAGAACAAACAGATGTGCTCCTTGACGGCCAAGAATGTGCACAGCATACATCAGGTTTCCAATCTGGAGAGCAGTTGGCATAACTGAAGAGCCAGATGGTGGATCTGTCCTCCCAACCCTACCAGCATGTCCATAAGAGACAGAATAATGCCTGCAGAAGGACTCATAGCAGCTGAGCAAAGAGCTGGAGAACCTAGCAAGACAGCAGCACACCTAGGTGCAGGAAAATGAGAAGTTGAGAACCAAGGGCAGGAGGAACAACTGCTGGCACTAGAATGGGTTGCTACATCTTGAAACACCAAGAAAAAGAGTGCAAAAGAGTGCTAGAGACTATGGACAAAGTCTGTACCACCATCATTCTCGTGCTCCAGCAGAACCATGGGTTCAAGGATTAGCTGGTGGAGCAGCAGGGTGGTTTCATCAGACTGATCAATGGCAACATGGATTTCACTAGTGCACTGCTGTCAGAGCAGCATGTCAAGAAGGAGCTGGCCAAGAAGATGGGACAGCTGCAAGAGATGCAGGCAGAATTGAAGGTAAAGTTGGAGCTGAAGAGACAAGAGGCTCAGAATCTGCAGGAGCAGCAAGACCAATCCCTGACCCACCTGCAGCAGTATGTGATGGCCTATCAGTAGCATGGTCACATCTCAACAGGTGACTTCTGATACAGACACACCTCCTGGACACTGCTTCTGGACACAAGGTGATGTAGGGCAAGATATCTGTTGAGATGGTCTGCAGGGAATTGCAGGAGGCCGAGGAGCAGTTGGACACCACCAGCCAGAAGAACCAGCTGCTGCAGGTCCAACTGAGCCTCCTGGCTCTCAAGGGAAGTAGATGGAGTGGATGAGGTAGAGAAGGATGAAGAAGCCCCACTGCCTGGCATCAACATCCAGTAGGGCATAGATAGCCGAGAAACCACATGTTTTAGGTGCTTCTGGAGATGGAACTCAGGGCTCCTGCTTCTGCAGAACAGCTCCCATATTAGATGCACTTTGGGACAGGGTTATCCCAGCAGCCTTCTTACTAAATGTTTACCATTATGAGATGTGTAATTTTTTTTGGTGGTCCTGGTAGTTGAACTCATAACTTCCTGCTTGCTAGGTAGGTGCTCTACCACTTCGGCCACACATCCAAATTTATGAGATGTGTATCTCAAATATATTTTCTTCCAGTAAGTAGGTTGTCCCTCACCTTGATGTTTTTTTCTTTGTCATGCAGAATCTTTTTATTTTGATGTAATTCCATTTGCCTATTTTTAATTTTGCTTCCCAAGTACAAAACTTCATTAACAAAATCAATACTGTGTAGCTCTTCCACCATGTTTCTCCTGGCAGTTTTAGGGTCTCAAGTGTTATGTTCAAGTTTTTAATAGAGTTTATTCTTATTTGTTGTATGAGATAGGGTCCAATTTCATTCTTTTGCATGTGGATATCTAGTTGTCCAAACACAGTGTATTCAAGTTATTTCCTTTTCCCAATGTATATTTTGGCACTTTGGTTGAAAATAAATTCATTGTAGATGTTTGGGTTCATTTCTAAGTTCTCTATTTTGTTGTATTGGTCCGTGTCACTTTTGGGACCAAGCTCATGCTGTTTTAATTGTTACCACATTGGGTATAGTTTCAAATCAAATAGAAAGATATCTCCCTCTGTTGGGAATGAGGCATGACCCTGGTCTTGGGGAAAAATTAAAGGAAAAAAGGAATGTTTTTAGATGAGAAATGATTTTGTAAAGAAGGGTTTGTCCTAAAGATTGTTTCAAATATGGAGAGGAGGGATAAGGACAAACCATCGGAGGGTTTAGTATGTTGTATGAAGGTCTGAGTAAGTTTTAAAAGTGTATAATAAAAAACTTTGGTGTGTGATAAAGTTAAAGTTGGCTATAATCTAAGAGTTGCCTAAAAGATTTTTTAGGGTGATGTCAAACTAAAATCTAATTCTCTATGTCCATAATGTAACAAGGCTATCTTAATATCATTCTGCTCAGAGTAACATCTGCAGAAAACTGTTATTTGGATAGATTTTATCAAAGGAATTATTTATGTTTTCTGTTGATCTTGTCAAGCTTTAGTACTACTAAATCAGAGTCCATTTACAAATGTGCTCGTACAAAGTTCTCTTAAATGACCATCTTATAACTGTGTTCTGTGTCTATGCTTTATCTAAATATGGTGCAAACATTTACAAAGTTTAAAGTGTCAGTTTATGTACAATGAGAAAAAGCTCTATTTTATCCAAAAGTGTTACATGTAGCTGACCAGCTAAAGTTGTTTATCCAAAAGCATTGCATCAAAACCTTTGACATATAAAATGCTTAATGAAATGTTTGGCAAGTGTGCTGTTTATGATCAGTAACATTCAGAAAAACCTTGCCATTTGAGCAATCCTATTACTTAAAACCTGGGCTATACTAGTTTTAGTCAAATAAGTGTTACTCTATATGTATAAAATGTAACTATACAGAAAAAATAGGGCTATTTGGGATCACAGGCATTGGCTTCCTAACTTGAAGAGATCTAAAGTTAATGATGCTAGACTTGTGTCCACAGATTCCTAATTGTAACAAGGAGCATTAGTGCTGCTGGTTTAATACTATCAGTCATAATTATTCTCCTAAAAATACAGTCTGCAATGGAAATAACTAAATGTTCTGACAGCTCCCAAACTAATTTTCCGTATTTTAAACATGGCTATTCTAAGACTTCTAATTCTCAGTCTGAGTCCTTCGGTGCATTTGCAATTACCCAATACCTATTTTCAATTGAGATCCTCCTTCTAAATATTGTTGGCTATTTTCTAAACTTTTAACTGTTGTCTGTTGACATTATGCAGCATTTTCAAATTGTCAGGATATCATCTATAGTCCAGGCAGAACTAAAAATGAATGCCAGGTAAGCCCACTTCTTCTAAACTTATTTTGTTGTATTTAATTTGGCCAGATGGTCCTTATTGTAGCTCCAGATAAGGTACAAAAACAATCTCCCTTTTCATAGTTGTGACAGCTTATTGAGGGATGGACTATTGCTCTCAAAAAATAGAATTCTGTAAAGATAATTTAAAACTTTAAATGATTTTCAAAAATTACTAGGTGATATAAATTGGCTACATCATGCCTTAAAATTTTCCACCTGTGAACTGTCTCCTCTCTTTAAAATTTTACAAGGAGACACTCAACCATCTTCTCCTAGATATCTCACACCAGAAGGTCGTATGGCCCTGGCTAAGGTTGAACAAGCTATTCATAATTCTCAGAGAAATCGTGTTGATTATTCTCAACCAATACAACTTCTTATTTTACCTACTACAAGTCTACCCACAGGAGTTCTTTGGCAGACTCAGGGAGTACTAGAGTGGTTACATTTACCTCATTCCCCTACTAGAGTCATCACTCCTTACCATAGTATTGTAGCAAAATTAATAGTTATGGGACGTTTTCACATGGTATATATGGTAGGACTAGAACCATCCATTATTTACAACATAATTTTAGAGCTCATAAAATGGTTAAGAACAATCCTCATTAGTATAGTACTGAGAAATCATGAAAAAAATAGCTAAGAACAGAGGCTGGGCAGAGTGTTTCATGCTTGTAGCAATACCAGCTACTTGCTAGGCAGAAATCAGGAGGATCACAGTTCTAATCCAGTGAAGGCAAAAATTAGTGAGACCTGGACTCGTGATATGGCTCAAATGGTAGACTGCCTGCCTAGAAATTACAAGGCCCTGAGAACAAACTCCAAAACCACAAAATGAAATCCCAAAAGTTATCAAGACCCCATATCAACCAGTAGCTGATCATGGTATTGTGTGCCTGTATTATCTGTGTCCGCTGTCCTACCCCCCAAAAAAAATCTCATCTTTGTGATGTGGCATAAGGAGGAAGATCAAGGTCTGAGGCCCACCCTGGGTAAAAACTCAAAAGACCATATCTGAAAAATAACTAAAAGATAAAAGAGCTAGGGGTGTGGCTCAAGTGGTATAGCACCTACCAAGCAAGAAAGAGACCCTGACTTCAATCAAACACCACTATCATGAAAAATTTTTAAAAAGATTAGAACAGAATCTAAGAAGGCATTGCTTGCCTAGCATAGTCAAGAAACTGTGTTCAATCCCCAGCACTGGAAAAAAAAAGAAAAATTAAATGAAAACCTATTCTAACATTCTTAATACTTGCAGGTACACTCAGTTTTGAACTTTAAACTCATTACTTTGTAAACCAACTCATAAGGAAATATAACTGAGGATATTGAAAACAATCATAATGTGCAGTAAAGGAAATTCCAAAAGAATTCTAACAATGTTTGGAAAAATGAAAACATAATTGCCTCAAAGAATACATTCATCAAATACCACTATTTGACTGACTGGCTTCTAATGTGTTCATTAATAATCCAGAGGATCTGTAACAGCACAATTACGTCAATGGAAAGAAATGACTTCAAATTATTGTCTTTCCAAAAGCACCTGACCCAGTGATTCAGCCAGACACACTATGCATTTGTTGATTAAGTAAACATGTGATGACCTCAAATCCAGATCAAGCTTTTTGACTGTCAATTTGCTCAGTATATCAAAAAGCTGTCAAAAATGGAATTATAAATACCATTTTGAACAATGCTGTATCACTTGGCCTCAGGAACAATTTTACCTGCCAGTCTTTGTAACAAAGCATAAGCCATGTAAATACAATCTTCAATCTCAGGCTCTCAGGCATTTTTATGCTGTGAATCCCATCAGCTGTTCCACATTTTGTGATATCATCTAAGTATTTAAAAAGTGCAGGCTAATTTATGTGAAAAAAGGAAAGAAAATCTGAAAACCAATGATACAAAGCACTGTATAATCACATTGTTTTTTTAAATTTTTATTTTATTCATATGTGCATACAATGTTTGGGTCATATCTCCCCCCTTTTACCCCTCCCTCTCCCTTACCAACCCTGCTCCCTCCCTTACACTGCCTCACCCCTCACTACCAGGCAGAAACTATTCTGCCCTTATCTCTAATTTTCTTGAAGAGAAAGCGTAAGCAATAAAAGGAAGGACCAAGGGTTTTTGCTAGTTGGGATTAGGATAGCTCTAGAGGGAGTTGACTTGCATTGCTTTCCTGTACATGTGTGTTACCTTCTAAGTTAATTCTTCTTGAACTAGCCTTTTCTCTGGTTCCTGGTCCCCTTCACCTATTGGCCTCTGTTGCTTTAAAGTATCTGCATTAGTTTCTCTGCATTGAGGGCAACAAATGCTATCTAGTTTTTTGGGTGCCTTACCAATCCTCATACCTTCCTTGTGAGCTCTCACTTTATCATGGGATCAAAGTCCAATTCCCTTGTTGTGTTTGCCCTTGATCTAATGTCCACATATGAGGGAGAACATATGATTTTTGGTCTTTTCGGCCAGGCTAACCTCACTCAGAATTATGTCCTCCAATTCCATCCATTTACCTGTGAATGATAAGATTTCATTCTTCTTCATGGCTGCATAAAATTCCATTGTGTACAAATACCACATTTTCTTAATCCATTCATCAGTGGTGGGGCATCTTGCCTGTTTCCATAACTTGGCTATTGTGAATAGTGCTGCAATAAACATGGGTGTGCAGGTGCCTCTGGAGTAACCTGTACCACATTCTTTTGAGTATATCCCCAAGAGTGGTATTGCTGGATCACATGGTAGATCTATGTTTAGATTTTAAAGAAGCCTCCAAATTTTTTCCAGAGTGGTTGTAATAATTTACATTCCCACCAGCAGTGTAAGAGGGTTCCTTTTCACCCCACATCCTCACAAACACCTGTTGTTAGTGGTGTTGCTAATGATGGTTATTCTAGCAGGGTTGGGGTGAAATTGTAGTGTGGTTTTAATTTGCATTTCCTTTAATGCTAGGGATGGTGAGCATTTTTATGTGCTTTTTGGCCATTTGAATTTCTTCTTTTGAGAAGTTCTGTTTAGTTCAGTTGTGCATTTCTTTATTGGTTCATTGATTTTGGGAGAATTTACTTTTTGAATTTCCTATAAATTCTGGTTATCTGTCCATTTCTTTAATATTTTTGAATTTATTTGAATATAGGTTCTCGAAGTTGTCTCTGATGATTTCCTGGACTTCAATGATGTTTGTTGTTATCTCCCCTTTTGCATTCCTGATTTTACTAATTTGGGTTTTTTCTCTCCTTAGTTTAGTCAGGTTTTTCAGGGGTCTGTCAATATTGCTTATTTTTTCAGAGAACCAACTTTTTGTTTCATTATTTTTTGTATTTTTTTTTGGTTTCTATTTCATTGACTTCAGCTTTTATTTTTTATTATTTCTCTCCTTCTATTTGTTTTGGGATTTCTCTTGTTTCTCTAGAAGTTTGAGATGTTGCATTAGGTCATTGATTTGAGATCTTTTAGTCTTTGTATTATAGGCACTAATGGTTATAAACTTTCCTGTCAGGACAGCCTTTGCTGTATCCCATAGGTTCTAGTAGGTTGTGTTTTCATTTTCATTGGCTTCCAGGAACTTTTTAATTTCCTCTTTTATTCCAGCAATGACCCATTTTTCATTAAGCAATGAGTTATTCAGTTTCCAGTTGTTTGCATATCTTTGTTGTTGAGTTCTAGTTTTATTGCATTATAATCAGATAGAATTTATGGTATAATTTCTATTTTCTAATATTTGCTGAGGCTTGCTTTGTGGCCTGAGATATTATCTATTTTAGAGAAAGTTCTGTGGGCTACTGAGAAGAATGTATATTGTGCAGAAGTTGAATGAAATGTTCTTTAGACATCAACTAGGTCCATTTGATCTATGGTATATTTTAGACCTTGGATTTTTTAATTGATTTTTTGTTTGTATGACCTATCTCTTCATGTAATGGGTTGTTAAAGTCTCCCACAACCACTGTGTTGGAGTTAATATATGCTTTTCATTCCTTTAGGGCACGTTTGATGAAATTGGGTGCTTTGACGTTGGGTGCATATAGGTTGATAATCATTTTTTCCTTTTGGTCTATTTCCCCTTTTATTAGTATGAAATGTCATTCTTTATCATGTTTCAATAATGTAGGTTTGAAGTCCACTTTGTCAGAGATAAATATCGCTACTCCTGCCTGTACTCGGGGGCCATTGGCTTGGTAAAACTTCTTCCAGCCTTTCATGCCAAGCCTATGCTTATTTCTATTGGTGAGATGGGTCTCCTGTAAGCAACAAATTGTTGGATCTTCCTTTTTAATCCAGTTCATCAAACAATGCCTTTTGATGGGGAACTTAAGTCCATTAATATTAAGTGTTACTACTGATAGGTATGTGTGGTGATTCCTGTCATTTAGTTGTCTTAGTTGTTTGAAGGTTTGATTGTGTGTACCTAAATCGATGTTACTCTCTACTTTCTTGCTTTTTCTTTTCCTGAAGTTTGGTGCTGCGTGCCCTTTCATGGTTATGTTGGGTTTCACTTTCTGTGTGCAGAATCCCTTTAGAATCTTTTGTAGTGGTGATTTTGTGGTCACATATTGTTTTAGCTTCTGCTTATCATGGATGACTTTTATTGCTTCATCTATTTTGAATGATAGTTTTGCTGGGTAGATATCCTAGCATTGAAGTGATTTTCATTCAGTGCCCAGAAGATCTCACCCCAAGCTCTTCTTTTTTTTTTTTTCATTTTTCTTTTATTATTCATATGTGCATACAAGGCTTGGTTTATTTCTCCCCCCTGCCCCCACCCCCTCCCTTACCACCCACTCCACCCCCTCCCGCTCCCCCCCTCAATACCCAGCAGAAACTATTTTGCCCTTATCTCTAATTTTGTTGTAGAGAGAGTATAAGCAATAATAGGAAGGAACAAGGGGTTTTGCTGGTTGAGATAAGGATAGCTATACAGGGCATTGACTCACATTGATTTCCTGTGCGTGGGTGTTACCTTCTAGGTTAATTCTTTTTAATCTAACCTTTTCTCTAGTTCCTGGTCTCCTTTTCCTATTGGCCTCAGTTGCTTTAAGGTATCTGCTTTAGTTTCTCTGCATTAAGGGCAACAAATGCTAGCTAGTTTTTTAGGTGTCTTACCTATCCTCACCCCTCCCTTGTGTGCTCTCGCTTTTATCATGTGCTCATAGTCCAATCCCCTTGTTGTGTTTGCCCTTGATCTAATGTCCACATATGAGGGAGAACATACGATTTTTGGTCTTTTGAGCCAGGCTAACCTCATTCAGAATGATGTTCTCCAATTCCATCCATTTACCAGCGAATGATAACATTTCGTTCTTCTTCATGGCTGCATAAAATTCCATTGTGTATAGATACCACATTTTCTTAATCCATTCGTCAGTGCTGGGGCATCTTGGCTGTTTCCATAACTTGGCTATTGTGAATAGTGCCGCAATAAACATGGATGTGCAGGTGCCTCTGGAGTAACAGTCTTTTGGGTATATCCCCAAGAGTGGTATTGCTGGATCAAATGGTAGATCGATGTCCAGCTTTTTAAGTAGCCTCCAAATTTTTTTCCAGAGTGGTTGTACTAATCTACATTCCCACCAACAGTGTAAGAGGGTTCCTTTTTCCCCGCATCCTCGCCAACACCTGTTGTTGGTGGTGTTGCTGATGATGGCTATTCTAACAGGGGTGAGGTGGAATCTTAGTGTGGTTTTAATTTGCATTTCCTTTATTGCTAGAGATGGTGAGCATTTTTTCATGTGTTTTCTGGCCATTTGAATTTCTTCTTTTGAGAAAGTTCTGTTTAGTTCACCTGCCCATTTCTTTATTGGTTCATTAGTTTTGGGAGAATTTAGTTTTTTAAGTTCCCTGTATATTCTGGTTATCAGTCCTTTGTCTGATGTATAGTTGGCAAATATTTTCTCCCACTCTGTGGGTGTTCTCTTCAGTTTAGAGACCATTTCTTTTGATGAACAGAAGCTTTTTAGTTTTATGAGGTCCCATTTATCTATGCTATCTCTTAGTTGCTGTGCTGCTGGGGTTTCATTGAGAAAGTTCTTACCTATACCTACTAACTCCAGAGTATTTCCTACTCTTTCTTGTATCAACTTAAGAGTTTGGGGTCTGATATTAAGATCCTTGATCCATTTTGAGTTAATCTTGGTATAGGGTGATATACATGGATCTAGTTTCAGTTTTTTGCAGACTGCTAACCAGTTTTCCCAGCAGTTTTTGTTGAAGAGGCTGCTATTTCTCCATCGTATATTTTTAGCTCCTTTGTCAAAGATAAGTTGCTTATAGTTGTGTGGCTTCATATCTGGATCCTCTATTCTGTTCCACTGGTCTTCATGTCTGTTTTTGTGCCAGTACCATGCTGTTTTTATTATTATTGCTTTGTAATATAGTTTGAAGTCAGGTATTGTGATACCTCCTGCATTGTTCTTTTGACTGAGTATTGCCTTGGCTATTCGTGGCCTCTTGTGTTTCCATATAAATTTAACAGTAGATTTTTCAATCTCTTTAATGAATGTCATTGGAATTTTGATGGGAATTGCATTAAACATGTAGATTACTTTTGGGAGTATAGACATTTTTACTATGTTGATTCTACCAATCCATGAGCATGGGAGATCTATCCACTTTCTATAGTCTTCCTCAATCTCTTTCTTCAGAAGTGTATAGTTTTCCTTGTAGAGGTCTTTCACATCTTTTGTTAGGTTTACACCTAGGTATTTGATTTTTTTTGAGGCTATTGTAAATGGAATTGTTTTCATACATTCTTTTTCCGTTTGCTCATTGTTAGTGTATAGAAATGCTAATGATTTTTCTATGTTGATTTTATATCCTGCTACCTTGCTATAGCTATTGATGATGTCTAGAAGCTTCTGAGTAGAGATTTTTGGGTCTTTAAGGTATAGGATCATGTCGTCTGCAAATAGGGATATTTTGACAGTTTCTTTACCTATTTGTATTCCTTTTATTCCTTCTTCTTGCCTAATTGCTCTGGCTAGGAATTCCAGTACTATGTTGAATAGGAGTGGAGATAGTGGGCATCCTTGTCTGGTTCCTGATTTTCGAGGGAATGGTTTTAATTTTTCTCCGTTAAGTATAATGCTGGCTGTAGGTTTGTCATATATAGCTTTTATAATGTTGAGGAACTTTCCTTCTATTCCTAGTTTTCTTAGAGCTTTTATCATGAAATGATGTTGGATCTTATCAAAGGCTTTTTCTGCATCTATTGAGATGATCAAGTGGTTTTTGTCTTTGCTTCTGTTAATGTGGTTTATTACGTTTATTGATTTTCGTATGTTGAACCACCCCTGCATCCCTGGGATGAAGCCTACCTGGTCGTGGTGAATAATCTTTTTGATGTGTTGCTGAATTCGATTTGCCATTATTTTGTTGAGGATTTTTGCATCAATGTTCATTAAGGAGATTGGCCTATAGTTCTCCTTTTTGGAGGTGTCTTTGCCTGGTTTTGGGATAAGTGTAATAGTGGCTTCATAAAATGTGTTTGGCAGTTTTCCTTCCCTTTCTATTTCATGGAACAGTTTAAGGAGGGTTGGTATCAGTTCTTCTTTAAAGGTCTGATAGAATTCAGCAGAGAATCCATCAGGTCCTGGACTTTTCTTTTTGGGGAGACTCTTGATTGCTGCTTCAGGTTCATTTTGTGTTATAGGTCTATTCAGGTGATTAATTTCCTCTTGGTTCAGTTTTGGATGATCATATGTATCTAGAAATCTGTCCATTTCTTTTAGATTTTCAAATTTATTTGAATATAGGTTCTCAAAGTAGTCTCTGATGATTTCCTGGACTTCCATGGTGTTTGTTGTTATCTCCCCTTTTGCATTCCTGATTCTACTAATTTGGGTTTTTTCTCTCCTCATTTTAGTCAGGTTTGCCAGGGGTCTATCGATCTTGTTTATTTTTTCAAAGAACCAACTTTTTGTTTCATTAATTCTTTGAATGGTTTTTTTGGTTTCTATTTCGTTGATTTCAGCTCTTATTTTTATTATTTCTCTCCTTCTATTTGTTTTGGGATTTGCTTGTTCTTGTTTTTCTAGGAGTTTGAGATGTATCATTAGGTCATTGATTTGGGATCTTTCAATCTTTTTAATATATGCACTCATGGCTATAAACTTTCCTCTCAAGACTGCCTTAGCTGTGTCCCATAGGTTCTGGTAGGTTGTGTTTTCATTTTCATTGACTTCTAGGAACTTTTTAATTTCCTCTTTTATTGCATCGATGATCCATTCTTCATTAAGTAATGAGTTATTTAATTTCCAGCTGTTTGCATGTTTTTTGTCTTTACTTTTGTTGTTGAGTTCTACTTTTACTGCATTGTGGTCAGATAGTATGCATGGTATTATTTCTATTTTCTTATATTTGCTGAGGCTTGCTTTGTGCCCTAGGATATGATCTATTTTGGAGAAGGTTCCATGGGCTGCTGAGAAGAATGTATATTGTGTAGAGGTTGGATGAAATGTTCTGTAGACATCTACTAGGTCCACTTGATCTATTGCATATTTTAGATCTTGGATTTCTTTATTGAGGTTTTGTTTGGATGACCTATCTATTGATGATAATGGAGTGTTAAAGTCTCCCACAACCACTGTGTTGGCGTTTATATATGCTTTTAGGTCTTTCAGGGTATGTTTGATGAAATTGGGTGCGTTGACATTGGGTGCGTACAGATTGATGATTATTATTTCCTTTTGGTCTATTTCCCCTTTTATTAGTATGGAATGTCCTTCTTTATCTCGTTTGATCAATGTAGGTTTGAAGTCTACTTTGTCAGAGATAAGTATTGCTACTCCTGCTTGTTTTCGGGGGCCATTGGCTTGGTAAATCTTCTTCCAGCCTTTCATCCTAAGCATATGCTTATTTCTGTCGGTGAGATGAGTCTCCTGTAAGCAACAAATTGTTGGATCTTCTTTTTTAATCCATTTTGTCAAACGGTGTCTTTTGATGGGTGAATTAAGTCCATTAACATTAAGTGTTAGTACTGATAGGTATGTGGTGATTCCTGCCATTTAGTTATCTTAGTTGTTTGAAGGTTTGATTGTGTGTACCTAACTTGATGTTACTCTCTACTGTCTTGCTTTTTCTTATCCTGTGGTTTGGTGCTGCCTGCCTTTTCATGGTTAATTTGGGTGTCACTTTCTGTGTGCAGGATCCCTTGCAGAATCTTTTGTAATGGTGGCTTTGTGGTCACATATTGTTTTAGTTTCTGCTTATCATGGAAGACTTTTATTGCTCCATCTATTTTGAATGATAGCTTTGCTGGGTAGAGTATCCTGGGGTTGAAGTTATTTTCATTCAGTGCCCGGAAGATCTCACCCCACGCTCTTCTTGCTTTTAATGTTTCTGTTGAGAAGTCTGCTGTGATTTTGATGGGTTTACCTTTGTATGTTACTTGTTTTTTCTCTCTTGCAGCCTTCAATATTCTTTCCTTAGTTTCTGAACTTGTTGTTTTAATGATGATATGTCGTGGAGTAGTTCTATTTTGATCTGGTCTGTTTGGTGTCCTGGAGGCCTCTTGCATTTGTATGGGAATATCTTTCTCTAGATTTGGGAAATTTTCCGTTATTATTTTGTTGAATATATTACGCATTCCCTTCGCTTGCACCTCTTCTCCTTCTTCGATGCCCATGATTCTCAAGTTTGGTCTTTTGATGGAGTCGGTGAGTTCTTGCATTTTCTTTTCACAGGTCTTGAGTTGTTTAATTAGTAGTTCTTCAGTTTTTCCTTTAATTACCATTTCATCTTCAAGTTCTGAGATTCTGTCTTCTGTTTGTTCTATTCTGCTGGATTGGCCTTCCGTTTTGTTTTGCTGTTCTGTTTCGTTCTTTTTTCTGAGGTTTTCCATATCCTGGCTGTTTTCTTCTTTATTGTTGTCTATTTTTGTCCTGAGTTCATTTATCCATTTATTCATTGTGTTCTCTCTTTCACTTTGGTGTTTATACAGTGCTTCTATGGTTTCCTTTATTTCTTCTTTTGCTTTTTCAAATTCTCTATTTTTATTGTCTTGGAATTTCTTGAGTGTCTCCTGTACATTTTGGTTGACCCTATCCAGTATCATCTCTATAAAATTCTCATTGAGTACTTGTAGTATGTCTTCTTTTAAATTATTCTTGTAGGCTTCATTGGGTCCTTTGGCATAGTTTATCTTCATTTTGTTGGAGTCTGGCTCTGAGTTTCTGTTCTCTTTCATTCCCCTCTGGTTCCTGTACTAATTTTTTGCTGTGGGGAAACTGGTTTCCTTGTTTTTTCTGTCTTCCTGTCATTGTCCTTGGTGTTGTTACTGTCCCTGTACTGTGTGTAATTAAGTATTTTCTAGCTTGTAATAATAACAATGGTAATATTGAGAATGGAAGAGTGAGCTGAGATGGAAAGCAAGAAGTTAAAGAAAAGGGGAAAACAAATATACAGACAAGAGGGAGAAAGCAGAACAAGGTATCAGACAAGAGAGTTTCAAAGGTATAAACAGGGAGTGTTAGTGTACTAATCGACAGTAAGCTGAACAGACAATAGAGAGACAGAGAGAGGATTGAAAATCAAAGATAAAAAAAATAAAAAATAAGTATATGAAAGTAATATCTATTTATAAAAATGAATTAAAATAAAATGGAAAATAGAAAATTAAAAAAAACAAAAAAAACAAAAAATCCAAAAAACTTCCAAGTTTATATGCAATGCAATTTCAGTCTTAATAATTTGGATGTCCGTCTCAATCTCCAGTCCTGGAGTTGGTGCCTCAGATGTTGTTCTGTAGTTGTCTCATCAAAGGGGATGCATAAAGTAGAACAAAACTACACTCACACACACACACAGAAGAAAAAAAAAAAAAGCCCCACCAAGTGTCCCCAGTTCAAATGCAATACAGTTTCAGTAAGTTTTTCGGCTTGCAGGTGTAATTCGGTTGTTCTCTCATCAAAGGTAGGGAGAAAAAGAAAAAAAAAGCGTCTGGAGGCAGTTCTGAGAGTGGTATCTGCAACTGTGGCTTGCCTGCCTGCTGCTCTCAGCCTGTAGCTGGCGGCGTTATTTATGCAGATCTCTGGGGTGAGCTTAGCACTCACCTGGTCCCACAGGCTTTGTTTGCTCAGAGTTCTACTGTGCGGGGGAGGGGCCCTCTGCTACAGGCTTTTCCCTTTCCAAGCACTGGGAAAGGCGACACTGCCCCGCGTTGTCAGGCCTGCGTGTTTATTTACAGTTCACGTGGGAAGTGGGTCTTTCCTACTCTCACAAGCGTCCCCGCTCCTGGTTGCTGGCGCGCCCCGCTCCCGCCAGAGCCTCTCCGGCCCGCCCGGCTCGTTTATTTACAGTCCCGGGAAGGATTCCCTTCCCCCAATCTTCAGCGCTCAGGGCGCCCCACCCTCTTTCCAGCGTGTCTTAACTGTTCTTATTGCTTAGTACTCAGTTTCTCTTTTTTTCCCGGGTGGAGGTCAGTCTGTCCAGGGGGCTATGCTGCTCTGGCCCAGGCTTGTCTGTGGGGGAACCGCGGTACCGCGAAGCTCACCTGGTCCGCGTCTTCCCAAGCCGTATGGGCGCCGGCCACTGGCGGCCCAGGGGGCCTCCTCGGTTCTCCGTTTAACGTGAAGTGGAGATTCTCTGTGCCGGCTGGAGATGTGGAGGAGTCAAAGTTATGCCTTTTCTCGGTGATTATGCCTGCAAAGTGTGTCTCCAGCGTCTCTCCAAGATTTCACTATAGGAAGGTCGCTTTCTGCTTCCTACCTCTAGCCGCCATCTTGGAATTCCCCCAGCTCTTCTTACTTTTAATGTTTCTGTTGAGAATTCTGCTCTGAATTGATGGGTTTGCCTTTGCATGTTATTTGTTTTTTCTCTCTTACTGCCACCAATATTCTTTCTTGAGTCTCTGTACTTTTTGTTTTAATGATAATATGCCATGGGATAGTTCTATTTTGGTCACATCTGTTTGGTGTTCTGGAGGCCTCTTGCATCTGTATGAGTGTAAGTTTCTCTAGATTTGGGAAATTTTCGGTAATTATTTTGTTGAATATATTACACATTACCTTTGCTTGCACCTCTTCTCCTTCTTCAATGTCCATGATTCTCAGGTTTGGCCTTTTGATGGAGTCAGAGAGTTCTTGCATTTTCTTTTCACAGGTCTTGAGTTGTTTAACTAATAGTTCTTCAGTTTTTCCTTTAATTACCATTTCATCTTTGAGTTCTGAGATTATGTCTTCTGCTTGTTCTATTCTGGTGGATTGGCCTTCCATTTTGTTTTGCATTTCTCTTTTGTTCTTTTTTCTGAGGTTTTCCATATCCTGAGTCTCTTCCTCTTTAATGTTTTCTATTTTCATCCTGAGCTCATTTATCTCTTTATTAATTGTGTTCTTTGTTTCACTTTGGTGTTCATACAGTGCTTCTATGGTTTCTTTTACTTCTTCTTGTGCTTTCTCAATTTCTCTATTTTTGTTGTCTTAGAATTTCATGAGAGTCTCCTGTACATTTTGGTTGACCATATCCAGTATCATCTCTATAAAATTCTCATTGATTACTTGCAGGATTTCTTCTTTTAGATTGTTCTTGTGTGCTTCATTAGGTTCTTTGGCATAGTTTATCTTAGTTTTGTTGGAGTCTGGATCTGAGTACCTGTTTTCTTCATTTCCCTCTGGTTCCTATACTAACTTATTGCTTCAGGGCAACTGGTTTCCCACTTTTTTCCATCTTCCCATCATTGCCCTTGCTATTGTTACTGTCCCTGTACTGTGTGCAATTAAGTATTTTCTAGCTTGTAATAATAACAATGGCGATATCTAGAATGAAGGGTGAGAGGAGAGGGAAAGCAAAGAAGGTAAAGAAAAAGGGAAAAACAAACAAACAAGTAAAAAAATGCAAAACAAACAAACAACAAAAAAAATCAGTGTGGAGGGTATGAACAGGGAGACGTGTGTACTAATCAGTGGTAAGCTAAACAGGCATTAGAGAGACAGGAAGAAGATAAAAAAATCCCCAAGTTCAAATGCAATAAAGTTTCAGTGTTAAGAATTTTGGTGTTAGTCCCTCAGCCTTCCAATCCTGGAGATGGTGTCTCAGAAATAGTTCTGTTGTTGTCTCATCAAAGGGGAAAAAAACCAAAAAAACAAACCAAAGAAAAAAAAACAAGACACAGATGCAGTACAGTTTCAGTAAGCCTTTCAGCATGATTTTGTAGTTCAGTCTTTTTTTTCCTCAGCAGAGGGGAAAAAGTATGTGAGTGTGTATATATATTCTTTATTATAATATTTATTCTTTTCCAAGTTTGCTAAAATAAGTACATATTACTCATGGAGAAGAAAAGTATTTCATCTCTTGTAATATCTTTGAAATTCCTTTGTAGCTATGGGAATTTTTTTTAAGACCCTGAAGTTTTACATCTTGTTAGCCTTACTCTATTTCATTTTACACTGGTAATGAAATTTGAACTCAGGGCCTTACACAAGGTAGTCAGGAACTCTAACTGCTTGAGCCACTCCACCAAACTATACTCTCTGTACTTTTTGCACACATCTCTTCCTGTCCAGTAATTAATGTCTTTAAATTACATTACTCCATTTCTATATATAATTCAAAATACCCCTGCAGTGTGCTTCTGAAGACCCTCTGAATTGTCTCTCCCTCTCCTAAGAGTTATTTCAGTAGAAAAATTAGAAACCACTTCCAAAAATGATTTCTGCTCAAACATTGTAGTTTTGTCCAACCAAAGTTCCTAATAACTACTTATCCAGTTGCAAGGTTGAATTAGCTTCCTCTTATATGTCAGAGCACCATAGATCTTTGGCAATAGAACTCACTCATTAAGACCAGGTATCTTCCTTCTGGCAAAAGCTTCAGCAGCTAAACATTTATTGACTATAGGCAATGATAGAAGTTGTGCATTACAGTGAGTCAGATTTCATGTGAGTGAGCAAAAATTGTAAGGTTTATTTATTAAAACCTGGGTTTAATGGTGTATACCTATAATGTCAGCAATTGTGCAGCTGAGGTAGGAGGCCAGCATAGGCTACATATCAAGATCATGTCTCAAAAAATCAAAAATAAGCTGGTGGCATGGCTGAAGTGGTAGAGCACTTTCCTAGCATGCACGAAGCCCTAGATTCAATTCCCACCACCTAAAAGAATAAGTAAAGCTGTGTTAAAAATAAAAAATCCCATATAACTTACTTGACTAGGGAGGTTCTTAAGGACACTGACATCCTAGTGCCACAAACATGTATTGAGCAAATGTGATGTTCAAAAGATGCATCCATTTACAAGTACACCATGATAGTGAACTTGCAGAATCTTAACTCAACATGTGATGACCAAGTTCCTCTGCATAATATGGTGAGCTTCAAAACTTCTTCTAGACTGAAATAATGCTCACCCTTTTCTGTCCTCTCAGAGCTCAGTAGTCATTCTCTTCCTAGAGGAATTTGTCACATTGAAGGCAGTCAGCATACTTAAGAAATGAAAGTTCTGGTTTTAAATGTCCACGCTGATTTCTCAGGACTTCAGAAGAATCCATCCCACAGAATATGATCTGCAGATTTTCTAAAATGATTCCCTAAAAAAGCAAGCATTAGAAAGTTATTTCAACTACTAACAATTATTTCAGATAATACAAAATTATCCTGAAAACATTCTCATTTTGTTCCTCATAATCTCTTCACATTCAACCTAAGAATTTTCTGAAAACCAATGTGACTTACATCACAATTTCTACTTTCAAACAAAACCACAAAAATCATAGTACTGTATTTGTAGCCCTGGGCAACACAGTGACAAACCTGGTCTCAAAACATCATCTAGAGGCACCCACAGTGGCCTTGGTCTCAGAGCTGCTCTCCAGGACAGCAGAGCAGTGGGAGCCAAACCAGGGCACATTGAGACTTAGACCAGCTTGGTGGGAAGAGGCAGCAGCTCAGGGCAGGAGGAGAGCATATGACTAATTATCCCCATGTCAACTGCCAAGGGCAACAAGGCGATGCCTTCCACATGTTCCTGCCACACAGCGCAGAGTTCATGAGCTTCAAGGTGGAGCTCTGGGTCTTCCTCTGCACCATGACCACTAGCTCTCCACACATGCTGCTGCAAGGTCATCAATGGCTGTACTTACTCTGGGGCCTGGGGCCTGAATCTGGTGACCCTGACCCCATGACCCAACACACTGCCCACTTGACCCCCACCACCCACAGCTCAATGCACCACACAACTGATGCCTGCCGCCCTATGTACCACCCTGGCCAGGAAGATGTGCTGTGGATAGTAGCAGGGACCTACTGTTGCCAAGCCCAGGAGTCCCAAGCACTGCTTCTGCTCAGGTGACACACTGCAGGGAATCTGGAGGGCCACCACAAAATACTGACCTCCTTCCCCACCTTCTCAGTCTGCTGGCTTATGGGGCGAGCGCTGCCTGGGGGTGGAGCAGACACAGCGTTCCAAGTCCTGCGAGTGGGCATGGAGAAGGTGCTCAGGCCTCGTCCTTCTCTTGCTTCTTATATTGGTGCCTCTCCAAGATGCACTCTACTGGTCCCCTGCCAGCCACCATGCTGCAGTTGCTCTGGAGTGAACAAAGTTGAGTGTTTACTCATCCCATTCACTAGTGTACTTTATACTCCTGCCTGTTCCTGGGATGCTAGGAAGAGCCTGAGCCTCCAGGACTTGGGCCCTGCTCACCCACGGTGCCCAGTACCGCTATAAAGTGGAGGAGAGCATGGAGCCTTAGCTGGCCCTGGGCCTGCACCAAGGCACATCTCCAGGAACACAGGGGCTCATCTCTTGAGGACTCCACCTAACTGGTCTGTCTGCATTTCCTCCATAGACATCATCCTTCTCCAAAGCAATGTGATTTCCTGTGTGTGCAATAAGCCACCGCATTTCTTGCTGTCCCCTCCTGAGTAGCTCTGATTATAGCAATGGATCACCAGAGCTGGCTCTTCTACTTTTTAGATGTCTCTTTGTGATAAACAAGTCTATTTTTCTTGTTACTACATATTTAGAAAATGTGTGTGCTGCAAAAATATTTCTTAGTATTTTTATTTAATATTTTTAAATGAAATGGAAGGGTGGAATACTACAAACTCAACTAGCAGGAGAGAACTTTTTGCACAAGTAAGGTTTGACCTGCATGGGTTTAATAGCTATTTCTTTACATTGTTAACCATTTTGTATATTCACTTCATTTATTTGAAATTATCAAGTCATGTGTTATTAGCAAGTTCACACATTGCAAGTACAGCTGAATCCCCTCTCAAGTGTGACTCTGCTTAATCCCAGATCTCATAGAAAAAGAATTCAGTGCATTTGCATGTGTGTTTTTTAAGCTAGTAAAATATGTTTATTTTCTCTTTTGACACAACCTTCTATGGTCATGTAGACTTTCCCCTCCTTTGTCATGACTGTTGTTATGATTTCCAAAAATGGCTGTACCACAGTGCAATTGGTCCTGTCCTACTGATGACTGTTGCAGCTTTTCATGATTGTAGATGAAACAATCTTGAGGATGTCTCTTATAGATGCTAAAGTGTTTCCCCTGGGTTTGTGGCAAAAAGTGCAGTTGCTGAACATTAAAGTTATATGCATTTATATTTTAATAAATGCTTGAGTTGCTTATACCAAATTTAACTGTTAATGCTAGTGTCATTCAAAGACATAAAAAAGACATAAAGGCAAGCTCTGTCTCTCTCTCTCTCTCTCTCTCTCCCCCTCTCTCTTCCTCTCCTTTCTTTCAGCCTGGACAGGGCTCAGATGGAGATGATCCCAAGTATTTGGGATTATATGATTGATCCACCATGCCTGACTTATTTTTAGATATAGAGTCTTACTAACATTTACTTGGGCTGACCTCAAAACACAAACCTTCTATCTATTCATCCAAAGTAGCTGGGATTATAAGCATGTACCACTGCATTAGAGCTTTTAAAATTCTCAAGTTAATTTTTCAAGGGGAAACAATTACTTTGGAAACTTTAAAAATGGGAAACATTTAGGAATGTATAGACGAAAGGGTTAGGGATTTAGCTCAGTGGTAAAGTGCTTGCCCAGCATACATGAGACCCTGAGTGTGGTCCAGCACCACACAAAAATGAGTATCCCAAGGGAGCTTATGATCCATCTGCCATGAAAGAGCACTGATGTGGCTGCTGGAGCAGAGCACTTGTGTGAGAGCAAAAATAAGGAGAAAGGCCTCCTGCTTAATTCTGTGCTACCCATTCACCTACAGTGCAGTGGGGGACTATAAATAAATTATAGATCTATGGAATGTGTGGTACAGCAGTCAAGTGATGTTCTAAAAAAATGTAATGAGCAGGAAAAAGATATCCAATTATACCCATAGGGTTGTCTAAATTGTGGTTTTGTTTTGTCTTTTTACAGGACTGGGGTTTGAACTTTGGGCCTTGCACTTGCTAGGCAGGCACTCTGTGACTTGAACCATCCCACCCAGATTGCATTTTAAAATGTATATGTTTATATAGAAAATGAAGCAGAAGCACACAAAGTATTAAAAATAGAATGTGAAATAAGGAACATGTTGGGGTTTTTTTGTTGTTTGCATTTCTTTGTTTTCTAGTTATTTTCCAATGAAAATGTTTTGTGTTTTCAGAAAATAAGTCATGCTGTTATGAAAGTGTTTTTGTTTTACTTTTGTTTTTAATATGATAGTGCTGACTTAGGGTCACTTGAACAGAAATGCACTACTAACTACCCCGGGTGATTCTACTTCAAAGATTGGCAGGTAAAGTAAAATACCATCCATGCATTTAGAAATATGTATCCAAAAGGAACTATAGGAATGTAGAAATTGTAAATAACTCACCGTGTATCATGTCCTCCCCTTAATTTATTTTCTCATGTGTGTTGGCCTGTTCAGCACTAAGGTAAGCCCTAGACTATTCAATAGAGTTGATTTGAATATTAAGTGTGAATCTGACTTTGATAGCCAAGTGTGAGAAATTGTCCTGAAATAAGTCCTAGCTACCAGCAACCTGGGGGATTTTTAATCTTTTGGAGACTCATGAGGGATTGTGCAGATCTTATTGTGGTAGCCTTCTTGGCTAGGCCTCTTGCAGAATACCCTGGCCACCTCAATCCAGTGTTCCACCACCAAGGGTTGATCTGAGTCCTTTGTGCTCTGGTCTCCCAGGGAGGTTGTGAGACAGAGGAAACCATGGTTTCAAACTGATTAATAGTGGTGTGGATGGTGGTGCTAGGTAGAATGTGTGAAGCCCTGAGTTCAAACACCAGTCCACCAAAAAAAGGAATCTGCCAGGCACCAGTAGCTCCCACCTGTAATCCTAGCTACTCAGGAAGCAGAGAGCAGGAGGATCAGGTTCGAAGCCAGCTCTGGCAAATAGCTATTAAGACCCTGCCTCAATAAACTCATCACAAAAAAGAGCTGGTGGAGTGGCTCAAGATATGGGCCCTGAGTGCAAACCCCACTACAGCAAATAAAAACAAAAAAATCTAAGAGCTGCAGATGTAGATCATTGGAAGAACACTTGCCTAGTACATATGAGATCCTGGGTTTGATTCATAGCACCATAAATAAGCACAATAAATGTTAAAAAAAAAACCCACATCATTGATTTACTAAAATTGGAGATGTGCTTAGGAAATGTTACTTGGTCAGCTATACACGTTTATACAAGTTCTCTCAGGAAAAGGGATACTAATTTTGGAGTCTCAAGGAGTAACACAGCTTCTTTAACAAAAGCTGTTCCATAGTCATATGATGTTCACAGGATTCTGGAAAGACTGAACTCCTTACCTTCTTCTCTTTACCATCTTTTAGACCAGGACTTGGCAAAATTCAGCCAGTGAGCCAGATGCTTTCATAGTTTTTATTGGAAAACAACTACACTCATTTGTTTACTATTATTTTCTGCTGCTTTCCCACTACAGTGTCAGAACACAATAGCTGAGAAAGACAGAGTCTGGATGATCTACAGTCTAAAACATTTACTATTTAGCACTTTACAGAAAAAGTGTATTAATTTATATTTCAGAATAGCATAACTGACTGGCAAACAGGTAAGTAAAATTATATTACCAAACAATCGGGGTGTGGTGACTCATGCCTATTATCCCAGCTACTGAAGAGTGCACACCAGGAGAATCAAGGTTTGAAGCAGCAGATGGCGTGTAGGCTGGAGTGGAGAGTTTTAAGACCCTATAAATAAGCATGGCATGGTGGTGCACACCTGTCCTCCCAAGTAGGCAGAAGGCATAAATTAGAGAATCATCATCCAAAAAACAACTAAAGCAAAAAAGGGCTACGATGGGCTCAAGTGGTATAGCCATTGTCTAGCAAATGCAAGGCCCTGAGTTCAAACCCCAGTAGCACACAAAAAAAGAAAAAAAATACCGTATAAGCCGAGCCTAGCAGCACATATTTGTGAATCCCAACACTAGGGAGGCTGAGGCAGGAGGATCTGGAGTTCTAGGCCAGCCTGGGCTACAAAGCAAGACCCTGTCTCAATAAATAAATAAATAGACCAAAATAATGTGGGATTAAAAAATAAATAGGACTATCTCATTCAAGTTATGGGTTTATTTTTCCCAAAATAGAAGTCACCTTTCCATACTGTCTCTTGATAGTCCTCAAAGCTACACTGTGAGAAAACAGGAGCATAATTAAAAGTAAACAGAAAAAAGAATATATTAAGAGTTTTCACATTGTACAGGCTTAAAGAAACCTTGGTCTCCCTATTCTCACAACAATACACTCTGACTAACTAACTGCATTAGAATTACAGCAACTGTCAACAGACATGTGCACCAAGTCACCTGAGGAGACAAACTGAGCCAGGGTCACAGATGGCGCCCTCCATACTTTCAAAGCCAAGGAAGGGCCAGCAACTTTAAAGTACCCAGCATGCCTGTCCTCAACTGTGGCCTGGGAGGAGTCAGAGGCCTGGAAAACAAGAACTCCACCTCTTTGTCCCATTTAGAGGCAGCACCTGGAGAGGACTTGCCACTGGACATCTCTCCCAGAAGCATCCTTCTTAAAGGCAGTTCAGGACGGGAACCCCACAGTGCACTTGTAGGTTCAGGGCCCAGTCTCAGGAGCGGGGACTTTTCACAAACGCCTGGCAGGTTGATACACTGGGGTCATCTTTACTCCACATTGATTGGTCCTGTGCTCCTTGCCCAGGCCATGGAGTCCATTGCCCTAGGCATGAGCAGCCTAGGTTCCATGGTGCTCCCTGACACCTGCTGGCTGGTGGTGTTTCCCACAGCCACAACTTGCCTCCTGGGCCACCTGCATGGGAATGACATCAGACTGGGAGTACCTGGCTGCACTTCCTGGCTGCATCACACAGGGAATCCTCATCACAGGTAGCCCTGTCCAGGGAGCCCTTCCACCCTCCTTCCTTCCCTCATGGCCCACAGGGGCACCCGACTGCCCGGCCTCCCACTGCCTTGCTTAGGATGTACACTCTGGGCACCCTGGCAATCCCTGCTCACCTCTGCAGAGTGCTCACAGCTCTGGGGCACATAGCTGTGCGGCCAAGGCCACAGGCCAACAGTGCAGAGTGGCCCTTACAGACCCACAGGGCCGCCTTGGTGCACCCCCCTAGACGATCAAATTCTCACTCTGAGACAACTGCTCTCTAGCCTCCCCTCCCCCTGTCCCCAGATCCACTTCTCCAACTGCTGCTGCTTTGCATGGGTACTGAGCATGTGTGAGGTACCCACAGCACCAGCCTGGAGCTCCCAGTCTGCCGCACAGCCTCACTGGCTGTGGAAATTCCTCTGCCAAATATTTGAGAAGAGACCCAGAGCCATAGCGCTGGCAGCAGGGATGTGTCCACTGCACCAGTCCTCAACTGTGGCCTGGGAGGAATCAGAGCCCAGGAAAATAAGAACACCACTGCCTCTTGGTCCTATTTTGGGACGGCCCCAGGAGGGGACTTGCCACCACACACCTTGGTTCCCCAAACCCCTTCACTTCAGGGTAGGGGACCCCTTGGCAGCACAGGGACTTCCTTAGGTGTCAGAAGGCTGAAGACAGGTCATCCCTGCCCCCATTAATGATCTCGTCCTTGCCCCAGCATGTCTCCAGGTACAGGTGCTCCCTGGTGATGTTTCCCATAGTGAAAACTCTGCTCTGGGCCACCCTCATGGGAATGACAAAGGGCTGCGGGAGTAGCTGCATCAGACAGGGAAATCTCAGCTGTAGATGACTGTGCTGGGGTCCCCTCCCACCCATCTTCCCTCTCTTGTGGCCTGCAAGGATGTCCCCTGGCTCTGGGCCTCCTGCCTCTCCTGCACCAGGGACACATGCTCACCTCCACCAACAGACTCAAAGCTCCCGAGTCTGCTGGCATGATATCTTTGCATACCCACTCACCCACAAGGCCCACCATGCTCCAGAGGCCACCCTCCAGCCCACTCCTGGAAGCCCCCCTCTAGGTACTGGATGCACATCCCCACAGTGTCTTCCATAGTCTCCCCAGCATTGCCTCTGTGGTGTGCACCTGCACCTTCCAAGGGCTGCCGCCTCCTTGTGTGCCCTGTGGAGATCTGCTACACTGGTGTCCTGGTTTCTGGCATAGCCTTGGGGCCCCAGAAGTGTTTTCTGGGCCATGTCTGTGTGAGCAGAGAACCAGAGAGGTGAATTCCTGAAGAGAATAGAGAGACTGTCCTCTGCAGTCCAAAGGAAGGATACTGTCATGGCTAAAGTTTAAAACCATGCCTTGGGGACACAGGGAAGAAGCAGCCAGAATAGGTTCCCAGAGAAGATTTCAAAATGGAGTGATTACATGCACCTTGACAAATTAGCAAAATGTTAGTCACAGCAGGAGGAGAATGGCTAAGAAATAGCATGGGCATGTTGGTAAATCCAAGGAGGCAGTCTAGCTCATGCTTATATACTTTGATATTATTAGCCAAAGGTACAAGGTACAGACTCAGTAGTAGCAAGTAAAATTACCTTACTTATATATGTCCATGTCTGTAACATCCATATATTTTGTTTTTGAGGACTATTGACTTTAGGTGCACAGCTACAAGTAAGATCTTTCCTAAATAATTATAAGATTTTTTTTGTCTTTTTGTATGTGTGTATCATCAATTTTCCCTCTCAGCATTATAGCCCATGCTTACTCAGCAAAGGAAACGAATTGCTGGAATAAGTTATACTATGCTTTATTAGTTCAAATTATCCTGGCTTGACTGATATTTTCAACATATAAAAAGAGGGTGATTGCTTTGTTATTATACATGTAATAAAGTCATGCTTGTGAGGAAAAAAAATATGTTAGTATTTTTCCTGTCTTTGGAAATGGGAAACTTGAGTAGAGATGAAAGTTTTCACTTTTGTATTTGAATTCCTACAGACACACACACACACACACACACACACACACACACACACAGCAGTCCATCTAGGAAGAAAAGATCACAGAACTACAGGACATGTTCTTCTCTTGCCTTCTTATCACTGCTCTGCTCTCCTTGCAATCAATCACTATGAAGGCATTTTAGACTCATGAGGAATAGTTCTTAATGTTCCCACTTGGTTTGACTGAATGTATTCCCTCTTCCAAGTTCATATGTTGAAGCTCTCAACTCCAATGTGATGCAGTTAGGAGGTGGAGTCTTTGGGAAGTAATTAGGTTTCCATGAGGTCATAAGGCTGAAACCTATATCATGGAATTAATGCCCTCATGAGAAGAAAAGCCATCTCAGAGCTTCCTCTCTCTGCTTTGTAAGGAGACAGAGGGAAGACCCTATTTGCAAGCCAAGAAGCTAGTAGATTAAGAATCAAATCTGCTAGCACCTTGATTTTGGACTTGCTAGCTTTCAGAGCTGTAAGAATTAAATGACTATTGTTTAAGCCACCCAGTCCACGTTTTTTTGTTACAGGAGTCCAGAATGATTAAGACACCATCCAAAACCCAGAAAGAAAATAAGACTACTTAATTCTGGCCACATCTATTTGAGAAGTTATCCTTTATCTTCTTATTATTTCCTTTTTTTTCTTTAAAATGACAAATCACTTGGGCATGGTGGCCCATATCTGTAACTCTAGCTATGGGAAGCTGAGGCAGAAGGATCACAGGTTAAAGGCCAACGTGGGATGCATAGTGAGTTCAATGCCAGCCAAAGTGACATAGTGAGACCCCATGTTAAAAACAAGAACCTTTTAAAATATATAATAAAAATGATACAGCAGACATAATTCAAGGAGAGCTCATTAAGCATCACAACTTTCCTTCTTTTTATAGCTAGGCAATTGAGTCACTCCTTCAAAGTCACCTTGTTCTAGAACCATAACATTATCCCAGAACTTGTTTCATGATGGTTATGCCTGGGGTGTTCTGGTCCTCACTTCTTGGGATTGTTTTAGGTTTCTGTGGTTGTAAAAATACAGCTTCCAGAATCTATGACCAGTAGCTCCAGGGGATAACAACAAAAACAGCATGGTACTTGCACAAAAACAGCCATGAAGACAAGGGAACAGAATAGAACACACAGAAATAAACTAAGAGAGCTACAGCCATCTGAATTTTTGACAGATGAGCCAATAATATATAACAGAGAAAAGACTATGGCATCAACAAACAGTACAGGCAAAACTGGTTATTTACATGCAGAAGACTGAAAGTATATTGTGATCTCTCACCCTATAAAAAGCAACTCAAAAAGAATCAATGACTTTATTTAGTTATATTTGTTTGACTCTACTGGGGCCTGAACTCAGGACCTCACACTTGCTAGACAGGCAGTCTTAACATTTGAGCCACTTCACCATCCCTGGGTCAATGATCTTAAAACAATATCTGAAATCTTGAAACTATTGCAGGAAAACACTGGAAGATATAAGCATAGACAATAATTTTCTGAACAGGACTCCAATTGTCCAGGAAATAAGAGCAACTATAGACAAACGGGGTTGTATTAAATTAAAATCTCATGTGGATCAAAGGAAACAATAACTAGAATCAAGAGACATCCAGTAGAGTGGGAGAAAATCCTTGGATGCTATTTAACAGATGAACAATTACTATCCAGAGTATACCAAGATATCAAAAACTTAAATAGTACAAGAACAAACAATCCAATTAATCAGTAGGTAAATTAATTGAACAGACAGTTGTCAAAAGAACTACTAATGCATAATATATACACAAACACTTTAGACATAAAGGAAATGTAAATCAAAACTGCATTGAGGGATGGTAGAGTGATTCAAGTGGTAGAGTGCCTGCCTAACAAGTTCCAGGCCCTGAGCTCAAACCCCAATACCACCCAAAACAAAACAAACAAACAAAAAAACTAAACTGGGATTTCATCTCACCCATTCAGAAAGGCATTTGTCATGGAAAGAAACAACAAAACAGGTGAAGTGGCTGAAGTAGTACAGTGCCTGCCTAATAAGCATGAAGATCTGAGTTCGAACCCCACTAGCAAAAAAACAAAAAAAGAAAGAAAGAAAGGAAGGAAGTAAAAAAGAAAACAATGACAAGTATTATCAAGAGTGTTGGGGAACACTAACCCTTATACACTATTGGTGGAAATGAAAATTAGTGCAATCATTATGTAATTCAGCATAGATGTTCCTTAAAAAATAAAAAAATTGACTTGCTTTATGAACCTGCCATATCACTCCTGAACATATATCTAAGGGAGTGTAAATAAACAGAGGAGAGAAACCCACACACACAACCATGTTCATAGCAACATTGTTCACAACAGCCAAGCTGTGGAATCAGTCTAGGTGCCCCCAAAACATATGAAAATGTAAAGAAAATTATATACATATATATAAACATGTATACATATATATATATACATATATATAACATGTACATATACATATGTATATGTATGCATCTATATGTATGTGTGTATATACATGCATATATATGTACAGATATATATATGTGAATATATATAATTGAGTATTATTCCACCATAAAGAATAATGAATTCATGTCATTTGCAGGAGATGAATTGACTTGGAGATTATCATGTTGAGTGAGATAAGCCAAAATCAAAATGACAGATATCACCTGTTTTCACTTATTAGTGGAATCCAGACCTACATGATGATAATAATGTTGTTGTTGGTGATAATGGACATGAGGGTGAAAGGAGGACTGAGGGAAGAAAGGAAAACAGAGAGTACTGAGGGGTAAAAGGATGGAAGTATGTAACACACAAATAAGAAGACAGCATATTGAAACCCACCAGACAGTGTTGGAGAAAGGCATAAAGAGGGACAGGGGTTAGAGGAATACAATTAACACAGGAACTTGTTCAAATTACATTCACCTGTGGAATCACCACAATGAAACTCATTTTATTACTAATGTTTGCTAACAAAAAATAGTTAAAAGAAAATATCTGAAGTAAGCATGATTAATGTCTATTATTATAAGGAAAAAATTAATTCTTTTGAGATAATTAAGGGGCCTCTGGAAACCCTCAAAATTTCTTTCAACCCAGGACACTTAATTTAGAATTTGATTTTGAGAAATTTGTGAGAAATAGTTTTAAAACATATGGTCAATCCTAGGGTGTCCCTTGATGATTGAAGGTGCAAGGCCTTGGATTCATTCCCCACCACAAGTCATGAGTTGATATTATGAACAATAGAAAAACCACTGAAAAGTTTGAAAAGAAATAGAGTTTATATACTGGGAAAAGACAAAATCGAATCATACAAAATGCTCAAAACACCAGAGAAGGTACCATGAGATTCAAAGAAAAATGAAGAAAAAATAAGGGAGGTCAATGAATAGAAACATTTACAAATATGATATGGTAATTCAGCTATGTAGAGTATAACTGTGGTGGCTCTGACTGGTCTGGAAATTGTGGGCTCCAGTGATCTTCAGGCCCCAGCCTCCTCAGGAGCTGGAAATACAGGTGTGCACTCCTGTGCATAGCAACAAGCCTACTTTAAATGTGCTTGTGAAAGCCTAAGATAATGCAACCATTCTCAAAAACTGTCTACTAGCCTTTCCTACAGCTACAATACTGCTATACCCTGATATCAACAATTCCATCAGTATGATTATTCTGAAAAGAAAGGATTTCCCTGGTCCACTGAAGGACCCATACTGTAATATCCTTAGCAACTTTACTCTCAATACCACAACAAGAAACCACAACTTGGTTCCATCAAGTGTACCACATTCACACAATGGAATAACACTCAACAATAACAGCAGAAACACTGACACAGGCAAAACATGGGAGAACGGGAAAAAAAATTTTAAAGTTGCATGAGAAAAACACAGCAACAAAAAAATGCGACAATAATGGTATGGTGTTCATTTACATAAACTTCAACACTAAGCAGAGGTAATCCTGGACATAGAAATGAGAATGGTGAAAGCCCATGTGGGACTGCAGTGGGAACACACTGGAAAAGGGGTTCCACTGACATTCTGGGCTGATGGAAATGTGCTATCACAAGATCTAGGAGTGGTTTCTGTTGTTCAAATTCATCAGTCATATCCTGGATATTTGCACAAATATGTACGTAATTCATTAGGGCATGCCATTGTCTTCTATTTTACTAAATTTATTAGATGTTATTTAAAATTCTGCCATTGGACTTCCAAGTCTCATTTCATTTCTCTTTATCCTGAGAATCCCAAGGGATCATGGAAATAGTTGAAACAGAAACAGGGGATATGGCTACAGCATTGCATGAAGGCAAAACAGTGACAGGCCAGTGAAGAGGCAGGCCCTCACTTCTATGTCAATCACCAGTGCTCAGAGTTCCTTTCGTGTACTTGACCTTGGAGAACTCCAGAGCACTGTATGCACTAAGATCTTAGGTTGAGGGCGCAGATTCAAAGATTAGAACCTTAAAGAAAAGGAGTGCTGCAACTGCTGTGAGTTGGATTCCAACTGAGATTGCTGTTGCTACAACGCAGACTACTAACCACTAAACCATCATTGCCCACCACTACAAGGATGAACCACCTGTAGCATTCTTTATACTTACAACCAACATGCACTTGTGATGTTTGACTGCTCTTTTTTTAGAGGGCCAAGTCCAGCAGTCAGCAAGAACCTTGTTCCTTAACCTCCTTTTTGTCACCTCTGTGTCCCACCTTGCCTGGATAGAAAGCAATTCCTACCTCCCCAAGATCCAGAGCTTCTAGGAATCTTGTCAAAGGGAGCAACCTCACAGAAAACCCCACTACACAGAAGCCCCAACAGTGGCTTAGGAACAGCACAGATGGCAGTAGAAGCTTCCCTGGCCCTGGTTGGGGGAGACACCGGGCAGATTCCCTGGAAGACTGCAGCAGAGAACAGGAAGAGCATCGCGGGGGCTCCAGGTATGCCTGACACAGGTTTCTGAGGTAATCGAGGGCCAGCGCAGGTCAAGGCCATAGGGCATCTCCCTGACCCATCGCATGAGTTTCTAATGGGCCAAGTGCACTAGGCACCACCCTTGTGTCCAAGTAATCCAAAGCTTTGCAGCTCAGCAGGCACCCTGGGAGGCCTGCAGGCCCTGAGGGAGTGGCTCCAGTGACCAGACCTTCCATGTACATCATCATCTCGAACAGGCACAATGCTGGAGTCTCTGTGGTGAAGTCAGTTCGTGCATTCAGCTTTTAACTGAAAGTTTGGTGGTTCAAGCCCACCCAGGGACTCCTGGTGTCATTGTGAACCTGTTCCTGGCCACCTCACCTCAGATTTTGTAGTCACACAGCAGCTACTAACATATGCCCTTCAGACTTGGGATACTCAAACATTCATTTTCCTGTCAAACAAGACAGAAAAACAATAGCTTTGTTTCAGTCTTTTGGAGGCTTGGAGGCCAAAGAGAAACTGGGCCTCACTTTCTATGCGCAACTCCTATGTCAACAGGAGTATCCCATCTGAGGGTGACATGGATTTATACATTGCTGTGTCCACCACAGGGGCCATCGGCATGAGCATCCTCTTCATTATCTCAAACCAATTTCCTCCTTACTTCCTGCACTATGTAGTTAACTTGTTTGAAAATGGTTTTTGCAAAACAGTGCTTTCATGATATTATGATTACAAATCATGCTGCACTCATTAGCCTTGGACACATAGCTTAACTCAAAACACATGAACAAATAAACTTAACTACAGATGTGAAAGTGTTCTACAATGAAAACAAAAAAACTTTATTAAATGAAATTGAAGAGGACAGTAGAAGACAGAAAGGCCTTGCATGTTTATTGGCTGGCAGATTTAATGTTGTGAAAATGGCTATACTACTGAAAACAATCTATTGAGTTAATGCAGTTGCCATCAAAACTGCAACATCAAATTTTGCAGAAGTGGAAAAATTAATCCTAAAACTTAAAAGATCTTGAATAGCAAAAGCAGAAAGAGTAATGCTGGAGGTATCATAATACTGGACTTCAAATTATACTGCAGGGACAGTAACAAAAATAGCAACAATATAACAATAAAAAAGGCCAATGGAAAAGAATAGAGGACACAGAAATAAACACACTGAACAAAGAGCCATCTGGTTTCTGACAAAGGAACCAAAAACATACAATGGACAGAGGACAGCATATTTAACACATGGCCCTGAAAAGATTGTGTATCTACATGCAGAAGACCAAAATTGTCCAGTGATCACTCCCCCTATACAAAGTCATTACAAAATGTATCAAAGATCTTAATGTAATATTTGAAACTATTACAGGAAAACATAGGGAAAATTCTGGAAGATGTGGACATAAGCTATTATTTTCAAATAGAACTTCAATTATCCGGAAATAATAGCTGGGATAGACAAATGGGGTTAAAGTAACTTAAAGAGCTCATGTGCATCAAGAGAAACAGTTTCCAGAATTAAGAGACATCCCATAGAATGGGAGAAAATCCTTCCAGATACTCAACACATAAAAGATTTCTAACTGGACATACAAAGATCTCAAAAAAAATTAAACAGCAAAAGTGCAAAAAGTAATTAAAAATGGGCAAATGAACTGAATGGACAGTTCTCAGGAGAAGTACAAATAAGTAATTAATACAGGCAGAAACGTTCAACATCTCTGCCCTAAAGGAAATGCAAATGAAAACTACAATGAGATTCCATCTCACCCCAGTCAGAATGGCAAGAAAACAAGCAACAGCTCATGAGTTTGTGGGGGAAAAGGAACTCATATACACTGTTGGTGGGATTGCAAAGAAAGGGAGCTACTATGGAAATCAGTAAGGAGGGTCATCAAAAAAAACATAGACCTGCTTTCTTCATGTCCTTCTCTCAGGATCAGGAAATGCAAAGACATAGGTCCAGTGCATCCTGTTCTGACTCTCCTTCATGAAAAATTAAATCTCCCTCCTTATTTCTTTCCTCCAGAAATCTCCCAGGCTGACTTTGCTGTTCCAGCCTCTGCCTTTTACTCTCCAGACTTTCTTTCCTTTTTGCATTATTGGTTAAAATCCAGGTAGATTTATGAGTCTTCCATTTGTCTTCCCTCTCTTCCCAGCCTATCAGGAATCAGAACAAGCTTCTCTAGTTTGGGAATGCCCTTAATATTTGGTTCCACCACCTTTGGCTCTGTGGGCCCAAAACATGAGAAAAGTTCCCCATTTATTATCCATTCTGTGTTTGCATGCTATGTGTAACATGGCTTTATGTTCCATCTGAAAGCACTTTGGAAAAACCTGGAGGTCACAGACAAGTCTGGAGAGGGTGGGGAAATTCTGCCATGTGGCAGGGACCACCATGCCTCCCCCAGCAGCCCAACTCCGCATGGGCCATCTCTGCTGCCATGATGACACTTAGGAGTGCAGTCTTGAGGTCTGTGGCATCTTGTTACCCCCTAAGGAGGCTTAAATTAAACTTAAAGAATCAAAGGTCACATGTTTCCTCTTATATGTGGAAGATAGACCTGTAAGTTAAATGTATATATAGAAACATATATGATCATATGTATATTCATGTATATATGTACACAGTGACAGAACAAAATTGTACTAGTGAGTCTGTCTGAGGGGGCTACAGGAACTGGGGGAGGTAAAGAAAGTGTTAGAAAGTGAGTTAAAAAAAGAAAAATATTGAAACAACCTAGCTATATGTAAATATAATATAATGCACTGTACAGGGAGCTGCTGAATATTAGGGGAGCATGGTGGTAGAGAATGACTGGGTAATGGAGGGGGCAGAGTTAATTTCAAAAACACAATATATACAGACCTGAAGTACCAAAGTGAAACCCCCTTGGACTATCAATATACACTGAATTAAGAAAATGAAGGGCAGGGGGGAAAAGTAAATCGTTTACTGTGGTGGATATCAATGGGGGGAGGGGTCACAAGAAAAGGGAGAAGGAGGATGTATATGGTGGATATGTTTTGTATCCATATATGACAATAGAAGAATGAAACTTGTTGAAATTGTTCTAAGAAGGGGGGGAGAGGGGAACAGGGAGAATGATGGAGGGGGTAAATCCAACTAAGATACATTTTAAACACATATGCAAATATCACAGTATATCCCCCTGTACAACTATTATGTGCTGATACAATCATAAACAAAATAAAATTATCATTTTACAAATTTAAAAAAATCAAAAAGGTCTGTCTGAGAGTAATCTAAATTAATATAAATGCTTACATGTGTTATTGTTGTAAATGTGCAAATGCTGTATTAAAGAAAATGGATTAACTATATCAGGTCTAAGTAAAAACCAGGCTTTCAGGAATCAACTCTTAGACTAGGGACCAAGGAAAATATTGGCTGTTTTAGAAGTCCAGCAGCTGTTTTGGCTGCCTAATTAGGAGCTTGTAAATGGGATTTAAAGGTTTTTTTTGAATTTTATTAAAAAATTTTGTCTAAGGTCTAATTTCTATAATTTTTTTCAAATAAACATTTTTTAAAAATCAGTGAATAGACCTGGCATTTGCTAAATTGTTTTTCAATACTTCAACCATAGTCTTTTGTCATTACAGTTTTGATCCTTCTGGAACTTTTACAATGAAACACACCACTGTCTGTGTTTCCTGCTCAAAGCTCTTCTTCCTTAGGGAATCTTCTTCCTTATTCTCTTTTCCTTACAGAGAGTCTCCCAGTGGCTTGTACAACGTCCAGGAAGTGAATTCTTGAATACAGGAATCTGATTTACAGGCATCTGCCAGAGGAAGAAAAAGCCATCATTGGTTTTCTAGTCTAATATGCAAAAGAGCAGAGAGGAGACAGATTCACCAAGTGTGCTCTTCCAGACACTCCTGAAGAGTAGTTGTCATGGAAACAACCTTGGGATCAAGTATGTATATTGCATTTATTTTCTCTCTGGTGGCTTTTCCTAGAAGTCAGAAAGTGGAAAGGACCTGATTTGCCTGATAACTCAAAAGCAGTGGTGGGGGGAAAAGCAAGCCTGCCCTGGCCAGGAATTGAACCTGGGTCTCCCACGTGGGAGGCGAGAATTCTACTACTGAACCACCAATGCCTTACTGGTACCCTTGTTTTAGGATGTATTTGGAAAAGGAATAGAACCACTCACTGGTCAAAGACTAAAACAAAAGTTTCGTCCATATTTCCCTAGACTTTAAAGCTGTGGCTTTGAAGAGAACCGTCTCACTTGAACCAGCCAAATTCTATTTCTGCTGTTCCTCTGTTGTTGGTTTGCTTGCTGTTCCTACTGTTTTCTTTTGTATTTTCCTTTCTGAGGATCACATTCACTGCCTTGAACAAGATTTCACTCCAAGAATTCTTCTTCTACCCCATCAGTGCAGTTCAGGGATGAGCTCTGCGATGGGGAAGCCCTGTGATGGGGCAAGAATCCCAGATAGCAGTGGACGCTTTACTGTGCCATGTTGGTGGGGTCACTGGAACCATTCCCTGGGCAACAGCGAGTAGAGAACAGGAAGAGTGAGGCGAGGGCCGGCTTCTGAAGCAGACGAAGGGCAGCTCAGGTCAAGTCCGTAGGGCGCCCTCAGGACCCATTGCATGGGTTTCCAATGTGCCAAGCACACTGGGCACCGCCCACCTCTTCAGGTAATCCAAGGCTTTGCCACTCAGTGGGCGCCCTGGGAGGCCAGCAGGCTCTGGGGGAGTGGCATGCAGTGACTGACCCTCCCTGTACATCCTGAGCAGAAACAGACCTTGAGACTCTGTGGCGCAATTGGTTAGAGCTATTGGCTGTTAACAAAATGGTTAGTGGTTCAAGCCCATTCAGGGACACACGGTATAACTTTCAATCCTTCCTGCCCATATTGTGAAAATGTCTTCTAGCTCATTCAACTTTCCTTTTTCTTGGTCTTTTGACTATGGAGAGCAGGATAGCATTGGATCCCTTTAACTCGACATGTCTTGACATTCCTGGATTGCAGATTCCATCAGCACTAACCCTGAGATAGATGAGGGAAAAGAAAATCCAGGGAACGCCCCACCTGGCCTTCTTTGGTCTCAAGGCTGCGATCTTTCTGCTTTCTTTTTTTCAACAATCGGAGTCCCTTCCTATTTGCTTTATGTGCATTGCCCTGAACAAAAAGTACACCCATTTCATCTTGTCAACGTAGGCCATTTATTTCCTTTTCTTTTTCTTATTCCTCCACTTAGAATGCTCATGGGAAATCGCAGTGCTCAGAGCACACTTCCTTGTTTTGTTATCAAGCTTAGTGGAACAGGTTTTGCTTTTGTTTCTGTGGTGATTTTTTTGTATACCTTTTTTTTTGTAGCCTTTCTTTATGAAGCAGTGGAAATTTCTTTCTCTTCCCCTTTTCTGAGTTTTATCACGAATGGGCACTGAATTGTGTCAACGCTTTTTCTTCATCAATAGACTATTTCATGTCATTATCTTTCTGGAGACTGTTTTCAAATTTTGAAAACACCCTTGCATCCTGAGATAACACCCAATTGTTCATAGTTTACATTTCCTTTCATAGGTTGCTGAAATCTATTTGCTAACATTTGCTTATGATTTTTTTCACCAATATTCATGAAAGCTATTTTGTCTGTAGTTTTATTATTTATTCTATTTTTTTGCCTGGTTTTGGAATCATGGCAATCATAGCTTCAGAGAAACAGCTAGAAAGTGCTCTCACCTCCCCAATTTTCTGGAAGCCATTGTAGAATCAGTATAAATTCTTCCTTCAATTGTTGCAGAATTTCTCCAGCGAAAACAGAGCTGGAAGTTATTTTCACGGATTTGTTTTTTAAAAAGCACTCCAACTTAGCTTCTTGTTGTAAGATCAAAAGGTCTGCTTTGTAAAAGCTGAGATGTGATTTTTTTTTTCTACCTAGAAGCAACTGGTCCAGTTCATCTGGATTGTCGAATTTATGTGTATATTGCTATTTGTACTTTTCTTTATTATCTTCTTGATATTGGGAAGACTGCCAGGACTGTAGACTCTGTTTCATTTCTGGTTCCTGCAATTTGTGTCTTCTGTTCTTTGTTTTCCAAGTCTTTGGAGTTTTTGCTTCTTTGGTTTTCTCTAATGTTTTTCTGTTTTCACGACAATGATTGCTGCTCTTAGCTTGATTATTTTCCTCCATCTGGTTTTTGTTTGTTTGTTCATTTGCTGTACTGGGTCTTGTACTCAGGGCCTGTATCTTGAGTCACTCCACCAGTGCTTTTTGTGATGAATTTTTTTTGGGATAGAGCCTGGCGAACTATTTGGTTTCTTTTCTTTGCCCGTTTCTTGCTTTTTTGAGGTCGGAGCTTCACTGAGACTCTTGTTTTCTAATGCAAGCCTAAATAGGCTTGAATTCCCATCAGCACTGCTCTTGTTGCTTCTCACAATGTGTTCAGTAGTTTATTTTCATCACACCCTTAAAAACAGAAATGTGGGATCATCACCTTTGCTATAGTACTGTCCAAAATCAAGGACGGATTAAACTCTCAGGCTTCAACTGAGTTTAACAGAGTAATCAAGAGCAACAGGATGTTGAGACACCAACTTGCCAGGAAACCAGGAGTTACTGAGAAGGAGGAGCTCCTGAAAGCACAACCAGACCTGTTAAGTGGGTGTGTGTTGTGGGGTAGTGGAGGCAGGGAGGTGCTACGGTCCTGTGTGGACTGGGGGTGACATCATTTATCCAACACCCAGACACTGATTGCCTACACCTGGACAAAGGCCTTGGGGTTGTGTTCTGCAACCCATGGGCACGGCACCCACACTCCTGCTCTGCATGGTCCCTGGTGGAGTAGCACAGCATACACATGCGCTGGGTGATAGAGCTGGAGCCCTGTAAGGGACAGGGACCCCAAGCAGAACAGGTGCCTGGTGACAGAACCAGAGCTGGGGCCCCTCCAGAGTGGCGTTTTTTGAGTCTGCGGGCAGTGGGCACTTCCCCAGGCTCAGCCACTGCAGAAGCAGCTCCAAATGCGGTCGCATTCTAGTAATGGAGTAATAGTGTCACATTCTAATATTTGAGATGGTTGGGGATGAAGAGGAGCCCCAAAGTGGGTCACTGTCAGCTGAGTACTACAAGCCAGTTTGCAGATGGAGAAACAAGAGGGAGGACTCCGCTCCTGGCTGGTGACTACCTTTCCAACCCAGAACCCAAGGTCGGAGAAAGCAGACTTGCCTCTGGCACAGGGTGCTGCAGCCAGACTAGAAATGAACCCAAAGAATGGTCCAGACTAGGTCGGGTGGGAGGGAGATGTGACCAGCCAGCCAGTGGCTGTCACTAGACAGGGTTCCCCAGGCAGAACCAGGTATTGATCTCATTGCCTGCAGTCTTTTTGGTTCTAAAGTGACCAAAGAAAGATCACACAGCTCCCTGGTTGTAGCTAGGATTCAGTATTTTCACTGGCATGGTTCTCCTCAGAGCCAGTGACTTTTTGACTGTTCCTGGGAAAACAAGGGAAGGCTCTGTCCTCTCAAGGACACCCCTCTTGTGCTGGTAGAGTGGTTCAAGTGCTAGAGTGCTTGCCACTGAGTTCAAACTGCAGTACTACAGAAAAAAAAGAAAAAAGAAAAAGGACACACACATCCCTTGTCTCTTCTGTCACACTGAGATCGAAGTTTCAGTTGGGCATTTATTTGACCTTACCTGAAGATCCAGGCCAGGCCCACCAGTTCTGCTCTGAAGCTGATATCCTGCCAGCACAAGCTGTCCTCTTAACTCCTCCTGGTTGCTTTGGTGCCTGTCTAGTGGTGTCTTGGGTCAGTCTGAGCTCTGGAGCTACCAGGGAAGTGAAACCTTTTGGGGTGAAGTGCTGCTGTCCCCTTGCTTTTGCCTGGTTCCTTGTGCCTTGCAGGGTGAAATTTAGGGGGAAATTCTCAACAGCTTTCCAGAATTGTCTGGATAGGTGATGTCTAGGAAGTGGATGCCCTGTTTTAGTAGCTCTTAGAACTTGTCTTGCGCTGGCCCTGACCTGATACCCACTCCAAGTCAGAGTTCAGTCACACAGAGGGATCCTGATTTGGGGGTGCATCTTCAAATATTCCTCTCCCCAAGTTCAGTTTCCAGGATCCCCAGAGGCATCCAAGGTTGCTATTGATGGTATATTTTAAAAAAATCTTTGTGTTTCCTTTCTTGCTGAATCAAGTGCCCGTGGAGGGAAAAAGGCTTAGCTGTAAATTAAATGTATGGTGTCAGTGGTAGGTAGAAGGAAAAAAAAAACAGATTGGTAATGAGGATGAATGTTGAATGCTCTAACATTTTAAGGAATTTGAATACTTTACATGGAATGATCTGGAAAATTCTAATGTCATGCATGTCCTATTCCAAACAAAAAAATCCCCTTGTGTATTCTAAATATTTTGGTAGGGCTAGGAACACACTGTACACCTTGAGCCAATCCAACAGCCTTTTTGTATTTGGGTTTTTTTCTTTTCTATTTTCAGTACTGGAGTTTGAACTCAGAGACTACACCTTGAGCCACTCCACCACTACTTGTGTGTGTGTGTGTGTGTGTGTGTGTGTGTGTGAGAGAGATGATTTTTTTCCCAAGACAGGGTCTCTCTTTCCTGAGTACCTAGGATTACAGGAGCAAGCTGGCCACTGTGTTCCTGGTGGGTTATAAAAGGAAACAGACCCCCATAGTACATGGAGCTGGCATGCCATCCAGGGAACTCCTGCACCTGCTGCCTCTGGAAACCCAGAAGTGTGTGCCTGGCTTGTGGGAGTGCAGTCTTCTGCTCTGGCTTTGGTGGGGAGATCTCTGTTGTGTCTTTGCAGTAAACTTGAATGTTGTCTTATTTTTCTTTAAGTGTATTAAATATGTAATTCCAAAGACTGGTAGCCTTAATAGTTTCTGATGATAAACTGTCTGTTGACCTTATTGGTGAGTTTTGGAAATTTAATCGTTGATCCCTTCCTGACCATTGTCACTTTGCCTTTCAGCATTTCGATTATAAATATGTCTCTGGGAGGGACTGCTATTTTTTCCTATTGACGACTTTACTGGGTATGCCTTTCTTCACATTCTGGGGAGTATTAACAATTCTTTCTTCTGTATGCACATTTTCCTCTTCTTTATAGATTGTGATGATGGTGTTTAACATCAAGGGCCTGTCACTGACAAAGAGTAGAGCAGTCTTCAACATGTTTATAGTACAGAAATGATTTCTGAGTGCCAGGACATTGGTAGTTACCAAGTTTGTTATGGCCAAGAGATAAACCTAGCTACTCAGGAGGCAGTGATCAGGAGGACTGCAGTTGGAAGCCAGCGGGGGCAAATATTTTCTTGAGACCCTATCTTGAAAAACCCTTCACAAAAATAGGGATGGTGGAGTGGCTCAAGGTGAAGGCCCTGAGTTCAGGACTCAATATAGCAAAAATAAAAAAGAGGAAAGAAAAGAGAAGTAACTCATCTTAATTGCTGGTTCATGACACAGTCAGTTCATGATACCATGCTTGTCAGAATGGTGATGTCCAAGCAGAGAAAAGGTGGGCTTAGCATATAGAACATGCTAGGATAATGGCAGTTTTCACTAACTTGATCTGAGTACTGATACATGAATAATTTCCAGTAAGCATCAAACTTGGGGGACCCAGAATGAGGATGTGGCACTGCAACCATGACAAGTTCTTCAACAGGTTTCAACAGGTGTCATTTTTCCATCTTCATACACGAGTTTGCAATATTTCCACCATATTCACCCTCTTACTCCTTAGATTCTCCTCCCTCCCACTGGTATCAACCCCCAGACAGGACTTGTTTTTACCTTCCTGTCCCCCATTTTTGGGAAAAAAGAGAGATGTTTTGTTTGTTTAAGGTATCTATGGAGTGTCATTATGACATTTCCATGTATTTATGTGTTTTATCCTGAATTGGTTCATCACCTTCATTTTTCTACTTTCTACCTTAGTCTTCTTCTTTGGGTGTGTTCAACAGGTTTAAAAATTCTATATTCATTCTTGTATAGAAAGGACACTACCCATATTCACCTTCTTTACTTCTTTTTTTCCTCTCCCCCTCCCTTTTGTGCCCTCCCCTTAGTGTGACCTGTTTTTCTTTCCTGTCCTTCATTGTTCAGGTGTCTGTTATTTGGTTAGTGGTTTTGTTGTTTTTTATTTGTTGGTTTGCTTTTTAATTGAGAAGGGATTGTAACCGATATCTCTGGCTGTGCATTGATCCTCTGTCATGAATGGACCTGGAATGGGGGTGAGTGCTGATGAGTCGCAGTCCAACAGCTCCACCACAACTTCAAAAGCTTGGCCTGTGCTGCCAAGCAAAACCTGAGCCCTACCTGAAGCTTTTTGCCATTTTGTGATTTGTGATGTGGGCTGGGCTGCTTCTAGACCTTGAGATAGACAAAATTGAAGAGTAAGCTTGAGGTGGCAAAAAGACCTCCTTCCCTTTCTGGGACTGAAACCGAAGCCACAGCAGCAGTGAAAGTGCTGAATCCTAGCCATTAGAGCACCACAGAACTATGTACACTATCTTAGGTCAAGGAAGAAGACCATACTGAAAGAAAAGGGTTACCTTCATGCCAGGTGACCAGGAATGGAGCCAGGGCTGGTGGAGCCACTGTTGTGCTGGTCCTCACCTCCCACCTGACCCAGTTAGTGTGATGCTGTGGTTTCCTTTCCAGTCTGTCTTCAGCACCATGTGTACCAAAGCCCAGTGGTGTTCTCTGGGTCACAAAACTCCAGGTCAGGAAGGTGGCCAGGCTGCTCTCAGTGGACCAGGAACAGTATCCTCCTGCTTCCTGATCTGTGATCTGGTTCAAGGGACTTTGCTGACAGTGACTTGTGTCAGGTCTCTTCTTCCTCCAACCACCTCAATTATAGGAGCAGGACACTCTCCATCTATGTCTGTGACTCGAGCTCCAGGTGCAGACTTAGCGTCTTCAGTTTCTGTTTCCCTGCCTGCACAAACCAACCTGCCTGCTCACACCATGATATGTGGGAAGAAGCCCAATGGGCTGCAAAGGAAAGAAACTTTTGATTTTCTGATCCCTGACAGCTGTGAACTTGTAGAGATTTGGGCAATTGGAACTTGGGATCCAAAGGTGAACTAAGCCCTGCCCGCTGAGGTGCTCAGGTTCCCATTGTACTCAGCACACAAGCCAGGCTCCATCCTAGCTCCCAGTAGGGATGGGCAGATGGACAGAACTCCTGCTCATCTCTTGTGACTCTGACAGACCCTGGATTCTTCACTTTGGCCTCCTCTGTCCAGCACTCCTCTTCTCCTCCCTCTCCTTCTCTTCTTTCCATTCATGTTCTTTTATAAATTTATTTTCAAAGGAAACTGGCTGTCAGGAAATGAGCACCTTGCCACTCCTATATAGGAAGCTTGTAAGGCAAAAGTGCTAAGAGATGCACTAGGCAGGCAGACTATCTGCTTTTGAGGATTCACCCCAGAAAGTCCTGGGTTATGCCTGTGCAAATCTACTGCCTGCAACGCTGGACAAACAACTTTCATTTCCAGCTGCTTCTGCCAGCACAGCAGGACCCTGTTGGTGGAGATTGGGGAAAGACCAGGTGACTCCAGGTTTGAAAACCATCTCTCCAGAGAGGCTTCTGCAGTAGTGGGGTAGAGATGCTGGAGCCAGAAGACGACACCCAGTATGCAGGAGACTGGGAACCACAATTGAAAACCGGCCTCAGACAAATAGTTCACTGGACCCTATCTCGAAAATACCCAATGCAGCCAGGCGATGGTTGTTACTTGAGCCTGTGAGAATCTTAGCTACTCGGGAGGCAGAGATCAGAAGGATCACAGTTCAAAGCAGCCAGCCCAGGGAAATAGTTCACAAGATCCTATTTAAAAAGGAGGAAAAAAAAACCCTATCATACAAAAGGACTGGTGGAGTGCATCAAGGTGTTGGCCCTGAGTTCAAACCCCAGTACCAAACAAACAAAAAGCCCTGAATACAGAAATAAAAAAGCTGTTGGATTTGGCTCAAGGGATACAGCCAATTGTGCCAGAATGGAGTCGGCTTTCTCCAATGGGCCCTGGATGGGAAGTTGGCCACTCAGCTCTTATGGGCCAAGAACCGAGTCCTCCTTCTGCTTTCCAGACCTGCGAACTGGATTGAGAGACTTGGCTGACAGAGACCCACGTTAGGGCTCCTCTTCATTCCCAAACACCTCAATTATTAGAGCCTGACACATTCTATTATTCCAATGCAACTGAATTTGGAGCTGCTACTGCCAGCGGAACACCTGGGAAGCCCCCAGACTCAGAGACCACATTCCCCGAGGTTCCCTGGCTGGGTTTCCGCCACCCAGGGCCTGCTCTGCTTGGGGGCTTCACCTCTGGCAGGGCTCCAACTCAAGAACCTAGAACAAGCTTGCACAGTGTTGCTTCGCAGGGGTCCTCGCAGCTCAGGAAGCTGCAGCAGTAGCCAATCTGGGCGCAGAAGTGTGGGTGCCACACCCACGGGTTGGAATCTGCACCCCCAAGACCTTTGTCTGGTCATAGGCTATCAGTGCCTGGTCTCCTGATAAAGGACGTCTTCCCCAGACGCCCCCCTACCCCCCCCAAAGAAGTGGCGCTTTTTCCTTGAGAGACCCCTCCATTTAGTGCTTCCCAGTATCCTGGCAAGTCAGCTGTCTCACTCACATTTATTATGTTAAATTCAGCTGAAGCCAGAGAATTTAATCTTGCCTTGGTCTTGGACAGTACCATAGCAAAGATGATGATCCAGCATTTTTGTTTTTAAGGGTGGGATGAAAATATGCCATTGATCATGTGAGAAGCAACGAGTGCAGTGCTGAAGGAATTCAAGGCTCTCTAGGCTCGCATTAGAAAACAGAAAAGGATCTCAGCCAAAATCTGATCTCAAAAAGAGTGAAATGGGTGTGGAATAGAAACTAGAAACATACAGAAGGGGGGGGGATAATTAAAAACAGAAATCCAAGGTCATGAAAACAGAAAAACATTAGAGAAAACCAAAGAAGCAAAAACTTCAAAGGGTTGGAGAACAAGAAGAAAAGAATTCACAAATTGCAGGAATCAGAAATGAAACAGAATCTGCAATCCCAGCAGTCTTCTCAGTATCAAGAAGATAATAAGGGAAAGTACAAATAACTATACACACATAAGTTTGACAATCCAGATGAATTGGACCAGTTGCTTCTAAGTAGAAAAAACCACATCTCACCCACTGCAAAGCAGATCTTTTGCTCTTTTAATCTTACAACTGGTAAGGAAATTGGACTCCTTTTTAAAAATCCATGAAAACAATCTCCAGATCCAGCTGGTTTCACTAGAGAATTCTGCCACTGTTTAAGGAAGAATTTGTACTGATTTTACACTCTCTTCCAGAAAATTGGGAGAAGTGAACACTTTCCAACTGTTTCTCTGAAGCAATGATTGCCATGATTCCAAAACCTGGCAACAAAAATAGAATAAATAATAAAGACAACTACAGACAAAATATCCTTCCTGAGTATAGAGGTGAAAAAAATCATAAGAAATGTTAGCAAAGAGATTTCAGCAATGTATAAAGTATTCTCTCAGGATTCAAGGTGTCTTCAATTTTGAAAACAGTCTTCAGAAAGATAATGACACGAATTATTCTCTTGATCAAGAAAAAGCATTGACAAAATTCTGTGCCAATATGTGGCAAAACTACTCAGAAAAAGAGGAAGAGGAAGGAATTTCCACTACTTGATAAAGAATAGCTACTAAAAATTCTTAATAGTAAACAAAAAATTTCCAAAATAAACAAAAGCAACATGCCTTTCACTAAGCTTGATAACAAAACAAGGAAGTACACTCTGACCACTGGGATTTCCCATGAGCATTATAAATGGAGGGATAAGACAGACAAAGGGAAACAAATGCCCTACATTGACAAGATGAGATGAGTGTACTTTTCCCTATTCTTCTTGTCCAGGGCAGCACATATAAAGAAACAAGAAGGGACTCTGAATGTTGGAAAAAAGAAAGCAGAAAGATTGCAGCCTATAGACCCAAAGAAGGTCAGGTGGTGTTTTCCCTGGATTTTCTTCTCCCTCATCTATCTCAGGGTTAGTGCTGATGGCATTTGAAATCAAGGAATGTTCAGAAATGCCAATTTCTCTCTAGTGATCCTGCTCTTTATTGCAGAAAGACCAAGGAAAAGGAGTACTGAAAGAGCTAGAAGACATTTTCACAATGTAGGCAGAAAGGATTAAAATCTGCACCAAATGTCCCTGGGAGGGCTTTAAACACCAAACTTAAGTTAATAACTGGAAAGTGCTAACCGATTGCACCACAGAGACTCAAGCACCACTGAAAATTTGATCAAACTATTTTGTTTTTATGACATATTTCAATTTTAGGTGTTGACAAGTGAGTGGTTTGATGCCTTTTCCAAATACATTCTAAATGGAGATTTCAGGGGTGGCGCATTTAGTGGTTCAGTGGTAGAACTCTTTCTTCCCATGTGGGAGACCCAGTTGGATTTCCTGTGAATGAAGGTTTGTTTTTCCACACCACTCTAAGAGGGGTTCTTTTGAGTGCCCAGACAAATCAGGCCTTTTCCATATTCTGACCTCTAGGAAAGACCTCCAGAGTGAAAATAAATAGAATATGCACACACACCTCAAGCTTGATTCCCCAGTGCAAGACATTTAAGAGTGTTTGAAAGAGCATACTTGATGAGTCTGGTTCCTCTCTGCTCTTTTGCATAGTGGGCTAGAAAACCAGTGGGGCTTTTCTTTCCTTCTGGTGGATGCCTGGAAACCAGACTCCTGTGTTCAAGAATTTAATTCCTGAACCTTGTACAGGCCACTGGGCTACTCTGTCTATGGAAAATAGAACAAGGAAGGAAATTTCCTAAGGAAGAGGAGATGTGAGTAGTGGATGGGTTTGACCATAAATGTTCCAGGAGGATCAAAACTGTAATGACAAAAGACAGAACAGGCAAGAACTGAAAACAATTTAGCAATTGACAGGCCTATTTGCTGATTTAAAAAAATGTTTATTTGAAAAATTTTTATAGCCGGGCATGGGTGATTCACATCACACCTGTAAGCCTAGCAACTCAGGAGGTAGAGATCAGGAGGATCACAGCACAAAGGCAGCTTGGGCATAAGTCCCATTTACAACACCAAATTAGGCAGCCATAACAGCCACTTGAGCTTTAAAACAGCCAGCATTTTCCACGATCCCAAGTCTAAGAGTTAGTTCCTGAATGCCTGGTTTTACTTAGACCTGATGGAGTTAACCAATTTTGTTTAAAATAGCTTTTGCATATTTACAAAAAATAACACATATAAGCAAGCATATTAATTTAGAATAACCTCAGACAGACCATTTAGCCACTGATTTTTTTAAAAATTTGTAAAATGGTAATTTTATTTTACTTGTTTAGTATGTAATAGTTTTACAGGAGGATACATTGTGATATTTACATATGTGTTTAAAATATGTCTTAGTTGGATTTACCCCCTCCATCATTCTCCCTGTTCCCCACTCCCTCCCTTCTTAGAACAATTTCAACAGGTTTCATTCTACTATTTTCTAATATTATATGGATACAAAACACATCCACCATATACTCCCTCTTTCCCCCTTTCCTTATGCTCACCCCCTTCCACTGGTAGCTACCACAGAAAGATTTAATTTTTGTTGGGGACCAGGCGTGACCCTGGACTGGGAATAATGAAGTTCGCACTGCCTCTCCATATAGGAGTTTGCACAGCCTCTCCATGTAGAGGTTTGCACAGTCTCTTCGACCATAATTTCCCCAGGGCCTGGTGTCTTGACCTTTGCTCTAACATCTCCTTGAAGGATACAACCTGCTGTATCTGCATACCAGCCCCTTGATGCAAAACTAGATAAAGTACCAGAACTATTAGGAGACTCCCTGATGCCAGACTAATCAATACCTTAGATAAGGTGTCCTGCATGCCTTGATGATTCCAGAACTGATGTGTTGTAATTAAGCTTCATTAGCCTTAGGATAATTAGCCCACCAAACCTCATCCCTTTCACTTTGCATCTAGAATTGTTAAAGCTTGATTTTTACCTGAGTCTTTTCCTTGTACTGACCTAATAAAATAAACAATCTGGCTCAGGTAGGCGCTCACGTTTCCCACCAGGAGCGTGTAGCCTTCCTGATGTCAGCATTCTGTTTTATGTTGTATTTCTGTATATTTGTGTGTGTGTGTGTGTCTTATTTCTTGTTCCCCATTGCTCTTAGTCAGGCTCAAGCAGCATATCCAGGCAGGCCAGGGCAAGTTTTCTCTCCTGCCCTACATTTTTAAAATTAAGTGTGTATTGATGATATTCCAAGGAAGTTTAGCCTTGCTACTTCAGGTCAGTATAGATCATGCATTTTTCAAATTAATTCTCTCCCCTCCATTACTCACTCACTGTCTATCACCATGCTCCCCTAACATTCAACAGCTTCCTCTACAGTGCATTATATTATATTCATATATAGCTGGGTTGTTCCAATATTTTTCATTCTTTAATGTTTTCTTTATCTCTCCCACCTCCTGCAGCCCCTAAAGACAGACTCAGTAATACAATTTTGTTCTCTTTGTCACTATATATATGATCATGTATACTTCTCTATATACATTTAACTTATAGAGCTAGCTTCCAAATATGAGAGAAAACATGACCTGTGATCTTTTTTTCTTGAGCTTGCCTTCAGTCATAGATTAATTGCAAACCTCCCTAGGGAGTAAAAAGATGGTTTATAGTCCCCATGACTGCCCTCCTGATGCCATTATGGCAGCAAAGATAGTCCTTGTGCAGTTGGGCTGCTGCGGGAGGCATGATGGCACCTACCACATGGCAGCATTTCTCGACACCCTCCTGAGGTGTCTGTGACCTTGAGGTTTTTACAAAGTGCTTTCAGACAGAATACTAAGCTATGTTGCATACAACATCCAAACACAGAACAGATAGCAAATGGGACATATATCTCTTGTATTGGGCCCTCAGAGGCCAAAAGTGGTGGAACCAAAAACTAAGGGTCTCTCCCCAAGTACAGAGACTTGTTCTAGTTCCTGATAGGCTGGGAAGAGAGAGAAGACAAATGGAAAACTCCTGAACCTACCTGGACTTCAATCAACAGTGCAAAAGGAAAACAGTCTGGGGAGTAAAAGGCAGAGGGTGGAACAGCAAAGTCAGCCTGGGAGATTTCCAGAGGAAAGAAATAAGGAGGGAGATTTAATTCCTCAGGAAGGAGAGTCAGAACAGGGTCTACTGAACCTATGTCCCTGGAATTCCTGATCCTAGGAGGGGACATGAAAGAAGAAGGTCTGTTTTAGGTCTTTTTTTTTTTAATCCCCCTTACTAATTTCCAAAGAGGCTGCCCTAGTTTGCATTTCCACCAACAGTGTGTATGGGTTCCTTTTCCCCCTATATACTCACTAGCATTTCTTGGTGCTTGTTTTCTTGCTGTTTGCCACTCTGACTGGGGTGAAATGGAATTTCATTGTAGTTTTCATTTGCATATCCTTCATGGCTAAAGATGTTGAACATTTCTGCCTTTTTAATTACTTATTTCTACTTCCCCTGAAAACTGTGTGTTCAGATCATTTGACCATTTATTAAGTAGATTACTTGCTCTTTAAATTTTTTTGATATCTTTGTATGTTCCAGATAGTAATCTTTTATGTGTTGAATAGCCAGCAAGGCTTTTCTCCTATTCTATGAGATGTCTCTTGATTCTGCTAATTGTTTCCTTGATGCACATAGGCTTTTAAAAAATTTTTTATATTTTTATTATTCACATGTGCATACAATGCTTGGGTAATTTCTCCCCACTGCCCCCACTCCCTCCCTTACCACCCATTCTGCCCCTTCCCTCTCCCCCCACCCCCTCCATACCCAGCAGAAACTACTTTGCCCTTATCTCTAATTTTGCTGAAGAGAGACTATAAGCAATAATAGGAAGGAACAAGGGTTTTTGCTAGTTGAGATAAGGATAGCTATACAGGTAGTTGACTCACATTAATTTCCTGTGCATGTGTGTTACCTTCTAGGTTAATTCTTTTTGATCTGACCTTTTCTCTAGCTCGTGGTCCCCTTCTCCTATTGGCCTCAGTTGCTTTAAGATATCTGCTTTAGTTTCTCTGCGTTAAGGGCAACAAATCCTAGCTAATTTTTCAGGTGTCTTACCTATCCTCATATCTCCCTTGTGTGCACTCGTTTTTATCTTGTTTTCAAAGTTCAATCCCCTTGTTGTGTTTGCCCTTGATCTAATGTCTGCATATGAGGGAGAACATATAATTTTTGGTCTAACAAAAGATGTGAATGAACTCTACAAGGAAAAGTATAAACTCCTGAAGAAAGAGATTGAGGAAGACTATAGAAAGTGGAGAGATCTCCCATGTTCATAGATTGGTAAAATCAACATAGTAAAAATGTCTATACTCCCAAAAGTAATCTGCATGTTTAATGCAATGCACATAGGCTTTTTAAGTTACTTCAACCTCATTTTTCTATTCTTGCTCTTATTTCCTGGGCAATTGAAGTTCCATTGAGAAAATAACAGCCTATGCTTACATCTTCCAGAATTTTTCCTAAGTTTTCCTGTATTAATTTGAAGGATTCAAATATTATATTAAGACCTTTAATCTGGTTTGAATGAGTTTTGTATAGGTTGAGTGATCACTGTAGAGTTTCAGCCTTCTGCATGTAGATATCCAGTCTTTCCAGTGCCATTTGTTGAAGAAGCTATCTTTTCTGAATTGTATGTTCTTGGTTCTTTTGTCAAAAATCATATGGCTCTTTGCTCAATATGTTTATTTCTGTGTCTCCTATTCTTTTCCATTGATCTTTGTTACTGCTGTATTGTTACTGTTTTTGTTACTATGTCTCCGGAGTATAATTTGAAGTCTAGTATTATGATACCTCCAGCATGGCTCTTTGTGTTTTTGCCGTTGAGGGTCTTTTATGTTTTCATATGTGTTTTAAGATTAATTTTACTTTTCTGCAGAGATTGACATAGGGATTTTGATCAGAATTGCATTGAAGGTGTAGATTGCTTTTAGTAGTACAGCCATTTTCACAGTGTTAATTCTGCCAATCAATAAACATGCAAGGTCTTTCCATCTTCTAGTGTCTTCTTCAATTTCTTTCAGCAAAGTTTTTTTTGTTTTCATTGAACAGAACTTTCACTTCCTTAGTTAAGTTTATTTGTTCATGTGTTTTGAATTATGCTATCTGTGGCTTAGGGCAATTTGGTAAATCATGCCTTCTGTGAGCAAAGATGAAGCAATTACTTTTCCTCCCTCTTATTTCCAGGATTTGGAAACAATTTGTGACTATTCTTATTTTCTTGGCAATATAGTTGTTTCCATAAATTCAACAGCAATCTGTTCTCTTTGTAACAAGACTTTCACTAGAATGTCATATTTGTAAATATTTATCTAATCAGATATGACTAGAGAGCTCTAAAGAATGAAGGCTGACATTACAAAGCCTCAAATCTCATTAAAACTTGAGATGGTATATGGCTTTAAGGGTTCCCCTGTCTTCAGAAAGGAAGGCCTGGCAATCTTAGAAATAGTTTGAGGACCTTGAAGAAAATGGAATTCTCCCAAGTCTTAGGTGTTGTGGGCAAATTTGGATGGCAACTCCTTGTTATGGCTTCTTGCAAGGAGAAGATTCTGAAAGCCTAATCTGGGATTGTTCTTTAGAAGTTCCAACACAGCAGAGTGTAGTGGGAATTTGTGTGTTCAACATCCCAGCACCTATGTGATTTACGCAAGAGGATCATGAGTTTGAGGATAGCCTGTGCTACATAGAGCAACCCTATCTGGAAAGAAAAATGAACAGAAAAAGGAAAGTAAAACATTCTGAGGAAGAACACATTGAAGACCCTGTCTGTCGAAGAAATACAACAATCAAACCAAACAAACTCCAACAAAGCTGACTTAACAACAACAACAAAATGCCTACATAATCCATCACTCTACTTGCTGCACTTATTTAGATAATTTGGACGAGTGTGGAAACTACCCTTATTTTGCAAAAAGAAAAATAAATCACTAGGTATTTTTGTGGTTATCTCTCATAAAAGTGGGGACAACTTTACAGGAAAAAATAATTGCATTTTAGTAGAAGATGAAGGTACACCTAAGTAAATATCAGATTCTACTCCTGTTCTTGGTCTGTAAAAGTTGGATAGCTACATCTGCCCTGTTCCTTAAGTCTTAAGTTGGAGCTCAATAAGTTGATGGAAAGTTAGAGGTGAACCTTTGGGTCTAAAATATGGGACACTCTAGGAGTTGATCATAGGACTCTTCTCAATTAACTGCCCTAGGCCTCAGAGACTGAGTTGAATGCTCTTCCTAGTCATCAGCCTGTGTTTTCTTTATTTTAGTTGTTTTGGTTTGTAGGGATCTTGGCAAAGGGGCATACTCTAGTCTTGGGCTGTATTTCTCTTGAATAATCATTACAGTCACCCAGTGTGCTGCATTCTCACAAGGGCTTTGAATGTGTGGCCCTTGTATCTAAGGTCAGTAAGGGTATGCCAGATGGTCTCTGTGATTAGAATAACAAACAAGCTGAACTGCAAAAGAAGTTCTCTCAATGAACATAAAGTGGTGGTTCGTGAGTTCCTTGCTGAGTCAAGTAAAGCAGCCATGATAGCTAAAGACAGTGGTGATTATACCCAAATTTTGGTCAATCTTGCAAAAAGATTTTTTTATAGGGGCAAATAGAGTACTGGTGTGTGACTTAAGTGGTAGAGCACATTCATAGCAAGTGGGAGACCCTGAGTTTAAACTTCAGTACTTCTCCACCACCCCTCATCCCAGTGCTTTTTCATGGAGATGCTGTTAGGCTGAGAAAGCCTAGAGCTTTGGTTCTCACATCAGTAGACCAAAGCCCAATGGAAACAGTGAGCAGAACTAGAGCCTTTAGCAGTCAGAAAGCAAGTGATCTCTAACTGGGTACTTTACACTCTAACCAATCACAGGTAATTTCTGTGCTTGGAATACTTTATAACCATTTCCTCTCCTGCACCTCCCAGCAGAGTGCTAACCTACTTGCACTCTGTCTCATTTATGAACCACTGACTGCCAAAGGAAGCTCTTTAAATTTGAATGTGTCCAGGCTTATCTTTGCATAATTCAAGGCTACTTGCAGAAGTTTCCTGGGGTATGCAGATTATTATTTTGAGATATAATATTGATTGTTTTTGTGACAGGGTCTCTATATAACCCAGTCTGACTTCCATTGCATCATCCCCCTGTATCCACCTTCCAAGTGCTGGGATTCCAGGCATGCACCACTACAAGTGGCAAATACTGACTTTCATCTATTATACATGTAAGGGCTAGTGTGGGGGGGTCATTCTGTGTCTATGAATGTTGTCTCTATTCTAAGATAACTTGAATAAACATTCTCTATGGCCCAGCAGTGGCTCTTCTTGATCAACTCCACATATTGCTCAGGATTTTTAAGCATTTTTTTCACCATGAAATATAGAGAAATTGGAATGGTATCAGCTTGGCCAATTCTCAGACAACATAGTGTGTCTAAGTGTCAGAGCCCTGCATCTGGCTCTGGCCAACACACCTACATGTTGAGTCACAGAAGGTAAACATGGTGTTCTTTGTTTTATGTAAACTTTAAATGTTGAGATATGTTTAGAGAAACTACAGGCCTTAGGGGCAAGTTTGCAGGAAAAGCTGAAAAGTCAGTCAAGTCTCTTGTCCTTGGGACTTTGCCCACAACATCCTAAAAGGCACTGAACTATTATTGTCCTGTGCCTTACCTGTAAGTGCCAAAGAAAATTCCTCAAGAATCTATGTGTACAAACGTCTTCGCTATATTTACTTCTGAAAAGCCCTTTGTTACTGAATATGCCTTTCTGCCCTGCTGAGAAGCAAACTGATGTTAAGGTCCAATGATTCGCTTAATAAAATATGACAGCAACTGACATTTGGGACTGCTCTCCTCTGGAGACAGTACTTTGGGTCGCTCAGTATTAAACTGGTGTCTCATTACTTTGTCGTCTGCATGCGAGGCAAGTGGTGCCCAGAGTGAGGAGCTACAACAGTGCTCAGGGAAGTCTGCTTCCTCAAGTCCAGGAAAGGGAAAGGACTTCCTCTCATCCAGTTAGGAACAACAGGCACTAGACATTTCATACTTGACCTATCCTAATGCTTTGCCCTTTCACTTTCTTTCCCTTTCACTCTGATGCTTCATTCTTTCACTTTCATTATAGGCCCTTCACTTTCTTACTCACAGACAGTACACAAAGAGCAATAGTGTGTACTTTTATATTCAGCAGGATACAAGGTGTCAGAAAGATCTTACTGATTTTATTAATACATTTTATCTTCACTGCCCAGCATTTCCCAAAGACACAGTTAAAATGACTCTCCACAATCCAGAATAATCATGAAGAAATGTTATATGTAGGTGTATGCTCCTAGAATGTTCAAAGGTCCAGGGTCAATGCAAAATACTGTAAACATCTATCAATTACAACCAAATCTTACTTTTATGACAGCATAAGATTGGACTAGAGTCAGCTGGCTGATAACACCTATCTAAGGGAAAGAACATAGAATTGTGAGGAAGTTACTGACATCATACTGATTGAAAAGTCAAGGTTGTCACAAGTTCCCTGTGCCATAAATTGCCAAAATATCAACTGTTTTACAAACTTGGAAACACAAATTTTAAAAGAAAACTCATCTCAAAATACATTACACTACTTAGGAAGCACATATTGATATTAAATAGAAAACAAATTAATTTTAAAGTTAGAAAAAATAACATTAACAACATTTGTCAGATAAGAACAAAAAAGTGACCATTACATATTTAGGGATAAATTAAATGAAATGGATTGATCAATAATGTAACATATACAAAAAAATCATAATATCAATATGCCACTACCTATATAAACTCTACTCTAACTTTCACAAGAAAGATCAAGTTGAACAACAGGAGCACAATAGAAAAGAACCCTTAGAGGGTTAAAAAATCACAGTTAAATATGTTGTCTTTCAGACTGTGTATACAGAGGCAATCAGAAAATCTTGAATATGGAGGATCTTCAAACCATAGGAAGAAAAGCCCAGCAAAGATGGACCTTAGTTCTACATGACAGTAGGGAACAAGACATTCATAGAAAGTTTGCTTGTAGACATAGGAATTCATAGAAAATCCTAGAAAGTAAATACTTATCTTTATCAGTAGAAAATGCATTGATATAGAAAGAGTAAGAAATGACAAATTTCAAAGTAGACTATGTGGTGGGAAAAGTAATTATCAGGGACTACATAAAAGGGACAATTATGAATTGAATCTAGATATTACATATCAAACTTTAGAAGGTATGAACAAAAACCTCACTGCCATGTATTTTACTTATTAAGAAAAATGCTAATCCTAAGATATAACATACTCTAATAATCAGAAGAAAATAATAATCAGAAGAAAAAGATCTGGCTAAATTCAAGTGAGCATCTTTAAAGGAAAAATTAAGTGGAGAAGGTATAATTTCAAGTGGTCATAACCAAGTTTGTAACTGCAGTGCATGTGAGAATGATAAATGCCATGTTAATATTTGAGGGAATCGGAAATCTCCTAAGTTGAGGAAATATTCCAAGCATCAGCACAGGCCTGACTTCACATGATATTTTCATGCAAGTATTGACACAAATATACAGACAAAATCCAAAGAAAATGCTTCCAGAAATTGTTATAAAGTATCAAGATACACCAAGTTAAAAGCCAATAATTTGCATGGATTAATTGTATATTGAGAAGGAGACATTAGAATAGCACATTAATAATCATTAAGAAATTGATCCCCACAACATGGAACCTCCCCCAGAAGACATATATTCATAAACATAAATTAATACAGAGTAAATATGAGAGATTAGCTCAAAATTTAGTCACAGTCCTAGAACTTTCAACAGCCTAGGGTAGAGTCAAAATGCTATAAAAATTTATAAAGTATATGCAAAAGTATTTGTGTAGTGTCTGCTTACTGTTAAATTATGTGTATGTGATGATTCTGAAAACAATATGGAATTATGAGAAATTTTCTCATTTTTTGGTGAGAAATAATTCAAGGTATCCATAGATTACTAACACAAATAGTAGCCAATTTTACTAAAAGATTTACACAAAAGGACATAAAAATTTGAAAGAAACTTCTTAAATTGTGTTTCACTTCTTAGGAAGAATATATTGAGACTAAACTAATATTTAAGTTTGAGATGAATAAAATTTAAAAATAAAAGATATACAAAATAAAAATATTATGTGATATAAGATTGAAAAATTGAATATTGTGTTTTAAGGAAAAAAAGAACATAAAGTCAATTAATCAGTACTGCTACATATACAAAAAACACAAAATGAACATGGCACAATGTTTAGATTCTATTTCAATTTTCATCAGAAAGAAAAATTTAAATCGTCCCAATCCATAAATGGAATCAATATTTTCCCTGAGAATTTGAAAAATCATAATAAAGTAAGTTGACTTTCACACTACTCACTTTCTAACAAGAAACCCAAGATTATTGCAGAAAGTTTGGTGTCTGATTGAAAAGTATAGAAGAGAAGGAACACAATTCCATGTGGCAGAAAAGGCCAAACTGGGATATGAGATGGGTAGAAATTCACACTAATATACACAAAGAAAACAGGCACAAAGTTATCATGGTAGAAAATACATTTGTATGATAATGATAGAAAAGGACCAAATCCAAAGAAAATATAATAGAAAGGGAAGTAATTAACAATCACTGGAAGGGCAGGGGACTTTAACACTATATTCTAAAAATGAAGTAAAAATTCACTAGTCATAAATAAAAAATTAGGTACACCTAACTAAATAACCATTATAGAAATGTGCCAACACTTAGATAGAATACATTGTATTTTTAATGACAGAAGGGATTGGCTAAAATCCAGTCAGTGTCTGCAGAGCAAAAACTGAGTGGAAAATGTGAATTACCAGGTTGCCATATTATAAGGTTGTCATAACCTATTTTTTTTATCACTATGGACCTGTACATAAACTGGACATATAAGAATTTAAGCAAAATATGAGAATTCACAAAAACACCTCAAAAGGAACTCAGCACATGGCCCAAGCTTTATGATGGGCCTAGCCTAAGATCATCAATATTCACTGAAGAGACCTAGAAATGTAGACAAAAAATGAAATGAAAAGAAAAACAAACTGATTACCAAACTTTAGTTATAAATTATCCTGTGATGAAAGTGTTAAAAATTTGGTAATGTGCATAGAGCAATAAAACATTGTGATGTGTGCAATGAACTACATGAACAATAATCCTTATACATTCCATCACAAAAATGGAAAAAAGAACCTTACAATTACCATCTGCTTACCAGAGTACTCAGGAAGAAAAGTTATACCTAAACTCAGACATACACTCTATAAATTTTCACAAATCCAAGATAAAAGAGAAAACTCCATACAAATCTAGAAAATATAATAAATATATAATACATGGAAACTAAATTAATGGAATGGTTTCAGCTGACTGCTAAGCACTGTGAATGTGAAGGTTAACAGAACAAAAAAGAACATTTAGGGATTGTCTGACACCACAATGACAAATAAAATAAAGATAGTGACAGGAAAGTTAAACTAAGACTTGCCTGTCTATGCTAGTACAGATTACAGAAAGAGACAAATAAAATTAAAGGAAACCTATTCCTAAATACATTCCACAATTTATGAAAAAAGCACATTGAAATTATAGAGATAAACAAGAGAAAATTTTCAAATAAAAAATAACATTACATATGAGACATGAAACTGAATAAACAGACTGATGTATTTTTAAGGAAAACTGAAAAAAAAATCCACAAAACATAATCAATTCTGCAAAATACTGGCATAATAACAATGTCACAAGCATTGTGACTGTAATATATCTTCAGTAACAAAGAAAATAATTAACCTCACTATCATCCAGAAATTATAAAACTTTCACTGTGTGGGACCAAAATCAGACTGAACAAAGAAGGATTTCAGTTCAATATATGGATAGGATGTGCAACAAACTTGATATCTTCAGAAATGTTGATGTAAAGGGAGAAATAATGAGGTCCACAATCTTTGTATCAGGACAGGCCAAGTCCATGATATAAAATGAGGTCATAGAGATAAACTGAAATTTATGGAGAAGCATAGAAGGAAAAAATCACCCAGTAGAAAATACAATATTATAAAAGCAGTAAGAATGAGAAGTTTCAAAGAAGATATAATGGAAGTAAAAGACCATATAGAAAATTGCAAAAGGGGCAATTACTGGTACATTTTGGAGAAAAAGAAAAAACCCAGAAGGCATAAAAAACAGTCACTACATGTCTGAATAATTTTAAAAGATGCCAATATCTAGATATAATTCAAAAAAAGGGATGCAGTTATAATCTAGTCAGCATCTGCTGACTACTGGTTCGAATGTGAATTCTAACCACTGAACATGAAGATGACCAGAACATACTAGAAATTGAACATAACAGAGAACTCACACAGACATTTCTTTAGAGGATGAGGGTATGGACCTTGTCTAAAATCATTAAATTTTCCCTGAACCTCTGATAGAAAGAAGAAAATCAAAGTACACCTGCTTTCAGATATCATTTATACTGTGAAGAAAGACTTAATAAATAATGTGGTTGGAGAAATAATGTATTGAGAAATGTGCATGACAGTGCTGAAATAATACCTGTTAAAATTGATGAAAAAACACATAAAAACACCTGAAGAGACATATTTATAAATTTCCCTCCTCCATATATCAAAATAATCTTGTTGAAAAGATATTTCTAAATATATATGTATGCTCGTGAAACTCTCAGGAGTCTAGGATTAACTCAAAATGTATACAAACCTAGAAATTGTAACAAATATATATCTCATGGAAATGGTAATATATTGCCAAGGTTTCAGCTGGCTTCTAAACACTGTATTTCTAAATGTGACAATGAAAAGAAAGAGTTTTGAGTGTGTTTCTGGCATCACAATGATAAAGGTGTTCAGGTTAACTGGGCCAAAATTATCCAATCTAAATAAGTAAAAATTTATTCAAAGGGTAATATAAATTAAAAAGAATGTCCTTAAAATACATTCCAAAATTTTGTAAAAATATAATGAGACTAAACAAAGAGGAAAATAAATTTTCTAAAGTGGCAAAATAGTAATGTTTAGTACATATGTGTGATAAAATTGAATAATTATCCAATGCATGTTTGGGGAAAAAAGAAAAACACCCATTCTCACAAATCAATAAAGCAAACTTGACAAATAACCAGAACAATCATGTCTCAGGGAGACTATTCAAATATGCCACAAAGTCTTTATGGAAGGTTTAGAAAAACAATGACAACAAATACTATATTGTGGGATAAGTTGTTAGAACAAAGTGAACGATAAAGTCAGAAGTCCAAAAAATGTCTTACCTGGAAAAGATGAATAATCAGACTATTGTAAGGTGACTAAGAAACACTGGGTATATAAACATTTTCAGGACAATTCAGATAGAAGCTTGAGTACTGTGACTTCACAATGAAAAATCCAACCAAGAAAGCCATACGCTTACATTATTTAGCTTTGTCTAGGCAGAGAGTGACTTTATATTCAATGAATGAATACAATTTTTTAAGAATTAAGAACAATATAAACAAACCTTGTGACATCAAATACATATAAGATTATTATAGAAAAATATTAATAACTTGAAAACAGTGATCACAAATACAAAATATATAAAGGAATATGTTTTTCTAAAAGTCCATTAATACTAGAGTTAAAACTAATTTCAGAATGTAATAAGTAATTCAAACAAATATTCCATAAACAGATAAATAATAATAGAAATAAAACCATACAAGGACAAAAACTGTTGGATTTCTTGAAAGTCATATATGATATAAACTCCCTAAAGTCAGAAAAAAAGGAAAAGTAAGGAAAAGAATAACAACATTCATCTAAGATTTCACTGAAACTGTACACATGGAGGTGAACAGAAATTTGAAAAATATTGAGGAATAATCCAAGTTTGCAATGAAAAAAGCAACAGGAATGGCCACACTTCCCCATTCTCAGTACAGAATATTAAATTTTAACAAAAGTCATAAAGGAGTGTATGCTCATGTCTCAATATGCTTTGCTAACAGATATCACAGAAGAATAAATTGGAGTGAGCAATAATAGAGCCACAACTGTATATGAGATGCTGCTGAAAAAAGACTACTAAAATTAAATTTAACCAAAGAAGAAAAGTGCAGAATACACTAAACATATATCATACTACATACCAAAAAACTTCTGAAAGATACCAGTATGTACATATAATCTATAGCATCTCTGAAAAGAAAAGAATGAGGTTGAATCCCCTAAATATCCAGGATATGGAGAAATGTGATCCCTGGAAACTGAGTTTATAGATTAGTCATATATACATGTTCAAGGCTGTACTTACAGTTGGGGGCCAGTGGCTCATGCCTATAATCTTATCTACTTGGGAGGCTTTGATTGGAGCGATCAATCTTTGAGCCCACACTGGGCAGGGAATTCATGAGATTCTATCTCACCCAAGAGCAAGATACAGTACCATGTACTGTGATCCCAAGCTACTAATGAGACTGAGATTGGGAGCACCACAGTTCCAGGACCGCCCTGGAAAAAAAAGAATTCGTGAGACTCCATGTCAGCTAATAAAATCTTGGAGTTGTGGCAGGAGCCTGTCTTTCCTGCAATGTTAAAAAGTGTAAAGTAGGAGAATCTTGGCTCAGGGCAGCCTAGGCAAAAAGTGAGACCCTATCTCAAATGTAACCTTACTATAAAGGGCTGAAGTTGAGGATTCAGTGGTATAGAAAACACATAGAGATACTGAGTTCAGACTGAGTTAAAAACAGAAAAGCAAAAAATGGAGATAGTGTTTATGAACAGGACAGTGTTGAATTTTGATGAAGTTGTTGACCACATAATGAAACAGTCAAGAATGATGAAACCATTTTCTTCAGACTAGACTGTCTTATTGAAGATTATAAAAGACACAATTTAAAAGTATGAAGTTGAAGAATATAAATATTCATATATTAGAGTAAAATATATGAATACAGAGATAAATAACTTGGAAGAAACAATATTGTACTGGCATGCACACATGAGACATTGATGAAAAATAGATCATTAAAGTTATAATAAATAAAAGAAAGAAATAACTTACAAAGATATGTATTAAACAACTACCTCATCAAATAACCAAGTAATCAAAAAGGAAACATGCCAAGCCTATATATACTAAAACTTCAACATTCAAGCAATAGTTATTTTTCCATAACATTGTAGAAAATTCTGTAAAGTATTTTACCTGGAAATAATGGGTAATAAGACTGGAATAAGCTGAAGCTTACTGAGCTGTCATGAAGGTCACCCTGACAATAGAATTGTGACAGTATCTAACCTCACAAAGAAGATGCCAACCAACAGGGGTACATGTTACCAGTGCCAGAATGAACCCCATTCTTGGATATAAAGATAAAGTGAATAAAATTAATTAATAAGTAGAATCAAATGCCAAAAAGGCATTCCAATTTAGAAAACAAAATACATTTTGGGAAGAGCATTTATAAATAAATGGAGGAGCAAATTAGTAGTAACAAATGTATGTGAAAGACTGCTGAAAAACAGATCTATAAAATTACCCTGAAAAGGTTCCAGAAGACATAAATTTTATCCTGCCAAAACATTACAATAATAATAAAGGGAATATAAATATACCAAGGTATATTCTAATGAAATTCTAAGATTCATGGATAAATTTAAAATGTATAAAAACTAGTATAGGTAGACAGTATCTTCCCTATGAAGGATAAATTATCACACAGGTCTAGTTGGCTCTTGAAAACTGTGTAATTGAAGTTCACAAATCCAACATAAGATTTTGATGGATTTCTGACCTCACAATGAAAAGGTCATATTCACAGTGCCCAGACAGGATTACACTAGAATGTTAAAGATTTAATAAGTAATAGATACAAATTTAAACATAAAATCAGTCAAAAAGATAATTTTAGAAACAGTAAAAGATGTATTGTGATTAAGAAATGAATATTTTTTAAGAAACAAAAAATAAAGAGAATTTATTTTAGAGTGCTGAAATAAGTTGTTAAAATTATATTGAAAAAGGGGGAAATTCCAGAAAAGTCAAATTATATCAGAATGATAAAAAATGAATGATCCATATAGACAGACATACTACAGTATGCAAGAACTTTCAAAGTAAAGGCTGAATTTAAACGCTCATAAAAAAAAGAAAATAAAAATATATTACCTTAAAAAGGTAAAGAGTCACATCAGCCTAATATGGCTACTGAACAGTATCTAGATAAATGTTACCAAGAAAATGTACAATTTACAGGATGATTCGGAACACACAATTAAAAAGCCAACTAAGTTATTCACGTGTTTCTAGTGTCTTAATCAGTTCATACTGTCAACTTAAAGTTTGAGACTAATAGTACATGTAGTTTTAAATACTGAAACAAGCAAAATGTGGTGTACTTGTAATATAGCACAAAATATATTGCCATTGAAAAGTAAAAATGAAAATAGAGATAAAAGAGTAAACAGTATTTAAGAAAGACTGTTGAAAACTAGACCATCAAAATTAAAGTGTAAAATACTGGAAAATTTCCAAATCATGTAAATTAAGTAATTACTGCAGCACACATCACAATATTCATAACAAAGATTTTTAAATGTAAGTAATATTCAATTTAACTTTCAAAAGCTAACAATGAATTTAAAGATAAATGAGAAAAACTATAAAGGATAGAATATGGAATAGTTGAATTATGTGGTAATCCTATGTGATTTATAAAATACTGTGTACCCAAAGATCAACATAACAGTTTGGAATTTTGTGAGAGTGCCAAATGTGAAACAGAGAAATCAAACAAAGAAGACTACATGATTTAGGGGACAGAATGAGCTCATTCTTGATATCTGAGATGTACAAATGATAAAGTATAACTTAAAAGACAAAGCACATGTAAATAACATTAAAAAGTAAAATAAAAATGTATTGTAATCACAAAACAAGAAATGCATCATACAGAAAGTACAGACAGAAAATGAAGTAAGTACCAGATAATGCTCAAAAATGGATCATTATAGTGATGCTTTGAACACATGCTAAGTTTCTCAGATTTACTTGTGGGTTTACTATGTTCCTCAAATTATCATATGTTCTGTTTGTATGCATTCTTCCCAATATTTTAATGCTCAGTCTTCATGAATTTCCTCATTATTTGTTAATAAGATGATGTATAACTTAATATCTGAAAGTACTTTTTTCTTTGATATGGTTTGTGTACTTCTAAAATCACTCAGTTGAAAATGTAATGCCCCATTCTTGGCTCATCCTGATCTATGGAGCATGTGCTCCATTTCTTAGGAGATTTCCCTACGAGTTCTTCAGGTCCATCAAACTCTAATATTACTTAACCTTTTTCATATGAAATTTACTTAGAAACCATCTTAGGAAAATCTAGTTCACTTCTCCAATCATGTTTTGTATTGTAGATGATCATTGTATATTACCAAAATCATCCTCATGAAAATTTGAATATTACATCCAGCTATTGGCATCTTAGTTATTAGTTATTCAAGATGATGTTTTTGTTATATCTTCTGAAGTTTTTCCTTTTTTTTTTTCTAGAATGTTAGGGTATCAGTCCTATTTCTGAAATACTGCATCAAGATCTAGATATACAATCCTGGAACTTTCAAGAGTCTATTATCAACTCAAAACTATTCAGAAATCTAAAACATGTAACAAGAAATATATTATATGAAAATGATAATTACAGATATTTCAACTACTAAACTCTATACATGAAATTGCCTTGGAGAACATACTATTTTGAGGAAGTTTCTGATATCACACTATTAAAAAAAAAAGGAAGTTTGCCACAGTCTATCTGTGAAAAGAATCACAAATAAGTTAGGATTTACACAAATGAAAATGTAATTTAAAGATGAACTCATCCCTAAAATACATCACACTATTTAAGAAAAATATAGAGGAGAAAAAATTTTTTTTATAATTCACAGATGACATTTTATTTGGAAACTTATAAGGAATTCAAACATAAAATAGAAAAAATATTAAATGAATCCAGCAAACCTGAGAGACACAAGACAGCCCTAGAAAATCACTTGAATATCTATGCATTAGTGATAATTAGTCCCAAAGGAGAAATAATCAAACAATTCAATTTACACTTACATGTAAAAGAAAAAAATATTGAAAAATAAATGTAATAAAGAAGGAAAAGCTTTGTGTTATGAAAGGTACAAAAGATTGATGAAATTAAATGAATAAAATGGAAAAGCATTCTGTTCATTGACTGGAAAACTTACATTGTTGGAAGAGTGAAAGAGGCTACTCCAAGTGATTTTCTTTTCTTTTATAGGTACTATGCTCACAAATATATGACACTCTCTCAACATTAAATGACAGACTATTAGTGTATTATCTAAAATGCCATACAATACAGACTTGCAATTCTATTCTGGCTTGTAAAAAAGACCAAGTAAGAGTCACTCTAGCTGAAGTAATCAAGATTATTTTGTGCATTCTTTCATGCAGAAATAAGTTTTCAGAACAGTCACAAAAAGATGAGTTAGAAGTTTGCATTGTTGCTCTTTCTTATATTTCTTCTAGTTCAGTGATAAAATTCTGAAAGAATAAACTTACAAGTTTCCAAAGGAGTTTTAGATGACAGTTTAATAGTCACCAATTTGTCTCCATATGAATTAAAAATCTAAAAATATGATATTCTTCCCTTATTTGAAATTTACAATGATACTGTATTTAAAGTGTAGTGCTCTCATCAAACAAATTCCATGGGCTAAAAGGAGGAGACATTGGAATGTAGCTTATTTATATATGATTTTAGAGTATGAAAAAGCCTCTCTTCCAAATAAATATCAGAATATGCCACAAATTTTGATAGTAAGTCATCTGGACACAATGCTACTGCCACAAAAATTTATAAAGATTGCCTTTAATCCTCTCAAAGTAAATGGGTCAATTGTTACTTTCTGAATTCATAAATACTCTAATAAAGTCAAGTTACAGTATGATATAAATTTCAAAGCAGAGACTAATGTGTATCATTAATGGAATTTGTAGGTAGAAATAATGTAAATTGTTTAATAAAGATTTTATTTACATTCAAAATTTTCATCAATTGGAAACATTTACTTTATTTTGCCCTGCATAAATGAAGACATAGGAGGAACTTGTTTTGTCATGATCAGCTCTGGGAATAATAATGGAGGATATTTACATGCAAATTTGCCTGTGTAAATATCTGTAAAGCTTTCAGGTACTCTGACAATTACAAAATGACTTGAGTACTTTCAAAAATTAAGTATATAAGGGGAGTTTTTAAACTACAATACAAAGTAATTTTTACATCAAAATGAAAGCGGCCTTTTTCATTGAAAAAATTTCATTACCAATTTACATGGCTGTTTATCTATACAATTAATTTTTGTGTATATTGTTTTGGACATCTTTTATAACTTGATTATTGACTTGTTATCTCACAGGTGCTGTGCAGTGGTTCCGAACCTGCTAAATCGGTCTTATATGCTTTCTTTACATTCTAGTATAACTATACAAATGTATAATATATTTATGTTCAGAAAGAAGTACATGATATTATTTTTAAAATGTTAATATTAGCATGACATGAAAATATACACGCAATTGTAGGATTATACAGCAGAAGAGAAATAATCACAATATGGCAGTATTAAAATGCATCAAGCACATGTTCAAAAACCACTTTGAAGAGAAATGTATGTAGTGAGTTATGTGGAAATTTTGAGGATGGCCTAAGATCACACTGCCATTTACCACAGAAGATTACTTGTAATATGCAAATTTGAAGGGCTAAACTTCACCTTGAGAAACCCAACCAAGCAGAAAACACATTCCTTGTACTAGGACTGGCCTAAACTAGGACTTTAATATTTACACAAATGTTAGATGTAAGTACAATGATAAAACCAGATGTTGCTTTAGGTGTCCCTGACACGTTTACCACCAGGAATCAGTGGATTCTTATTTTTTGTTTCATATTTTATCCCAATTCAACTTATTACTATTCAATTTCACAAAGCTAACTGGGGAACTTGGAAGAGAACAGTGATCTTGTCCAAAACTGACACCCGGGAATGCCACTCATGTTTTTGTAAGCTGAAGTAGGCATGACTATAGAGGAAGTGTCCATGCTGTGTAACCATTCAGAAAAGCCTTTGTTATGACATCACAGTTGGTTAAAAACCCATGAAATTTGAAAGGGATGAAAACTACTACCCGGCCAGTGTCCAGAACAGTATGTGTAACCAAAGGAGGAAGAAGCTCAAAGAAACTTCCCCTGTGCTGTGGTGAAGAAATCTCAGGTAAGTTTAACATCAGGAATCTGGAGGGTACAGCAGGTCCACTTGACCACTCTCTGCACAGTACAGTTAGGGGATTCTACTCTTTATGTGCAGACTATGCTGCCATAACAAAGGGAATTAGAAGGTGACCACAGGGCTCTGGGCTGGTTTGCCATCCTTTTCTTCTGCCTTCAGATTCTAAGCGTGAACTAGGCTTAAATCTATGCACAAGCACTTAGACATCAGATCAGCCTAAACCTAGGGCAGAAAACTTGAGATTTATATCAGAAGTAGAGGATATTTCAAAGAAAGGAGTTTTTTGGGGTTTTGGAGGTCTGGGGATGGAAACAAATGCTTTCTGCTAAGTGTGCTTGAGAGAGTTTCCGCATATAGCCACAGCAGACCTTGAAATAACTGTTTCGCCCAGTATGGACAGGAACACACTTTTGATAAGGATGGCCTTAAACACACTATGAGGCCCAGTCCAGCCTTCACATCACTGTGCAGCCCGGGCCCTTCTTCAACCCTCTGGCAGCCAGGTTGGCCTTGAACTCAAAGTAAGTCCTAGGTTATCTTTGAAAGCATACATGCCTTGCGCAGCCTTGAATTCTCTGTGCAGACCAGGATAACCTTGCACTCACTGTGGCACACAGACATCCCTTGCACTGGTGACCTAAAATCACTGGACCACTGTGTGGTCTAGGCCAGCAGTCCAGGAAGGCCTTCAACACACTCTAGGGCCCAGGCAGGTTTGGATACACTATGAAGCTCTGGTGGCCTTGAAGTCACTATATTTATTTATATGTATAAGGGGTGTAATATTTCCTGTCTTATAGGATATGTTATGAAATTGAGTAATTTAATGCAAGAGAGTTTCTTTTTATGCAGTAATATTTGGTATTACTGATAGTTTCTGTTTATTAGGTGAATAATAATACATTAATTTGCTATGTAATATTTAGAACACATTGAATATACCAATATTTGTTGTGTTGTATGTATTGTTTGTGTTTGTGTATTTTGACAGACAGAAAGACAGAGAATAAGAATCCATTGATTCTGGTGGTGAACATTTCAGTTTCACCTAAGGAACATCCTATGATGATTGAAGATATACTTCTGAGAGAGGCACAGAATTGTATAAGGTAAAACTTTTAGAAATTGCTAAAAGAACTCTTAATAACATGAGGCATTTTGTCCACTGTATTAGGAGTCACTTCCTCTATACCCAAATTATAATCATATCTTTTGAGCATTTTGGAAATCATCACATATTTTATCCCAACTCAAAGTTGTACAATGTGAGAAGAGAAAGCTGACAGAGGAATGTGGAGGAGAACAGGGATCTTATTGCCAAAAATGGTGACCTGGAGCTGCCACTTAAGTTGGTATAGTCTGAAGGGAGTGTGGCCCCAGATGCTTACACAATGTGACCATTCAGTAAAACATTTTTATAATATTACGTTGGTTAAAAATTCTTGAACTTTGAAAGGGCTTAGAAGTCATTGCCTGGCCAGGGGCTATGGCAAAATGGTTAGTAATGGATGATGAACCAGGAGAAACCAACCCCTGTTCTGTTGGGAGGACATACTTGGTATGTTGAACTTCAGGAATCTGGGTAGGTATGGCAGGTCCACATAGCCACTCTCAGAACAGAAAAGGCATGGATACCATGCTCCATATCCCCACATCCAGCCATTGTTGTGGTGACCCAGGGAGTTGGAGGGTGGTCACAGGGCTCTGGGCTAAACTACTGACTTTTTCTTTTGCTTCCAGACACTTAGCATGAACCAGGCTTAAAACTTCTAGCATCTAGGCATCAAATCAGTCCTATGAAGTTCCCTGTCAGCTTTCTAGATCCAGTTTGTACAATGTTGAATTGAGATAAAATTTATGATGATTTCCAAAACCTCACTCAAAAGTCTTAATTATAATTTAGGTATAGAGGAAGTTACTCCTGAGAGGGTGCAAAAACACTTCAAGCTATTAAGAATTCCTTCAGCCATTACTAGTAGTTTCACCTTGAACATGTGTGTTCCCCTCTGAGAAGTGTATCTTCAATCACCATAAGATGTTGTGTTAGGTGGACCTGAAACATTAACAACCTGAAATCAGTGGATTCTTAATTTGTCTATGTCTCTCTGTTTCTATAACAACACACACACACACACACACACACACACCCCAACACATACCAATACAAGCATGGGAATATTTAATATATGCTAAACATTACTTTGTAAATAAATTTAAGAGCACAAAAAGGGAAGATTCTTTTTCCTTTGCTGCCCATGCTGCCAGAGCTACTGGCCAGGGAGCAGCTGCAAACCCATTTCAGAATTCTGTGATGTGGAAAAGACATCTCAGGTAAGGTGAGTATCAGGAAGCTAAGCAGGTCCACCGGGTTTACATGGCCACTTTCAGCATAGATGAATTAGGGGATTCCACTCTTCACCTCCAGCCAGTGCTGAAGTGACTCAAGGAGTCAGAGGGTAGCCACAGGGCTCTGTACTGGCTTATGGTCCTTTTCTTCTACCTTCAGATCCCAAGTGTGAATTAAGATTAAATCTCTCTGTAAGAACCTAGGCAACAGATAAGTCTAAGCCTAAGGCAGCCAGCATGGGACTCATACAAGAAGTAGAAGGTATCTCACCAAGAAGAGTTTTGTTGCATTTTTGGGATCTAAAGATAGAAAGAAATGTCTTCCTCCTGGTGTGCCTGAGCCAGAGTCTTCCAATATAGACTAGGTAGGCCTTGAAATAACTGTTTAGATCAGTTTGGACAGGAAAACAATTTCAACAAGGATAGCCTTAAACAAGCTATGTGGCCAGGCCAACCTTGAAATTACTGTGCAGCTAAAGTGCATTTTTCAGCTCACTGACAGCCCAGGTGAGCCCTGACCCCACTAGTTTATTCTTGAAATCACATTTGCCCTAGGTGACTTTGAAATCTCTGTGCAGACTAGTCTGGTCTTGAACTCAGTGTGTCACACAGGCTGCCCTTGAAGTTATTGTTATCACTGGTCGAGCAGAACTCACTGTGTGGTAAAAGGTGGCAGTCCCAGGAAGCCTTGAACTAATTCTAAAGATCCAGTCTGGAATTGGACTCACAGTAAGGCCCATCTGTCCTTGAACTCATTCTACTTCTTCATCTGTTTAACGGTACAATATTTTCTGTCACATAGAATATTTTTCAATTAATGCAGGAGGATTTCTTTGTATTCAGTAATATTTGATAGTATACATCAAATATTGCATGCCTACACATGCAAGCAATCAGAAAAATTTATATTATGATATCACAGTGTATTTAAATTCTTTTGCAGACCAAAATCCTTGAACTCACTGTGGCACACAGTCTTCCTTTGAAGTCACTTCATAAACTGGCTGACCTGTGTGGTACATGCCAGCAGTCCAGGGATGGCTTGAATCAGCCCAGACTGGTGATGGACTCACCATGAGACCCTGGCTGACCTTGAAGTCACTCCACTTCTTCATCTGTATAAAGAGTGTAATATTGTCTGTCTTATGGATATTTTATGAAATTATATAATTTAATGCAATATGGTTTCTTTGTATGCAGTAATAGTTGGTATTACTGAGAGTTTCTGTTTAGATGATAAATTCTAATAAATTAATTTACTAAGTAATATCTAGCATACATTTAATATACACATATTTGTGTTGTTTGTTCATGTGTGAGTGTGTTGTATTTTGATACAGACAGAAAGACAGAGATGGAGACTAAGAACCCATTGAATCCTGGTGGTGAAAATTTCAACTTCACCTAAGGCAAAACCCTATGATGACTGAAGATATACTTCTGAGAGGAGAATTGACTTCTCCAAGGTGAAACAACTAGTAATGTCCAAATGAATTCTTAAGAGCATTAGGTGTTTTCCACCTCTGTATCAGTAGTCACTTCCTTTGTACACAAATTGTAATCAAGGCTTTTTAATTTTTAGGAAATCATCAGATATTTTATGCCAATTTGCCACCAGAAGTCATTGAATTCTTCTCGGTATCTAACTCTATCAAAACACATAAACATACACACAAACAGAAACAAATGTGTATATATGCAATGTATGTTAAATATTACTTAGTAAATTAATTTAATTGCATTTGTCTAGTAAACAGCAACTTGCAGGATTACCTAATGTTACTGATTATGAAGAAATCCTCCTGTATTATATTATTTAATTTCAAAAACTAACCTATGAGACAGGAAATATCATACCCATTATAAAAATGAACAAATGGCGAAAGTTGAAGATCAACAAGGGCCTCATAGTGAGCCCAACATCAGCCTTGGCCTCAGAGTTCATTTGAGGCCTCCCTGGACTGCAAACATGTACTGCAGAGTGAATTCATGTCAACTAGTGCCTGACAGTGAGTTCAAGGGCATCTTATGTGCCACAGTAAGTTTGACGCCACACTGGCCAAATGAGATTTCAAATAAGAACTGGACCTCATTGTGTGTTCAAGGCTAGCATGGGCTCCTGATGAGTTCAAGAAGGTCTTGTACTAGAGTGACTGCAAGGCTGGACTGGGCCTCAAAGTGTGTTTATTGTCATCTTTGGAGAAACAGTATGTTCCAGTCCAGACTGAGCTAAACAGTTGTTTCAAGGCTTGCCTTTGTTGTATTTGGAGACTCTATCTCAAGCACATTAAGAAGGCATTTGTTTCCATTCTAAAACCCTAAAAACTAAACACACCTCCTCCTTGTGAAATGAATTTTACTTCAGGAGTCAGTCCATGATGAGTGCCCCAGTCATAGCAGATCTGTTGCCTAGGTGCTTGGAGAGATATGTTAGCCTCATTCATGCTTAGGATCAGGAGGCAGAAGAAAAAGTTGGTAAGCCAGCACAGAGAACTCTGGTTCTCTGGGTCACTGCAATATAGGCTTCATGTGAAGAGTGGAATACCCTGACTGTTATGAGCTGAGAGAGACTTTGTGGACCTGCTTATCTGCCTAGATTTCTGATTCTAAACCACCTGAGATGTCTTCCCCTCACCAGAGGGGCAGATTCCTAAAAGTTCTTCCTCCTTGGGGCTCATGCAGCCATAGCCACTGCACAGGCAGAAGCTCCACAGCCCCATCAAAGTTCTAGGGCTCTTAAGCAACTGTGGCATCATAAAAAAGGCTTTTATGATTGGTTACACTGTGTAGGAACTTGACCCTGCTCCCTACTGCCTACAAGAACATGGTTGCAACACCTATACATTTCTTTCTGGCAAGAAGATAACTGTTTTCCTACAAGATCCACAGTCAGCTTTTTTAAGCAAATTGTGCAAAATGGAATGGGATAAAATTTCTGATGATTTCCAAAAGACAAAAAACCTTGATTATTATTTATGTATAGAGGAAGTGTGTACTGATAGTGCCAAAACACCTGGCATTATTTACAGTTCCTTCAGCCATGACAAGTAGTTTGCCTTGACAACTGAGTTCACCTCACAGAAGTATATCTTTAGTCACCATAGGATGTTTTCTTCAGTGTACCTGAAATGTTCAGCACCAGGAATCAGTAAATCCTTATGCTCTGACTCTGTCTCTCTTTCTTTATTAAAACACACTGACACACATGCACGTACACAAACATATAGGCACACACACGCATACACACACAAATAGGTATATTCAATATATGCTAAATATTACTCAGTAAATTAATTTATTACCCTTTATCTAGAAAGCAGCAACTTCTAGTAATACAAAATATTACCGAATATGAAAGTCATCCTGCATTACATTATTTAATTTAATAAAATATCTTATGTGACAAAAAATATTATACCCTTTACACAGATGAAGATATGGAGCGAGTTCAAGGTCATCTAAGGCCTCGAGTTGAGCACAGCTAAAGCCTGGGCCACAGAGTGAGTTAAAGGCCTCCCTGGATTGCCAGCCTGTACCACACAGTGAGTTCATGTAGGCTTGTGTGTGACAGTGGCTTCAAGGGCAACCTAAGTGCCACAGTGAGTTGAACACAAGCCTGGTTTGCAAAGAGAATTCAATCCACTAATTGCAAATGTGATTTCATGGAGAAAGTAGTCCTTACTGTGACCTCAAGGTCAGCATTGCCAGTGAGTTGATGAAGGGCCTGGACTTCATGGCTGCCCTCGCCTCATGTTGAGGCTAGGCATGTTGAAACATCGTTTCTGTCCAGACTTGGCTACATGGTTATTTCAAGGCATGCCAGGGCTATTTTGGGAAAATCTCTGTGAAGCACACCAAGCAGAAGGCACTTGTTTATGTCCCCAGACTCCCAGAACAAAAGAAAACTCCTCACTCTGAAATACCCTCTATTTCTGATTCCAGTCCCATGCTGGCTGCCCTGGGTTTAGATAAGTATGATGCCTAGGTGCTGGGAGAGAGATTTGAATCTATTTCATCCTTACAACCTGGAAGCAGAAGAGGAAAAGGAAGTAAGCCAGTGCAGAGCCCTATTGCCACCCTCCATTTCCCAAGGTCACCACAGCCTAGACTGAATGGGAAGAGTGGAATCCCCTGCTCTTTTGTGTTGAGAGTAGCATGCAGATCTGCTGTAGCAGCCCAACTTTCTTATCTCAATTTATCTGAAATGTCTTCCCCACAGCACAGGTCAAGATCCTCCAGATTCTTCCTCTTTGCTACTCATTCTGCCATAGACACTGGTGAGGCAGCAGCTACTTAATCATTTCAAATTTCAAGATTGTTTAATGAACTGTGATGTTACATCAAAGGCTTTTCTGAATGGTTACACAGTGTAGGTACTTGCTATTTGGCCACCCCTTCAGCCTACACCAACTTGAGGGGCAAAACAGGGGTGCTATTTTTTTTGGCAAGAAGATCACTGCTCTCAAAGTTCCCCAGGTGGCACAAAAGGTCTGTAAGCCAGCACAGATTCCTGTGGCTGGCCTCCAACATCTTGGATCACTCTAGTGTTGACTAGATGTGAAGGATGGAATCCTGTGATTCTTCTCTGATGTTCTGAGCCACCATGTGGAACTCTGGACCTGCCCAGCTTCTTGCTGCTCAACTTACCTGAGATGTCTTCTCTACATCATAGAACTTTGAAAGGTTGTAGCCACTGCTACATGGCCAGGGCTGTTGCAGCATTGTGCATCAAAGGAGGAACAACCTGGAGGAATCTGCCTCTCCCATGCTCTTAAATTTATTTACAATGGAATATTTAGCATACATTGAATATACCCATGATTGTGTTTGTGTGTGTGTATGTGTGCATAGGTGTGTGTTTTTATGTGTTTTGATAGAAACAGAGAGACAGAGACCAAGAATAAGAATTCACTGATTCCAGGTGGTGAACATTTCAGGTCTACCTAAGGGAACATACTAGGGCAATTGAAGTTATTCTTATTTGAAGGGAACTCACATGTCCAAGATGAACCTATTAGTAATGGCTGAAGGAATTCTTAATAGCTTGAGGTGTTTGTGCACTCTTTATCAGGAGTCACTTCCACTATACTCAAATTATAACTTAAAGGTTCTTGGAAATTTTTAGAAATTTTGGCCTAATTTAACATTGTTAAATTGGTTCTAAAAAGGTGATTGGAGAACTTGGTTGTGCCAATCTGATACATGTTTGTTGAGAGAGATTTGTAAGCTTAGCTCATTTTTAGTATCTGCAGGCAGAAGAAATTGTCTGTTATCCAGCCAATATTTCTGTTGTTACAATCAAACTCCCTGGGTCACCAAAGCAAAGGCTGGAGGTAAGGCATGGATTCCTCTTTCTCTGCTGTGCTGAGAGTGGCCATGTAGACCTGCAGTATCAGCCCAGTTTTTTGATGATCAACTTACCAAAGATGTCTTCTGCCCACCACAGGAGCATCTTCCTCCATGTTCTTCCTTTTTTGCTGCCCCTTCTGCCATAGCCACTGAATGGGAATCAGCTTCTCTACCCTTGAAAAGTTACAGGGAATTTAATCCCCTGTGACATCACAACAAATGCTTTTCTGATTGGTTACACTGTCAAGGCACTCGATCTGTGGCTTTGCCCTTCCAGGCTATACTCATAAGGGCTGGCAGCTCCTGGGAAACATTTTTTGGTAAGAATATCACTGCTCACCTCCAAGTTTCGTAGTCAGCTTTCTGGAACCAAATTGTACAAAGTTGATTTGGGATAAAATTTCTAATAATTTCCCAAAATGTCAGAAACCTTGATTACAAGCTAGGTACAGAGGAGGTAACTACAGATAGAGAGTACAAAACACCTTAAGCTATTAATAATTCCTTCAAGCATTGCTAGTAGTTTTACCTTGGAAAAGTGATATCACCTCTTAGAAATCTCAGAAATTCACCTTCAATCAACATAGGATGTTGCCTTAGGTGTCTAAAATGTTCACTACAAGGAATTAATGGATTCTTATTCTCTCTCTCTCTGTATTTATTAAAACACACAAAAACACCCAAACATACATAATGACACACACAAACATGGGTATATTCAATGTATGCTAAATATTACAGAATAAATTAATTTATTAGCACTTATATAATAAATAGAAACTATCAGTAATGCCAAATATTACTACATACAAAGAAACCTTTTGCATTAAATTATAAAATATCATAAAATATCCTAAGTGAAAGAAATATTATACCCCTTACACACAAGAAGTAGAGTGATTTTAATGCCATCCATGGCCTCACAGTAAGTATATCTCCAGCCTGGACCTAGAATGAGTTCAAGACTTTCTGGACTGCTAGTCTGTACCTCACAGTTAGTCTAGGTCAGTCAGTTGTGATAGTGAGTTCCAGGGTTGCCTGTGTGCCACAGAGAGTTCAAGACCAACCAAGGCAAATGTGATTTCAAGGATGACCTAGGACTGAGTGTGAGTTCAAGACCAGCCTGGGCTACCAGCAAGTTGAAGAAAGGCCTGAGCTGCATGGTGACTACCAAGCTGTCTTAGGTCTCATGGTGTGTTTAAGGCCATCTATGGTGAAACTGTCTTCCTGGCCAGATTGGGCTACACAGTTATTTGAAGGCCTGCTTGAGAAATATTGTGAGATTCTATCTCATGCAACCCTAAGAGAAGGCTCTTATTTCCTTCCCCATACCACACAAACCTCCTCTTTCTGAAATACCAGCTACTTCTGATATAAATCCAACTTCTGTGTATGGAAACAAATGCTTTCTTATAGGTATGCTTAATGCAATTCTACTAATTAAGCCCAGGTTGGCCATGAAGTAAGTAGCCCACTTTGGACAGGAACATACTCTTTCAACTCATATATACTATGAGGCCCAGACCAGTCTGAACTCACTCTGTGGCACAGGCCCATACTGAACTCTTTGCCAGCCCAGTCTAGACTTGAGGTCACAGTAGGGCTAGTTTATCCTTGAAATAACAATTGGCCATGGCATCACCAACTTACTGTGGCACACAGGTTGCCTTTGAACCCACTACTATGCACTGGTCTGATTTCTCTGTGTTGTACAGGTCTGCAGTCCAGGGAGGCCCTGAAATCACTTTGATGACCTTGTTGGAGTTGGACTCACAATGAGGTCCTTTCTGACCTTTAACTCACTTCACTTCTTCACCTGTATAAAGGGTATAATATTTCCTGTCTCATAGGATATTTTATGAAATTAAACAATTTAATGCATGAGGCTTTCCTTGTATTCGGTAATATTTGGTATTACTGGAAGTTGCTGTTTACTAGATAAATGATAACAAATTAATTTACTGAGTAATATTTAGCATACATTGAAGATACTCATGTTTCTGTGTGTGTGTGTTTATGTGTGCATATGTGTGTGTGTGTTTGTGTCTGTGTCTGTGTATATGTATGTGTGTGAATGGACAGAAAGATAAAGAGACAGAGAATAAGAATCCATTGATTCCTGGTAGTTAACATTTTAGTCTCCCTAAAGGAACATCCTATCTTGATGAAGATATATTTTTTAGTAGTAAACTGATCATTTCACGGTAAAGTAGTAGTAATACCTGAAGTAATTCTAAATGGCGTGAGGTGTTTACACACTCTCAATCAGGAGTCACTTCCTCTATACCCAAATTATAATCAAGATTTTTTAGTTTTTTGGAAATCATTAGCTATTTTATCCCAATTCAACTTTATATAATTTGGTTCAAGACAATTGACTTGGGAAATTGGAGGAGGACAGTGACCTTTCCAGAATGTGCCCCAAGAGCTTCCAGCCATGCTGGTGTAGGTTGAATGGTCCAGGGCTATACAGCAAAGTGCCTAAGCATTGTAACCAATCACAAAAGCATTTGTTATTATGTCACAGTGGGTTAAAGAGTGAAATTTTGAAATGCCTAAGGAGCTGCTACTTGTCCATTAACTATGGCAGTGTGAGTAGCAAAGTAGGAAGAAGCTGGAGGAATCCTGTTCTGTGGAACATTTCAAATAAATTGAGTATAAGGGAGTTGGTCAGGTACAGCAGTACCATACAACCACTCTCAGCACAGCAGTGAAATGGAATTCCACTCCTCACATCCAGCCTATGTTTAGGTGACCCAGGAATTTGAAGGGTGGTCACAGGCCTCTTTACTGGCATACTGAACTTTACTTCAGCCTCTACCTTCTAAACATAAACTAGGCATTAAGCACTTTCCCAGAACCTATGCATTGGATTGGTCAAACCAAGACAGTCATGAAGGACTGATATCAGAAGTAGCAGTGAATTCAGAAATGCAGGTTTATTTTGTTTTTGTTATCAGGACATAAACATGTGCCTTCTGCTAGGCATTCTTGACACAGACTCTCAAAATATAGCTTAGGCAGACCATGGATATCTGTGTTGCCCATTCTGGACAGGTACACACTGCTTCACAAAGGCCAGCCTTAAAGACACAATGAGATTCAGGCAAGTCTGGAACTCATTGTGCAACCAAGGTCAAACTTCTCCCTGGCAGCCCTGGCTGTCCTTGCACTGACAGTGAGGCTAAGTTCATCCTTGAAATCACATCAGCCCTGAGTGGCCTTGAAATCCCTGTGCAGATCAGGCTTGCCTTAAGTTCAGTGCAGCACATAGGCTGCAATTGATCTCACTGTCACACACTGGCTCACATGTACTCACCGTATGATATAGTCTGGCAGTTCTGGGAGGCCTTGACCTCCATCTAAGTCCTAAGGTGGACTTGGATTCACCGTGAAGCTCTGGCTGACCTTGAACACACTTCAGTTTTTCATCTGTATAAACGGTATAATATTACCTATCTCATAGGATATTTTATGAAATTAAATAACTTAATGCAGGAGGGTTTCTTCGTATTAAGCAATATTTGGTAGTACAGGAACTTGCTGTTTAGAGAATAATTGCCAATAAATTAACTTGCTAAGTAATATCTAGCATGTATTAAATATAACCATTTGTGTGTGTGTGTGTGTGTGTGTGTGTTGAGAAAGACCAAGGGACAGAGATGCAGAGTAAGTATCCACTAATTTTTGGTGGTGAACATTCCAGTTTTACTGAAGGCAATATCTTATGGTGATTGAAGTTATAATTCTAACAGGTAAAGGCATTTGGCCAACATAAAACTATTTAGAAAGAATTCTAAATAGCTTGAGGTTTTTGCACTGTGCAGGCCAGGCTAGGCTTCCACTCACCCTTCATATCCAATTGATGCTCTTGTGACCCAGGGAGTTGGGGCATGGTCACAGGGATCTGAGCTGGTTTTCTGACCTTTATTGTCCCTCAAAATCCTAAGTGTGTGCTAGGCTTAAATCACTCCACCAGCAACAAGGAATCTAGTTGGTCCAAAGCTAGGGCAACCCTAATGGGACTGGTAACAGAAGTGGGAGGATATTTCATAAAGAGCAAGTTTGTTTGATTTTTGTAGTCTGGGGATGGAAACATATGCCTACTGCTGAGTTTGCTTGAGACAGTATCTTCCAATATAGCCAAACAGGCCTTGAAATAGCTGCATATGCCAGTCTAGACAAAACACATTGTTTCACCAAGGTCAGCACTAAACACACTGTGAGGCTCAGGCCAGACTTAAAATCTTTTTTCAACATAGGCCCTTCTTCAACTCACTTGTTCAGCCTGGCCTTGAACTGACAGTGAGGCCTAGATAATCCTTGAAATCACATTCTCATTGGATGGCCTTGAATTCTCTGTGCAGACCAGGCTGACTAGAACTCAATGTGGTACACAGCTTACCTTGAAGTCACTGTCACTCACAGGCCATCCTGAAGTCTTAGTGTGGAACAGACCACCAGTCCAGGGAGGACTTGAACTCAGTATGAGATCCATGTTTCAGTTGAACTCATAATGATGAACCTGGTTGATCGGGTAATAGCTGCACCTCATCTCTGTAAAGGTTATAATATTTCTTGTCTCAATGGATTTTTTTTGAAATAATATAATGAGGGATGATTTCTTAGTATTCAACAATATTTGGTAATACTGGAAGTTTTCCAGTTTTCAAGATAAATGCTAATAATTTAATTTTCAAGTAATATTTAACTTACATTGAATTAACCCATGTTCGTGTGTGTGTGTGTGTGTGTGTGTGTGTGTGTGTGTGTGTGTGGTTTAGTAGAGACAGAGAATAAGAATCCACTGATTTCTGGTGCTGAACTTTTCAGGACCACTTCAGGAATCATCCTAACATGATTGAAGGTCAAATTCTCCCTGAATGGCCTTGAAATCATTGTGCATAGTAGGCTGGCCTTGAACAAATTTTGACAGACAGGTTGCCTTTGAGCTCACTGTCACACATTGGCCAATTGTAACTCGGTTTGTGATATAGGCCAAGAGTCCAGGAAGTCTTTGAACCCACATTGAGACACAGGCTGGACTGGGACTCACCATGAGACCCTGCCAGCCCTTAAACTAACCCCACATTTTCATCTGCATAGAGCATATAATAATTTCTGTTTTATAGAATGCTTTATGAAATTAAATAATTTAATACAATCGAGTTTCTTTGTATTCAGTTACACTTGATATTACTAGAAGTTGTTTGGTACATAAATGGTAATAAATTAATTTACAAAGTAATTTTAGCATATATTGAATATGCCAATATTTGTGTATGTGTGTATGTATGTGCTTGTGTGCTTGATAAAGACAGAGACAGACAGCATCTATTGATTCCTGGTGGTGAACATTTCCAGTCCACCTAACATCACATGGTGATTGAGAATATACTTCTGAGAGATTAAGTGATTTATGCTATTAAAACATCCAGTAATGACTGAAGAAATTCTAAATAGCTTGAGGTACTTTCGCATTCTATATCAAGATCAATTCTTCTATCCCCAAATTATAAAAAAGGCATTTGTGTTTTTAGGAAATCATCAGAAATTTTATACCAATTCACCTTTGTAAAATTTGATTCCAGAAACTGGGGAACTTGGAGGAGAATGGAGATCTTCTTGCCAGTAAAGAGATGCCAGCCATGCTGATGTAGTCTGGAGGGTGCAGGGCCACAAAAGTGCCTATACATTGGAACCAACTAATCATGGTTTGCAGTCGGTTAACAACTCTGGCAACTTGAAAGAGCTGAGGAGCTGCTGCCTGGCCAGTGGCTATGGCAGAATGGGCAGCAAAGGATGAATAACCCTGAGAAATGTTCCCTGGTGGTGTGGGCATATGTATCAAATAAGATGGACATCATGAAGATTGGCAGGTTCAGCAGGTCCACATGACCACTCTCAGCACACCAGTGTTGTGGGATTATACTCTTTACATGCAGTCTATGCAGTACTCACCAAGGGAGTTGGAGGGTGGCCACATGGCTCTGCATGAGCTTATGAAACTTTTCTTCTGCCTCATGATCCTGTGTGAACTAGGGCTAAATCTCTCCCCCAGCACCTAAATATCAGATGTGCTTAAACCTAGGGCAGACAGCATAGCACTATTATAAGAAGCAGAAGGGTATTTCAGAAAAAGTTGACTTATTAGGTGTGAGAGGCTGGAGATGGAAACAATTGCCATGGCATGCAAAAAAAAACAAACAAAAGCTTGGCATGCTTCAGACAGAGTTTCCCAATATATTCCAGGCACTGGGTATATAATCGTGTAGCCTAGGCTGGAGATGAGCACACAGTTTCACCAAGGCTAGCCTTAAACACACTACAAGGCCCAGACCAGCCTTGAACTCAGTGTGTGACACTGTACCCTGTTCAAATCGCTGCCAGCCCAAGCTGGACTTGAACTCACAGTGAGGCCTAGTTTATCCTTGAAATAACTTTTGCTCTGAGTGGTACTGAACACTCTGTGCAGACCAGACTGGTCTTGAACTCACCATGGCCCAGGTTGCCCTTGAGATCACTGTCACACATTGGCTAACCTGAACTCACTCTTTGGTATAGCCCAGCCATCCAGAGAATCCTTGAACTCACTATGATACAGAGGCTGCTGTTGGACTCACCCTGAGGCCTAGGCTGACATTAAACTCATTTCATTTCTTCATTGTATAAAAGGTTTAATATTTCCTGTACCACAGAATAGTTTAAGAAATTAAATAATTTACTGCAAGAGAATCTTTGTATTCCATAATATTTGGTATTACTGAAAGTTGCTGTTTACCAGGTAAATGTTAATAAATAAACTTACAAAGTAGTATTTAGCATAAATTGAATATATCCCTGTTTGTGTGTGTATATGTGTGTGTGTATGCACGTGTGTGTTTTCATACAGACAGATTGACAGAAATAGAGAATAAAATTCTACTGATTCCTATTGGTGAAATTTTCAGGTCCACCTTAGACAACATTCTCTGGTGATTAAAGATGTACTTCTGAGAGGTGAGCTGACTTGTCCAAGGTAAAACTCCTATTAATGGCTGAAGCAATTCTAAATAGCTCGAGATATTCTTGTGCACTGTGTATCAGTTCACTTCCTCTACACTTAAATTATAATTGAGACTGGGTTTTTAGGATTTCCTTAGCAATTTTATTCAATTCAGTCTTATACAGTTTGATTCCAGAAACTTTATCCAGGAAGTTGGAGGAGAAGAAGTTCTTCTTGCCAGAAGGTTCTGCCCAGAAGTAGCCAGACATGTTGATTTAGCATGGAGAGGGTGGAGCCACAAAGCAAGTGCCTATGTAGTGTGATGAATCATATAAGTCTTTGTTTTGACTTCACAGTGAGTTCACACTATGGAACTTTGAAAGGGCCGAGGAGCTGCTGCCTGATCAATGACTATAGCAGAATGAGTAGCTAAGGACTAACAATCTGGACAAATCTACCACTGAGGTTTGTGGAAGACATCTCAGGGAAGTTTAGTAAATAAATGCTAATAAATTAAAATTACAACTTAATAATTAGCATTCACTGAATATAACTATGTTTATGGTTTGTGTGTGTGTGTCTATGTGTATGTGTGTACGTGTGTGCATGTGTGTGTGTGTGTGTGTGTTTTCATAGAGACAGACAGACAGAGACAGAAAATGAGAATCAACTGATTCTTATGGGTAAGGAACATCTCAGGGAAGTTGAGCATTGGGAAACTGGATAGTTACAGCAAGTTCACATGGGCACTCAGCACACCTGTGAGGAGATTCCACTCTTCACATGCAGCCTATGGTACAATGAACCAGGGAGTGGGAGGGTGGCAATGGGGCTCTGAGCTGTCTTACCACCCATTTGTTCTGCCTCAAGACCCTACATGTGAACAAGGCTTAAATCTTCTTCCTATCAACAAGGAATCAGATTGGCCCAAACCTAGGAGAGGCAGCCCGGGACTGATATCAGAACTAGTAAGTATTTAAGAAAGAGAAGATTTCTCTGGTTTTGGGGGTCTTGGGATGGAAAAAAATGTCTTCTACTAGGCATGCTTGAGACAAACTCTCCCAGACTAGACAGGAACACACTATTTCACCAAGGCTGGACAAAAAAACACAGTATGAGTCCAGGCCAGCCTTGAAATCACTTTGTTGCACAGGCCTTTCTTCAACTCCCTGGAATCCCTGGCTGGCCTTGAACTCCCAATGAGCCCTAGGTCATCCTTGAAATCACATTTCTCCATGTGAGCTTGAACTCACTGTGTAGTTCAGGCTGGCCTTGAGCTAACTGGGACACACAAGTTTCACTTGATCTCCCAGTCATACACTTGTCATATTGATCTCACTGTGTGGTGCAGGCAGGGAGTCCAGTGATACCTGGAACTCACTCTGAGACCCATGCTACTGTTGGACTTCCCATGAAGCCCTGGATGACCTTGAACTCACTCCACTTCATCATCTATATAAAGGATATATTATTTTCTCTGTCCTAGTATATTTTATGACATTAAGTAATTTAATGCCAGAAGGTTTCTTTGTATTCAATTATATTTGGTATTAATAGTAAATAAATGCTAATAAATTAAAATTACAACTTAATAATTAGCATTCACTGAATATAACTATGTTTATGGTTTGTGTGTGTGTGTGTGTGTGTGTGTGTGTGTTTGTGACAGAAAATGAGAATCAACTGATTCTTATGGGCAAGGAACATTTCAGGTCTACCTAAGACAACAACCTATGTTGATTGAAGATGTACTTCTGAGAGGTGAACTGAATTATTCAAGGTAAAACTACTAGTAATGACTGAAGGAATACTAAATAGTTTGAGATATCATTGCACTCTGTATTGGGATCACTACCTCTATACTCAAGATATAATGAAGGCAGAAATTTTATTTCAATTCAACTTTGTATAATTTGATTCCAGAAATCTTACTGGGGACTTGAAAGAGAACAGTGATCTTCTTAGAAGAAGGTTGTGCCCAGAATGTGCCAGTCATGTTGTTGTAGACTGGAGGTTTAGAGCCATAGAGCAAGACCTAAGCAGTGTATCCAAATAGGAAAGTCTTCGTTATAATGTCACAGTGTGTTAAAAATGGTGGAACATTGAAGGGGCTGAGAAGATGAGAAGCTGATGCATGAAAAATGGCTATGGCAGAATAGGTTTCAAAGAGGAATGACCTTGAGGAGTCTTCCCCTGTGATGTGGGGAGACATCTCAAGTAAGATGAGCATCAGGAATATGGGCAGGAATCAGGTACAGCAGGTTCACATCACAACTCTCAGCATAGTAGAGTCAAAAGATTCCACTCTTCACATCCAGCATATGCTGTATTGCCCAAGGAATTTGGAATGTGGCCACAGGGCTCTATGCTGGATTACTGACCTTTACTTCTGTGTCAAGATCCTAAGTGTGAACTTGGCTTAAATCTCTCTCCCAGCATATATGCATCAGATTGGCCCAAACCTAGAATAGCCAACATGAGAGTGATATCAGAAGTAGAAGAATCTTTCATAAAGAAGACATTTATTTGCATATGGGGACTTGAGATGGAAACAAGTATGTTCTGCTAGGCATTCTTGAGACAGAAGGTGGCACCTAGCAGCTGGACCTAGGTATAGGCTGATCTGATGCCTATGTCCTGGGAGAGAGATTTAAGCTTGTTTCATGCTTTGGATGTGAGTTGTCTTCCCCACAGGACAGGGATAGATTCCTTCAAGTTCTTCCTCCTTTGCTGTCTATTCTCTCATAACCACTGATCAGGTAGCGTACCCTAAGCACTTCCAGAGTTCCAGGATTTTTAACATACTGATGTTATAAGGAAGGCTTTTCTTATTGGATACACTGTGTAAGCAGCTCCATCAAGCCTACATCAACATGGTTGGCATCTCCTGGGAAGCACCTTTTATGAGGAGATCATCATTCTTCAAATTCCACAGTCAGCTTTCTGGTACCAAATTTTACAAAGTTGAATTCATATAAGATTTCTGATGATTCCCAAAAAAGTCAAAAGCCTTGATAATAATTTGGGTATAGAAAAAGTGACTTCAGATAGAGTACAAAAGTACCTCATGCTATTTAAATATCTTAAACAATTACCAGGACCTTTACCTAAGACTGGTCACTTCATTTCCTAGAAATATATCAGAGCTCACTGTAGGATATTGCCTTAATTGAAGATGAAATATTGACCACCAGGAATCAGTGAACTCTTATTCTCTGTCTCTGTTTCTTTGTCTATCAACATATGCACACACACACACACACACACACACCACACATGCACACACACATACATACACACACACACACACACAAGCATTGGTACATTAAAAATATAGTAAATATTACTTAGAAAATTAATTTAGTAACATTTTTCTAGCAGAGAGCAGCTCCCAATAATACCAAATTTTACTTAGCATAAAGAATCACACTTCTATGAAATTGTTTAATATAAAATATCCTATGAGGCAGGAATTATAAACTTATGCAGATGAAGAAGCATAATGAATTCAAGGTCAGCCTGGGCAACATGTTCAGTAGAACATCCAGTCCTGGTCTCAGATTGTGTTCAAGGCATTCTTGAACAGCTGACCTGTACCACACTGTGAGTTCAGATCAGTTAGTTCTTGACAGTGAGTTCAAGGGCAGCCTGTGTGCCAGTCTGAGTTCAAGACCACCTGGTTTGCACAGTGAGTTGAAGACTATAAAGGGCAAATGCTATTGCAAGGATGACCTAGGTCCAACTGTAGGTTCAATGAGATCCTAGATTTCAGTCTATTGAAGAAGTCCATGAGCTAGACAGTGATTTCAAGGTTGGCCTGGGCAACATAATGTTTTTAAGGTCACCTTGTTGAAACAGTGTGTTCCTGTCCAGACTAGCATACACAGTTATTTGAAGGTATGTCATGGCTACTTTGAAGACTCTGTCTCAAGCAAGTCTATCATGAGGTACTTGTTTCCACCTACTGACTACAAAAACTAGAAAAACGTCCTCTTTTTTTTTTTACAGTACAGTACATTTAACAATAGAAATTATTAACTTTAATCCAGTATTATCTGAATTACAAAACATGCAGAGTATATCTATACAGAGATCATGGGAACAGGTACTAGAGAAAAGGTTAGATCAAAAAGAATTAACCTAGAAGGTAACACCCACGCACAGGAAATCAATGTGAGTCAATGCCTTGTATAGCTATCCTTATCTCAACCAGAAAAACGTCCTCTTTATGAAATACAATTCTGCTTCTAAATATCAGACTCATGCTGGCAACCACAGTTTGGGCCAATCTTCAGCCTAAGAGCTAGGAGAGAGATTTAAACCTTGCTCACATAGGCCACAGAACTATGTCTGTCAGAGCTATCACAACAGCACTGATACCATTATTCTAAGATATATCAGGCAATGAATAGCCAGAGTTTTTCCCTGAAGCTTGCCAAGAGATTTTCTCATAGCCTCTTAATGTATCAATAGTGAGTGCCTCCATCACCTCATGCTACCTGAATACAGACGGACCTAACATTTATGAGAAGATAGCCATATCAAGTGCAAATTCCAGTGCTGAGAGCAAGAAGTATTGTGTGCAGAAATCCTGCAGTTATATGCTACAACATACTATGTGCCTGTGTGAGCCCATCTTTTGGGCCTCATAAGCATCATTCCTTGCATCCCGAGAGAGCCAGTTTAAGAACCCATTTACTACCTTCCTGTGCTTGACCAAAGCCCCCAAAGCCTCATTTAGATGATACTGCTTGGTGATTTCTAGCTCAAAGTATGGAAAAGGAACAAAATGATGAACTCATAGCACAAAGAGAAGGTAACACAAGAGCTAAGAGCTTGTAACACTATGAACTCATAGTACCTGAGATCCTCTGGAGAAAGATTAGAATGGTGAATAAATGGGTGTGGCAGCAAGCTTCCAAAGATGATCCCAAATTAGTCTAACCACATAGTATTGTGCAACCCTTTTCCCCAATATATGAAGTTTATAACGGAGATCAGACAATGCAGAAGAAAATTTATATGCTGCTATTAAAATCGGGTTCTAAAAATGCTCTATGTAGCTAGGCAGGGTGGCACATGCCTGTAATCATAGCAGTTAGTAGGCACAAGCAGGAGAATATTGAGTTCAAGCAGAACTCATTAAAAAAACAAACAAATACTTCACTTTATCTTGGGTGCAAGATCTCTTGATTCATTCATTCTGCGGGAAGCCAGCTGTGATTTATGAGCATGTGGAAGAGGCCCACTGAAGAAATGAGTCCACCAAGGAACAGCAAATGAGTGAGCTTGGAATTAGAAGACTGCTCAGCCCTAGTCAAGCCTTCTGAGGCAGTCAGTGAAGCCAAAAGGCAACTGCAACTTCATGTGAAATCTTGAATCAGAACCAGCCAGATAAGCCACTTTTGAATTTAACAACTTCAGAAACTATCAGATAATAAAAAATTTCACTAACCAAGGAAATTTTCAGATAATTTATTATAATAGTTGACTAATATAATCAATGAGTCTTATAAAGTTGTATTAACTAACTGGTGGGCATAGAATTTACCTATGATCTCACTTTGTGGTATTGAAAGAAATTGATATGACTTCCCCTATCTCTGCGCATGTAATCAATCTGTGAAATCTGATATGCCTACTCACAACTTCCTACACAAGCCTTTTGCCTGCCACCTTTAGACAAGTTAGTCCTGGTTGTATATAGTCTCCATTTTCTTTGGTTTGCTGTCTTTTAAGATAAATCATTTTCCTCTTCTCAGGAAAAGGTCTTTAAGAAAAAGAGTATTGAAATGAACAAATTTATCTTATTTTATCAAATAAATATTTCCCTACATGAAACAGTATAATGCATTACCTAAAATTGTAGGGTATGTGTCAAAGCATCTTAGACTTATAACATGATCAAAGAAGTCAGATTCACATGATTTAATATCTATGGTGCTTATTTTATTTCTTTCAAGAAAGCAGGTGTATGACTGCCACTATTATATCCAAGGCAAAACTTAAATAAATCCTCTAGTTCTAATGTATTTGACTTAGAAAAATTACAAATTTTGAGGACACACAGCTGGGGAATCTATTGCTAGTTTCCCACTGGTTTTCTTGTAGATAATACCTCTGAAGCCACCTAACAAGCTACAGCTGTTCTGTGAAAAATCACATGGTACTAGCCTGTACAGTGACAATTACCTTTCAGTATCTTTCCTTGTTCTCCAGGGGGCAGTTGTCTTCCTCTGTTTTCCAGAAGACAGTTGCCTTTTATAGTGTAATGATCAACTGCAGCATTAAATATTCCTGAGGAGAAAACTAAAAAGAAATAGTGGTGGCTTTCTAATCAGCAACTTTTCTTTAGATTCACAAAATGGATAACCTCAGTGAACTACGGGTTATTTTCTGTTCAGAAAAGCAGATCACCCACAATTTATAACTATATTGGTGGCAGTCTATCTGGTATGCCTACTCACAACTTCCTACACAAGCCTTCTGCCTGCCACCTTCAGACAAGTTAGTCTTTGTTGGAAATAATCTCTATCTTCTTTTGTTTGCTATCATTCAGGAATAGTGAAGTAGCCAGGAATGAACTTGAATTTGTGGTAAAACTACCATCAATTTCTCCTTTGTTTCAGGAAGAAATATAGAGGTCTACAGAATTGTTTCAATCAACAGTTCATTTTGATTTACTATACTCATTCTGATTCTCTCAAGAAACTCTAGACAGCAATGTTGTAGTGCAGCACAGGAGACAGAACAAGAAACAAAGATACAACCAAGGTGCTTTTTATAGAGACCTCACACTTAGCTTTCAAATGTGTGCTGAAACTTTTAAGTGCTTGGGATAGACCAGGAAGGCAAAATTCACATCTTTGACATAACTAGAGAACAAGAGTAGGATGATTTACACATTCTAAAATATTTTATAGCCAACTGTCTACCTAACATGGCCATTGGGAATATGATTAAGTGTCTCATACTTAACCACAAAAGAGAATATATTTCCTTTCACCCAAATTTATCAATCCACTGTAACTTAAATTGGTAAAACAAAAGTATCACTTCAACTGAGCATTATCCAAATCAAACTAGGCTCTCAGGAAGACTTAATTATGGTCCAGGGGCTGCAATAGAGTCAAGGAAGACAGACATTAAATAAGTAAGCATAAAACAAACAGGGCATTACAAAATGGGAAAGAGGCCAATAAATGAGTTTCAAATCCTTTAAAAGCTTTAAGGATTCCAGACCTGCAGAACTCTTCAGTGGGAGTGAGATTGGAGTAACAAAACTAGCTTATGGTTTTTAAATACTCAAGGCTACTGGTGGGACCAGGCATGAGGAGCCAGGGTGGCCCATTCTCCAAGAGGTTTTGCTGGACACAGTCCTAAGCTAGGGATGTCTTGCATTGGGGTTGAGGGAAAGCTGTGATCAACTGTGTAACCAGCTGAGATTAGGAAAGGGAATGTGTGAGGGAGCACAGGACCAACACCCCCTTCAGAAGACCAGGGCACTGGCAAGGCCACTTGGTCAGCACAGGGACAGCCCATGCTCTAGTGTCCTTGAGGTCTTGCAGTACCATGGGGTCCTTCCTGCTTTTCTTATGGAGTCTCCTTCCCTGCTGCCAGTGGGCAGTCAGTGACTTCCACAGTACCTGTTGATGTATCCTCAAGGAGGTATGCAGGTGAAGTCCTTTGTCACAGTGTCTTCAGAGAACCCAGAGACGCTGTCAAAGACAATAGTAATGGCATTTATTTCTCTGTATGAAGGTCTATGAGGAATTGGGATTGTCTGTCTGCTGTGAAGCTGGTTGTGCTCCTGGGGCTCTGTAACCTGAATTGTCAGGAGGACTCATTGGGGCATGCCTGCTTTCTGGTGCCCCTTGTGACTACTGCAGGGCATGGGGTCAAACTGAGAAGAGTGAAACCAGTGGCAGTAACCCTGAGCTCACAAGTTTCTGCAGCCAGACAGAATTCAAGGCCAATGTGGGCTTCCTGTCCACAGGGAATTGTTTTCCCACAGTGCCCAGCAATTATAATTGTTAGTTAAGATCTCTTTTCAGAAAAGCACTAACTGACTGTTCCACACTTAAAGAACTTGACCAAGCAACTGAGCCTGAACTCCATCTGCAGCCAATCCACTCAAGTAATCCTCCCATTTTCCAGCATGCAATGAACTAAGAGGAGATTTTACTGTTTTTCAATTACTTGAAAAAAATCTAAAGGAGAATATGTTTTGTGGCATGTGAAAATTATCCAAAATTCAAATTTCAATGTTCTTTAAAAATGTTTTAGAACACAGCATAATCATGCATGTAAGTAACTGCCTGTGCTTGTTTTCCTATGACACTAACAAATTATATTAATGGCCAGAGACTATGTACAATATTTACTATTGATGCTTTAGACAAAAAAAACTTGTCCAGTTCAGTTCAATTGGTAGCTTTTGCCATGTTAATTGAATAATTCTTCTAGATCTTAATGTACTTTAATGATATTTTTAAAAAATGTTTTTGGTTTTATTAGTCAATGATGTTATTCTTTTCTCCCTTTTTACCTCCACTCAATTATTTTCTTCGTTCTTGTCTTTTTCTCTGCCTCTCCTCTTTACAACTATTTAACATGAATGTCACTTTTGTTTCAAAATTCTTATTTTTCTTTCATGTAATGTAGTAAGTTTACATTTAAGTACCAATTTAAATGAGTACCACAAATTTTTCTTGGTGACATGTTCATTTGCCTTCAATTGCAAGTATGCCCTAACTTTCCTCTGTATTGTTTTTTAAAACAGTGTTATATAAAAGATGCTATTTAAAAAAATCTATGTAACTTTTAAAAACTATTTCTTTATCAATTTATAATTTGATTGCATTATGTTCACATCACACATTCTGAATATTATTTGTCACTTGCATTTGAGGTTTATATATGTAGATGTAGAGAATATATTATATATGTGTGTGTATGTGTGTGTGTGTGAAATAATCTGCTTTTGTGTGCATTTTAATTCAAATACACATCAACAAATATTATTTATTAAGCTCTGGCTTTAGTAAAATTTCATTAGTTTTTCCCAATAATTTTCTTTCTCTGATTCAGATTCCCAATCCACTAAGTGAATTACACTTAGTCATTCTGTCTTCTTAGCTGATTCAGGTCAGTGACATTTTCTTAAACTTCCCTAGATTTTCATGCATTTGACAGTCTTACCTAGGAACTGTCAGGCATTTTGCATAATGTTTCTGAACTTAGATTAGATGTTTTTCTCAACTGTTGGAACACTATCAAAAATATGTTGTGCCCATTTTATCACGTCTCTTCAAGGATCCATGCTATCAGTATGATTTCTTACTGACCTTTCCAAAATAAATCTACTTTCTTTGGCAGCAAGTCTCTATTTTACAAATGAATAAACTGAGATACAGAGAGGTGAGACTAATTTTCCAAGTTCTTTATCTGCGAAGGAATAAGAGACAACTTTCTAGTTTAGTTTGGCATTTTTTAAAAGCTTTATTGAGGTTTAATGTGAACACTGAGAAGTTAATGATTTACCTCTTCTTTTCTTCAACTGAAAAGTTTCTTGTTCGTAAAGTATATACTAAAGTCCCTGTGTGAGATCATCCCCTTCCCCACACGGCATCTCCACAATGATGAGCCAGGGATATTTTTTTTCTACAGAGTCCCAGGAGCTGAAAGAGAATCACAGGACTACCTGGGGATTCAGAGCTCTGAAATAGGGAAGTCACCAGCTAACAGATAGTGACCTTGAAAGTTCAGATTTCTTTGAACTCAATATTGCAATAACTACCATCTGGCTTACACAAATAGAGGAAATTATGATGCAAGGCTTGTGTGATACATACTCAGAAGGGTTGTTCAGAGTGGGCCCAATACCAATTTCAAGGTTGAAAGGTAAAGTTCCAGGTCAAGGGCATTTTATTCGACCCTACACTATTTCTCAATCAACATCTCTTCATTAAATTCCCCAGAATCTGCCTGGAGGTGTATTATTGAATCCAGCTTAGGGCCACTTGCATTTGCAACTAACCATTTCTGAGGGCAGTTGGTAGCCTCTGAGCAGGAGCAACAACCAGATTTGTTTCCATGATAAAACTAAATTTATTGATATTCTAAATCAAACAAGACAGTTACACATGAAGTCGTGCAACATGTCTGTAACTATATTTCCGAGCGTCCTCCATTTTACAGACTATGAGAAAAAAAGACCTGGAAAAGATGATTTGGTAAAGATTCTATAGCAGTTGTAACTAAAGCAGAAATCTTCATCTCATTTTGAGTTTACATAGCTGATATATATTCTGATGAATATTTAGCTGGGAGGCATATTAAAAGCATGTATATGAACTTTGTTTATTTTTTTAAATGAGGTCTACTTATGTTTTCTAGGCTGTCCTTGAAGTCTTGTTCTCAAGATATCATCACACATGAGTCTCAGAGAAGAGTGCATGACCATATATGACCATACCAAGTTTCATAACATCTGCTGGAAGAAGCAGTTCTTATAGTACTCTAGAACAATAGCCTGAGATATTTATATTCTTTAAAAAATCAATCACTCTTTTTTGATTTACAGCTGTATTTTGTGTCACTAAGTTGTCTAGTTTCCAGATCCTCATCTGAAATTTTGAATCCCTCTCTGAATGAAAATTCTAAACATCCTACAGATTATCTCTTGCTGTCCAGAATTGCACTGGATAAGCCACTTGCTAGGGAACACATTCAGGTATTTGTCTTTTCTTTCTTTTATTCATATGTGCTTACAATGTTTGAGTTATTTCTCCCCCTTTCCCCCCACCCCTCCTTTACCTACCCCACACCTTCCCTCTTCCCCTTTATCCCCTCACTACCAGGCAGAAACTATTTTGCCCTTATCTCTAATTTTGTTGAAGAGAGAATATAAGCAATAATAGGAAGGACCAAGGGTTTTTGCTAGTTGAGATAAGGATAGCTATACAGGGAGTTGACTGGCATTACTTTCCTGTACATGTGTATTACCTTCTAAATTAATTCTTCTCTAACTAACCTTTTCTATAGTTCCTAGTCCCCTTCTCCTGTTGGCCTCTGTCACTTTAAAGTATCTGCATTAGTTTCTCTGCATTGAGGGCAACAAATGCTATCTAGTTTTTTGGGTGTCTTACCTATCCTCATACCTCCCTTGTGTTCACCTCCCTTGTGTGCTTTCCCTTCATCATGTGATCAAAGTCCAATCCCTTTGTTGTGTTTACCCTTGATCTAAAGTCTGCATATGAGGGAGAACATACGATTTTTGATCTTTTGGGCCAGGCTAACCTCACTCAGAATGATGTTCTCCAGTTCCATCCATTTACTTGTGAATTATAAGATTTCATTCTTCTTCATGGCTGCATAAAATTCCATTGTGTATAAATACCACATTTTCTTAATCCATTCTTCAGTGGTGGGCATCTTGGCTGTTTCCATAACTTGGCTATTGTGAATAGTGCTGTAATAAACATGGGTGTGCAAGTGCTTCTGGAGTAACCTGTGTCACATTCTTTTGGGTATATTCCCAAGAGTGGTACTGTTGGATCATATGGTAGACCTATGTTTAGATTTTTAATAAGCCTCCGAATTTTTTTCCAGAGTGGTTTTCCTAGTTTGCATTCCCACCAGGAGTGTACAAGGATTCCTTTTTCCCCACATCCTCGCCAACACCTGTTGTTAGTGGTGTTGCTAATGATGGCTATTCTAACAGGGGTGAGGTGGAATGTTAGTGTGGTTTTAATTTGCATTTCCTTTATGGCTAGAGATGGTGAGCATTTTTTCTTGTGTGTTTTTTTTTGCCATTTGAATTTTTTCTTTTGAAAAAGTTCTGTTTAGTTCACTTGCCCATTTCTTTATTGGTTCATTAATGTTGGGAGAATTTAGTTTTGAGTTCCCTATATATTCTGGTTATCAGTCCTTTGTCTGATATGTAGCTGGAAAATATTTTCTCTCATTCTGTGGTGGTCTCTTCAGTTTAGAGACCATTTCTTTTGTTGAGCAGGAGCTTTTTAATTTAATGAAGTCCCATTTATCTATGCTATCTCTTAGTTGCTGAGCTGCTGGGGTTCCATTGAGAAATTCCTTGCCTATACCTATTAGTTCCAAAGTATTTGCTACTCTTTCCTGTATCAGCTTTAGAGTTTGATGTTTGACATTAAGATCCTTGATCCATTTTGAGTTAATATTGGTATATGGTAATAAACATGGATCTAGTTTCAGTTTTATGTAGACTGCTGACCAGTTTTCCTAGCAATTTTTGTTCAAGAGGCTGTCTTTTCTCCATCGTATGCTTTTAGTGCCTTTCTCAAAGATAAGTTGGTTATAGTTGTGTGGGTTCATATCCTGGTCCTCTATTCTGCTCCACTGGTCTTCATGTCTGTTTTTGTTCCAGTACCATGCTGTTTTTATTACTATTGCTTTGTAATATAGTTTGAAGTCGGGTATTGTGATACCTCTAGTTTGTTCTTTTTGTTGAGTATTGCCTTGGCTATTTGTGTCCTCTTCCATTTCCAAATAAATTTAATGGTTGATTTTTGAATCTCTTTGATGAATATCATTGGGATTTTGATGGGAATTGCATTAAACATGTAGATTGCTTTTGGGAGTATAGACATTTTTACTATGTTGATTCTACCAATCCATGAGCATGGGAGATCTCTCCATTTTCTATAGTCTTCCTCAATCACTTTCTTCAGAAGTTTATAGTTTTCCTTATAGAGGTTGTTCACATCCTTTGTTAAGTTTACACCAAGGTATTTGATTTATTTTTGAGGCTATTGTAAATGGAATTGTTTTCATATATTCTTTCTCAGTTTGTGCATTATTCGTGTATAGAAATGCTAATGCTTTTTCTATGTTGATTTTTATATCCTGCTACCTTGCTATAGCTATTGATGGTGTCTAGGAACTTTTGAGTTGAGTTTTTTGGGTCTTTAAGATATAGGATCATATCATCTGCAAATAGGGATATTTTGACAGTTTCTTTACCTATTTGTATTCCTTTTGTTCCTTCTTCTTGCCTAATTGCTCTGGCTAGGAATTCCAGGACTATGTTAAATAGGAGTGGAGATAGTGGGCATCCTTGTTTAGTTCCTGATTTTAGAGGGAATGTTTCAGTTTTTCACCATTAAGTATAATGCTGGTTGTAGGTTTGTCATATATAGCTTTTATTATGTTGAGGTACTTTTCTTCTATTCCTAGTTTTCTTAGAGCTTTTCTCATGAAATGGTGTTTGATCTTATCAAAGGCTTTTTCTGCATTTATTGAGATGATTGAGTGTGTTTTGTCTTTGTTTCTGTTAATGTGTTGTATTACATTTATTGATTTTCATATATTGAACCACCCCTGCATTCCTGGGATGAAGCTTACTTTGTCTTGGTGAATGATCTTTTTGATGTCTTGTTGAATTCAGTTTGTCATTATTTATTGAGGATTTTTGCATAGATGTTCATTAAGGAGATTGGCCTATAGTTCTCCTTTTTGGACGTATCTTTGCCTGGTTTTGGGATAAGTGTAATACTGACTTCATAAAATGTGTTAGGCAGTTTTCCTTCCCTTTCTATTTCATGGTACAGTTTAAGGAGGGTTGGTATTAGTTCTTCTTTAAAGGTCTGATAGAATTCAGCAGAGAATCCTTCAGGCTCTGGACTTTTCTTTTTGGGGAGATTCTTGATGGCTGGTTCAATTTCATTTTGTGTTATAGATCTATTCAGGTGATTAATGTCCTCTTGGTTCAGTTTTGGATGATCATAAGTATCTAGAAAACTGTCCATTTCTTCAAGATTTTAAAATTTATTTGTATATAGGTTATCAGCATAGTCTCTGATGATTTCCTGGACTTCCATGGTGTTTGTTGTTATCTCCCCTTTTACATTCCTGATTTTACTGATTTGGGTTTTTTCTTTCCTCATATTAGTCAGGTTTGCTGGGGGTCTATTGATCTCGTTTATTTTTTCAAAGAACCAAATTTTTGTTTCATTATTTCTTTGTATAGTTTTTGTTTGTTTGTTTCTATTTCATTGATTTCAGCTCTTACTTTTATTATTTCTCTCCCTCTATTTGTTTTGGGATTTGCTTATTCTTGTTTTTCTAGGACTTTGAGATGTATCATTAGGTCATTGATTTGGGATCTTTCAGTCTTTTTAATATATGCACTCATGCCTATAAACTTTCCTCTCAGGACTGCCTTTGCTACATCCCATAGGTTCTGGTAGGTTGTATGTTCATTTTCATTGACTTCCAGGAACCTTTTAATTTCCTCTTTTATTTCATCAATGACCCATTGTTCATTAAGCAATGAATTATTCAGTTCCCAGCTGTTTGCATGTTTTTTGTCTTTATTTTTTGTTGTTGAGTTTTAGTTTCATTGCATTGTGATGAGATAGAATGCATGGTATAAATTCTATTTTCTTCTATTTGTTGAGGCTTGCTTTGTGACCTAGGATATGATCTATTTTGGAGAAGGTTCCATGAGCTGCTGAGAAGAATGTATATTGTTTAGAAGTTGGATGAAATGTTCAGTAGACATGAACTAGGTCCATTTGATCTATGATATGTTTTAGACCTAGGATTTCTTTATTGATTTTTTGTTTGGATAACCTATCTATTGATGATATTGTGGTGTTAAAGTCTTCCACAACCACTGAATTGGAGTTCATATATGGTTTTAGGTCCTTCAGGGTATGTTTGATGCAATTGTGTGCATTGACATTGGGTGCATATAGGTTGATAATTGTTATTCCTTGTGGTTTATTTCCCCTTTTGTTGGTATGGAATGTCCTTTATCTCATTTGATCAATGTAGGTTTGAAGTCTACTTTGTCCGAAATAAGTATTTCTACTTCTGCCTGTTTTCAGGGTCCAGGGCTTGGTAAATCTTCTTCCAACCTTTCATCCTAAGCCTATGCTTATTTCTATCAATGAGATGGATCTCCTGTAAGCAACAAATTGTTGGATCTTCCTTTTTAATCCAGTTTGTCAGACAGTGCCTTTTGATGGGGGGATTATGTCCATTAACATTAAGTGTTAGTATTGACAGCTATGTGGTGATTACTGTCATTTAGTTGTCTTAGTTGTTTGAGGGTTTGATTGTGTGTAGCTAAATTGATGTTAGTCTCTACTTTCTTGCTTTTCCATTTCCTCTAGTTTGGCACTGCCTGCCCCTTCATGGTTATGTTGGGTTTCACTTTCTGTGTGCAGAATCCCTTGAAGAATCTTTCATAGTGGTGGTTTTGTGGTCATACATTGTTTTACTTTCTGCTTATCATGGAAGACTTTTTTTGCTCCATCTATTTTGAATGATAGTTTTGCTGGGTAGAGTATCCTAGGGTTGAATTTATTTTCATTCAGTGCCTGGAAGACCTCACCTCAAGCTCTTCTTGCTTTTAATGTTCTGTTGAGAAGTCTGCTCTGAATTTGATAGGTTTACCTTTGTATGTTATTTGCTTTTTCTGTCTTACAGCTTTCAATATTCTTTCTCTACTCTCTGTACTTTTTGTTTTAATGATAATATGTCATGGAGTAGTTCTATTTTGGTCAGGTCTGTTTGGTGTTCTGGAGGCTTCCTGTACGTGTTTGGCATGGTTTTCTCCAGATTTGGGAAATTTTCCATTATTATTTTGTTGAATATATTATGCATTCCTTTTGCTTACACCTCTTCTCCTTCTTCAAAGACCATAATTGTCAGGTTTGTTCTATTGATGGAGTCAGTAAATTCTTGCATTTTCTTTTCACAGGTCTTGAGTTGTTTCACTAATAGTTCTTCAATTTTTCCATTAATTACCATTTCATCTTTGAGTTCTGAAATTCTGTCTTCTGCTTGTGCTAGTTTGCTGGATTGGCCTTCCATTTTGTTTTGCATTTCTGCTTTGTTCTTTTTTCTGAGGTTTTCCATATCCTGAGTTTCTTTTTCTTTGATATTGTCTATTTTCATTCTGAGTTCACTTACCTCTTTTTTTATTGTGTTCTTTGTTTCACTTTGGTGTTTATACAGTGCTTCTATAGTTTCTTTTATTTGTTCTTGTGCTTTGTCAAATTTTCTATTTTTGTTGTCTTGGAATTTCTTGAGTGTCTCCTGAACATTTTGGTTGACCATATCTAGTATCATCTCTACAAAATTTTCATTGATTACTTGCAGATTTTTTATTTCAGATTGTTCTTTTGGGCTTTATTAGGTTCTTTGTCATAGTTTATCTTCATTTTGTTGGAGTCTGGATATGGGTATCTGTTTTCTTCATTTCCCTCGGATTCCTGTACTAATTTATTATTGGTGGGAAAACGGTTTCCCTCTTTTTACCATCTTCCCTTCATTGCCCTTGCTATTGTTACTGTCCCTGTTGTGTGTAACTCAGTATTGTTTAGCTTGTAATAATAATGGTGATATCTAGAGTGGAAGGGTGAGAGGAGAGGGAAAGCAAAGAAGGTAAAGAACAAGGGTAAAAACCAAAACAAACAAACACATGCACACACACACACACACACACACACACACACACACACACAAATACAGAGCCAAAGAAATAAACAGGGATAAATAGTGTACTAATCAACAGTGACCTAAACAGGCATTAGAGAGACAGAAAGAGGATAATAATAATAAAAAAAATCCCCAAGTTCAAATGTAATAAAGTTTCAGTCTTAATAATTTTGGTGTTAGACCTTCAGCCTCCAGTCCTGGTGTTCATGTCTGAGAAGAAGTTCTGTCATTGTCTCATCAAAAGGAAAAAAACCAAAAAAAAACCCCAAAATCAAAACCAAAACAAAACAAAACAAAAACTCCCAAGTTCAAATGCAATACACTTTCAGTTAGTCCTTCAGCATTCAGTCCTAGTTCTGTCATTGTCTCATCAAAGGAAGAGAAAAACAAAACAAAAAAAAGAGTCTGGAGACAGCTTTGTGAATGTCTATCTGAGGCTGGGGCTCACCTACCACCTACTGTCAACCATGTGCTGCTGCAGGCTTTATTTATGCAGTCTCAGGAATAGCTTTACACTCACCTAGCCCCACAGGGTTTATTTATTTAGAGTTCTCCTGGACACATGCCCCTTTTGTTTTCTCCAGTATACAGCCCTACCCACATGTTGCAATTGCATTCTTTTTTTAATCATTTAGTGTTTGCATGGGAAGGTGCATTGAAATTTCTTTTTCAACAACATTGTATAAATGCTTCTGTTTCCTATATGTCTCCTTTGAAGTTTTTCTTTCTTACAATTCTCAAAATAATTTTCTAGTGTACAAATTGAGATTATTTTCTTTTTTACTATGAATTTTATCTTTCTATATAAATATGCATTATATTTTCTTTTTGTCCCTCCCTTTCCATGTGAAAATATAACACTCATTTTTGTCCATATCTTTATAAGTTCTGAAGCTATGACTTCATTCTAGGTTTTCCTGATAGACTTGTCTACCAAACTTATCAATCAACCTCTCAGAGAAAATATTCTATTTTGTACTCTAGTATTCAGTTTAATTTTTTAATTTCTTAGGATAATTATGATAAACTATGATAGACTATATGTAGTTTGTTGTATTTTATTTTGTTATTTTTATATATGTTGCATAACTGATTAAATTATTTGACTGCAATTTTTTCCATTATCCTGCAAATGCAATGGGGAAATTTCCAATTTTACTACTCGTATATTTAGCAGTACTTTTGTCACTTCAAAATGTTATATTATTCTGTATTTATTTTCAGTATTTATTCCCTAAAAAGTGAACTTTTGTTAGGAGGTGTTTCCTTCAAATCATTCTGCTTCTTTGGGTTTTGCTTGTTCTTGTGTTTCTAGGAGTTTGATAGGTAGCATTAGGTTATTTGAGATAGCTCTGTCATTTTAATATATGCACTCATGGCTATAAGCATTCCTCATAGCGTTGTCTTTTCTGTGTCCCATAGGCTCTGGGAGGTGGTATTTTAATTTTCATTAACTTCCAGAAACCTTTTAATTTCCTCTCTTATTTCACATATGACCCATTGACCATTGAACAATGTATTACTCAGCTTCCAATTGTTTACATATTTTCTGCTCTTATTTTTGTTGTTGAGTTCTAGTTTTATTGCATCATGATCAAATAGAATGTAGGAGGTTATTTCTATTTTCTTATATTTGCTGAGTCTTGCTTTGTGCCCTAAGATATGATCAATTTTGGAGAAGTTTCCAAGTGTTGCTGAGAATAATGTGTATTGTGCAGATGTTGGATGAAATATTCTGTAGACATCAGGTAGTTCCATTTGACCTATGGTGCAATTTATTTCTAGAATTTCTTTACTGATTTTTTGTTTGGATGACCCATCTATCAGTGATAGGGGTGTATTAATGTCTCCCTTTACTACTGTGTTGTAGTCTATGTGTACTTACAAGTCCTTTAGGGTATGATTGATGAAATTGTGTTCACTGATATTGGGTAGATATAGATTGATAATTGTTACTTCCTTTTGGTGTACTTCCCCTTTAATTAGCATCAAGTGGCCTTCTTTATCTTGTTTGATCAGTGTAAGTTTGAAATCTACTTTGTCTGATATAAGTATCACTATTGCTGTCTGCTTTCAGGGGCCATTGGTTTGGTAAATCTTCCAGCCTTTCACCCTAAGCCACTATTTGTTTGTGTCAATGAGATAGGTCTCTTGCAAACAACAGATTGTTAGATCTTCCTTTTTAATCAAGTTTGCAAATGGTTTGTTTTTGATGGTGTAGTTGAGTTCATTAAAATTCAGTGTTTATATTCATAGACATGTGATCATTCCTGCCATTTAGCTGTTTTTGTTGTTTAAGCCTTTGATTGTGTGCACCTAAATCAACACTACTGTCTGATTCCTTGTCTTTTCTTCTCCTGTGGTTTGATACTTCTCATTCTCTTCAGGTTTTGTTTATTTTCATTTTCTGTGTGCAGAATTCCTTGGAGAATCTTCTGTAGTTGTGGCTTGGTGATCTTATATTATTTTAGTTTCTGCTTATCATGGAAGATTTTTATTGCTCCATCTATTTTAAATGATAGTTTTTCTTGGTAGAGTATCCTAAGATTGAAGTTATTTTCATTCAGTACCCAAAATACCTCACTCCATGCACTTCTTGCTTTTAAGGTTTCTGTAAAGAAATCTGCTGTGATTTGGATGGGTTTACCTTTATATGTTGTTTGTACAACTTTCAATATTCCTTCTCTGTTCTCTGTGCTTATTGTTTTAGTGATAATATGTTGTGGGGAGGTTCTGTTTTGGTCAAGTCTGTTTGGTGTCCTGGAGGATTTCTGTACCCGAATGTGCAATGCTTTCTTGAGATTTGTGAAATTTTCTGTTATTATTTTAATGAATATATTATGAATCCCTTTTGCTTGGACCTCTTCTCCTTCTTCAATGCCCATGAGTCTAAGGTTTGGTCTTTTGTTGGAGTAGCTGAGTTCTTTCATATTCTGCTCACAGTTCTTGAGTTGTTCGACTAAGATTTCTTCTGTTTTTTCTTTTATTTCTATTTCATCTTTGTATTCTGAAATTCTGTCTTCCACTTGTTCTAGTCTGCTGGAGTGGGCTTCCACTGTGTTTTTTCTTTCTGGTTGATACTTTTTTTGAGTTTTTCCATATCTTTGTTCAACTCCTCTTTTATATTTTAATCTTTAATTCATTTATCTCTCTTTTGATAGTGTCCTTTGTTTCACTTTGATGTTTAAGTCATCTCTGAGTTCATTTATTTTTTTCAGTGTCTTCTAATGTTCTTTATTTTTGGTGTCTTGAAATTTCTTGAGTGCAGCTTGTACAGTTTGGTTAAGCATGTCTAGTATCTTCTCCATAATTTTTTCAGTGCTTTTGTACAAGACTTTTTCTTTGAGGGTATTTTTTTGGGCATTGCTGGGATCCCTAGTAACATTTGTCTTTGATTTTTGGGATCAGAAACTGAGTATGCATTTTCTTCATTTCCCACTGAATCCAGCTTTGAATTTTTTTAAAGGAGAGTGGTTTCCATCCTTCTTCTTCTTCACATCATTCCACTTGCTGCTGTGAAACTATGTTCTTCATTGTCTAGTTGGTAGTTTTAATTGCCTGTTTTCTTTACCTTGATTTAATTTTTGTGTTGTGCCAGTCTTGGTTCGTAAGCAGGTTGGTGTGCTATTTCTGTCACTGTACTGGAGGGGTAATGTAGCAATAACTAACTCACTGATTCAATGCCTGACCAGTTGTTTATATATTATATAGAAGACCTCTTGGTGATATGATCTATAAACAGTGGGTGTTGGAGCGTAATGCTTATTAGGCTAGATATAGAAATTTGGTAAATAGGTTAAGATGGCACTAAAAGGGGGGAGAAGAAATGGGGTGGGTGAGTCAGGGAAGAGTTACGTGGCCCCTGTGTGTGTTTGTGTGTATTTCTGTTGTTGTAGTATAGGGTGCTTGTTCAGGGATTGCAGGGGGTTTGTGTTGTGTAAAGTTGTTGCCATAAGCTAGTCAGCAGGTGGTGAGTGTGTAAGAGGGAGGGGTAGCATGGTGACATGTTTGGTAAGGATGGGAGGGAGAGGGGAAGACAGGGGGAGAAAGTGGATGAGAAGGAGCAGAAAGAATAGTTGGGAGGGAGAACATTGGATTGTACCACAGGAGGAGGGAGAGTGAAGGGGATAAAAATAGAGATGAGAAGATAGTAATGATAAAGTTAATAATACAGGAAGAAAAAAAGAAAATAGAACTATAAATAAAATTTTAAAACCCAGAATAATAGAACAAAAATTTAAAAAGAAGCAAAGGAAGGAGAAAAACCAAAACTAAAAAAACAATAAAAAATCATCAAGTTTAGGAAGAATAGAATTACAGTCTTGGGTTTAAGTTTGGGAGTTATGCCTCTGTCATCCAGTCCTGGTATTGGCATATAAGCAGAAGGTCTGATTTGGTGTCACAGGGTGACTGGCTTGTGGGGAGTGTTTGGTTCTTCTGTCCACCACAGTTTAATTGAAATTGTGATGTGAAGTAGTTATGCCTGATAACACAAGGTGGTCAGAGCTGTTGTTTTCACCAGCTGGCAGTTGTGTTATCCTTCAGCTACAGTTCTGTTTTGTCTGCTCCTCCCCCAGCAAGGTGGGGCGATTTGGTTTTGAATACTGCCCTGTGGCCCAGGAGATCAGCTCTGGGATCCACTACTTGCCCAACTTTGGGAGGTGGCTTATCACCCCTCCACTGCTTTCAGCCTTTGTTGCCTGTCCTGTGTTTGTTCACTGAGAGTTTGGTGGTGTATTTAGCTCCTTGCCCTGCCCCCTTTCTCCAGGACAGGTCCAGCATTCCACACCCACCCTGTTGTCAGTGTTAGATTACAGTTTGCTATTTATGGTTTGCAGTTATGTGGGCAGTTTGGCTTTGAATGCTGCCCTCTGTCTCTGGAGATCAGCTCTGGGATCCACTACCTCTGCTGCTTTGGGAGGTGGTTTATCACTCAGCTCCTGCTCTCAGCCTTTGCTGCCTTACCTGTGTTTATTCACTGAGAGTTCTGTGCTGAGAGTTTGGCTCCTTGCCCCACCCTTTTCTCCAGGGCAGTTTCCATATTCTTCCCCAGCCCCCACTATTGGTGTTAGATTACAGTTTGCTGTTTATGTGTTTCAGTTTTGTTGGGTGTTTCAATCTTCCCAGGGGCTGCACTGGTTTATGTTTCCAGGGGGTGAGTAGGGAAGTCATGCATGGTGCATGATGCTCATCTGTTCATCTGCCAGATCACACACAGGCAGGTTTAGAGTTGATGGCATGGAGAAGTGGTGCCAACTTTTCTCAAAGTAGCATGGCATGGGGAGGCTTTCCACAGACTAAGGCTTCAGGATGTCACAGAATTCGATTCTGATTGATGCTGTATCTTCAGGTTGATGGAAGAAGAAGGAGAGAAGTAAAGAAAAAAAAGGAGCAGGAAAAAGCTGGGGGGTGGATTTTCCTTGGGCCAGACCCACCTTGCTGGCTGTGCTGTGGGTTGTACCTGTTAGCTGCAATTAAAGGCTGATTTAAGGGTCAATCAATTAATTTTTTTCTGCACCTAATGTGATGGCAGTTATTATCTTGGCAAGAAGCAAACAGAAAAGTGTAGCTCCAATATCTCAGGATGGTTTTTGGGGTCACAGAGGTAGGCTTTTTGCTTCTGTTCCCAAGCTGGTGTCTTGGATCCTCCCAAGAGAGTGAACACTCTTAGTTTGTTTCTGTTTATTGTAGAAATGGATGCAATTATTTCCCATGTAGAGGAATATTGTCTATATGTTTGTCACATAAATCCTTTATTATATTGAGGGATGTTTGTTCTATTCCCTGTTTCTCCAATGACTTTTTCATAAAGGAAGGAATGATAGAAATTCCCAAATGATTTTTCTCTATCACAACAAACATGTGATTTTTCCCCCTTTACTTTTGTTATATGTGGGATTATCATTATTTATTTTCAGATTGAAGTATCATTGCATCACTGGAATGAAGCCAAACTGACCATGTTCTTTTAATGATTCATAAATTCAGTTTTAAGTACTTTATTGAGAACTTTTGTATTTATATTCATCAAGGAAATTGACCTATAATTTTTTGTTTACTTTGTGACACATGTTTTGTTTTCAGGGTAATATTGGCCTGATAAAATGTGTTTTCTCTCCTCACTTCTCTATTTCATGGAATAGTTTGAAGGGCATCAGAGTTAGTTATTCCTTAAATATCTTACATAATTTGGCAGTCACTCAATCAAGTCTTAACCATTTCTTTCTTTGTACACACTTTATTAATATTTCAATCTCAATGGTCATTATAAGGATGCTTAAGTGGTATGTATTTTTTATGTTAATGAATATAAGTCATATACATGTAGAATTTCATTCAAGTTTTCTACATTTTGCAGTTTATTTGAATGTAAATTTTCTAAGTATTTCCTTTTTACTTAATGAATGTCTTTGGTATTTTTATAATATCAAATTTTTTCATCTCTAATTTTGTTAATTTAGGTCTTCTGCCTTTCTTTTTGTTAATTGGCTCAGTGTCAATCTCTATTCTCATCCAAAATAAACATCTTTTATTTCCTTGATTTTTTTTGCATTGCTGTTTTAGTTTCCATTTCATTAATGTCTGCCCTTGTCTTTACTATGGCATTTCACTTACAGCTTTTAGATTTTGACTCTTCTTCCGTTTCTAAGAGCTTGAGGTTCTTTCATTGCTTCTTTATTACAGATATCTCTGGTTTGTTTAAGTAGTCACTCTTACTACAAATCTGCCTCATAGTATTGATTTTGCTGGGTCCCAATGTTTCTAGCAATTAATTTCATTTTTATTTGATTCTAGCAATTTTTCCCCTCCCCTTATTTCTTTGATGATGTACTAATCACTATTTTTAGTGCAGGAACCTGTAGTTACCTAGATATTCTTTGTCATTTCAATGTTTGAAATTTCCTCCTAATTGTATTTTGTCTGGATAATGCTTATGTACATGGCATTAAGTAGCTAGTTGAAAATCACTATGATTTAGTTTAGGCATGGTATATTTTTTATTAGTTTGTTACACTTTCTCTAATTTCTACTGCATTTGACTTCATCCCAGAATTTTGAAAATTCTAACGATTTCTCTGTAGAATTATATTAAACTGTAATTCATGATTTTTCTGGTCTGTGTCCATTTTAGTGTTCTGGTACTCTGCCCTCTTTTGGGGATTGATATTGTTATGCTTACTATTTCAGTATTACCATGCATATTTATCAATGTTATTGGCCAACAAATACTGATTTTGAAGCTATTTCTTCATATAATTAATATAACAAAAATCTTAATGCGTTTCCTTTCTATTTTATTTTTGCTTTTGTACAATCTCTACTTACTTAAAATTTAATGTGCTAGACAGGTCCATTCTAATATTTGGATCATATCCTCAACTTCTTAAGCAATTTCCATGTGAGTTCCCTGGTTCCTAAATTCTTAAATGTCTTGGTTACCTATATGTGCCCTATGATTGGATGCTAAGTTATGACAATCTGTAATTATTCTTTTCCACTGGTTGGATTTTTATCAACATCCTCTTCTAAAATCTGCATTGATTACTATAGGTACTTGTGTATTTCTTTCTTATTCAGGTATGTGATGGTGATGATTTTTTCAATGACTTCTTAAATTTCATTCTTCCTTTCTAAAATTGAGTAGTAGTGGTACCTTTTCCCTGTCACTGAAGGACTTTTGTTCCACTCTATCTTCTGTGTCTTCTTTGAAATTAGTTTTTTTTTTGTTTTGGCATACATATATATTTTCTTCTGCAATATGATTGCGGATTTTCTTTCTCTTTCCATGAATTTCATTTTATCTCTATGAAATTGTATTACATTCTGGCTATGGTCCATCCTTGCACATGAACATCCTTCCTCAGCCTAGTCTACGATAGTCTGAACCTTCTTCCATAGTCTGTTTTCCTGATAGCATTTGTGAATACAGTGCTGAAAGACAAATTATTTCAGTCTGATTTTTTACCCTCAGGGACAATATTATTTTCCTTTTCTAAATTAGTTTTACTTTAAACTTTTTCTTTCATATTAAAAATATAAATGATTTTGGCACGTATATTTTGGAAGTTTGTTATATACTTCAGCATTGCTTAATTTTTGCGACTAGAATGTTTTCCCTTTATTTCCCTAAATATGTAATTTTCAAATTTTCTATTTCAGCCTGCATATATAATTAATATTATTTTTAGTCACTACACAACATTATTTTCTTCTGTTATGTCTCAATATATTTTCCTAAATATTGCATTAAATTATGACCAGGAGTTTCTTTTTAAATTTGGTTCTCTAATAAGGTATTATTTCCTTAAGTAAACTGTGAATGCTGATAGGGGTAACTTGAAGCCACCTTATAACTGTTTTTCAGTGTGATTTCAGAAACATGTAATTCCATTTAGGCTTCATAATCTTCATATCAATAGAGTTTATTAAGCCTCTTGGAGCCACTATAATAATTTACTTTTACCCCATAATTAAATTTCAGCTATGTACTCCCTTACTTTGATTCTAGAATGTTAAATGTTTAGGTTGGCACATAAAAATATAGACTCTTTCTTTCATGAGTATTTTGGTATCTGGATGGCAGTGTTTATAATTATGTCTGCTGGTATTTTTCTATGATCTGGAGTGAATTTCATATTGGTTATTATTTTAGCACTCTCATGAACACTTCACAGTATACTATTGTTCCATTCAAGTTACTGATATTTTTTTTACCTCATTCATCACAGGATATTTTAAAACTTAACATTGTAATTAATTTCTGTCTTGTATTTGACCTGTGTTCTTCTACCAGCAATTTATAACTTAAGCCATACCAAACTATATTTTCAGTACATGTGCTCTAATTCTTAGGATATTTTTTCATGAATTCTCAGAGTTACTGAAATTCTAATGTGTCCTTGTCAAATTATCCTGCACTATGATTACAGCCAGGATATGACATCCTGATAATTCATCTCCATTCATCATTGCCATGTCGGATCCTAATTGAATTTTAACTGATATTTCTCTTATGAAAAATTTATGATACTTTATTTATATTCTTTCATTGTTATTCATATATGTTACAATTATTTTTAATGACTTTCAAGATTTGTTTGTTCTTTTCTAGAGTATACTTGTTATGACCCTTTTCATCCAGTGCCTTCCTTCCATCTGTCCTTTCATTTTTGTCATTTTTGCTGCACTCATATCAATGTATTCCCTAATGTGACATTTGAGGGGTTATTTTGATTCTATATTTTATCTGTCTATCTCTGTGAATTTGGTCATTAAATGCTGGTCTTGGCCCACCCCATCACATGGATATATAGCAATGCTATTTTGGCTTTTCCAGTACATGTCTGAACCTTCTTCACCTTTTTCAGTTTCTTAAAAATATGAGTACACCTAGCTAAAATTTAATTTACATTGTTTTCACTTTGTTTTCTGTCAATGAAATTTAGTTTCTGGAGAAGAGACTGGTTTAAGAATTAACTTACCTGACTGGGTGTTTTTCTTTTTTTCTGGTTTTGCTAAAATACAATTGTAAATTTTTCATTATTTTCTCACATATATTTTTAATTGCCATTTCAAAAATGTCTTTTTATTCTTAGCTTAATGTCAATGAATTTTTCTTTCATAGTGTAATGGATATGAAAAGGAGGCTTCTTCTAAATTTATCTTTTTTGTATAAGTTTTACTTAGATTCATTGGTAATTTCTTGCTCAATTAATCTGTGACCACATTAATATATTTGTCACTGTGATGTCACCAATATGGGAGACCTACATTTTAAATAAAATTGCTCCATCAAATATACTCCACTATTTGGGAAAATATATTGAGATTTATATGAAGAAATTTTTTGACATGGCATATGCTAACATTTTATATATGTGTATATACACACACATATACATATATATGTCAAACAAAAAACTAACCATTCCACTAGGGAAAAAGAAAAACAATGTCATAAATCAATATACTTTTCAATATATATAAGGAAAAAAATGAAGACTTCAGGAACCTACCAGACTCTACCTTCATAAAAAGGAAAAAATATATATCTAAACCCAGTACCCATACAGAAAAGGAAACACATCTGAATCTGTGTTCAACATCAGACTGAACTAATTTTTCTTCAAACCTAGGCATAGAAAGGCTCAGGAAAACTAAAGTTATGCTCTGTCCAGCACTCTGGATTAAAAGGCTAAAAAAGAATGCCCACAATCCCATGTTCCATGTTGTGCCAATTCAGACATATTCTGAAATTTACAGGGAGACATAGAGAGAAAATAGGCACTTAAATATTATAGCACAAATGCACCACTATGAGAAATTTTATAATGCTTAATTTCAGCTAGCTCACAGGTAATTTCCTAATATTTTCAGGACATAATCCAAGCATCTAAATGGGCTTTCCCTCAGAGATCAAATTTTCACCAAAGTGCTGAGAGAAATTTGCAGAAACAACACTGTGAAAACAATTTCAGATTTTCACTTATAAATGACATTATAATAAAGAAGTTTTAAAAAGTCATTAATTTGGATTGAGCAATTATATACAGAGAAGTATGACAGAGATTGCTAAAATAATAATTACAAAATTGATGCTGAAACATAGGGAAAGAATACCAAAGGACACCTGTTATACGTTTTTATCAAAATACCAGAATAATCATGGAGAAAAATAATCATAATATATTTAATACCTCTAGAACATTCAATAATTTAGGATTATGTCATATTAGAATACAATGGTAAAAAGTGGAGAGCACAAATTATTGCAATGTGTTCTGATGGCTGTTAAACACTGTATAAATGAAGGTTATGGCTCTTTATTCTGATAAGTAGAAAATATAGAAGTGAGCTGTTTTAAAACACAATATTCCCTTTAGATATGAATGGTCTAAGTAACCAATTCAAAAACAAAGACTGTCAGAATGGACTAAGCAGCATCAACAATAACAAGACAAACAACATTGCCCAACAATATGTTGTGTACAAAAACAAAGTACCTTAAATATGAAAACACAGAATAAAAGTAAAAGGATCCAGAAGCATGTGTCTGCCATGCCAACCCAAATCTAAAGAAAGAAAGAGAAGCTACCTTACTTTCATACAACACCAACTTAACAATAACAGGATTTATAAGTGATCAGAGAGGGAAGCAAATCATGATATTAAAGGAGTCAATTCTTTAAGAGGTAATTAGAATCTTAAACATATATTGAACTTATCAATAGAACAGATAAGGCAAAAACTTACATAATTACCAAAAGAAATAGACAAATCCAATATTAAACGTGGAGACCAAAATATTGCCATCTTTGAAAGTGATAGACACAGAATGAAAATAAGCAGTAAAAACATTGTTGAAATTAGTAGCATCACCAACCACCTGCATCTAGCTTAACATTCACAGAATATTGCATTTGGAATCAGCAGAATATGCACTCTTTGCAAGCCCACATGTTATATCAAAATATTTACCAATATTGCACAACAATTCTCAGTAAACTAATTGCACCTCAAGAGTTTGAAAAAATATAAATTTAGAAATTGTTTTTGGATCATAGCTTTTGTGTGTGCTTGTGATCCATGGTTTTTAGCTTGCCTCACTTACAGTATTCTACCCAGCCATGATTCAATAAAGATTTGACTGTATGAGTCCATGATCATTTGGAAGTTTGGCTGCTGGGGGCTGTCATGGAATTATGCAGTCATTCCTGATGACACCTAGTATTTGCCAGGCACTATGCCATGCACAGTCCAATGCCATCTCAATGAATTATTGGGATCTGCCCTCACTGGCTATCTTCTAATCAAAACACTTTCAATCCTAAACATTACATGTTCTTTAGCACAGCACTTGTCTCAACAACATTACATGATGATGGAAATGTCTTGTGTTTCTGCTGTTTGATAAAGAAGGCATGTCTAGATAATGAGCACTTGAAATAAGACACATATGCCTGAGGAGCTAAATTTTAATTTCATTTGATTAGCTTCTGACAATCCATCTCTGGAGGCTAATGCTTAACACTCTTGTATGGAGTTTGAAAATATCCATGGCCCCCCAGCAGCATCAGGATCAATTACAGTCTCTTCCCAATCATCTATAATGTTCTGCATGGTTGAATCTCTATCCACAGCCCTATCAAGACTCTGTAACACTGCCTGATTAAAGATTGTGGAAGCCAGCATGCTCACCTCCACTTCAAAGCTTTTGTACCAGCTTCTTCATCTCTATAAACAGTGTTTATCCAAATCTTCACTCCTGACACAACTTATCCTCCCACAACTTAACCTCCCACTTTAACTCTCAAACCCAGAGTCCCCACTGACATTCTGTAAATCATTCATTCCCTGTGTGCTTTGTAAGATTTGGGTCATGACCCTAAATTGTGAAAGTGATAAAGTGGCCTCATGGGCTGCCTGACTTCTAGGAGTATCCCTGGGTATTTCCATGGTAATACAGTAAGTTGGCCTCAGATAATTGAGAGGTACTGAATAGCATGAGCAATAAGAACCTAAGACAGACCTAGAGACAAAGGCAAACACCACTTCTGCCACTTGTTTGTATTAGTCATTGCAAAATCCTAAGGAGCTGGTAAATGCAGCTTGAATGGAAGGGAATATATGCATTGACCAGACGCCCTTATCATCTCACAGCATCTGCCCACTTCCCATGATATGAGATATGAGATATTTGAGTTTCAGGTATAGAAGATAGAAGTCACCTCATTGCTGAGTTAAGGGAAATGAAAACCAGATACAACCAAAATTCATCAGAAATTTCAGGAAAAGTGGCAGTACTTGGAATTCAGATATGTGAATATTCTCAGAATCGAACATGCCTGGAGTCTGTAATTTTAGACGAGAGGAAGTCACACCAAACATGGTTCCCTTTTCTGGTGGGGCATTTTTGCCTTCCCCTGTTCGAAGCTAGAGCTACCTACTCCTCTCTAGAAGAATCAGAGGCTGAGATGTTTCCCAGTGGCCCCTGGATGATGTGTCTGCGAGTGGGGAGCTGCCTCTACTACTTTCCATTCCACCTCAGAACAAAGAGATCCATAGCTGGTTCTCTCCAATCCCAGCCCTACTTATTGTTTTGGGCTTGGACAGTGAGAATGGTTAGACTGCAGCTGGAACAGGCTAGATATTGGACATTGGACATTGGCAATCACATTGGACAAGTCACTGCCTCTCTCTAGGCTTTAGTCTATCCATATGTGGAAGACAGCTGCAACTCTGCAATACTCTGAGTGGCACCAATATTGGGTACATTTATAGAGCACTTACTGTGTGCTCCATTCACTTTCCAACAAGCCTATGTGGCTGTCAGTGTTTTCAAAAGTTCCACAGGACAAGAATCTTTGATCAGATAAGTGGAGTGATTGCTCACACACATACAGCTGAAAGTAGTGCTGGAAGAATTGAATTTGCGTCCATAGTCTAAACACCCTGGGAACATTAGTGTGATGGACAAATTTTGGAGGGGCTGTCACTATTGGCTCCAGCCCTATCCATCCCCTTTGCAGTCTCCAACTGAAAGGGCTGTTGTGGAGAACCAGCTGCCAACAGCTGCACAAATTCAGGTGAGACAGCAAGGAAAAAAAACTTCTTACACATTTTTGGTAGGGATGTAATTTAGTGCAGCCACTATGGAAATCAGTATAGAGTTTCCTCAAAAAAAGTAGAAATAGAACTACCATGTCACCCTGCTTTACCACTCTTAGTCATATATCTGAAGTAGTGTAAGTCAACATACAATGTAGGCACCTCCACATTCATGTTTATAGGAGAACAGTCACAAAAACTAAGATAGTTTTCTCACAACTGCTAATGGATAAATTTGATCTGTGTATATACACATATATAAACAAACACACACATATATGTATAACATACAACATTTCCGAGGTATTACTCAGACATAGAAAATGAATTGTAACTTGCATAAAATTCACTCACATGATAATGAGATCTTTCTTTTGACTTAAATTTTTTCCTTCTTTCCTAGAATGTATTCAATGTTGTACTTTTTTCCGTCACTGATAAGTACTTTTTACTAGCATTATTTCTTCATTCAAATTAATCACTATTTTGCTATTTATTTGTTAAAAAGGTAAAGATGGAATATATTAAAACTCTCATTTTTAATACAGTGTTACTTTAACACAGAGGAAAGCAAGCCATTTATTATGGTTTTGTTGTACTCTAACAATTAATCCTTCATTAAATTAATTTAGAAAAAAATTAAAATTTAATAAGTTGGGTGTCTTCATGTCTTCTCATAGCATCCCCAAAAATATAGCGAATATTATTTTTCTTGTTTACTAGGCATAAATTGTAGCTGGGTTTTTACTCTGCAGTAAGTATTAGACTAGGTTTTGATAGATAGCATTTCACCAAAACAGTTTATATGTAGATTATCTAAGTGTTTTTGACAATACTAGGTTTCCATAAACAAGACTAGAGAGATAACTGTTAAGGATTTCCATGAATCAAAGTACATGTGAAGGAAGATGAGGAAGCTAATTAAAGTGTTTTAGTTTTCTTAACAGTTATGCTACTCCAATATTTTAAAATAATTTGAAATCATTAAAGACCTGAATATAAGTGCATTATAGTTTTCTACAATGATACGTAGGGGTTGGCAGGTATTTCTATTCAATTTTGGGACAGAAATCATGTGCAAGTCATTCTAGCAGAAGTAATGAATATTTTTGTAAACACTGTTTCATACAGAAATAAGTTCTGTGTAAAATATTAAAAATTACATATTCCAGAAATAGTTTGATTTATTGTTTCAACTTACCTTTCCTTCTGGTTCAGTGATTAATTCTGAAAGTAAAATTTGAGTTATATATTCCCAAAATAATGTTAGTTGCCAATTCCATAGAATTTTTGTTGCCCTTATATGAATTGACAAGGTGAAAAGAAAATGATTTCCTTTCATTATTTGAAAATTACAATCATTCTGAAATTAAAATGTGTTCTTTCATTAAACACTGTGAACTGATATGAGTTATTTATAATACATAAAAGTCCTCTCTTCCAAATAAAGTTCATAAGAAATCACAAATGTAAATATAGACAGCAAGCTAGACCAACAGTATGAGATACAATTGTCAGGCTGAGACAGTGAAATCAATGCAGCCTATGCACGACAGTGAGATGAAGGTTAGTGTTGTACAAACAGTGAGATGCATGCCACAACAGCTCAAGAGCCCTGTGATAACACTCCACTCCTGGGGTCACTGCAGTACAGTCCAGCTATGAAGAATGGACTCCCCTGATCCTGTTGTGCGGAGATTTTCCATGTGAATGTCCTGTACCTGTCCAGGTTCCTGAGGGAATTTAACTGAGAAGTCTTTCCTCCATGACAGAGGTGGTTTATTCTTCCTGCTTTGTTGCCTAGGCTTCCAAAGCCACAGGCCAGGAAAGAGCATCCTCAGCCCTCTCAAATTTCCAGTGGTGAGCCCACTGTGGTGTCACAAGAAAGGCTTTTCTGATTGGTTACTCTGCTTAGGCACTCAATCCAAGGCCTCTACCCCTCCACTTACAACAGCATGGCTGACAGTGGCCTGGTGTCCCCTTCTGACCAGAAGATTGCTTTTGTCTTCAATTGCACCTCAACTTGCTGGGACCAAATAGTTCAAGTTTGAATTGGGATGAAATTTCTGAAGTTTTCCAAAGAACTCCAAATCCTGAATTAAAATTTTGGTATGATTCGAGGTACAGACTTAAAAATGACCTCAAGCTATTTGGAATTCCATTAGCAATTATTACTCCGTTGATATAGGATGATTCCAGTGCCCTCTCAGAGATACATCTTCAATCACCACAGTATATTGCCTTAAGTGGACCTGAAATGTTCACATCCAGAAACCAGTGGATTCTTATTCACTGTCTCTGTCTTCCTCATTTTATCACAATATGGAAACACACATACACACAGACACACACACACAATGACATAAACACACACACAGACACATTGTGTATATTCAATAAATGTTAAATATTACATAGTAAGGGAATTTATTAGCTTTTATCAACTGAAAGCAACATTCTGCAATGCCAGAAATTGCTGTATAGATAGAAACACTCCTGAAATAAATTATTTTCTACAAATATACTTTAAGACAAGAAATATTTCACACTTTATGTGAATGAAGAAGTGAAGTCAGTTCAACATAAGCTTGTGACTCAAAGTGACCACATTCCCCCCTACATAGGGGGCTAGACCCACACAGTGAGGTTCACTGGTTAGACTGAGACAGTGAAATCAAGGCAGCCTATGCACCACAGTGAGATCAGTACATCCAGGAAAGCACAGAGAAATACAGGACACAGGGGCCCAAAAGCCCTCTGTTCATTTCACTCCCAAGTCACTGCAGCTTAGGCTAGTTGTAAGGAATAGTCTCCCCTGAGCCTTTTGTGCTGAGATTTGCTATGTGCCTGTGATGTACCTGCCCAGTTTCCTGAGGCACAATTTAACTGAGCTGTCTTCTCCACATGACAGGGGAAGTTTCCTTCAGGTTCTTCCTCTTTTTTCCCTGGTCTGCTGTAGCAACAGGTCAAGCAGAAGCTCCCTCAGCCCTCTCAAGTTTCCAGGGTGGTAAGACCACTGTGATGTCATAACAAAGGCTTTTCTGGTTGGTTACACTGCATAGGTACTCACTCTGACAATCCAACCCTTCCATCTACAACAGCATGGCTGGTAGTATCCTAAGGTCATCTTCTGACCATAGGATCTTTGTCTTCCAAGTTCCCCATCAGTTTGCTGGGACAAAATTGTTCATGGTTGAATCTGATTAAAATTTCTGATATTTCCAATCCAAATCCTGGATTAAAATTTTGGTATAGAGAAAGTGATTCCCAATAGAGACTAAAAAATGCCTCATGCTATTGGAATTCCATCAGCCATTAATACTTGATTGACATTGGACAACTCAATTCCCCTCTCAGAACTATATCTTCAATCACCATACAATACAGGTTTAAGTCGACCTGAAATGTTCACCTTCAATAACCAGTGGATTTTTATTCACTGTCTCTGTCTTCCTGATTTTATCACAATATGCAAACACACACATACATCACACACATACAAACATGTACAGATACACACACACACACACACACACACAATGACTTAGGAGGTATATTCAGTGAATATGAAATATTACATAGTAAATCAATTTATTGGTTTTCATCTACAGAACGGGAATGTACAGCAATATGAGAAATTACTGTATACCAAGAAACACCCCTAAAGTCCCTGAAATTAATTAATTTCTACAAATATCCTTTGAGAGAAGAAATATTATACACTTTATGCAAATAAGGAGAGAAGTCAATTCAACTGGAGCCCATTCCTCAAAGTAACTTCATTCCACCTTGTAATGCTCAAGAGTACCACACACTGAGGTACTGTGGTCAGTTTAAGACAGTGAAATCAAGGAAAATTACATGCCACAGTGAGATCAGGCAGCCTGGTCAGCACAGTGAGATCCATGCCACAAGGTCCAAGAGCCCCATGTGCACATTCCACTCCCTGGATCACTGCAACTTAGGTTAGTTATGAATAATGGACTCCCCTGATTCTGTTGTGCTGAGAATTTCCATGTGAATGTACTGTACCAGTCCAAGTACCTGAGGCACAATTTAACTGAAATGTCTTCATTTGACATTTGAAATATGATGGGGACACTTTCATCCAAGTTCTTCCTGCTTTGTTGCCTAGGCTGTAGAGCAACATCCCAGGCAGGATCTCCCTCAGCCCTTTCAAACTGCCAGAGGTGATGAGCCCAGTGTAATGTCATACAAAGGCTTTTCTATTTGGGTACACCACATAGGCACTAATTCTGAGGCCCCAACCCCTCCATCTACTGCAGCATGGCTGACAGTGGCCTGGGGTCACCTTCTGACCAAAGGATTGCTTTTGTCAAGTTCCCCCTCAACTTGCTAGGATGAAATTTTTCAAGGTTGAATTGGAATAAAATTTCTGAAGTTTACCAAAGAAGACCAAATTTTGGATTGAAGTTCTGGTATAGAGGAAGTGACTGCAGAAACAGAAACCAAAGAAACCCCAAGCTATTTGGGATTCCATCAGTCATTATTACTCCTTTGAGAGAGGACAAATCAATTCCACTCTCAAAGCTACATCTTCAATCACATCGCAAATTATCTTAAGTGGACTTGAAATGTTCACCTTCAGGAACTAGTGGATTCTTATACACTGCTCCTATCTTCCTGAGAATATCACAATATCCAAACACACACATATTCATGCAAACATGTGCACAAACAAACAGTGGGTATATTCAATACTTTAAGTATCACATAGTAAGTGAATTTATTAACTTTTCTCTACTAACTGCAACTTTCAGCAATATCAGAAAACGTATAAAGAAAACACTCTGGAAGGAAATTAACTTTTACATCTCCCCTTGAAAAAAGACATATTATACCATTTACAAAAATGAAGTAGTGAATTGAGATCAACTCAAGACTGTACCTCAAAGTGACCTCACTCCTCCCTAGACGGCCAGCTAGTCCTACACAGTGAGGTTCAGTGGTCAGGTTTAAATAGTAAAATCAAATCAGCCTAGGCACCACAGTGAGATTGAGGGAAGCATGATCAGCACAATGAGAACCAGGTCACAATGGCTTAAGAGCCCTGTGACCATCTTCCACTCCCTGGGTCAGTGGAGTTTAGACTAGCTATGAAGTGTGAAATCCCCTGATTCTTCTGTGCTGAGATTTGCCATGTGCACATGCTATTCCTGTCCAGTTTCCTGAAGCACAATTAACTGAGATGTCTTCCCCACATGACAGTCACTGTTGTGTTCAGGTTCTTCCTGATTTGCTGCTGATACTGCCATAGGAACAGGCAAGGCAGGAACTCCTTCACACTCTCAAAGTTCCAGAGATGGTGAGCCCTCTATGATGTCATAACAAAGGCTTTCCTTATTGGCCACATTGTGGAGGCATAACTCTGAGGCCCCTTCTCCTTCGGTCTCAATCAACATAACTGACAGTGCACTAGAGCCATTTACTGAACACAGGATCCAAGTTCCTAAGTCAGTTTTCTATGAAAAATTGTTCAAGCTTGAAATGACAAGAAATTGCTGCCATTTTCAAAGAACTCCAAATCCTGGACTAAACTTTTGGTAGAGAGTGATTTCGTGGCAGAGACTACAAAAACACCTCAAGCTCTGTGGAATTCCTTCAGCCATAAATACTCAATTGACATTGACCAAGTCAATTCCTCTCTCATAAATACATGTTCAATCATGGGAAGGTATTGTCTAAAGTGGATCTGAAATTTGCACTATTGGGATCCAGTGGATTCTTATTCACTGTCACTATCTTCCTGATTTTATCACAATTAGCAAACAAACACACACAATGACATACACACAAACACAATCACACAGTGGGTATATTCAATAAATGTTCAATATTACACAGCATATGAATTTGTTAGCTTTCATCTACTGAACAGCAACTTTCAACAATTCCAGAAATTATTGTATTTGAAGAAACATTCCTTAAAGACATTAATTTCTACAAATATCCTCTAAGACAAGAAATATTATACCCTTGAGGCAAATGAATTGGTGGAGTCAGTTCAACTCAAGTCTGTGTCTCCTAGCGACCTCATTCCTCCTTAGACACCCAACTAGTATCAGGCAGTGAGGTGGTGAAATCAGCCTATGCACCACAGTGAGATCAAGACCAGCCTGGCCAGCGACAGTAAGATCCAGGCCACAATGGCCCAAGAGCCCCGTGAGCACACTCCACTCCCTGGGTCACTGCAGTGTAGTCTAGTTGTGAAAAATGGAGTGGCCTGATTCTGCTGTGTTGAGATTTTCCATGTGTACATGTGGTACCTGTCCAGTTTCCTGAGTAACAGGTTAACTGAGATAACTTCCCTATATGACAGGAGCATTTACCCCAAGTTCTTCTCACTTGGTACTTATGCTGTCATAGCAACAGGACTGGCAGAAGCTACCTAAGCCCTCTCAATGTTCCAGGGGCACAGAGTCCACTTTGATGTCATAGCAAAGGCTTTTCTGATTGCTACACTTTGTAGGCAGTAACTTTGAGGCCCCTTCCCCTCCAGTCTACAACAGTGCCCTGGGGCCATCTTCTGAACAGAGGTTCACTTTTGTCTTCCAAGTTTGCCATCAGATTATTGGGAAAAATTGTTCAAGGTTGAAATGGGATGAAATTTCTGATGCTTCCAAAGAACTCCAAATCTTGGATTAAATTTTGGTGTGGAGGATGTGATTCCTGGTGGAGTCTACATAAACACCTAAAGATAATTGAAATTCCATCAGCCATTAATTCTCATTTAATTTTGAATCCATTCCCCTCTTACAGATACATCCTGTGAGAAAGCAGTCTTTTCTATCAAAGCATGTGTTACCATTTTAATTGCCTGTATTTTCTGTAGTTCCAGCTTCCTTTTCCAGTTTCCTGCTAAGCCTCATTTGCCCAAGAACATTTCCTGCCAAATGGTATATTCACACCTCCCTGAAGTTAATATAGAACTTCAGCCATTTGAGAAAATTGTATACTTTTGATTTTGACCAATCCAAATGAAGATGCAAGGTCAATTTTCTCAGGAATATAAGATGTGACAGACTGCCTGCTCCTGTGTGTTTGCTCTGTGTATAATGCATACTTGCCCTTTTGTCATCAGAAGTAAAGTTTTTCACTGTTGAGATAATTCATGCTTTCTGCGTGTTCAACTTGATCTTTCATTTCTAACAATCTGGCTCATTGGATGGGAAATGTCAACTTCCATCTCGGAGAGCTGCTTTCTCCAAGGAAGTTGCACACCTCTGTCTTGTTGCAGGATCTCTGAGTTGTCATGCATCTGGCATTCCTGGACTGGGGTTTTCATACCTGAGTCTGTATTCACTGAGCAACACAGGGAGAGAGGACCCTAGCAAGCATAGAACACTGTGACAGCTATGCAACTCTGTGCACAGACCAAAGTATGAAATGCCATCAGGTAGACAAGTATTCCTTGATCACTGGGGAGATCTTGGAGGTTGTGTGAGGGTGAATGAAACATGTCTGGAACATGATGTGAGTGCAGAGTTCCAATTTGCAGTTCCATAGGTATTCAGGTGACTACATACAGCTTTCCAGTCAACCACACTGTCCTCACTGGGGGTTCATACAGACTGGACTATTGCTATGTAGCACCCTCTGCTGGATCCCTCTCTCCAATGACGGAATCTGTTGGAGAGGAATGAAGCATGTAGGGTTACATCTGAGACACCTCCACAGAATTAGGGAGGTTGAACACCTACTGGGTACTCTCTCCAGCCCGATATATCAGGATGGAGAACAACATAAGTAAAAACAAGTTTTAGGGAAGACGGACCAACAGATAAAAATCCCTCCAGGCAACCCTTCAAGACAGATGCTAAAATAGTGGTCCAATAATCTCAAGATGAAAGGTAAAAGAGAAGCCACCAAAGATAAAATATTGGTGTTTCTTCAGGACCCCTGGATTCATCCTCAAATAAGCATTTTTTGGGCCAAATTTGGGTAAGATGAGAAGAGAGTCTGTCAATTATTGATTGAATACGTTAATGATGAAAGCCCAGGGAATCAAGAATAAATTGAATATGCTCTCTGTTGGAAACTGGAGGAACATTAGAGAGTGGGGAACAAAGCAGAGCCAAAGAAAAAGCTCCCCAATTGGGATCCTCTTTCTTTCCTACCACCCCCCTTATAATCTGGGGGCTCCTCAGTTGGAATCCGAAAATTGGGATGAAAGCCCCCATCATGAGTCTCTGGAGACTCAACCTAAACCCCTCTGAGCACTCAAATTACTCAACCAGTCTTGGCCTCACTTTTGGGTCATGGTCAATCATTTCCAGGGCTCAGAAGGAAGCTCCAACAATGACAGAGGGACATTCAAAACCTTCCCTTCCCTTACCACCCAAGATGCAATACCAGTCTTTTTTACACACTCAGAGAAATCCAACTGGAGGTGGAAACTTTGGTTTTGTTGATGCTCCCACTGACTAGCTCTGAAGTCAGAAATTACAACAGAGAAGTAAAGTCCCTTGCAGAAGATTCACTAGGGTTTACCGACCACCTTGACCAATTCCTAGGCCCACAAATTTACACCTGGACAGAACTCATGTCAATTTTGGGAATCATATTCTTGAGAGAGGAGAGAATTATGATAAGAAGGGCTGTCATGGCCCTATGGGAAAGGGAGCATCTGCCCACTGGGTCCCAGAGTTGACTGAGGTGGTAGAAAATTTCTTCTTTAAGATCCTCATTGTAATAACAATGATCCCAGTGACATGGGAAAAATGCGGAACCTAAGGAACCTGATCATTAATGAGATTAGGAAATCTGTTCCACCATCCCCAAACACAGCCAAAGCCTTTAATGTGCAGCAGGGAAAAGATGAAGGACCTGCTGAATTCCTTTATATATTGAAGAAGAAACCTGTGTTCCTGCTTCTCTGAACTTAAACAACTTAGGAGAAGCAGCTGTTCTGCATTTTCCTCTTCTGTGGCCAGAGCTGTGCCAAATCAGCCTAAAGATAAACACTTTTGGAAAGAAGCTGAGCTGCATCTCACCTTGTTCATGCCAAGTTCTCATAGGGTTCTCATAATCCATTCTCCTCAAACCAACCCAAAAATCTTGAGAAAAGGGGCAGGATTCATAGACCCCAGGGGTAAAGAAAGGAAATCAATGTTCTCAATGTAGGAAACTGGGACATTCTAAGTGGGAATATCCTGAAAGAAAGAAGAAATGATAATTCCCCTGATGACCCAAAGAAAAAGCTATCACTTTTTTGGTTGACTCTGCAGCAGCCAGATCATACCTCACTATGTCCCCCCACAAGGCCCAGATCTGTCCCTCCTCAGAATGGCTCACAATTTCCAGGGTAAAGAGAAAGAAATTCAGCACACTCAAGTGAAATTCCAAGACAGGGACAAATGTTTAGTCTCATCTTTGACCTGAGGCTGGAAACAACCTTTTGGAGAGAGCCTTAATGTCTGAATTCAGTATAGAAATGAAAGTCATTAAAAAGAATTTTAAGATTTCTTTCAATTTGGTGAACGTGAAATTTCATCTCTGGACTAAGGATAGAAATCTAGGGGGGCTTTAAACCCCCCAATTCATATTGACTTAAATACCCCTGATATAAAAATACAATGAAGACTATATCCCATTCCTCTAAAAGGAAGGTTGGATCTACAACTCATACTGAAAGAACTTAAGGGATGGCCTTTTGAAACCTTGCATATCTCTAACATTCTTATCCTACCAGTGAGAAAACTGGATGGATCTTAGTGGCTGGTACAGACTCTCAGAACTATCAAGCAAATAGTTCACAGAAGGCACCTGGTAGACCCTAAACACTATACTCTCCTTATTAGAATCCCTCCTAATTACCAGTGGGTTAATGTGGTAGATTTAAAACATGCATTCTGGGCCTACCCTCTAATAGAAGATGACAAGGAAATCTTTGCCTTTGAATGGGAGGATCTCCAAACTAACAGGAAACAACAATATCAATGGACAGTTCTTCCTCAAGGGTTCACTGATTGTCCCAAGTTGTTAGGCCAAATTTTAGAATGAGTACTGGAAGAGTTTGCCCTTCCCCCTCAGAAAAACTTATTACAATATACAGATGATCTCCTATTATCTGGACTTACTGAAAAAGAGGTGAACTAATGCTACAGTCAGCCTTTTAAATTTCCTGAGCCATGAAGGACTAAGGGTCTCAAAAAACAAGCTGCAGTTTATAGAGGAAGAGGTAAGATTTTGGGGACTAGTCGGTAATAGAAGACATACACTGAACCCAGAAAGTATAGATGAGATTACTGCCATGCTTCTGACCATGAAGGAGTTTCAAAGATACTTAAGATTGATCAGGTATTGTAGGCTTTGGATAGACTCCTATACTCTTAGAGCAAAACATACTCCCAATTACTAGAAGAGGAGCTGATACCTTAATTTGGAAATCAGAGGAAATTCTAATGATAGAGGAACTTAAACACTCTCTACTCACCACCTCTGTGTGTGCCCTAACCACCCTGAAGAATCCTTTCTGCCTATTTGTTAATATAAGTAAAAGAACACCCTTGGGAGTCCTCACCCAGGAATATGGAGAGAAGAAACAGCCTGTAGCTTCTTTATCCAAAATTCTTGATCCTGTCACATAAGGATGACCAGAATGTGTCCAAGCAGTTGAAGCCACAGACATATTGACTGAAGAAAGCAGGAAGCTGACTTTTGGGGATCTCCAATAGACAGCATGCCTCACCATGTTAGGGTCATTCTGCAACAAAGGTGGGAAGGTGGTTAACTGACTCTAGGGTTTGAAAGGGGTGATCTGATTTATCTATATCCAATTGAGTTCCTACTGGGAAGGAAAACACAAGATTCCATGGAACATTGTTGCTTAGGTATTGTTGTATATCAGACCTCAGAGACCCTCCTTTTCTAGATGGATTCAAATTGATTATAGATGACTCTTCTAAAATGATCCAAGGAAGAAGACACAATGCATATTCAGTGGTGGATGGGAAAAGTGAAAATTTATTGAGTCAGGAAGATTACCCAACAAGTGGTCGGCTCAGACCTGTGAGTTGTTTGCATTAAATCAGGCCGTAATGTTTCTAAAAGACAAGGGAGGAACCATCTATACAGATTCTAAGTATGCATTGGGGGTAGCACATACCTTTGGGAATATATTGGTGGAAATGGATCAATTAACAGTAAAAAACAGGATCTGATACACAAGGAATTGTTTACTAAACTGCCAGAGAGCCCTATGCTTCCCAAACAAATTGCAATTGTTCATGTATCAGGACATCAGCAAGTTAACTTCCTGGATGCTCAGGGAAACAATTTAGCTAATAAGGCTGCCCTTCAACTGGAATTCAAAAACGTTACATCTCACTCCTGATGTCCAGGTACCATCCTTGAACCCCATTTTCACTTCCCTAGAGAAGGTTCAACTAGAGAATTTGGGTGCCTCCCAAACCCAGGAAGGGAAATGACTAGTACTAAATGAGAGACAAATACTTTCTAATCCCCCATTCAGGAAAGTAATGACTCAGTTACACTGGGGGAGTCATCAGGGAATTCAAGTCATGTAGAATGCTATTCTCAGGGCTTACTTATGTTCACAAATTTATTCCTTGGCAAAGCAGATAATTGAGAGTTGTTTCACTTGAAGAAAAGTTAACAAGCAGGTTCTGAGTGGTCAAATTCCAGGAGGAAGAAATCTAAGATTAATGCCCTTTTAGAGTATTCAGGTGGATTATACAGATTTACCTTGGGTAGGTCACTTAAAATATTTCCTAGTTATAGTAGATCATCTAACCAACTGGGTCAATGCTATGACTCCACTTGCAACTGCAAGTGGAGTAGTCAAAGTACTTTCGATAACATAAATCCTCAATTTGAACTTGTTGAAAATACAGATTCAGATAATGGGAGCTACTTCACAGCCAACATAGTTAAAGAATTTACGAAGGCATTAGACCTCAAATGGAAATATCATACCCCATGACATTCCCTGCTCCTCAGGAAGAGTTGAAAGGATGAATCAGACTTTAAAAAGACAATTAACCAAGTTAGTTCTTGAGACAAGTCTACCCTGGCCGAATTGCCTATGCCTTGCCTTGCTCAGGATTAGAGCAGCTCCCCAGGAAGATATGAGTTTCTCCTTATGAAATGTTGTATAGGTTACCATATTTAGACCCAACTTTTGGCCTCCTCTATTTTGAAACCAAATATCAGTTTCTCCAAAACTATGTACTCAGTCTCTCTTCAGTATAGTAATCCCTTACACATCAAGGATTGCTGGCTTAAGCCCCATCACTCAAGTTCTCAGCACACTCGCATCAGCCTGGAAATTACATCTTGGTCAGAATCTGCAGTGAGGAGAAGCTTTAGCCATCCTGGGAGGTACCATACCAGACAGAGACACTGTCACTGCAGAGAGAGCTGTGTGCACCAATGAAAGAGGCTGGACCCACTACACTCAAGTAAAGTGAGCACATCAGGAAGAACACTGGACCATGTAATCAAAACCTGGTGACACAAGAGTAACTTTAAAAAGACTCTAGTGGGACTATTGTTTCTCCTTCACTTAGGAAATTGCATAACTGCTATTAGTGTTCCCCAGGCTTCTTCTCCTAGAACAGTCAAGTTTGATGCATGTCTTGAAATCCCCTGAGATAATCTTAAAAACCAATGTTATATCCAGGGATTAGAAATATATATACATATGTACACATATAAATATATGTATACTTATAGAAATATATATATACATATATATATAAATGCCCTCTTCCAAGAAAAGAAAACCTGTAGCAATAAATTGTGTCACTGCTGTTCCCCTTAATTAGTGACCTCAGGTGGTCAGACCCCCACTTTGTCGTCAGGCCTCAGGTGATCAGACCCCTACTTTGAATCTGTAACTACACCTTATGCCTCTCTAGGTGTGGAGTGGGAGGAGGAGGTAGAGTTTCCGGAGAATGTATCCAGGTGCAGTGAAGGCCAATCCTTTGAAGAGGTAACCAATAAAACCACTCTAACTCTTGCCAGGTCAGACATCTGGTGGTATTGTAATGGATACTTACTTGAGGTTCTTCCAATCAAAAGGAGGGAGACTTGTATTTTAGTCCAATTAACTATACCTTCTCTCCAGGTATTTCAAAATTCTAAACCCTCTCTAATAGGAAACAAACATGAGATCCTACTTCTCCTGGAGGGTCATTCAACTCTCATGTTTATATAGAGGCCATTAGGGTCCCATGAGGAGTTCACAATGAATTCAAAGCAAGATATCAAATAGCTGTAGGACTCTAGATAGCATTGTTTTGGTTGTATACTATCAATAAAAATGTGGACTGAATTAATTACATCTATTATAATCAACAGATATTGGTTAACTACACACGAGATGCAGTAAAGTTAGTATAGAATTTCAGTCAATCAAGAATATTGTGAACTTTTGATCTGCATCAATCAATATCAAGAAGGCAGGGCCAATCATGTCAGGAATATAAGGAGAGAAAGAATGTCTGCCACAGTGTGCTTGCTCTGCCTTTGTGCATACTCATACCCTTCTGATCAAAAGTTAAGTTTTGCATTGCTAAGACAATCCACTTTTCCCATGTTTTCAATGGGAATTTTCATTTCTAACAATCTTCAATCACCATAGATTATTGCCTTAAGTGAACCTGAAATTTTCACCACCAAGAACAAGTGTATTCTTATTCACTGCTTTTGTCTTCCTGATTTTATCACAATACACAAACATGCACACACCTAATGACATACACACCCACAGTGGGTACATTCAATCATTATTAAATATTGTACAGTATATGAATTTATTAGCTTTGATTTAGTGAACAGCAACTTTCAGCAATACCAGAAATTACTGCATTCAAAGAAACACACATAAATAAATTAATTTCTACAAATAGCCTTTAAGACAAGAAATATTATACACTTTATGCAAATGAAGAAGTGAAGTCAGCTCAACTGAAGCCTGTGAATCAGAGTGACTTCATTCCCCACTAGACACCAGACAAAAACCATACATTGAGGTCCTGTGGTTGGGTTGTGTGTGTGAAATCAAGGCAGCCTATGCTCCACAGAGAGATCAAGGGCATCCTGGTCAGTACAGTGACATTGAGATCCAGGTCACAGAAATCAAAGAGCCCTGTGTGCACACACAACTCTCTGGGTTACTGTAGAATAAGTAGCTGTGAAAAATGGAATCCCCTGATTCTGTTGTGCTGAGATTTGCCATATGGATGTGCTATACCTGTCCAGTTTCCTGAGCAACAGTTTAACTGAGATATATGCTACATTATAGGGGAAATTCCCCCGATGTTCGTCTTGGTTTGCTACCTATGCTGCCATAGCAACAGGCCAGGAGTAACCTTAGGCCTCCCAAAGTTCCAGGGGCAGTGAGCCTTCTGTGATGTCATAATAAAAGTTTTTCTGATTGGCTACACTGCATAGGCACTAGGCCCCTCCCCTCCAGTCTACAACAATATGGTTGGCAGTACCCTGAGGCCATCTTCTGACCAGAGGATAAGTTTTGTCTTCCAAGTTCTCCATCAGCTTACTGGGACCTAATTGTTCAAAGGTGAATTGGGATGAAATTTCTGACATTTCCAAGAACTCCAAATTCTGGATGACAATTTGGATATAGAGGAAGTGATTCTTGGTAGAGAGTACAATAATACCTCAAGCTATTTGGAATTCCAGCAGCCATTGATTTGACATTAGACAAATCAATTCCCCTCTCAGAACTACATCTTCAATCACCATAGGCTATTTTCCGTAAGTGGACATGAAAGGTTCACCTTCAGGAACCAGTGGGTTCTTATTCACTGTCTCTGTCTTCCTGATTTTGTCACAATGTCTAACACACACACACACACACACACACACACACACACACACACACACACACACCACATAGTGGGTATATTCAATGAATGTTAAATATCTCATAGTAAGTGAATTTATTAGCTTTTATCAACTAAACAGCAACTTTCATCAATGCCAGAAATTATTGGATACAAAGAAACACTCCTAAAAGTGTTCCTACACATTTCTTTTGAGACAAGACCCTTTGGTAAATGAAGTAATGAATTGAGTTCAACTCAAGTCTGTGCCTCAAAGTGACCTCATTTCTCCCTATAAGCTGGCTAGTACCACACAGTGAGGTCCACTGATCACTTGGAGACAGTGAAATCCAGGCAGCATACATGCCACAGCAAGATCAAGGCAGACTGATCAGCTTTGAGATCCTGGCCAAAATGGTCAACTAGGTACTTATCCTGCCTGAGAATGTCCAAATAGTGTCCGGTGGTAACCTGGGTGCCATGCCTGCCTGATGTCACAGCACAGGCTCTGTCCACTGCTGTGCCCCTTGATGTGCCAGGAACTGAGCTGGTTCAGCTGCTTCCATTTTGTATTATTTTATGTAACAAATTGTTTCAAATAACTTCCAATTTAAACAGAAAAGTTGCCTGGATGGTACAGAGAACTCCTAAGCCCCCTTGTGTAGACTCCCCACAAACTAACAAAGTCAATCTACTTGGTCCAGGAGCATGGTTATCTCATCCTTTAACTTTTTTCCTTCCATGTGGAGTTAGAGCTTCATCAGGAACCCTGATGAAGTGTAAAAGGTTCTTGGTTCTCATTACCCACTCCCAGCCTAAGTGTTTTTAATTTCACTCAGGGTCCCAGTGTGGTTAAAAGCAAGTAGTGGACAATGTAATAAAATCCTCTAATGTCATCTAAACTATCAATGGTGAGCACCTTCATGGGGAGACCTGACTCCGTATCCATCATTCATGAAAGGGGCAGTGAGAGAGAGTCAACACTGAGTAGAGGCCCTGTGTGTTTAAAAGCTACTTGGAATTCCCTCCATCTGATACTGTAAAAGATTAAATGGAATGTCCATGTGGGAGGACATGGTTTTGTTTGTCTCAAAACAAAACAGTGAGGGCATCAGGAGCTAGAATTGAGGGTCACACGTGCTATCAGTTCCTGGGCAGGCCAGTTGCTGAGTTGGCCTTGTCCAGGTTATTTCTTTTCTTAGGTATTTCCACCTCTATTTCTTTACCTCAGAGACCTGAAAAATAATGTCTATGTCCAATGTTTGTGGCCTCAGTGATGAAGATGATTGCCACAGTCCCTACTCAATTGCAACTGAACACTGCTTTGACTATGTAGTATTTAACCCTTAGATCTTTCTGGTGATTTACACAAGGTGATGCCACAGAGAATTTATCATCTGAGGTAGAGCAATTTGTCAGTAACAGAATAGATCCTGTACCCATACTTCATTCCTTGGCATACCCAGCTTATTTTTCTTGGGTTCCCTTTTTTTTTACTCTTTCATATGCAAAGGGCACAAGTCATTCTCCTTTTTCTTGCTTGCTTGCTTGTTTTTTTCCCACCATAACAGGGTTTGACCTCAGGGCCCCAGGGTGCTAAGCAAGTACTCTACCACTTGGGTTATGACCCCAGCCCTTTTGGCATTTCTTTGATAGGGTTTCATGACTTTCCCTAGACCATCCTTGGACCACAATTTCCACACCTACAACTCCCTCATTGCTGGAATGACAAACATGCTCTACAAAGCACTGATTATTGTTGACATCAGTTCTCATTAACCTTTTCCTCCACCTGACCTCAGACCATGATCTTCCTAATCACTGCCTCCCAACTTGCTGAGATTATATACACGGACTACCATGGCCTGCAAACTCTAGATCTATTAAGACTGGATTACAGACCTTAAAGTCCATTTCTTCCTGGTCGTATTCTATTTTACTTTGTGTGGTTATCAAAATTAACTACTGAAGTCTCTGTTACTTCTGGTGTTAATGTCATGAGGTGAGGGATATGTGGGATAACGGGCCAGTATCCCACTTGGAGTGTTTCCTGACCCATGTGATAACTTGTAGTACTTAATTTCTTCTTGTCCATCTGGCCTCTCTTTCCTTCTCATTGGCTTCCCAGATCCCCAGCCAACACCCACCACCTGGATTCAGTCACTCAGTCTCCTGCTTACCTCCCACAGATGCCAAAGAATTAAGCCAGTTAGCAAAGGTTTGGGGAGAAGCAGAGTGTGAATTCTGTTTGTTCCTTCTTGCTGTGACTTCTTCTTTGGGTCTAACAAGTCATCTGCTTTTCACAGCAACTTTCTCTCCACTTTCTTCTCATATTTCTAAATTATTTCTAATTTCAACTGACTATAATAGTAATTATTATTATTATATGTAATCCTTATTTATTCCTAAGTATGTCTTTAATCCAATAAACACATGTGTATATATTATATACTCACTACATACGCATAATGACAAATGTATCTGGAGCATATACATTATGTGTATGTGACAGATATATATAATGTACATATAGGAAATATGTCATATATTTATGCAAGCTTTGTAAATTCCCCAGTAATCCCCACAGTTCTATCTTCAATTTTGAGTTTGCATGATTTTTAAAGTCTCTTCCCTCCTAAAAGCATAGACTATATATGCTGTAATTTCCTTGTCTTTACCTTAAGTTCTTGGGAGATACTATGCTTTACCAATTCTGTTTTTCTTGCATACTTCGTACATTAGAAGTGTCTTTTCTTCTGGAAATCTTATTAGGTAAGGATCATCAACAAACATGATAATATCAAAGTGTCTATAGGCTTCATCTCACCCTTCAACATTCATGGCTGAGCCTACTTTCTTTGCTGATGACCACTTTCTATCCCAGTAAGGTCAGTGGTAACAATGGATAATGTTGGCTGTGCTTTAGTTTTAGAGCTTACTGTGAATGTTTCCTTTGAAATGAAGAATTTTGCTACACAGGATGGTGATGCTCCCAAAGGATTAGTTGACAGCCCATATGGTTTCAATATGGCCTCACTGATGCCACAAATATCCTTAAAGGGATGATTACCAAAAGAAAATGACTTTTCAGCAAGGAGAGAATGCCATGCAGATCCCCTCACCCAGTTAAATAGGTAATTACTCCTGTAGCTCTGGATGCAGTTACTCCTTATCACTCCCTTTGTAGGGTTGGAGTTCATTCTCCTACTGTGTTTTCTCTTCAGGGCTTTTTTCTGTCAAAAAGATGATGTAACCTTTGTCTGTTCCTACCTCAAGTTTCCATGAACTTCTACCCAGCCTGGCCTTTCATCTGCTGTTTGCAATCTGAACTCTTCTCCTCCCCATAGCTGCTGTCCTGGTACTGTAAATCCCACAGGGAAGCCTGGCTGGTTTTCATCTTATTGTACAAACAGCATCTTTTAGGCTGTTACCTACATGAATTTTCTCATAAACCCCACAATCTCTTGGCTTTTTCTTTCTCTTTCCTGCTTTCCCAGCTCCATTGCCTCTTTCCTCTGGAAGATATCCAATTTAAATCACTTGTGCAGATTATCTTCTTGTGTCTGCTTTGGGGAACCACAAAACAAACTCCAATTATTCTTAAATTGGACATGCAAATGAAAGTATTCAGATTAAAGACATGGAGCCCTGGTGACAAAATTGAATTGCAAACTGAGCTTAGGCTCTCTATTCTGTCCTTATTATTTCTTGTTCAACTTTAACATGTCCAGTTAAGAGTCTAAAATACAACTCCATTGAATTCAGATGTCTGAGAATATGAGAGCCTTTTTCTTAACTAACTTTATGGAAAGCATGTCCAAGGCCAGTAAAAGGCCCAACATAAATGCAAGAATACAGGAAGAGTTTGCATTCACCCAGTGAAATTGACAAGAGAGTGATCTACCTAAAACTGTCAGAAGGAAGAGTAAAATCCACAGTGCCAGTTGGATAGGAGGCAGCCATGAGATAGGGATGTGAGCTGAGAGTGATGGAATCACTGGATCCATTCCCTGTCTCCAGATAATGTTGCCATGGAACAAGGACCTGGGGAAGTGAAATTCTTGAACACACACCTGAAAGTCTCACGTAAATAGCCTGAAATGTGTTTGTGGCATCAGTGTTTTTAAAAGATCCCAGGTAATTCTAATATATGGCATAAAATGAGGAACACTGGTTTATGATGTTCTCTGTGGGTCAACATGGAAATATCACACATATGTGGTTTAGTCCATAGAAAAACCTGAGCATCCACTAGCCATTAATGAAATCTGTATTCCCCTCTCAAAAAGGCTGTTTTTATATCACAATAAAACATGGAGGTGCATGTGTGAGACCTGTAGCTTCCACATTTGAAAAATACGTACACCAAATATTTTGAATACCAGATTAAATAAGAACAGTTACACTGAAACTATATGTATAAAACAGTTCCTCCAATTGCTCATAACAGAATTTAGTATTTTCTTTTTCATTTAAAAATAAAACTTGTACTTTATATTCCACCACATTAACTTCCCAGTTCGATAATGAGATCAGGACCACAATTGGAAAGTTTTCCTTTTGGTCACTGATTTTCATGAAACAAATTCTCCCACCTTTGAAGGAAATAGAAACTAAACTAAGGAAATAGTTGTATATTTCTACTTCTATGCTATTCTTGACTGCCATAAAATTCTAAAAAGGAACATTTTCTGAAGGAGCACTTTGAGGTAAGAAAAAAAAAGAGGGGAGAGTATAGTAAAATACCGTGCAGTCAGTTTTGCTTTAGGAATTTATGGGTATAGCTATTGGAACTATTCCTAGAGATACTTTGTAGTGTGACTTGGTGTGGAATTGCCTTCAAGAAATTAGAGAAAGAGTTGTGCTGTGCTTGAATTCACTATTCTCCCTTCTGCCTTTCCATTTTGACTGAATCCTTTTTTCTGGTCATTCCTGATATGCTTTGGAAAACCCTCCAAAGCTTTCTAGAGTAGCCTTAACCCTCTCTAGCCAAGGCCATTCAAAATTCAAAGTGTCTGTTGTGTCCTTCATTTAATGCTTTCCTTGTTCTACCTCAATGTTTATGGAAAGGGTATTCTCCAGGGTTGTTAGAAGGTCATGTGGCTTCAGTTAAAGATCACACCCATGAATCACTTCTGCTCTTTAGTAAAAGATGGGACTGCACTTGGGTGCTGCCTGAGGCCTGCTGGCTCTCTGACCTAGGTCTCTGACAATTGTCCACCCACTCTTTCCTTTATGGAGTCATAAGAAGTATGTTTCTCCCTTCCACAGCACTCTGCTTCTTAATGTGCATCAAAAGTGTTCAAAATACCCAGAATCCAGAAGTTGAAAAGGCTTTCCTCTTTGTCAGGATAAAGAGGATGAGGAGGAAAGTGGCTGATATCACCAGTTGCTGGGTGGGGCAAGGGAGGGGCCCTGAATTCTGCACCACAACTGGATTAAAAGTTCAGGAGCATCTCCTATACCTCGTTGTGGATTCCACCTTCTCCTATAGCCAGACTGAGTCTCAATAATATGATTCATTCTCACATAGGAACTCAGGTGGCCCCTGTCCTCTGCCACCACTGAGCAATAATACCTCCAGTGGTAACTGTAAGAATGCTGTGACCAAGACTCTCACTTGATTTCTCTCTCCCTCTCTCAGATACCAAGTGTTGCTGGAACTAAACAAGATATTGTTGATTTGAACAAAACTGAATCACAGGAAGTACTTTTTCCATTGAAGAACTGCAAAATAACAATTGAAGTTAAAGACAAAACAGAATGCTGAAGAAAGACTTCATGATCATTGGATTTCATAATCATGAAAGGCTCTTGACTATTTTCACTCCAAAAGGCCAGTTTTATTGGGGTAATAAATAACTCAGCCTCTAATTGTGATTAATACCTGACACCAAGATCTAGACCATAGACACTACTGAAAGACCTTAATCCTAGTCCTCACAATTCCCACCCTGAAGAAAACCAAGAGCAGGAACAGCTGAAAGAAGACATCATATCAAACTGGACCCCATTTTGAGAAGGAAAGTGCTAGAAACAGGCAGTATTAGTGTTGTGGTGTTTTTGCTGAAGCTGTTTAGCTTGAACTTTAGCACAGGAAATTATCAGACACAAGAATATAGACTACTAAACATGACAACTGACCTGTCTTCTTCATTCAAGGCCAACACAAATAAGATAACAAAAAGGAGAGGAGATATTTTGATTGAAAGTATTTAAAAAGATATTTTTATTGTTTTTTGAAGAACCATCCTCACCTTCTTGTTGTCAGAGTCTTTGGTGACCTTGGCCTGTTTGGAGAGAACTGTCAGTTGTCTGGCATCAGGGCCCTCATTCTTCAGTCTGAAAATTTCCTTAAGATTAAATTCTGCCTAAACTTTTAACAAAGAACAATATAAAACTAATGCCATATGCTTCCTGTCACAGCCAACCTGCAGGCCAACCCATTCCAGTTTGTCCACCACTCTTGTTTCAGTGTTAAGACCGTCACTTGGGGAAGGAGGCATCCACTTTCCATCCACAGAACTGACAAATTATTTTCTCTAAAATTGTCAAGATATTTGGAGAGTGATACTTTGAGAATGTATAAATATCCTGTTCTCCAATGATCTTTCTTTAAAATATTACTGTCCATTCTAACTTGTTCACATCTTGGTTTTTGCTCTCTATAAAATTTAAAATCCATATTTGTACCAAAGAAATGCTCTAATTTAGTTCTCCACATAGACTTGTTTTTGCTGGCATTTGTTGTAAAAAAGAACATTTTCTCTATGAATTGTAATTTTAATCCAAAGTTAACATTAACCAGAAAAATTAAACCACTTATGTTAGTCATTGTGCACTTATTTTTTAAAAGTTTAGGTTATTAATTTTTACTTCTATGACTGATTTGTGTGTAAGGATATAAATAGCATAAACATTTTAATTTTCCTATTGATATCTAAACTCTACAATATCATTCAGGCTATATTTACCACATGTAACTACAGTTCTTTCTCTATGCTGTGTGTGTGTGTGTGTGTGTGTGTGTGTTGTTTGGCATTTAGAAAGCATTATACAGATTATGTTTAACATTATCCTAAGAAAATTTTTGATTTGTTTAGCATTCTTTACTGGACAGTTATCTAATATTTGATCTATAAGTTTTACATGATCTTCAACTTCAACTAGGGTAATCAATGACATTATTTGCTTTCTTCATTTCTACCCCCTTTGTCTGCCATTTATAGTTTTATTTCAACCCAAACTATTTCCCTCACCTTTTCCACATGGTGTTTTTTTTAAGATCAAAACTAAAAGTATTACTGCTCACCAAAATTGAGTGTCCACATCCACAACTTGGGCAGAATGCTTGACAGATCTCAGGGTGGAGTCAGGAGGCTCTGAGTTTTGCATGCCTAATACTCCTTTTCTACTATCTTAATGCATGAGTAGCTTAGAAGACAGAAGGTGTTTGAATATTTAGAAAATACTGTCTTGCTTATTGAGATAAGCATATTACATATTCTGATTCTGATTTTCATTTTGTTCTACTAGGACCTTAAATTTATACCAGCTATTTCATTCCTTCTTTTCACCAGAGGGATCCAGCAGATGCTTCTTCTGTTAGGGTCTTCCACTCTTCTTAACAATTCTGACTTCCCAAGGTTAAGCCCTGTGGAGATTCCCTTCTTTCAATTTCCCACTGGCTAGAGTTCTAATAAAGAATATTTCTGATATATTCTGAGTTTCACCACTTGCCTCATGGGGCAAGTCTTCCTGTGTTCTGCCATGAAGAGAACATTCCTGTTGCCCTTTGTCAAGTTGCATAGTCTTTGCTGCACCTTTCCTGTTAGGTGGCCTGTAGGCCTTGCAAAAATCATTTGAGGTCCATTGTATTGTCTGGTCCCTATTTGTTTGGGCTGAGAGTTAGAGTGGTATTTTTTCATCTGTACTAATCCCTATGAATTTGAAGCATATATTTAGAGATTCAGTTGCTGTTATCTGATGGGAGCCAGTACTCTCCCATCATACATTTTTTCAAATGCAGAATTTCAATGATACTTAAAAATAGACGGAATCACATAATTCAAACTCCTTTGTTCATTGGCCAGGTTCAGTGTTTTTCACTTTGTGTTAAATTCTTTTAATATAATCTCTACATAATTTCCTTTGTAAAACTTATTTAAAGAAAACTGCAGACATATTTCATTTTTAATTACATAAGTATATTTTCATAAATGATTATATTGTGGGAAGTATTATCACAATTGTATTACAACAATTCTTTAAAAATTTTTTTTGACAGTACTGGGGTTTGAACTATGGTCTTGTGATTGCCAAGCAGGCACTTGCTAAGCAGATACTTTACCCCTTGAGCCATGCCCCCAGCACTAAAATTTTTTGAATTGTAAAAAGTTGGTGATTTCCTTATGACATATACATGTATACATACATCATGTATTTAGGTGATATTCACTCTCTCTATTACTGTTCAAATCCCTCACCCTCTTTCCCCACCCACATCCACAATAGTCCTTCTTCTGGTTTCATGTCCCTTTCACCCCTTTAGATCCCAGAAGTGGGAGAAAACATGTAATATTTGTCTTTGTGAGACAGATTTATGTCACTTAACATGATGACCTCTTATCTATCCATTGAAAATGGCATAAAATCATTATTCACTATGGCTGAATAAAACCCCATGGTGAGCTAGGTGCTGGTCATACATGCCTATTAGCCTATTTACCCATCATAAAAAAGGGGCTGGTGGAGCTGTGAAGGTGTAGACTGAGTCAAAACCCCAGTATGAAAAAGAAAAGAAAAACATTGAATAAGTAAATCACATTTTCTTTTCTTCATTTTCTGGTCATATTAGGGTTTGAACTTAATGGTCTTATACTTGCTAGGCAGGGACTTTACACCTGGCTTGTTTTTTTAAAGATGTATCATTAACTTTTTGCCTGGGCTGGCCTCAAACTTAGATCCTCCCTTTCTTTGCCTCTTGAGTAGTTGGAACTATGAGTGTAAGCCAATTTTTTTTAGCCATTTATTGGTGGCCAACTATAATGATACCTTAACCTGGATATTATGAACAATTCGGTGATAAAGACATGAATGCAGGCATTTCTATTTTATGCTGCCTTTGGTACCTTTGGATACCCAGGAGTAGTATGGAAGTTCTACTTGTTTTTGCAGTATTGGGGCTTGAACTGAGGACTTCATGGTTGCTAGGCACTACTTGAGCCACTACACCTGTCTGTATTTTCACTTTTTATGAAGAGCCTCCATACTGATTTATATAGTGGGTGGACTAAGTTGCACTGCCCCCAACTGTATATAAAAGTCCCTTTTTCCCAATATCTTCACTGATAATTAGTGTGTTTGTTTTCTTGATGGTAGCCCTTTTGACTGAAGTGAGATGGAATGTCAATGCAGTACTGGAGTAGACAAAGTGTTGAAAGATCCTGCCATGATGGTGTTTGTGGCAGAAGAAGCCAAGGCAAGGACTGTGAAGAAAAAATCAAAACACATAAAATCAAATTGGTATCATCAGGTCTAAGGGATGACAATAACTCTATTAACGTACTGCTGAGAAAACTTTGATTAACACCCCACTTTATACCCTTAACTCCTCAAACCAGGTCAAGATGCTTAAGTCAGAGCCAAAGACTGCTCATACAACAGGAGTGAGGGAAGTAGGACCCAGAGTGTCAGGTAATGGCCCTAAGAAACAATGACACAATTAGAAGGTGGAGGGTGTCATGTAATGTCAGGATCCCCTGCACCCCAACTGCCCAGGCCACTTTGATATGCAAGGTTACCTGGTGTCTTTTGAAGTTACTGTTTATTATGACCTCGCAGTCATCTTATTTGCAGTAACTGTGTGCCTTTGTGCCAATATCACCATGTGTCCTTCCTAAAAAAAAAACAAAGCTTACTTCTCATGGCTCATTCACTCATAGTTGTGTATGTACAAAATCATCACAGAAGAAATAGTTTCTCAACAAGTTACACTTTCTTCACAGTTACCCAGAAGTCCATTTCTTTAACTTTAGAGCATATCTTATGTCTTTTTATCAAGTGAAAACTATAAAATTTATCCAGTGTAAAATTATTATGCATTCTTTGAATATTCATCCATTATTTTTAACTAGATTAAAACATACAGAACAAAAAGCTACACATCATACTAAGAGAATAAATTACTGGCATTTAAATTTTTTTTCGGTCCTTTGTCAATATAATTCTTACCACACCTAATTTTTTTCTTTTCCAGATTCTGCCTTTTAAATAATTGTTGTTTTTTTAAATAAGATTAGGGTTAGAACTCCAAGCTTGTACTCATACAGCAGACATTCTACCCTTGACCTATTCCCAATTTATGTTCATTTTTTTCTCACCTTGGGGTAGTTATTGCTCTCTCATTAATTCTAGTCAATTTTGCCAAGTTAACATTATTCTGATACAAAACCCAGAGACAGACAGAATATAAAAAGAAAACTATGGACCAAAATCCTTAATGAACACAGATACAAATATCCTCAATAAAATCTTTGCAAACTGAATTCAACAAGATGTTAAAAAGATCAAATGCCATCATCTGGTTGGTTTCATACCACAAATATCTGTAAGTTCAACATAAGAAATCAATACAAACAATATATCATAAAAAGAGAATAAATGACAAAAATGCTTGATCATTTCAATAGAGGCAGAAAATGCCTTTGATAAAATTCAACATCTCTTCATGATAAATCCTGAAACAATTAGGATTATAAGGATCATACTTCAACTTTATAAAGGCTATACTTGACAAGCCAATAGTTAACATTATGCTGAGTAGTGAAAGCTGAATTTTCTCTAAAATTAGGAATGAGACAAGGATGTTTATTCTTACCCCTGTTATTCAATACAATCTTATCCAGAGCAATAAAGCAAGAGAAAGAAGTAAAAGTGATACAAACAAGAAATGAAGAAGTAAAAAAAAAGAAAGAAAGGAAGAAGTCAAATTTTCCCTGTTTGTAAATGACACAATGCTACATGTAAAAGACCTGAAAGACTCCAGCAGGAAAACACTTAGATCTGATAAACACTTTCAGCAAAGATCAGGATACGAAATTAGCATACAAAAGTTGGAGTTTGCTTATACACTAACAATGAACTCACTGAAAAAGAAATCAGGAACACATTCCCATTCACAATAGCCTCAAGAAACCAAAACAAAAACAGGCACAAATTTAGCTGAAGATACTAAAGACCTCTACTATGAAAATGGTGTAACACTGAAGAAAGATTGACAAACATACTAGAAGATAGTTACACTATACTATCAAAAGTGACCTACAGATTCAATGCAATTCCCAAGGGCTCCGATAGCTTAGGAAATAATAGCAAGTTTTGACTAGTTGGCAGCATGGCTCAAGTGGTAGAGTGCCTGCATAGAAACTTCAGGGCCCTGAGTTCAAGCTGCAGTAGTGCATAAAAACAACGAGAAAAAAAAGAAAAAGAAAAAAAGAGAAAAACAAAGTTATCAAGGTTTCACAAATGAGATCGCATTAAATGAAAAGCCTTCTGCACAGCAAAGGAAACAATTACTGGAGTGAAGATACAGGTTCATCCAACAGAGGATTAATACCCAAAATATATAAAGACTCAAATATCAAACACCAAAATATCAATCCAATAAATCAAATGTGCAAATGAACTGAGCATATAATTTTCAAATGAAGTAAAGCAAATGGCCAATAAATGTGTGAAAGCATGTTTAACACTTCAGCCACCTAGGAAATGCAACCCAAAATTACATTGACTGGCCAGGCACTAGTGGCTCACACCTGCAATCCTCGATACTCAAGAAAGCAGAGATCAGGAGGATCACAGTTTGAGGTCAGCTCAGGCAACTACTTCTGGAGACCCTATCTCAAAAAAGGGCTGGTGGAGTGGCTCAAGTATAGGTCCTGAGTTCAAGCACAATAACTGAAAAAAAAACAAAAAAAAGCTATATCGATGGGAAAATTCTCTTCAGGCTCAGCTTCTTCACTGCCTGCTCATACCTTTGCCTTCCGTTTGTGCCCCATTCTCCTCCTTGGGCTCCTGGAGGCCATGTGCCTTTCTGTGTCAGCTCAGAGTACCAAGAAACTTGAAGTTATTTCCCCAGGTGCTGCAGTCATGCTTCTGTGGTCCTATTGCACTGAGACCTGGTTGTCCATGGTATCTGCTTCACCCTAAGCCAGTGTGAAGTCCATCAGCTTGGTGGAAAAATCCAAAGTCTAGGGTCTGTCTTTGCTGGCTATGTCTTCCTCCATGTCACTTCCATCCTGATGCTCTCCTCCATGCTGTGTCCTTCTTCTGGCTCTGGGTTCTCCTTGGGGCCTGTCTCTTTTCCCACTCACGATAGCATTTTCCATTTCCAGGAGAGACCATTTCTGCCTTGGCTTCCTCCACAGGAGGGTCCTTTGAGGCTGTGCTGTGCTCCATGGCTCTCTGTGAAGAAAGGTGCTGTGAGATCTAGCACCTCACCTGCCACAGCCAATGTCTCCAAGTCCAAATGGATGTCAGCATGTGTGAACTTGTGCCTCTGGAAGAAACTGGCTCAAGGGAAGACCCGGGGACAGTAGGGACAGTTGATCTTCTGTAGACAGTTGGCATGGGAGTTCCACATTATCCTTGGCAGCCTGTCTTCTGGAGTGTTGCCCTCTCATCATCACTAGGCCTGTGGTGGTCTGCAGGGCCTCTGGCCACCTAATTGTGAGCATCATCCTCTGTACTCTGCACTCTGCAGAAGTGGATTGAACATGTTAGTGTCCTGAGTGTCTTCCCTGTCCAGTCAATATAATCTCCTCACTCTAGCTGCCAGAAGAGACAATAAGCAGATCATACAGTAGCTTAACTTGTATTTAGCACCCTGTCATTTAGCTGTGACTCTGAGGATGCCTGAGTTTTACTGCTGCTAGGGTTCTGGACTCATTGTAGTCCTATGGAACTTCGTGCTTTTCCTAGGGGAGGTGTCCCTCTGGCTTGATTTGTCTTCCCTTGTCCAGTATGGCTCCAGTTGCTCCTCCTCTCCTGATATATGACTTTTCTGTTTGCTAGAGAACACAATGGTGGGATTCAATCACTACTAGACTGAAAAACATGGAGACATACATATGCCTTTTTCTCAACTTCTTCACAAATTTCTAGTGGCAAAAATGCAACACCCCTGATTTCAAAGGAAGGTAAATGTGCTGAAGGAAATGAAAAGTGATACCTTTGCTTATGAAAGAAAAAAAACATTGAGGTATATGTGATTTTTAACAATGTTATGGATGTATAAACCAGTTTTAACATGAAGTTTAATTTACTGTAGGGATGAATGCAAATTGGAACCAATGATCCCTTGGTCTTCTGAGTTAAAACCAGTTCATGCATTCATTGTTGTGCTTTTTATTGTTTTCAATTATTATTGACATTTTGTGTCAACTTTGGAGTTTCTTGTGTTTTTATTTTCATTGAAACTCCCCACACTAAATTCACAATATTATAGAGAAGCCATGGCTAGACTACATTCTGGTAAGATGTAGCAGGTATCACTTCTCCATAACCTATTAATCAAGGACTGCAGCTCACAATAATCACTATTGATTGAAAGCTTTATTTAACCTTGATCTGGACCCTTGTAGTCAATATGATCTTGCCACATTTTATTAGTGAGGTGGAGAAATATATCTTTTGTTGTCCTGTCTGCCTCCCCAATATTCAACTATGAAATTTGTGACTTGTTGAAATTCTTAGTGAATTATGGCTTAGTTTGCATGTCCACGTAATTTGTTTCCATACATTTTGTTAATTCTCTTTCTCCTTCTCTGATGGTTAATATGAAACAAGTGTAGATAGATAGATAGATATGTAGACAGAAAGATAGATAGATAGATAGATAGATCTTCTGAAAGGTTTTTTTGAGGTGCAAGATTTTTCTCCTTGTTAATGAACATGATGCTGAGATTCAATCATTACTGAACTGGAAAACACCTGGCTGGGGAAAGAAAATAAAATCCTCTTCAGGTGCTGTTTCTGAACAGCTCCAGGGAAGCTCCAGACAGTCAGATGCCAGTTCCAGACAGATTCATCTCACTTTCCTCTCTTCTTTCTTCAAGAAGGAACTTGGTGCCATTGATTTTAGCTCATGTATTTAACAGAAAACATTAATAAATGTGTATAATTCAAATTTTTTCTAAAGGGAATTTAAAAAACTGCTGCTACATGTCATGTACAAAACTGGTTTATGCTACATGAACAGAGAATGACAAGTATGGTTTTAGTACTTTTTATTCCTCTTTGTATGAAGTGGCACAGAACTTCCAAATTTAGAATGAAAGCAAAGATTTTCTGTACCAAATTATCTAAGCTATAAATATTATATTTTTTTAAATGGCAAAAATATATTGACATTCATTCTCACTTCAGTCAGAATGTCTTCCATCAAGGAAACAACAACAAAAAACCCAGGAAATGTTGGTGAGGATGTGAAGAAAAAGGAATCCCTATAAGCATCTTTGTGAAATGCAAATTAGTCCAGCCCCTCTGCAAGTCACTATGGAGGTTCCTCAAAGAAATACAAAGCAGGATTTCCATATGATCCAATCCTGGGTATATACCCAAAGGGACCCAAGTCAGCTTTGTCACAAAAATGTTGCATACAAACATAGAACAATGTAGTACTATGTGATTCAGTCTACTTTTAAGTGCCATTGAATTTCTGCATTTGAAGAAGTACATGATGGGTGAGTACAGGTCCTCTAGGATAATCATAACTGAATCTCTCAACATATATTTCAAAGGCCTAGGGTTTAATACAGATTAAAAATGCCACTATTAACTTTGCTTCCAAACAACCAGGGGCGAGACAATAGCATAGACATTAAATTATTTTGCTTAGCAAGGTCTGGAAGCCATGTAACAGAAAAGGAGAAGCATAGATTGGCCAAATAGACAGAGGGCAGAGGAAAGGTCTCTGCATAGCAGAACATAGGAAGATTTATTCCCACAGGGAGAATGTGTATACTCCAAACACTTTAGGGCTCTTTGTTAGAACACTAGCCATTGGGGAATTGAAAGGAAGGTGCTCTCCAGGGCAGAGGGCTCAAACATGGGAATTCAGAATTGCTGAAGAAAGGCAGGAGACCTGAATGGTCATCCACTGAAGACCTGCAGTGAAGAGAAGGAATGAAATAGCTGGTAGAAATTTCATGTCCTAGTAGAACAAAACTGAAATCCAGAATCCAAATACATACCATGCTTATCTCGAAAAGGAAGGCCATATATCTAATACTCAAGCACCTTCTGTCTTCCAATCTACCTGTCAAGGCAGTATAAAAGGACTATGAACCTTGCAAATCTCAAAGCCTCTTAACTCCGTTCTGAAGATTATTCAAGCATAAATCCTACCCAAGTTGTGAATGAGGACATTCAGTTTTCATGAGGATTAATAGATTCAATTTTGATCTAAATCAAAATACAAGGTGTGGATAAGGTGGAAGAAATAGTTTGGTTTGACATGGCACTATAAAGAACAGGCACAGTGGATAAAAATGAAGAAGCCAAGTAACGTCATTGATTGCCCCAGTTGAAGTCGAATGGTTTCATATAAAACTTGTAGACCAACTATCAGATGTTTAATTAAAACATGCTAAAGAAGTAAAAAATGTTCGTAGGGTAATTCTAAACACAAAGCCATAAAATATTTTCTAAATGTCAACACACACATAGACACACACACAACATGGAGAAAGAACTATAATAAATTCCTTTTTCTACCTATGGTAAATATAGCCTAATTTATATGGGAGAGTTACAATATAAATAGGAAAATAAGAATGCTTGTGCTAATTTATATCCTTATCCCCAATACTAATCATCATAATAAAAGATTATAACATAGAAGTTTAATAAAAACATGAGTCCATAGTGATTAACATAAATGAACATTATTATTCTGATTAATATTAACTTTGAATTAAAATTACAACTCATAGAGAAAGTGTACTTTTTAATATAGAATGTGAACAAAAACAAATATTGGTAAAGAAATGACTGAAGAAGATAGGTCAGTTGTCTTGTATACTGGTCTATATTCCTCATGTGTCTGATAATTTCCTGTGCTTATATTCAAGCTACACATCTTTAGCAAAAATATTAAACACTAATACTGTCTGTTTCTACTGCTTGCTATCCAGCAACAGGGTTCAATTTTATTTGCTGTCTTCTTTCAGCTGCCCCTGCCATTGGTTTTCTGCAGGGTAGGAATTGTGAGGGCTAGGATTAAGGTCTCTCAATAGTGTCTATGGACCTTGGCCTTGGACTTAGGTATCCATCACAATTAGAGACTAGAGAAATGTGATTTCTCCAATAAAACTGGCCTTTTGGAGTGAAAATTTTCAAGAGCCATTCATGGTTGTGAAATCCAATCATGAAGAAACTCTTCAGTGTTTTTTATTTGGCCATTCAGTTGGTTTGTTGTTTTATACTTCTTCAAGTGGGAAAGGTACTTTCTGTGATATAGTCTTGTTTCAATCAGCAATATCTCTGGTTAGTTCCAGCAACACTTGGTATCTTAGAGAGGGAGAGAGAAATCAAATGAGAATCTTCGTCAAATTCTGGTCATGGATGCACCAGGAGGTATTGCCAAGTGATGACAGAGGGCAGAGACCTCCTGAGCTCCTGTGGTTGAATGAGCAAAATTACTGAAACTCAGGCTGGCAAAAGTAGAAGGTGGCATCCACAACAATGCAGAGAAAACCCTTCTAAGCTTTCAGTCTAGCTTGTGGAGCAGAATTCAGTGCTCCTTCCTTGTCCTATCCAGCAGCTAGTGATATTAGTCATTTTCCTCCTGATCTTCTTTATCCTAAACAAACCCAGGACTGTCCACACTTCTTGGTGATGGGTGGTCTTACCACCCATGAGTCACTTTCAGAAGGACTTCTGTGGGAGGGAGAAACACACCTCTTATGATCCCAAAAGGAAAAGTGGGTATAAAATTGGCAAAGCCACAAGAAAAAGATCTAAGAGTCTTCAGAAAACATCCAAGTCCAATTCCACCTTTTATTAGAGAGGACACAGTAATGACTGAGGGCTAAACTGAAGCCACATGATCTCTTGAAACCCTGGAGCAGACCCTTTTTATAAAATATTGAGTAAGAGCAAAGAAGGCACCCAATGGAGTCCACAGTAGGCCCTCTGGATGTTAGGTCAGTGTGGCTATTCAGGGATCAAAATTTACAAGGAAGCTTTGGGAAATTTTTCCACAACAGATCAAGAAAGACCAGAGAAAAGGATTCACTATAAATGGAAAGAGTGAGGGAGAGCAGTAAATTCAATCAGAGCACAACTCTTTTCTCTAATTTCTTGAAGGCGATTCCATATTGGGACCCATAAAGCATTTCTAGGAATAGTCCCAGTAGCTAGACCCACAAACATCTAAAGTAAAAGGGATTTCAATATATTTTAGTACACTCTCCCCTGTTTGTATTTTTCTTTCTCAATACTGCTCCTTCAGAAAAGTTTCCTTTTAGTATTTCATGGCAGTCAAAAATTGCATAGAGGTCAAGAGCTGGCATCTCACACCTGTAATCCCAGATGCTTAGGAGGAAGAGAACAGGAGAATCATGATTCAAATCCAGCATGAGCAAATACTTCTTAAGAGCAGATTTTGAAAATTCTTAACACAAGGAAGGGATGGTTGAGTGGCTCAAGTGGTAAAGTGCCTGCATAGCAATTGTGACACCCTATCTTCAAATCCTAGCACCACAACCAAATAGAAAAAATAAGTGTAAACCTACAAACATTGTATTACTACATGTCCTTCAAGGAAGAGAGACTGAAAAGTTTTATCTGGGGATTTTATTTCATCAAAAGTCCCTGACCAAAATTAAAATTTCCAAGTTGTGGTCTTGATCTCATTAGCAAACTGGGAATCTAACATGGTACAATGTAAAAAGCCAGATTTATGGTAAAAATGCAAAAGAAAATACTACATACTATTATGTGTAATTGGAGGAAATATGTTTTGTACATTGAGTTTCAGTGTAGCTACTACTTCTTATTTCATTTTGTCACCAGTTTGTGCATGTGTGTTTCATGTACGGAGGTGATGGGTCGAATTCATTCATATTTTTCTGTGATATACAAAGAGTTTGTTGAAAGGGAAATGTACTGAGAAAGCGGGTGCAGTGTCACCTCCCCAAGTGTCCTTGGAAAGGGAAAAGCTTGTAGCAGAGGCTCGCGCACAGGACAACTCTGAGTAAACAAAGTCTGCAGGGCCAGGTGAGTGTTAAGCTCACCCCTGAGATCTGCATAAATAAAGCCTCCAGCAACAGCAGGCTGACAGCAGTGGGCAGGCAAGACACAGCCGCAGATACCATTCACAGAACTGTCTCAAGACTCTTTTTTTTCCTCTCTTCTGACCTTTGATGAGAAAACAACTGAACTACACCTGCATACTGAAAAACTTACTGAAACTGTATTGCATTTGAACTTGGGACATTTTGTGGGGTTTTTTCTTTTGTGCAGTTTTGTTCTACTTTATGCATCCCCATTGATGAGACAACTACAGAACAATATCTGAGGCACCTTCTCCAAGATTTGAGACTGAGACAGACACCAAAATTATTAAGACTGAAACTTCTTTGCATTTGAACTTGGAGGGTTTTTTTAAAATTTAAAATTTTTTTTATTTTCTATTTTTCATTTTGTTTTATTTTACTTATATATATATCATTTATTTACTTACTTTTTATTTTTATTCTTATCTTTATTCTTTTTATTTTTTATTTTCAATCCTCTCTCTGTCTAAGACCTGTTCAGCTTACTGTTGATTAGTACACTAATGCTCCCTGTTTATACCTTTGAAACTTTCTTGTTTGATTCCTAGTTTTGTTTTTTCCTACTTGTCTGTTTATTTGTTTTTCCATTTTCTTTAACTTCTTGCTTTCCATCTCCTCTCATCTTTCCATTCTAAATATTACCATTGTTAATATTACAAGCTAGAAAATACTTAATTGCACACAGTACAGGGACAGTAACAACACCAAGGACAATGACGGGAAGACAGAAAAAACAGGAAAACCAGATTTCCCACAGCAAAAAATTAGTACAGAAACCATAGGGGAATGAAGAAAACAGATACTCAGATCCAAACTCCAACAAAATGAAGATAAACTATGCCAAAGAACCCAATGGAGCCCAAAGAATAATATAAAAGAAGACATACTACAGGCACTCAATGAGAATTTTATAGAGATGATACTGGATATGGTCAACCAAAATGTACAGGAGACACTCAAGAAATTCCAAGACAACAAAAATAGAGAATTTGAAAAAGAAAAAGAAGAAATAAAGGAAACCATAGAAGCACAGTATAAACACCAAAGTGAAACAGAGAACATGATTAATAAACAGATAAATGAACTCAGGACAAAAATAGACAACATTAAAGAGGAAACCACCCAGGATATGGAAAAACTCAGAAAAAAGAATGAAATGGAACTGCAAAACAAAATGGAAGGCCAATCCGCAGAATAGAACAAACAGAAGACAGAATCTCAGAACTTGAAGATGAAATGGTAATTAAAGGAAAAACTGAAGAACTATTAATTAAACAACTCAAGACCTGTGAAAAGAAAATGCAAGAACTCACTGACTCCATCAAAAGACCAAACTTGAGAATTATGGGCATCGAAGAAGAGAAGAGGTGCAAGCGAAGGGAATGCGTAATCTACTCAACAAAATAATAATGGAAAATTTCCCAAATCTAGAGAAAGATATTCCCATACAGATGCAAGAGGCCTCCAGGACACCAAACAGACCAGATCAACATAGAACTACCCCATGACATATCATCATTAAAACAACAAGTTCAGAAACTAGGGAAAGAATATTGAAGGCTGTAAGAGAGAAAAAACAAGTAACATACAAAGGTAAACTCATCAAAATCACAGCATACTTCTCAACAGAAACATTAAAATCAAGAAGAGAGTGGGGTGAGATCTTCTGGGCACAGAATGAAAACAACTTCAACCCCAGAATACTCTACCCAGCAAAACTGTCATTTAAAATAGATGGAGCAATAAAAGTCTTCCATGATAAGCAGAAACTAAAACAATATGTGACCACAAAGCCAACACTACAAAAGATTCTTCAAGAGATTCTGCACACAGAAAGTGAAACCCAACATAACCATGAAAAGACAGGCAACACCAAACCACAGGAAAAGAAAAAGGCAAGAAAGTAGACAGTAACCTCAACTTAGGTAGACACAATCAAACCTTCAAGCAACTAAGACAAGTAAATGACAGGAATCACCACATACCTATCAGTACTTACACTTAATGTTAACAGACTTAATTCACCCATCAAAAGGCACTACTTGACAAAATGGATTAAAAAGGAAGATCCAACAATTTGTTGCTTACAAGAGACACATCTCACTGGAAGAAATATGCATAAGCTTAGTATGAAAGGCTGGAAGAAGATTTACCAAGCCAATAGTCCCCGAAAACAGGCAGGAGTAGCAATACATACCTCTGACTAACTAGTCTTCAAACCTACATTGATCAAACGCGATAAAGAGGGACACTCCATACTAATAAAAGTGGAAATAGAACAAAAGGAAATAATAAACATCAATCTGTATGCACCCAATGTCAATGAACCCAGTTTCATCAAACATACCCTGAAAGACCTAAAAGCATATATTAATGCCAACACAGTGGTTGTGGGAGACTTTAACACCCCATTATCATCAATAGATATGTCATCCAAACAAAAAATCAATAAAGAAATCCAAAATCTAAAATATACAATAGATCAAATGGACCTACTTGATGTCTACAGAACATTTCATCCAACTTCTACACAGTATACATTCTTCTCAGCAGCCCATGGAACCTTCTCCAAAATAGATCATATCCTAGGGCAAAAAACAAGCCTCAGCAAATATAAGAAAATAGAAATTATACCATGCATGCTATCTGATCATAATGCAGTAAAAGTAGAACTCAACAACAAAAGTAAAGACAAAAAACATGCAAACAGCTGGAAATTAAATAACTCATAACTTAATGAACAATGGATCATTGATGAAATAAAAGAGGAAATTAAAAAGTTCCCAGAAGTCAATGAAAATGAAAACACAACCTACCAGAACCTGTGGGACACAGCAAAGGTAGTCTTGAGAAGAAAGTTTATAGCCATGAGTGCATATATTAAAAAGACTGAAAGATCCCAAATCAATGACCTAATGATACATCTCAAACTCCTAGAAAAACAAAACAAGCAATTCCCAAAATGAATCAAAGGAGAGAAATAATAAAAATAAGAGCTGAAATCAATGAAATAGAAACCAAAAAAAAAACATACAAAGAATTAATGAAACAAAAAGTTGGTTCTTTGAAAAAATAAACAAGATCAACAGACCCTTGGCAAACCTGCCTAAAATGAGGAGAGGAGAAAAACCTCAATTAGTAGAATAAGGAATGCAAAAAGGGAGATAACAACAAACACCATGGAAGTCCATGAAATCATCAGAGACTACTTCGAGAACCTATATTCAAATAAATTTGAAAATCTTAAAGAAATGGACAGATTTCTAGATACATATAATAATCTAAAACTGAACCAAGAGGAAATTAATCAACTGAATAGATGTATATCACAAAATGAAATTGAAGCAGCCATCAAGAGTCTCCCCAAAAAGAAAAGTCCAGGACCTGATGGATTCTCTGCTGAATTCTATCAGACCTTTAAAGAAGAACTGATACCAACCCTCCTTAAACTGTTCCACGAAATAGAAAGGGAAGGAAAACTGCCAAACACCTTTTATGAAGCCAGTATTACACTTATCCCAAAACCAGGAAAAGACACCTCCAAAAAGGAGAACTATAGGCCAATCTCCTTAATGAATATTGATGCAAAAATCCTCCACAAAATAATGGCAGACCGAATTCAACAACACGTCAAAAAGATTATTTACCAGGACCAAGTAGGCTTCATCCCAGGGATGCAGGGGTGGTTCAACATATGAAAATCAATAAACATAATAAACCACATTAACAGAAGCAAAGACAAAAACCACTTGATCATCTCAATAGATGCAGAAAAGGCCTTTGATAAGATCCAACACCATTTCATGATAAAAGCTCTAAGAAAACTAGGAATAGAACAAAAATGCCTCATCATTATAAAAGCTATATATGACAAACCTACAGCCAGCATTATACTTAATGGAGAAAAACTGAAGCCATTCCCTCTAAAATTAGGAACCAGAAAAGGATTCCCACTATCTCCACTCCTATTCAACATAGTACTGGAATTCCTAGACAAAGGAATTAGGCAAGAAGAAGGAATAAAAGGAACACAAATAGGTAAAGAAACCGTCAAAATATCTCTGTTTGCAGACGACATGATTCTATACCTCAAACACCCAAAAAACTCTACTCAAAAGCTTCTAGACATCATCAAAAGCTACAGCAAGGTAGCAGGATATAAAATCAATGTAGAAAAATCATTAGCATTTCTATACACTAACAATAAACAAACTGAAAAATAATGTATGAAAACAATTCCATTTACAATAGTCTCAAAAAAAATCAAATACCTAGGTGTAAACCTAACAAAAGATGTGAATGACCTCTACAAGGAAAACTATAAACTTCTGAAGAAAGAGGTTGAGGAAGACTATACAAAGTGGAGAGATCTTCCATGCTCATGGATTGGTAGAATCAACATAGTAAAAATGTCTATACTCCCAAAAGTAATCTACATGTTTAATGCAATTCCCATCAAAATTCCAAAGACATTCATTAAAGAGATTGAAAAATCTACCATGAAATTTATATGAAAAGAAAAGTGGCCACGAATAGCCAAGGCAATACTCAGTCAAAAGAACAATGCTAGAGGTATCATGATACCCGACTTCAAAGTATATTACAATTAATAACAATAAAAACAGCATGGTACTGGCACAAAAACAGACATGAAGACCAGTGGAACAGAATAGAGGACCCACATATGAAGCCACATAACTATAACCAACTTGTCTTTGACAAAGGAGCTAAAAATATATGATGGAGAACTAGCAGCCTCTTCAACAAAAACTGCTGGGAAAACTGGTTAGCTGTCTGCAAAAAGCTGAAACTAGATTCATGTATATCACCCTATACCAAGATTAACTAAAAATGGATCAAGGATCTTAATATCAGACCACAAACTCTTAAGTTGATATAGGAAAGAGTAGGAAATACTCTGGAGTTAGTTGGTATAGGTAAGAACTTTCTCAATGAAATCCCGCACCACAGTAACTAAGAGATAGCATAGATAAATGGGACTTCATAAAACTAAAAAGCTTCTGTTCATCAAAAGAAATGGTCTCTAAACTGAAGAGAACACCCACAGAGTGAGAGAAAATATTTGCCAGCTACACATCAGACAACGGACTGATAACCAGAATATATAGGGAACTTAAAAATCTAAATTCTCCCAAAACTAATGAACCAATAAAGAAATGGGCAAGTGAACTAAACAGAACTTTCTCAAAAGAAGAAATTCAGATGGCCAAAAAACACATGGAAAAATGCTCACCATCTCTAGCCATAAAGGAAATGCAAATTAAAACCACTCTAAGATTCCACCTCACCCATGTTAGAATAGCCATCATTAGCAACACCATGAACAACAGGTGTTGGTGAGGATGCAGGGAAAAAGGAACCCTCTTACACTGTTCGTGGGAATGTAAATTAGTACAACCACTCTGGAAAAAAATTTGGAAGCTACTTAAAAAGCTAAACATTGATCTACCATTTGATCCAGCAATACCACTCTTGGGGACACCCCAAAAAGACTGTGACACAGGTTACTCCAGAGGTGCCTGCACACCCATGTTTATTGCAGCACTATGCACAATAGCCAAGTTATGGAAACAGCCAAGATGCCCCACCACTGACGAATGGATTAAGAAAATGTGGTATTTATACACAATGGAATTTTTTGCAGCCAAGAAAAAGAATGAAATGTTATCATTCGCTGGTAAATGGATGGAATTGGAGTCATCATTCTGTGTGAGGTTAGCCTGGCCCAAAAGACCAAAAATTGTATGTTCTCCCTTATATGTGGACATTAGATCAAGAGCAAACACAACAAGGGGATTGGACTTTGAGCACATGATAAAAGAGAGAGCACACAAGGCAGGGGTGAGGATAGGTAAGGCACCTAAAAAATTAGCTAGCATTTGTGCCCTCAACGCAGAGAAACTAAAGCAGATACCTTAAAAGAAACTGAGGCCAATAGGAAAAGGGGACCAGGAACTAGAGAAAAGGTTAGATCAAAAAGAATTAACCTAGAAGGTAACACACACGCATAGGAAATTAATGTGAGTCAACTCCCTGTTTGGCTATCCTTATCTCAACCAGCAAAAACACTTTTTCCTTCCTATTATTGCTTATACTCTGTCTTCAACAAAATTAGAGATAAGGGAAAAATAGTTTCTGCTGGGTATTGAGGGGTGTGGGGAGAGGAGGGGGTGGAGTGGGTGGTGGGGGCATGGGGAAGAAATGACCCAAGCCTTGTATGCACATATGAATTATAAAACAATAAAAAATAAAAATAAAAAAAATGAAGTTTCCAAGTTGTGGTCTTGATCTCATTAGCGAACTGGGAAGCTAACATGGTACAATGTAAAAAGCCAGATTTATGGTAAAAATGCAAAAGAAAATACTAAATACCGTTATGTGTACTTAGAAGAAGTATGTTTTGTACATTGAGTTTCAGTTTATCTACTACTTCTTATTTCATTTTGTCACCAGTTTGTGCATGTGTGTTTCATGTATGGAGGTGATGGTTCAAAGTCATTCATCACCATGTTTTTCTGTGATATACAAAGAGTTTGTTGAAAGGGAAATATAAATTCCATCAACAGTTAGTGGATGCTCAGCTTTTATGTGGATTGATTAATTCACACATGTGAAAAAATTCCATGTTGACAACTTGAGATCATCATGAACAAGTGCTCCTAATTTTATAAATATGTTAAAATCATCTGGGAGCTTCTTAAACTACTGATGCTGATAGGTCGTACCAGACTATTTACATGAGACTCATTACCCCAAGTGCTTCTGTCAGGGCATCATTATTTGTAGATATTAAATGGAACACTGATCCCATCACTTTCATTTCACTTCCCCATCTCTCTCAGGACTGGCTCCTGTCCTACTGGCTTTATGGATTTTATTGTTCTTTCTGACAGTTTGAACCAAATAACTCCCTTGTCAATTGAAATGGATTGATGCAGAACTTATTTTATATTCTCAATCATATTATGTTGTGATATAATTTGGGTTGGACTCCATTTTCTATTCAGTTAGTTAAATAAAACTCCTCATATTCTCAACATTCAGATTCATTGTCATTGTGAAGGACAGAATACAAACTGACTAAGAATCTTATGATCTTTGCAGTTGTGAAGTACTGCAATAAGCATCTCATTTTGAACAATTGTCCAATGCCATTTAATATCCTCCAGTTAATGTGAGGGTCCATAAGATACAGACATTGTGTCCTAAAAAAAAAAAACATGGACATGGGCACAGGGCTCTGCACCTTGGGTTGAAGAAAAACAGATTCCAGGTCAACATGTGCCTCACACCTAAAGCCTAGTTTGCAATTTAGTTTTTGTAACTAGAGGATCTTCTCATGTGCATGTCCAATTTAAGAATTAATGATTGACATGCTCTAGTTTGCTGAGGCAGGCATAAGAAGAAAACTGCACACGTAATTTTAAAGGCAGTGGACCAAGAAGAAAGAGACAGTGGAGCTGGGAAGCTTGAAAGAAAGGAAAAAAGGCAAGAAATTGTGGGATTCTGGGAAACTGCATGTACTTAATACCTTAAATGATGCTCTTAATACAATAAGGATAACAATTGGCTGGGCTTACCTGTGGCACTTAATGTATCTGGACAGTAGCACTGGAGAGGAGCATAGTTCACAATGCACACAGGTGATGAAGATGGAGGATCTGTCAGAGTAGCAGCTCATAGAAATTCAAGGTAAGGACACACCCAGATTACATCAGCTGTGGAGCATAACATACTTTAAAGAGAAAGCACAGTGGGAGAATGAGCTCAAATCTACGTAGAGAATCAGAAGGAGTAAGTGCATTCAAAAACCACAAGAGTGACTTCATATGTATTTTGATCTAAGGAATCTGCATCCTATTCTGCACTTGCTGAACAATAATATTCTTTTGATAATCTTCCACTTCAGGATATTGGTGGCCTCAATGAGGGAATGTTGAATCCCATGTGTATGGTAAACTGAGCCTTCAGGAACATCACCCTCTATCTGGACAGGTTTATTCATTTCAAACAGGCATCCAAATTCTACTCTGAAAATGAAACTACAGCCATTGCTATCTTACACTTTTTGGGATATAACAGCACCATCAAGTAAAGAAAGTAGTTTGGGTCCAGAAAGTCCAATGAGGATATGAAGCCTGTAGACAACTCTGATATTATCATTATGGAGACATTTCTTACACACCCAGGAATAATAATAAGATTACCAGGAGACAAATGTACTTTCATTTTATTAAAATATTCCAGGAAATCAGATTTAATAAAACCCAGTATCTCCCAACAATATGAGGCAAGACAAGGAAATGACACTGGATATGGTCTGTGCTTTTGGAAAGGAAGAGTTGATAAAAATTAAGCAAAATCAAAGTTCAGGAAAAAACACTATGACAGAAAAGTACAAGGAGAGAATAATCCTAAGAAATTTACAAAATTTTCACAAATATTTGATGTATTTCCGTATACAAAATGCATATAAAACACTTGCTACATTTAATCTTTGTGTTCTAGAAACAAGTTTCATTATGCTCATCTGATGAGTATATAATGTATATAAACTTAATTCTTTGACAGCACAGATTTTTACATTGGAAACTGGAGGTAATATCATAACTACCATTCTAGTCAGTTGAAATTAGAAATAAATTATAAATATGAGAAGAAAGTGGAAAGAAAAGTGCTGTGAAAAGGAGATGACTATTAGACACCAAGAAAAAATTCCCACATGGAGCAATAAGTGGAGGATTCACACTCTGACTCTCCCCAATCACATCCTGAGGAGGATTTCTGCTCTGCCATCTGTTGAAGGCTAGCAAGAGACAGAGTGACTGAATCCAGGGCCAGAGAATTGGCTGGGCTTGTAGAAAGCCAATGGAAAGCAAAAGAGAGGCCAGATTGATGAGAAGATAGTTCAATGCTGCAAGAATTCATATGTGTCAGGGCCTGGAAGTCCCTGGATGCTAAGGAGAACTTCACATTGAAACTCTGTAAGTGGGAGACTTTGGCCCCTTGTCCTGGTATGAACTTCACCTCTTGTCATTACCCCCAAACAACATCAGAGGCTCCAAGTGTTCACACTGAAGGTGACACTGAGGAAATATGAGCACAACCCCGATAAAGTAGACATGAAAGATTGAAACCTCAGTCTTAAAGACTTCAAGTAAGCCAGGAGTGGTGGTCAAAGCCTGTAATCCCAATCACTTCCAAGGCAGAGACTGGGAGGATGGTAGTCTGAGGTTAGCTGGAGCAAAATGGTAGTAAGATCCCATCTTAGTCAATTAAGCTGCACTTTGTCAAGTGTGCCTGTCTTCCCAAGGAAGAGATTCTGTTGGAGCCAGTGAAGTGGTAGAGGTCCTAACAGGTGGGAAGCCCTGAGTTCAAATGCCAACTATGCCAAAAAAGAAAAACAATACTGTTTGTTAAAGAATCTATCAAGGCAGTGTGGGAAGCATTTTAAGGGGCCACTAGCACAAGATAAAAATCTAGTCCCACCTTTTCCTAAAGAGGAGAGAGTCATGCCTTGGGGCTGAGAATTAAAGAAAACCACATGACCTCTTAACCAACTGGGAGCAGAACCTTTCCAAAAACATTGGCAAACAGCAAGGAAGGCACTAATGGAGGCCACAGCAGGCACTCTAAATGTTGGTTCACCTTGGATAGACAGGGATAAGAATTTACAAGAAAGCTTCAGAGCGTTTTTCCAAAGCAGATTAGGAAAACCAGAAAAGGAGAATGAAAGGAGAGCAGTGACTTCAATAAGAACCCAACACTTTCCTCTAATTTCTTGAAGGAAATTCCACACCAGAGTATGCATAAAACATTTCTAGGAAAAGTCCCAATATCTAGACCCAGAAATATCTAAGTTAAAAGGGATTGCAATATGTTTTGTTATACTCTCCACCCACTGCATTTTTCTATCTCCAAAGTGCTCCTTGAAAACAAATATCCATTTCATAGTTTATAGTACTTAAGAGCAGAATAGATGTGCAACTACATAACAATTTCATAAGTATTTAAGATTGCCCTAAGTTTCCTAAATATGTCCTCTGTTTACAATCAATTTTATTGGTTCTTGATATAATTGGCCCTGGACTCACTTCCCATGAAGTGTGTTAAATGAAAGGTTCTCATATTCTCAGAACTCCAGACTCAATAGAGCTGTATTTTGGGCTCAGCACTGGACATGTTAATTGGAAAAGGAAATAAGGAGAGTATAAGGACTGCCTAAGTTGCTCATGGTCTATGAAGCTTTGAATTACTGCCCTTGGCATCTCCTTTGGACTGTCATCCTTTTACAGTATCATTTAAAATTCTCCATGTAATGTCAGTGTCCATGGGGTACAGATAGTGAAACCTGGTCAAACTACATATACTGACAAACAGCAGGAAACATGGGACTGAAGACAACACTGACACAATGACTTATCATTCTCCCAATAGTAACATAATGTGGAAATTTGTTTTTTGTAATCAGGGTGCCTTCACATTAATTTTAACAGTTTTCTGTCCTGTCTGATATAAGAATTAGGGATTGATGTGGTCTGGTTCCCTCAAAGCAGGAACAAATAGAGAATCCTCATTAGTGATTTATAAAGGGCATGCCCCCAGAGGAAAAGGCAGTGGAGCCTGGGTAGCTGGGAAGACAGGCAAACAGCAAGAAAAAAATGGGGTTCTAGAGAATTGTATGTTCTTAGCAGGTTAAAAGATGATCTTCATGCAATAAGGGCAACAACAGACTGGGCTTACCTTTGGCACTAATGTATCATGATGGCAGCACTGGGTAGGAGCACAGTTCACAATACAAACAAGACATGAAGATGAAGGTCCAGATTAGGCAAGACCCCATGGAAATTCAAGATATGACCAGACAGAGGTAACATCAGCTGTTCAACAGGACAAGACTTGAAGAGAAAACACAGTAGGAGAATGAGCTCAATCCTACAGACATTCATCTCCCAAGAATATAAAGCAAGACAAGGAAATGACACAGAATAGGGGCTGTGCTTTTGGAAAGGAAGAGATTTTTAAACCAAGAAAAATCAAAGTTGAAGGGAAACACTATTAGAGAAACTAACTGGGGGAGTTAAGTCCTGGGAAACTTACAAAACTTGTATGAATATCTGATCTATTTCCTGTTTCACAGTATAGATAACACATCTTCCAGAAACACATACCATATATGTTCTAGATACATGTTTCATTATTAACATTTGGTGAGTATATAATGTATATGCATTTATTTATCTGATTGCAGATCTTCTTATATTGGACAATGGAGGAATAAAATACAATATTCTGATTACTATTCCAGTTAGTTTAAATTGGAAATAATTTTGGAGTAAGAGAAGAAAGTGAAGAGAAAGAAGCTGTGAAAAGCAGATGGACTTTAGACATCAGGAAATCATCTCATGGAGAAATAAACAGAGGATTAACAGTCTTCCTATACCCCAACAATGTCCTCAAGTTGGCTATTACTCTGGCATCTGTGGAAGGCTAGCAGGAGACAGTGTAACAAATCCAGTTGCTGAGTATTGACTGGACTTGGGAAGCAAATGGTAAGGAAAAGAGAGATCAGATGTACAAGAACACAGTTGTATGCTACAAGTTATTCACCTGGGTCAAACAATACATGTCCCATTGGACATTTCACATGGGAACACTCAAGTGGATGACTATGACCCCTTATCCCACATGACCTTTTCCTGACATTGCCACCAAGAAGAATAAGGGACTCCAAGATTTGACAATGAGAGTGACACAAAGCAAAATTGAGCACAACCCAGATAAAATGGACATGAAGTGTTGAAACCTCAGTGTTAAGAATATCTGGAGAAAGCCAGAGGTGGAGGCCCATCCATGTAATCCAAGCTACTTGTGAGGTAGAGACTGGCAGGATGGTGGTCTAAGGTGAGCTGGAATAAAATGGTATTGAGTCCCCACCTCAACCAAATAAGCTGGGCCTGGTGGAGTGTGCCTGTCATCCCAGGTAAGAGTGGTTGTTGGAGGTGCTGGTGTGGTAAAGGCCCTAGCAGGTGTCAGAACTTGATCTAAATGCCAGTAACACCAAAGAAACAAAACAAAACAAGAAACCCCAAACTAGTATTTAAGGAAATCTTCAAGCACAGTGTGAAAAGAATTGAAAGGGGACCCTGGCATAATTTCCAAGTGTAGTCCCACTTTTACTAAATGAGAGACAGTGATGCCTTGGGGCTGAGCTTTAAAGGAAGCCATGTGACCTCTTGGAAAACCTGGGGTAGACCCTTTCTATAAACATTGAGGAAGAGCAAGGAAGGCACTAACAGAAACCAGATTAGGCACTCTGGATGTTGGATCACCTTGGCTAGACAGGGATTAGAATTTTCAAGAACGTTTTGGAGTATTTTTCCAAAGCAGATTAAGAAAACCAGAAATGGATTCACTCAAAATGTTAAGAGCCAAGGGAGAACATGGAGTTAAACCAGAGGGCAATCTTCTCTACTTTCTAGATGACAATTCAACACTACGTCATCCATAAAGCATTTCTATGAATAGTCCCAATATCTACACCCACAAATATCTTAAGTCAAAGTGATTCCACTGTGCTTTACTATACTCCTTCCATTTCTGTATTTTTCTTTCTAAAAAGTGTTTCTTGAAAATGATTTCTTTTTAGTATTTCATAGCACTCCAGGATAGTAAAGAAGTGTAAATATACAAAAATTCCTAAGTTTCATGTTTGATATATTAATGTTCCTTCAAGGGACAGAGACAAAAACATCCTATTTGAGGATTTTATTTCAAGAAAATCACTGACCAAAAATAAAACTTTCAAATTGTGGACCTGATCTCATTAGAGGACTGGGAAGGAAGGAAACATGGCAGAACTCAAGCTATTTATTTGAACATGATAATGAAAATACTAAATTCTTCAATGTGCAATTTAAGGAAGCGGTTTTTATATTTTTCATTTCAATATAGCTCTTATTCTTATTTATTCTTGTATTCAAAACATTTGTGCTATGTGCATCAATTATGGAGGCTACAGGCCTCATCCATGCATCTCAGTGTTTTGCTGTGGTATTCAAACAGTTTTGTTCAAGTTGGAATAAAAATTTCATCAATGGTTAAAGGATGCTATACTTTTTCTATGGAGTATGCCACATATTTGATACATTTTCATTTTGTCAATCTTTGAACTTCATAAGCCTGTGTACAACTTTATACCATATATTAGAATCACCTGCTAGCTTTCAAAATCTCTGATGCCTCAACCATATCCCAGACTATTTAAGTGAGACCCTCAATTCCTTTTTTATGGCAGTATTGTCAAGAAATATGGAAAGGACTACCAATTCCGATCACTTTCATTTCATCTCCCCATCTCAATCATGACTGGCTCCTTAACTGCTGGTTCCATGGATATTACAAATACGACAGTTTCAAGCAAATTCCTCTCTTGTCAAATTGTACTGGCCTGATATAAAGCTTTTCCTGTGTTCACAATCAATTTAATTGGGTCTTGATATATTTGGCCTGGACCCACTTTCCTTTAAGTTAGTTAAATAAAAGGATATCATATTCTCAGTTCTCCAGATTCAGTAGAGTTATATTTTAGTCTTTAAACTGTAATGTTAATGTGGAAAAGGAAATAATAATAAGACAACCTAAAGTGCTTCAGGATTTCATGTTCCATGCAGTTTTAAAGTAGTGCCCTTGGTTTCTACTTTTCATCTGATGTCCCTTTACACTCACATTTAATATCCTACTGTTTATGTCAGTGTCCATAAGGTACAGATACTGAGGCATGCAAGAGGTTGGCCACAGGAGGATGTGTCCCAGCAGTTAAAAAGGCAGGTTCCAGGGTTCACATTTGAGCTGTTAAGAATGTTGGACTGTCTTATACTCCCATGCTTGCTGCCACTGGTCAGGCAGACCTTGTCTACCCTGACAGAATGCATAGTGAAACAGAAAACATCCACACAAATATATCTATTACAAGGATACCAAAAAGTAAATCCCATCACTGAGGATGAAAAAGATGGTACATTTTGACAAGTAAAACGCGACACAGGTTACTTCAGAAGCAGCTGCACACCCATGTTTATTGCAGCGCTATTCACAATACCCCAGTCATGGAAACAGCCCAAATGCCCCACTACTGATGAATGCATTAAGAAAATGTGGTATTTATACACAATGGAATTTTACTCACCCTGAAGAATGAAATCTTATCATTCACAAGTAAATGGATGGAACTGGAGAACATCATTCTGAGTGATGTTAGCCAGGCTCAGAAGACTAAAAATTGTATGTTCTCTCTCGTATGTGGACTTTAGATCTAGGGCAAATACAGCAATGTTGTAGGACTTGGGTCACATGCTAAAGGGAGAGCACATATGGGAGGTATGGAGATAGATAGAAAACCCAAAACAGGAAAGTGTTTGATGTCCCCACTGTAGAGGAACAAATACAGAAACCTTAAAGTGACAGAGGTCAATATGGGAAGGGGATGACGAAGTAGTGGAAAGGTCAGGTAGAGATGAATCAACTTGGGTTGTAGCACATTTATACATGGAGACAATGCTAAGAATCTCTCTGTATAGTTATCCTTATCTCAAAAACGCTTTGTCTTCCTTATTATTGCTATGTCTTCTCTTCAACAAACTTAGAGATAAGGGCAGAACAGGTTCTGCCTTGAAGTGAGGGAGGATGAGGAGAGAGAGGAGATGGGGGGATGGGGGAGGAATAGCTCAAATATGTATGCACATGTGAATAAATGAATAAAAAATCTTTAAAAAAGAAAAAAATGTCATCTTCATGGGGGAAGCCCAGAGGGACATTAGAGGAAAGTTACAAAAATTAGAAGCATTTGCAGGCATGAATACATCCCAGCTCCTGAAAGTGGCAAGTAAGGTGTTTGTCAACCAATACCAGGAGACCCAAAAAGAGGTGGAACAAAAAATTAAAGAAAAAGGTAGATGTCCTGGCAGCAGCATTAATCGGACAGGGTGAACACACTTCCAGTCAGAGTAGAGGCTGAGGAAGAGGAAAAGGAGGGCCCCTAGGAATCTCCCCACAAGCAGGGCCCCAGGAATTGGGTCCCCTAAAGAAGAATCAATGTGCCTTCTGTCGCCAAGAGGGATACTGGAGAAGTAAGGGTCCACAGCTCCAGCCCAGACACAAGGAGACAAAAGAGAAAGGACTTTATGGGACTCACAAACATTGAGTGGGCCAATGATTAGAGCTGACCGGGCTCTTTCCTCCTTGGCCCCCAAGAGCTCATGGTCCGTATGTCAGTAGGGAGCCAACCTGTAGATTTCATGGTGGACACTGGCACTAAACATTTGCTGGTGACCCTAAGGGTGGCACCAATTTCAAAAAGACATCAAACAATTGTAGGGGCTACAATTGTAGCCTACAATTGTAGGGACCCAGACTTGCTGCTCATTTCTCCAGCCCTGAAAATGTACACTGAGAGTGCATCTTGTGACTCATGAGTTTCTCTGTATACCAGAATGTCCAGTGGCACTGATGGGCAGAGACTTGCTAAGTAAGCTGTGGGCCTAAATCAGTTTTCAGAAGGATGGACAAGAGGCTTGAGATCTGGCTCAGCGCCCCCTAGGGTCTTAGCCCATATCACACCCTGGGAAGAAGAATGGAGATTACATTCAGTAGAAACTGCTTTAAGGGGCCAGAGATGCCCTTTGAGGTCCCGGGAGTATGGGTGGAAAACAATCTTCTGGGATTAGCCATCAATATTCTTCCAGTGGCAATAGAAATAAATCTGGAAGTTGTCCCAGTAAGAATGCAATCCTGATAAGTACATGAAAAGGCATATCTCATTATCTCCAGAGACTCCTAAACTATGAAATCTTGAGACACTGTCAATCTGCCTAGAACACTCCCTTGCTGTCAGTACAGAAGCCAGGCACCAATGATTACTGCCCAGTGCAAGATCTTCAAGTAGTCAATCAGCAGTGACTCTGCACCTGGTGTTTCCAAACCCATACACTTTTCTGGCCCTGATACAAGCCAAAGCAACCTGCTTGACATGTTTGGACTCAAAAGTCTGCATCTTTTCATGTGTGAGCCAACCCATCTTTGCTTTCCAATGTGAGGAACCCCAGTGAGGGGGGCAACAGCAATTAACCTGGACTTGTCTCCCACAAGGTTTAAAAAATGCCCCAACTATCTTTGGAACTGCACTGGCATCAAATTTGTGGGCATACCCAGAAGAGGAAGCTGGCTGCACTCTCTTAAAATATGTGGATGACCTCCTCCTTGCAGCAGCTAACTACCAAGACTTTCTTAAATGGACAGGGCTCTTACTCTGTCTCTTATGAAAAGTTGGATACAAAGTACTCCAAAAGAAGGCTCAGATATGCCAAGATCAAGTCAAGTATTTGGGGTTTCACACCTCCCTACCCAGCAGAACCTTAGCACAGAAAGAAAACAAGCTGTCTGCTCGAGCCCAACTCCAACTACAAGAAGACAGATCCATCAGTTGTTGGGAGTGGCTGGGTTCTGCCAGATTTGGAAACCTAATTTCTCATTGCTAGCAAAGCCTTTGTATGAAGCCATAAAGTGGGGCAAAAGGGAACCCCTAATCTGGGAGTCTGAATAACAGGCTTTTTTGTGCCACCAAGGAGGCAATCGTCAGTCCCCCTGCTCTGGAACTCCCAGATGTGAGGAAGCCTTTCTTCCTCTATGTGCATGACAGAAGCTGCATGGCAATTGGAGTCCTGACCCAATATCTGGGCTTATGACATGGGCAGGTGGATTATCTCTCCAAGCAATTGGATTCAGTGGCAAAGGGATGGCCTTTTTACCTGTGATCTCTCACAGCCACAGCCTTGCTAGTATCAGAGGCAGAAAAGCTAACACTTGAAGGGGAAATAACTGTCAGGGGACACACCTAACTTGGAAACAGATGTTGCCATTATCTTTACTTAGGATCAGGTGCAGCCTCACCAAACTGGATTCTCGCCCTATGAGATTCTCTTTTGAAGGACACCCCCACCAGTAAAAGGCATTAAGGCAGATTTTTTAAAAAATAGAAAATCAAATCTTGCTCCAACAGATGCGCAGTTTGGAAGAGTGCTCAGTGTCCTACATGTGGCATGTTTGAGAAAAACTGCCTGCTTTTTGTTAAAATGGACTCAGTGACTTTGTTTCCCTCTCTGTTTCCCACAACAAGAGGCATGTATCTAGGGGGCTGCTAGAGATGGTGACCTCTGCGTCGTGATGGTGGCCCTCCCACTGCAGCCAGCCTCATGGCTTTTGCCAAACAGCTATGGTGTGGGTGTCCACTGGAGCTGGGAACACGTGTGCAGAGATATGCGGAGATTCACCAAGAAACTTACTAAGCAGGGGCAGCAGCGGCATGCTTGGCACTAGTGGATGTCCCTGCAGGCCAGGAGGGAGGGAATTCTGGAGGATGGAAGGTGACCCTGGACGGGGCTGTATGCTGCCTGGATTCCCTGTCTGATGCAACTAGGTAGTCTCTGCCTGGTGTCATTCCCATTCAGGCTGCCCCAGAGCCAAACTGTGAGAAACACCACCAGCCAGCGTGTGTTCCTGGATCGCCAAGGTGCCAGAGCTGCCAGTGTCTATAGGGATGGAAGCCATGCCCTGGGCAGGGAGCACAAGATCACAGTGGGGGAGCAGAGATAATGCCAGTTTGTTCAGCCTGCGAGACCCACTGTAATTGTAGCACAGTTAGTTAGTCAGAGTGCATTGTTTTGAGAATAGGGAGACCAAGGTTTTATTAAGCCTGTATAGTGTGAAAACCCTTAATTTTCTTTTTCCATTTACTGTTTATTATGCTTCTGCTTTCTCGTAGTGTAGTTTTGAGGAATATTGAGAGACAGTATGGAAAACTGACTTCTATTTTAGGGAAAAATCAACCCAAAACTTGAATGAGCCAGACATATTTCTTTAAATCTTACATTATTTTGGTTTATTTATTTATTTGAGGCAGGGTCTTGTTTCGTAGCTCAGGCTGGCTTTGAATCCCAGATTCTCCTACTTCAGTCTCCTTAGTGCTGGGATTCACAAACATGAACTGCCAGGCTCGGCTTATATGATAATGTTTTTGGTGCTATTGGGTTTAAACTCAGGGCCTTGTACTTGCTAGATAGCTGCTCTACCACTTGAGCCACACTCCTACCTGTTTTTGCTTTACTTGTTTTTTTGCATGATGATCCTCTTACTTATGGCTTCTGCATACATGGGAGAATAGACCTGCACCAGCATGCCAAGCTTATTAGTAGGGTCTTAACACCCTCCACTCTACTCACCACCCCACCTGCTGCCTCGAGTCTTCATCCTCCTGATCTACACTTTTCAATAGCTGGTACTACAGGCATGAGTCAAAGAACCCAGACTGTTTGGTAATACCTAGACTTAGTAAATTGCAATTTTATTTTCCTGTTTGCCAGTTGGATGTGTTATTCTAAAATAAGGGTTAATATACTTTTTCTCTAAATCACCAGATAGTAGATGTTTTAGACTGTAGATCATCCAGATAGTCTGTCTCAGCTATTCTGTTCTGCCACTGTAGTGGGAAAGCAGCAGAAAATAAGAGTAAATGAATGAGTGTAGTTGTTTTCCAATGAAAACTATGAAGGCATCTGGCTCACTTACTGTAGAGAAGAAGCTAAGGATTTCAGTCTTTTCAGAATCCTGTGAACCTCATTTGATTATGAGCTGCTTTTGTTAAGGAATCTGTGATGCTCCTTGAGACTCCAATGATGTGGTTTTCTAGTATTTAATTAATTAATTAATTAATGGTGCTGGGAATCAAACCCAGGGTTTCTCATGTTCTAGGTAAGTGCTCTACCATTGACCTACATCTCCAGATCTTAGATTTGTTGGGGGTAGGGGTTGGTAGTCTGGGGTTTGAAGTCAGGGATTCACACTTACAAGGCAGGTGCTCTTCTGGTTGAATCACATTTCCAGCTCTGGTCCTAAGAATTTTAATTTTAATGTCCATTTGTTTAATTTATTAGTTAAAATAGAGTTTATTAATTACTTAGGAATTCTACTATCTGTAAATTTCATTCCAACTCATAATTGAAACCTGTTTGTTTTTGCTTGTGAAAAATGTATACCTGACTTTAATTTTTTATGAGAACTATACTTTGTTTTTACCTTTTTTTGAGGTATACTTGGAAGCATGTTATAATTGTCTGCCTGTGGGTTAAACTGGTAGCAGGAGTAGATTATTCTGAAGGCTCTGGACTGGAGGTGATGTGTGTAGACTCAAGTCAGGATGTGATTTAAGTAGTAGTTGAACATCCACTCATTTTAAAGCTTATATCCTAGGGCAATGTCTAACACCCCTCTCTACCCTATGGAGCAAAGTGGCCATTTAAGAATTCATTCATTAATTGGGTCACAATTAATCTAAGATGATCTACTGCTTCTTATATTTCACTGGGGACAAAGAATTTGCATTGTGGAAGCAGGATTTGGACAACTCTGAAATAGCCCAACACAGCAGACCTGGCCCATGGTTATCCTCTGGTCTGAAGGAGGAAAAGAGGTCTTCATCTCTGGGTCCTTAAACAATTGAAGCACCAAGATTCCACTGATCGAGAGGTGCAGGCAAGTGTTTGGTTGACTCTACAGGATCTAGGAACAGAGATCTGATTCCTGTCTTAGAAGACAACCCTGTGGATATCTTTAAAATGGTGTTACACAGTCTTTTCTGTGGTTAGAGGAAATTGTCTAGAACTGGCCAAGTCCTGTTGACCTGACTTCTGTACTAAAGCAAAACACATTGTGAAGTTGCAGGTAGTGTGGTACTGGGAATTAAATTTAGGGCCTGGTACTTGCTAGAAAGCACTCTACCACTTCAGCTGTTCTCCCAGCTCCCCTTGCAGTACTTCTGTGTGCTGGACCTCCTGTTCTCTTACTTGTACATGTCAGGAATAGAAGTGATTCCTGTTAGAGCAAAACAGTTGTACTAAAGTGAACTATTTTGGGGGAATCAATGTCTTTATGATGTTTTTCCCAGATAATGGTTAAGAACTGAAGTTATTGAGAGGGGTTGGCAGATACCTGTTCAAGGTGATATTGACAACGAGAATGGATTTATAGGTTATTTTTGAATAGGGATAGGGTGGCTTAGGAATATGAGAGGTCATTGGCATGATACTGTGATTGCCACTTTTGTTTTACATTCTGTCTTCTAAAAGGAATTGGCTTCTTTAACCTTCTGTTTTCTTTTGTAGACATAATGACTTTGTTGCCATACTGGAACTCCCTGAGGGAAAGTACTGATACAGGTTCTTTGTGGATGGAAAGTGGGTTCATGATACATCAGAGACAAGACTTTGATGTCCAAAGAGAGCCAGTGGCTTCGTATCCTCATTTTATCTGCTATTACTGTCAGGATTGATGAGCATAAGCTCTCCTATGCTAGCAGATTTCTCTCTCAATAAAAAATGACATGCTTAGTACAATTGATTTTAACTTTCAGTAGAAGCAGAGAGGATGTTGGGTGGATGAGTTGGATTTAAAAATGGGATTCAGGAATGTTTTTGTTCCTTGTTTCAGCCTGTGATTAACAGCCAGCTCAGGAGGGGTTTGGGGAACAGAGAGGGTATGAATCCTCTGTTTATTTCTCCATGCTGCTACTTCTTTTTGGAGTGGAAGAAGTTATTTGCTTTTCACACCTTCTTTCTCTCCACTTTCCTCTCAAATTATTTCTAATTTCAACTGACTGGAATACTATGATAATAGAATATATAAGCACTTCATATTCCTATGTAAGAATGTGTTCAGTCTAATACATATATGCATATATATTACATACTGACAAAAGATTCATAATGAAACGTGTTTCTGGAACATAGATATTATGTGTATGTGCCAGGTGTTATTTTATATAATGTGCATATTGTACATATATCAAATATTTATGCAAATTTTGTAAAGTTTCCAGGATTGAATGAGGAACACTTGTTCATGGTGATCTCAGGTTTTCAAGACAGAATTGTCCCAAATGTGTGGCTTACTTCATAGAAAAAGCTGAGCATCCAGTAAACACACTGGAATTTATATTCTCCTGTTAACAAAACTGTTTATCACAACAAAACATGCAGATGAATGAATGAGACCTGTAGCTTCCATAATTGAAGCACATGTGAAACTCTGTTTTGAACACAAGATTAAATAAGAAGTAATAGCTACATTGAAACTCAGTATACCAAAAAACAAGTTTTCCCTCAATCACCCTAAGTGAAATGTAGCATTTTCTTTTTAATTTTCCATTAAAACCTGCAGTTTACATTTTGCCATTTTAACTTCCTAGGCCTTTAATGTGATCAGGGACACAATTAGAAAGTTTTACTTTTGGTCAGTGATTTTCATGAAATAAAATCCTGAAATAAAACTTTTCAGTCTCCTTCACTTGAAGGAAATATAAAACATCAAATCTAAAATTAAAAAAAATTGGTATATATTTTTATATATATGCCATTCTTCACTGCCATGAAATAATAAAAAGAAATCTTTTTTGAAGGATTGCTTTGGAGGAAAAAAGTACAGAGAGGGAAGAGTATTGTAAAACACAGTGCAATCCATTTTACTTTAGAGATTTGTAGCTCTAGATATTTGGAGTACTCCTGGAAATGCTTTATGGTGTAACATGGTGTGGAATTGCTTTGAGGAAATTACATTAAAAGAGTTGGACTGATTTAGCTTACTGCTGTTCTTTCACTCTTAACATTTTGAGTAAATTCTTTACTGGTCTTTCCTGACCTGCTTTGGAAAACACTCTTAAGCTTTCTGTAAATCCTGATCCTTCTCTAGCCAAGGTGACCCAACATGAAGAGTACCTGTTGTGGCCTCCATTGGTGTCTTCTTTGCTCTTCCCTAATGTTTATGAGGTCTGCTCCAGGTTTGTCAAGAGGTGAAGTGGCTTCATTCAAAGCTCATGCCCGAGGCATCACTGTCTCTTCTTGAGTAAAAGGTAGGACTGACTTGGATCTTGTACCAGTGGCCCCTTTCAATCCTCCTTATTCTGTGATTAACGATTTCTTTAACAAATGTATTTTGACTGCAATGACATTTGAACATAGGGCCTTCAATTTGCTAGGCAGGCACTCTTATCACCACCATTCCATCCCCCTCAACACCCCACCTTAGCTGGAATAAAAAATGCACTCCACCAATCCCAGCTTTTTGGTTGTGATGGTATTTCACTACCATTTTGCTCCAGCTCAACTTAGACCACCATCCTCTCAGTCTCTATCTCTCAAGTGGCTGGGATTACAGGCACATGCTACCCCCCTGGATAGCTCCAGATGTTCTTTAGACTGTGGTTTCAACCCTTCATGTCTGCTTTATAGGAGTTACATTCATCTTTACTCTGTGTCACTCTTAATGTCAACTTCTGCATCCTCTGATGCTGCCTGTTGGTAATGTCAGGAGGTGATAGTCTTAAAGGAAAAGGAACCACTTGCAGAGTTCCTATGGGAAGTGCTCCTGAGTGTCAGGAAATATGCAGTACCTGGCTGTTGTGGTAATTTGCAACTTAACTGTCTTCTTACACATCTGGCCTCTCTTTTTTTTCCCATTGGCTTCCCAGCACCCACAGCCAACACTCAACCCCTTGGCTCAGTCACTCTTTTCCTCAACTAAAAGTGGATTTACTTTATTCTTCTAGGGACAGTGCAAAGATCTGAGAAGAGAGATGGAAAGGGCTGAAGATGGAGTCCTCTGAGGTACTGACAAAACTTTGTGTCTATGGAGGTAATCCTGACAGTGGACTTTGCCCCTACAACACAATTGTCCTGTGGTTCCATGGTATAGTAATGAGCACTCTGGACTCCAAATCCAAAGATCTGACCTTACTATTGAGCTTTTCAAAGACATTTTCTGCCACCTCTTAAGTGAGCTAACATCCTACTTCCTGTTCCCTGCTTAGAGACAGAAAGATTTTTGCCCTGGGAACCTCAAGGTAGTTCTGGGTCTCCATGTGCAGTGCAACCCCCTGAGGCTCTTCAGGAGTCCAGTGCCAGAAGCTGGTTTCTTAGAGAAGCTAGGTCCACAGGGAAGTGACCCACACATCCCATGAGAGCCAACAAGCCTGGGCTTCTGACTCAGCCTGGCCCACACTACTTAGCATTGGTGGTCCAGGGTCAGCGTCCAGGACCCAGCAACTTAGTGGGTCCCACCTGTGCTCAGGTGAACTCTGGGTGGAAGGATTGCAACTACCAGGTCCCAAGACCTGGCTTTCTCTGTCTCACACCCCATGGTGACCTTGCTGTCTTACTTCTGCACATGTAGAAGCAAATTAAATATGAATTATCCTTTCTTAGCTTGGCCATGTGGTGATGAGACAAAATCTATGGGCTGTGACATTTGAATGCAGGGCCTGGTGCTTGCTAGGCAGGTACTCTATCATTTGAGCCATGCTTCAGTCCTTGTTTGCTTTAGTTATCTTTCAGATAGGGTCTCACTTTTTTCTTAGCCCAGTCTAGTAGCTATGCCTCCCACATAACTGGGACTACAGGGATGCACCACCACATATGTCTCTTTCCTTTCTCCAAGGAACACATGGATCTATTCTCTTCATTAGTTATTCACATGATGAAAGGATTCATAGAGAAAACATAAATCCCACTCCTCTACACTAACTTTCTCAAGGGCAACAACTGTGAGCCATATGTAAACCCAGCTCTGGTTCATTTGTAATTTCCCACTGTGTTAATTTTTGATGGCTATGATAAAAACCTGAGTGAAACAACTTAAAGGAAGACAGATTTATTTTGGCTCACAGTTTTAAAAGTTTTAGGCCATGGTTGGCTAGCTCCATTTCTTTGGATGAAAGAATCATCATGGTGGGGAACAGAGCAGGACTGCTCACTTCTTGGCAGTGGATAGGAGGGAGGAGACAGGGAACAAGCCAAGAAGAAGGACAGAGAGAAAAAGGGAGCCTACTTCCTCCAATCTGGCCCCACCTACTAATAGAAAAATGATGAAATTAGCATCGTCATGATGCTATCACCTTTCAATAGTGTTACCTGCTGGAGACCAAGCCTTTTATACACAAGCCTTTGGGAGGGGGCACTTCATATCCAACCAAAATATCCACTGAACCTATCTAGTGTAACAGTCTAAACATCTAAGTGGAAAACTGTGTATACCATCTACTCGCCAGTGTCAAAATATTCTAATGCTGGATTGTATGCATGTGTGCTTCGGAGGCTTTCTGGTGCCCAGAAATTTCCAGACCAAAGGACTAGATGCAGAAGTTTGAGGGTCTATGACTCAATCTTTCTTCTACCTTACAATCACCTCTGTACCCATATTTGAGACAACAGCACCCATATTCTGAATCCTAAAATGTATTCTCAACCACTTGTAGCCAGGAGAGAGGAACATATGTACTTCCTCCTGTCCTGGCCTCACTTCTACTTTGTTGAACTTAATTTCACAGTGGTGAGTATCACCCTGTTTTCTTTCCAATGAATTGTGCCAAATTGGTACAGGACCCATGATGAGGAGATGAAGAACTGCTCATTGCTATTGGATGAAGGGATTGAGGAACAGAGAAGTACATTTTGGCACATGGATTATTTTCTGTCTAGCAACACAGGACAAGTTTCAATTACATGGTGCCCAGGTGAGAAAAATCTCAGAGCACAGAACTCAGAGGCTGCCACCTTCTTAGTGCTTTCCACCACTTCCCCAAGGCTACTTGAGCACTGGTGGGACTTGCCAGGTTGCTGGGCCCTAAGGGTGAGGGTCCAGACCTCTGAGGCCAGGAAGCATGGGCCAGACAGGGTGGCCAACAAATTATTGCCATGAGCTCAATTAACCTGGTTCTATGTGTTGGCAATTTCTCTGTGGACTGAGCCTAATTAAGAACTGGGTTTCTGGACCCTGACTCTTGGGAGTGAATGGGAGAACCCAGGGCAGAGGCACATCTATGAAGTACAAAAAGTAGAAGCTTGTGGCAGGACCCAGGTCCTGAATCAGCTACTGCCCTCACAGATTCCTTACAGGGAACAAAACCTTCTGGTCTCAAATCAGCACCTGCAGGGTACTCAGAATGGGAGAATTGAGTTTGCTGTGAAGAAGCAGTTCCAGGCCAACATAAAATCACAAGATGGTTTCCAGTAAACAGTAAGGTCCCACTGAGACACAATTTGAACTCAAGTTGCTGGATTCAGAATCCAGACTACTCACCCTTACACCATGCAATCACAAGGACAGACATGCTGTAGCTGCAAAGTCCACTCTCAGTATTGCCTCACCCAGCACCTTTCCTTGTTATGCAGGACCTGGGGACAGGATCCTCCATGTCAGCACATTTTCTCTGCCTGTCTTTGTGTTTGTATCTTGACGAATGAGATTAAATCCATTTTGGATTTAGGGACATGGAGATGAATTTTAGGCCTCCTGAAAATCCTTTGAGCTAGCTGGGATGCTAGTTTCCTGGTCAGATGTTAGTTTCCTGATGGCCTAAGTGTAAGTGTTTCCTTTTCTTAGAAATTATCCCCTTCACACTGCTCACCAAGCACTTGATGACATGTGGTACAGGATTTTGTGTTCACAGGAATTGTTCCTTCCTCTCCTCTCCCTTTCCCCTCCTTTTCTTCCTTCATACTCCCTCTCTTTCTCCTCTCACCTCCTTTCCTCCTCCTCCCATTATATTCTGAATCACTACATCTCTCCTACCCATCTTTCTCTCAGCCTTCCTCTGCTCCCATTTTCCCCAGAGCCCTCCACTGATCCATTCCTTCCAACCACCTCTATCTCTCCTCTTCCTTGGCTACTGCTCCTTTTCCTTCCTTTTGCTCCCACCCTCCCACCACAATACCCAAATAGTCCAGTCTGAAACAGGAATTCTACCCATCTGAGAGGAGTGTGAGTAGTAGGTCTCTCTCCTGTCTCAGGACCCTTTGAGGATCTTGGCTAGAAGCCCAAGAAAAGTGACACCAACACTTTTTGCTGGATCTGCAGACCTCACGTAATACTGGTTGGATTGCTCCATGTCTGACATGACCCAAAATATGCAAGGTCCAGTTGTGAAAGTCTGAATCTGCCAAAGTTAACAGCATTAAGTTAACTCACTCACACAATCTATCCAGTAATGCTGGGCCCTATTTGGTTAAATATGTGGGACCAATGAATTAGCATATTTATAAGTCTTCCCAAAATAGATGCTCACAACATGTACTCAGGGTTATATACAAATCCATTTTAATCATGCTGCCAGCTTAGAAAGAGCTCTTGTGGGGCTAGGATGTAATTTATAAGTAACACATATGAACTGGTGTTTGATGACATAATCAATAGTAAATGAGTGTGTGGGAGCACATGAGAGGCAAAGACAGTAGGATCATGGGTTCCAGGCCAGCCTGGACTACATAGGGAAACCCTGATACAAAAATAAAAAAAGTAGCTAGATGCTGGTGGCTCATACCTCTTATCCTTAATGCATGGGAGGCTGATATCAGAAGGATCAAGGTTTGAGTGTAGTCCAGGCAAATAGTTTAAGAAATCCCATCTCCAAACTAACAAGAGCAAAATGAACTGGGGATGTGTGTGACTCAAGCAGTAGATCTATGTATTTGCAAGCACATGGCCCTGTGTTCAATTCCCAGCCCCACAAATAAATAAATAATTTAAAAGACCCAAACAAAGTATAAGTGAAACCAAAACATCCCATCATAAAGGAAGAGGTTAAGAGGCAACAATGGAAAACTTGGTTTAGGTTTAATTAAAAGCCAACATCAACCATGATGAAAGAAAAGAACCCAACATAGAAATGGAATGTATGGAGGTGTGCTTCAAGTGATAGGGTGCCTGCTTTGTAAGTGCAGGCCTGGATTTCAAAAAAATATCCAAAAGCAGAATCTGTCCAAAAAAAGATGGAATATTGATAAAGGAAAGAAAAAAATGTTTTATTTCCTTTTTGGTGGCACTGGAGTTTGAAGTCAGGGCCTCATGCTTGCTGGTCAAGCATTCTAGTGCTTGAGCCATTCCACCCACATGAAGGAAGGAAAATCTTTAAACACTAGTAATGTATTCTCTTACTATGATAACAACTTGCTGTTCCACACATTTCAACCCAGTGAGATAATAGGTGAGTATTCAATCAATGACATGACACTTTTACATTGGCAACATCTTACAGTTTTCACTTTATGAAAAGCCTTAGAAGATATGCCCTAATGTTAAAGAAATGGACTTCTGGGTATCTCCGAAGAAAGTTTAACTTGTTGGAAAGTCATTTCTTCTTTGGTGATTTTGGCCATACATAAGAATGAGCAATGAGAAATAGGCTTAGTCTTTTAGGAAACAGAGGCGCTGGTACTGGCACAAGAGCACACAGCTATTGAAACTGACAGATGACTCAGAAGTCCTTATCATTAGTAACTTTCACTGAGAACAGATGGCTTGATATATCAAAGTGGACTGACAGTTGGAAGGCAGAAGCCATTCCATGACAGCCTCCACATTCTAATTCTGTTACTGCTACTACAGGATGTTACCTGGCACTCTGGGCCCTACCTTTCTTACTCCTGTTGGAACTATAGGTAGTGCCTTTGGATCTGAATTCTGGATTCTTCATGCTGTTCACAGGGTTTAGGACTCTCAAGCAGGGTGTTGATCAACTTTTTCTCTAGTAATTGTTAATAATTATAGATATTGTTATTCCTCAGAACTGAAGACACCTATGTGATTTCATGTGTTTTTGTTTCTTTTCCATAGTCCCTGGCATAGCTTCTTCTGCCACAATCACCATCATGACAGGATCTTTCAGCCATTTTTTGGCTCCAAGGGCAGAAATGAACACCTTAGAAATCAATGAGAAATTGTGCTGTCAGTTGGAAGACAGCTAGCAGCAGTTCCTAGATGTCTAAGAAATTTCGTTTACCTGAAGTTACTGCACATCTACTGGCCAACCATCTGTGGAAATACAGTAAGTTTTGTAGGTTCACGGTCACCCAAGTGATGAATGAGCCTCTGTTTTCTCTATGAGAAATGAAATGTCTCCCAAACTTGATTATTCGCTTCCCTTTTTCAAATAAATTTCACCTTTCCATATTCTTAGAAACATTTAAGTTGACATTTCTCCCTGAATTTGCTAAGGATAGAAAAATGGTGCCACAAAGGAGCACAAATGGTATTAAGATGGGACTAGAGTTAAACCCTAGTCATTGAGTTCTGATTAAGGGATAGAATTGCCTGCTTTCTCAAGAACTGGTCAAGCGATTTTTATTAGGATCCTCTCTATACCATGTCAGACCTTGCAGACATACATGAGTGTTGAGAACAACACAAAGTCCTGGCACTGATGAGCTTCCCCTGATTTTAAGCATCCATTGAGTTTCTATTAGCAAAGCCCTGTGCTGGTCATGCTAGAGACATGGTGGCAGAGCACAGTACCTGCTTCAAAGGAGGTACAGGGGAGTCTGCTGCTAACAAAAATTGTGACATAACAGGTGAACACACTGAGACCAGGGAAACCCTGTTGAAGGGAAGCACTAGGACAGCCTGGAGGACAGGCTCTCCTTATGAGACCAGGAAGATTGTTGGATACTCTGAGGACAGAGGAAAGTGCTTCTGAGATATCAGACAATCTGTAGTACCTCCTGCCTCTCTCTAACACGGTGAAATTGCAGTGATATCCAATGACCAGCAGGTCCAGCAGGACCACCTCAAGTATCTCAGCTATGAGACCTGAGGCCAAAGTGAGAATGAAGGTGTGTGGAGAAGACCATCAACCTGAGAACTATGCAAGCAAGGGTGCAGGAAGGACCTCCCCTCTGGTGCTCCACTGAGAATGAGAGCCCACCGGCCTGTTGGTAAGGGGCAGTAGCAATTCAAGGAATCATGTGAGCAGGGGCCATGCACAAAAGCAAGTTTACAAGGACTCATTCCAACTCTGAGCTGGATTTATCCTCATTTACTTACAACTTCTTGGGCAAAAATTTTTAAAATTGAACAGGACCTTAAAAAGTAAAACATTAGAAGCCTTTTAAGGAAGCCAATAGGTAAGTTTTGGGAAAGAAGACACTATATTATCTTTCCTTAAAGCCATAATATAATTGTACAAAAGAATTTTGAAGTTGAAAAAGAAGAAAAATATCCCCAAGACACTGTTGAGGTAACAATGTGTAGAGAGAGCATGGGCCTTGGAAGAGTCTCTCTCTCTCTCTCTCTCTCTGTGTGTGTGTGTGTGTTTCTTCTTTGTTTGCATTATTGGGGCTTAAACTCAGTTTTTCATGCTTGCTATGCAGGGGCTTTACTACTTGAGCCACTTTGTCTACCCTTGTTACCTGCTTCTTAAGGCAGTAATCAACACATGAGTTAATCCTAGTAAAATACTTTTAACAAGTGCCTTGTTATAAGAATAAGCACTGAATAATAAGTATTGAAATAATAAGCACAGAATAAGCATTGATAGCTTCTTGTTCTATTATTTTATATGTAACACAAAGTTTATTAGTGTTAGTGATATTTCTTTCAGGTCTTCCAGGCAAGAATTTTTTTAATCTGAGAAAGTTGTGCATGACTGGAATTCCAACACAAGGGAACTGTTAGCAGCAGTGTCTGAGCATATAGGAAATCCCTGCTTCAGGACCAGCTCAGTGTTTTGACTTAGAGGTACAAGGCTTGGCAATTACAGTGGCCCAGATCAGAGTCCAACCTCAGTGATGTGAATTCTGACTCTGCCATTTGCCAGTTGAGTCATCTTTCAAATCACTTGCATTTAAGTTTCATCTTTCCAATGGGTGCAGTTAAATGTCATCTAGGCAAGACACTGGGAAATTTAAATGTGGAACTCTCTAGACAGAACCTGGGGCTGTGGCAATGTTAGTCCTGGGGAGGACACTGTCTCCACCACTGCAGGCAGTGCCCACTTCGGTGTGTCCAGCTGTCCACTGGTGTGGGTGCATCTGTCTTTTCTCAGAGTATGGAGATTAAAAATTTATCAAGTCAGTGCTGTGGGGAAAAGCTGCAGCCCCAGAGGGGGCACTGGCAGAGAAGCTGATGATAGCTCAGAAGCTCAGGTAAGGGGTCTATGTACAGGGCAGGAGGTCAGCAGGTGTATTGCTTTTTGAAGTACATCACAGCCAGAGGGAACTAAGAGCTAGCCTGGGCCAGGAGAAGGTAGAATGTCGCACCCCAGGACTGCCCTCCCCTCAAAAGAAAGGTCCATGTCCAAAAAAATGTCCTTGGCTAAATGAGGAATTGATGGGGCATTTTTATGATGGAGATTTAGGAAGATACCTGGTTTTGGTCACAGAGTAGACCTGGACATTGTGAGGAAGTCTTGCAGCAGGAGCATTTTCTGACATGGGAGGACTTTGTTCTGCGTTCCTTTTTCTTTTGCCAGTGGCAGGTCAAATAAAATGCTTGAAGTCTGCTAGGTCTCATTGGGGAAATTCTCTGTCAAAGCCCAAATAATCCATGGTGTAACTCTTTGCAAGTTTCCGTTATTCTCTTTGTTCTACCTCAGGGAATCCAATGTCCTCCCTCATTCAAGACCAGGCCCAGAAACTGTTCCCAATAAGGCAGAAGTTACAGCAGAAGAGAGATATATTATTTCTCCTCAGTTAACATCTCAAGGACTTCCTCACCCAACATGACAGTGGCAATGACCAGGCTCAGGGCCACCATGAGCAAGTGGCTGAGGGTTGCTTGCTGGCCACATGCCTGGTCCTCAAGCTCAGCCCAGGTGTGGTGACCCCCTGTGACATCCCCAGCTCACAGATGCTCCACTTGCAAAGTGAATTTTACCACCTGTTTTGGCTTCCATATCAATTTTAGGGCCATGGCAATAGCAGGAATGGCTGCATGGGAACACAAAAGATAAATTCACAGTGCAGGGCATAGTATCTACCCCCCTATATTATGATCTCCCTGATGGATCATGACCTTTGGATTAGGAGGGCAGCTTCTTTTTAGTGTTAAAACAAAAGGGGAATATGACATGAGACTGCTTGTTAAATTTACAGTTGTCTAATTCTAGACAATTGACCATTTTATCTTTCCTAAAATTCTGTCTTCTGATATATAAAAAGGGATCACATAGTAGCTGTAGCCATCAGAGATAAGAATGCAATATTCTTGAATGCATTTATAAAAATAATAATTCTCATTCTAAGCATATTCTTAGGTAGTTTTGGAAGACATATATTGACACATGTCCTACACTGCAGTAACATAGAATAGATCCATGGCCCTAAAAGCCCACCTATTCACTCCTCCCTCCCAAACCCAGAACTCCAAAGAATCAAATCTTCATATATCACCAGCTTTGTTTACAAAGATATTTCTTCCAGTGTGTACTTTCTGTTTTAGTTATTTTACTGTGTTTTCCATAGAACAGAAGTTAATTTTAACAAAGTTCAACTTATCCATTCTTTCTCTCTGAATTGCATTTTTTACAATTTTTGTCTAAAAACAAACCCATGATCACCTAGATTTTGGTCATTATTTTTGAGAGATCTATAAGAAGTTTGTAGGCTGATGGCATAGCTCAATGATAAAGGGTTTGCCATGCATGTGCAAGGTCCTTGGTTTTATTCCCAGCACTAGGGCAAAAGACAGTTTATGGTCTAAACTTGAAGTCTATGATCCATTCTGATTTAATTTTTGTGTCAGTTATAAGGTCTATATTTAAATCCATTTTTGTGGTCTGTGAATGTCCATTTGTTCCAGCATCACTTGTTGAAAAGATTACTTTTGCCTCTGAATGGTCTTTTTTTTGTTAAGTATATTTGTAAGGGTCCCTTTCTGAGCTCTATGATTAGTGGATTCTCTCCGGGGTACCATATCTCAGTTATGGTAGCTATCAGGGAAGTCTCGAAATTGGGCAGTGTCAGTTATGTTGCTGTCTTTCAACATTATCTTTTAGGGGTCTTTTGACTTTCCCTATATGCTTGAGATTCTGTGTTTGGTGTCTTCAGAATAACCTTATGGTATTTAATTGGAAGTGCACTTCAACAATAGGTTGAGTTAGGATGTCATCTTGAACATTCAGACTTCTCCATGTACATGGAATATCACTTCATGCATATTGATAATAATTGAGTTATTTTCTCTCTTTTTCCCTATGCTTTCCTATGTATGTCCTGTAGTCCTTTTTCATGAATATTGCAGCTATAGAATACAGACACAGCTACATACTGTGATGAACTGGGTAACAAAAGGTACTTTCAACAATGTTTCCATTTTCAGCCAAGTGTGCAATGTGGGTGGTACATCAAACTGGGAAGTGTAAGTTCATGAATAAAAAAACCAAGGAACACCATTCATGGGAATACAATATATGAGATGTGCACTACAATTTTCTCTGTGTAGCTTGAAATCCTCTATGGATATTTATTTCTCAATGCCAAAAGAGGCCAGTGTATTTTATATTGGGTAATGTCGGACTAGTCAATGTTTAAGTGGACATTTATAACTTTGATTGCAGAAAACCATGAAGATGAGGGAAACAATAATGAATGGAAATGGCTACACCCCCCCCCCAAGTTCAGAGTTGGGGATAGGGTAGGGAAAATATGAAGAGAGTTTGCAGATGAGTATTCCAAGTTATGAGCAGCCTCAAATTTCACAAGGTGTCCATTGTCCTGGTGGTATTCATCTGTACCTAGGTAGAGCTAATCAGCCTGTGAAGTCTTTGAGCTCACAGAATCTACCTCTTCTCTCTCTTTTATGGATAAATGGAGGATGAGATCCATATCTTCTTCCTGTGTAGTTGATTGCAACTTCTTGGCAGAGATTTCATAGCAAGGAACCTAATGAGACCAAAAAAGAAAATTGTACGATGTCAGTCTATACACAAAGATTCCTAAAATGCCCAGGGTACTCAATGTCTCAGGAGCATTGACTGTTCTGCTTGATGTAAAAGTCAGCATAACTTATAGAAAAGGTTAAGCCACTGTTATAGCTCTCTGTGTGTGCTGCACGTCATATAGCATATGGAGGAGTAGAAAAATCCTTTCTTATTACTCCACTTTCCAGTCAGTGCCCTGAGTGCCTCCTCCTGTCTCCTCCATGAGGCAGCCTCACCTCATTCTCATCATGGGGGAGTGTTTTCTTTCTGTTTGAAGGGATGCCCCTACCATATGTTACCACTCCTTTATGCCTTTATCAGGAGAACCTGGGAATCTTGTGGCTCATCCTCTTGGTTTAATCACCTTCTATCCCATCAGGCTGAGAGAGAGGGACAGGAGGAGAGAGTTAAAGAAGCTCTTGAGAACTCCTCAATGAAGGTCTTAAGACTGCCTCCAGTTACCATCACCTGTCTGACACCCACCATCTCCCAGCATCCCTGCTATTCTGGTGGAAGACCATGAAGAATCTTCCCTGGATGCAGCTGATAAGTATTATGTTAGAATGAGAACTGCACTCATAACAACAATATTTCTGGAGTTCCAATGGAAATTTCAGAGTAATGAATCAGAGAGGGAAGATCAAAGAGACTATTAACAGACACAGCCCTCACTAATTACTGAGCTTAGTTTTTAAGTTAAATCTCTCTTGCAATGTTGTTGCTAAATGTTGATACTGAACAGTGTACTTTGAGCATTAGTGACCATCCAAACAGGTGGGTACTATTAACAACATCATTGGAGGTACTGTTGTCATGGCCCCTCAACTCTAAGTCTCAGTCTCTCTCTCTCCTCTAAGTTGTCTTGCCAATAATAAGGTGCCATAAACCTACCAGTGTCCAAACACCTCTTGGATAAGTTTGTAATTGTTCCTGAAGTCATGATATGGTCTGTAGCTCTTTACTTCCCCTTGAGTGTAAATTATCTTGTTCATTGTACCATCAGAACTCTTTTTTCTCTAAGGGTCTATAGATTTCATGCACCAGTTTAGTTGCAGTAACTCCACCAAGAACAACCAGAGATTCTGACAGAATAAGACCTGAATCTTGAAGAAAAATTTCTAGCAAGCCACTATTGAAGCTTTTCTGATAACTAGGCAAAAGAATAATTTTATCTGATCATGAGATTCAGGACAAGAGGGCACTGTGATATTAATTAAGCAAGTCTGGGACAGCTTTCTCCATGATTGAGGAAAAGAAATCTTCCCATTTCTGAGAGGACAAAATCTGGAAACTTTCAGAACAGGAAGGTATCCTGTTTTCACACCAAGAATACTTACATCCTTCTGCCTAAATTATCATGGTGTAATGGGTCATAGCAGAAGTCTTCATTGTGATTATTTCTATCTAATTGTATTTTGCAGGAATCCAAGATTAGAAGCCAGAAAAAGAAGAAGAGCCTATGTTCTTCAGGTGACATGAAATCATGGGCTATTGTGCAGTGATGTTGCCTGGAGATCTCATATCTAAGAAAAAGCAGAAAGGACTAAATATGTCTACTTCACCTTCTCTGCCAGATTGAAATGGGATCTATATTTTTGATGGCTTTTCTATTGTTTGCCACCTTCTGTTAATTTTTCAGGTTTACTAACCTAGATTCAGGAGAATCCAAGTTGAACTAATCTCAGTTCTTTCTGCAATCAGTGTGAACCTCTGAACTCCCTTTTGTTAGTTATTTGGGAGGAGAGGCACATGTTCTTTCTGAACAATTGGTTGTATCAGATTCCATAGCAAGAAAAGGCAACCAGAAAAAAATCATCTTAAACACAACAGTGAAAGAACAAGGCCTGGAATGCCCATATCAGGAAGCATTCATCACTGGAACCCTGCAAATAACGTGGAGCAAAATGCAACTTCTGTAGTTCTCATGGTGTGAACGCCATGCATTCACCATACATGAGGTTGACTCTCCTTCCTCAGCAGCATGTTATCTGACCAGTACATCAAGCAACTGCAGCTCTAACTACACACATACTGTTCTCAAACTCCCTTGAAAGTCTCACTTTGCCTCAGTCAAAGGGGAGATTTTGGTTCCTCCTCCTCTGCCTTCTGTGGCCTCTCACTTAGGCTTCCCTTCAGGATCAAGTGAGAAATCATCAAGTCGAAACTTTCACTGTTTAACATTTTCTCCTCTTCACACACTTGGGCTAAGCAGGAAGCTACAAGAAGATGGGACCATTACTGTGGTGCTGCATGACTCAGTGGATGAGCAGTATTTGGCCCCAGTTGCCATGACCTGTCTGAGCTCCACAAGTATCTCAAAAGCCCAGCCTCCCTATCTGAGGAACACATGTTGTGCTCTGGTATGAATGTGTCTAGTGAGTATTCCCATTGCAAATAGAATAAGACTCACAATGGTTTCCCATGTAGCCTTCTATTTAGCTCAGCCTTCTATATGATAGAGAGCTGTCTTTGCTGCAGGCCCTGCAGCTACACCTGGGTTTCAGTGATACTCTAGGGCTGCGTTTTTAGCACAGACAAAAGGTGGGTCAGGTAGCCTGCACTCTTCCTAGTTTCAGGCCACACCTCTCTCACAATGGTACACACTGACAGATGCAGTGTGTCTAAACAATGCAAGCCAGGGTGAGGAGAGTAAGTGAATCCCACAGTCTGTTTCATAATGGACCATCCCATCTCTTCTTCAATTGTCTTGGTAAGTATCATTTCTGAACAGTGTTCTTTCAGCATCTGCAGTTGTCCAAGGAGCATGGTAGTCTTACCTATGCTTTTGGAGATGTTTCTAAGATTGCTGAGCTCTAAGATCCAATCCAACTCTTCCTGACTTGTCCTCCTTAAGCATTCCTCTGAGTACCTAAACATCCTTGCACTATCATTTTTATGTATGGAATCTTCCCTGAAGGTAAAGCTGCATCCTGGCACCCCAAACCTCAATGAATAGCAAGGATCTTGTGCTCTGGAGTGTGACAAGTATTCTTTCCCTTGTGGAAGTTTGTGTATTTCACCTTAATCTAATTGGGTCACTTGCTTCATGGGTTAGAATATCATGGAAGTATTTCTCTAAAGACAAATAGGATGCCTTTCTGAATTCACACAAAAATAATAAGCCCCTGCACTTCCAATGGCTGAATAGAACTGCCTTATGTCTAAGGGGGATTGTTTGAACTTGATCATAGAAAATCTTGAAAATGAGGATGATGAGAATGAAGAGCAAGTATCACCAGACTTGGCCCCCAAGTAAAAACTATTGATTAGGTTAAGGTAATGGTCATGAAAAATATGGAGAGTGACATTAAAAATCTGAAAAAGAGTAGAATTTTCCATTGATTGCTAAAAAAGAATCAACAGGCTTTCATCCCAAGTGGAAGACTATGGACAAAGGCATGGTGGTCTATTAAAAAACTCCTAATTACTTCTACTTCTGAGAAAGGGATATTTTCAAAGAGTTTATATTGTCCCCCAAACAGAGCCTCCTTGCAGAAGGACTGTACTTCTATTCAACTAAGGAATGACAGAAAGCCACTTTTAAGTAGCTGTGAAGATTGTGTGAAATATGAAACACCTGTGGCATGTCAATACCATTCATTAGTACAGAATATGAGTTCAAAATCAAATTCAGTGCATGTTTATTTGGAGTTCAATGAAGGAAGATAATTATATTCTTTGGCATTTAGAAAACATAACCATATTTAGTTAAATAGTATTTTAAACTATTACTGCCAAGTTTTGTGGCTGGGAACACAACAATCCAATTTTAAAACTGAGTATACCCAGACAAGAAAACCTAGTCCCAGGTGCCCTCTGCCCTCATTTAAAGACAAAGGACTTTGGACTTCTCAAAGGAAGAAAAGTTCAAATCTAACAAGGCAATCAGGTTTTATATTCTATTCAAATCTAGAATTGTCAGAGAATTCCTTAAAGTGAAGTGTTATTTTTTAATGTAAAAAATAAGATTGAAGACTGGGAAGTGGGATTCCTTGAAAGAGTAATAAGCAGATAATTGTGGCTCATTTACTTGAGCCACAAGTAAATAAGCACATATTTAACCTGCAGTACATTGCCCCTCCTTCCCTGAGAATCTGGCCTCTAAGGCCTTGCACAAGCTAGGCAATTGATCTCCCTGAGCCACAAGAACCTGTCCTGTCCTTTTTGTAATATTTGTTATTTTGTTATTCTACAGATTGTTTCCCTCTTTGGAATAGCAGCAAAACTCTTGAAATGAAAATCATCTTAGACAACAGTAAAAGGAAAAAAAGTGATACCTCTGTGGCATTTTGCTGCCAGTCTAGGGAAAGTGGAACCTGCACAAAACCCAAAGTGATGGCTGCTAAGCAGTGGTCAGCAGGCTGAAATCTCACAGGTTTGCTACCTTCCAAGTTCATGGATAGTTCTGGAGAAGAGATTCAATGTCTCCAGTACTAGGAGGACTTCTAAGCCCTAAGGGCCCAGGAGACCCACATGGAACCTCGAGTCCTCTGATATCATCAGTCCTCTAGAAGCAGACAGGCTTCAAACCTTCTTCCACACAGCTCTTGATACAAATGAGCCCACTGGCCCCTCAGCCAATCATAGTGATTCTTTTCTTGGTCATGGTCTCCAGAGATCTCTGCCTGAGTGGTCCAATGGCACTTGTCCTAAAGAATTAATGGCATACTGTAGAAAGCTGACAACAGTGCATTCTTTTTAAGGGTGATGTTGGCCACAGCACATAAATGAATGCTGTCACAGAGAGACATTTAGAGAGGCCAGACATTGGTTGTGGGGCTGAGCTGCAGCTGCACTGCATTCTGCCAGGTGTGACTCCTGGTAGAAAAATAATTAAAATAAGATATAATGTATTAAAACTTTTAAAGGAAGACAAAAGGAAGAAATTTCTCAAAACAAACTACAATATTATAATGACAAAAGCAATGTGATATTGGTGTTGAGAAAAGACAACTAGAACAACAGGACAGTCAAGAATACACTCACATGTACAAAATAATTTAGTTTTTAAAAAAGAAGTTATTTTGATTGACTGGAAGAAGTTATCAGTAAATGATGCTTGTTGCATATTTGGGGAAAAAGTTAAAGTTAGGTCCTGACTTTACACTGTCTAGAAAAACAAATCCCAGGCTGTGGCTCATGCCTGTAATCTTAGCTACTCAGGAGGGAGAGATCAAGAGGATCATGGTTCGAAGCCAGCTGGGGAAAATAGTTCTCAAAACCCTATCACAAAAACACAAAAAGGGCTGGTGGAGTGGTTCAAGTGGTAGAGCACTTGCCTAAAAATGTAAGGCCTTGAATTCAAGCCCCAGTGTAGCAATAAATAAAGAACATGCAGAGATTAATGTAAAAAATTTGAGAAATCATAGGAGAACATATCTGAGTATTAATAAGAAAGTAGTGAGAGGTAAAATCCAAGAATTTTGAATGAAAAATTAAAGCTAAGCAAGCATATTTAAAACCTCTGTTCATATGCTAGAGTATAATGTGTCCACTCACATTCCAAAACAAAGCAGATGGGCTCTGCCCATCCCATGGAGTGACACTGGAAGTCACATGTCTAGGCACTTGGATGCACAAACAATATAATCTACCAAAGCTGGCTATCCAAGACACCATCATTGAGTGTATGTACCATTCTGTGGTGTGTGTGTGTGTGTGTGTGTGTGTGTGTGTGGTTCTGCCTACCTTGAATGCCCACATACATGGGCCACACAAGTGGTAGAAACACTATACCTATTGACCTTCTGAGTGGATGAGATTATGGTGGAACTTCAGCAAGGTCAGCTGCTCTGCCACAGACACTTGGGTAATCCCAGTCTTCTTTCCAACTAAAGGTTTTAGGTCCTTCACAATACCCCAGGCAAATTTGCATTTAATTTCTTATAAAACACTTAGTTTTCACAATATTATAGGCTAGCATTACTTGCCCTCATAAATAACTGTGCATCATGGGTCTTTGAGAAGCACTCTCTGTTGAAACTAATGATGAACATTATTTAGCAGTTTGGGGGAATGGAGATGGGGAATTCCCTTAGTTAAACATTCAAACTGTGTCTCAGGAACATTGTTACACCTGCAACTGCTGCATTAAATTTTCAAACCTAGATCCAGGCTTTGTGGGGATAGGGCATAAGATGGCTTTGGGTTCCTGCCACTCATAGAAGGAAGGTGGGAAGGTCAAAGGAAGTTCTGAGGATTGTAATTTTGGCTAGAGATATTACAACGTCTAAAAACATTTTAGTGTAGACTGAATCATGGAAAACATTTTGGTTTTTTTTGATTTTATTGTTGAGTTAACTTGGTCTATATGTGGAACAAAAAGTTCAATTCCAGAGATGACAAATTCAGAAGCTCCAGAGGCAAGGTGAGGTGGGTTGCATAAATGTTTTCCTTCTGGATAGATAGCAGAGTGAAATTGCATATGACAAATTCAGCAAGGTTTGTCAGTCAAGGACATTCAATTATTTTTACTTATAACATTTTTGTTTTGTTTTTGTTAGGGCTGAGTTTTTTTTTCTTCTTGTTAACAATTGGATTTGAACTCATGGCATCCCACTTGTTAGGCAGGTGCTCTTGCTACTTGGTCACTCTGCCAGTCCAGGGCATTCAATTATAAAAGAAAACAAGCACAGTCCCTCCATGTGTCCTTGATATTACATGGAGTAGAGGTACTAAGTTTGAACTCAGGGTTTTGCACTTATTAGGTAGGCATTCTACCAGTTGAGCTATACCTCCAGTCCTTTTTGCTCTGGTTGTTTTGAAGATGGTGTGTTGCTTATTGTCCAGGAATGCCTGGACCACAATCTTCCTATCTTATGCTTCCCACAATAACTGGGAATACAGGAGGCCCCACCACGCCCAAATTTTTTCTTGAGATGCAGTGTTGTGAAATTGTTTTGGGGGTGCATCCTGGGTTGTCCTGAATCTGTGATCCTCCCCATCTCATCCATGCACTAGTTTGGGATGACAGGCATGAGCCAGCAGCACAGGGCTTGTTGTTATTCTTAAGTGTGCATTTTCTTTGGTATATTTTACCTGGCTTTTTGAGTTTAAAATTTATTTAATGTCAAAGATGTATAATTACATCAAAGTTAAAATGCAGTTTTGTTTTTCTTGGGAAATCACAAGGCTCTTTCATCCTACTACAATAATTTTTTCACTGCGGAGCACTGACCTTTTCCTAATAGAAGTCCAAAGATCCAAGTTCATGTACTCAATGAGAGGGCTGTGCAAATTTTTCACTAAGGTCAAGCATGACATCTAACTCATTCGATGCTGACAGATAGTGTCCTACTGTTACCCAGTGTAGCAGGGACACAGTGGGTAGCAGTCTGTTTACCAACAGTGCTTGATCATGTTTGTTTAGCAGGGTTTGCAAATACAATGCACATCAGTGGTGTAACCTGGCTACCATGGACCCTATCTGGTTGCTGTTGCCAGAGGATTTGTGCTTCTGTGGAGGAATAATATGAGGAGTTAATGTAAACATCATGATTATATAACCTGAGCAGTGAATGAAAAAAGAGTGGAAGCTAGACTTTATTTTGCCAGTTAATATCACCTCACAATTGAAAAGTCTCTTAATTTTTTGTGTTAATTTTGCCCATCTGTGAAGTGTTCTATCTGTACCTCAAGGTTATAATGTCATAGGCCCTAGAGTTCAGAACTGCTCCACAGGTACCCCACTGAAACATCCAGCAATACCAGGGACTAGGCACTGTTCTAGGTACAAATCCAACAAATCCAAAAGGTGAATTCATTATCTTCATTTACTCAAATCAACTTCCAGACTGAAGACACTGTAATCTCAGTGGCAGTAACAATGTCCCTCCAGTTATCCATGTGGAAGCCTTTGGGATCCTTCTGGACTTTAGCTCTCCCTCAATCCTGAATTAACCAATGGTGTAGTCCTCTCAGAGGCACCTTCACTGATTTTCACAATCCAGCACTCTCTTGTTAATCCTGTCTCAGTGTGCTTGCATTGGTTTTCTCTGTGTCTTGATAGCTCTTCACTTGATTTCACAAATCTGACATCTCATTCAGATCTTAGCTCAAATGTCTTTTTAGTGACATCTCATTCACCTCTTCAACCTTTTCTATCCAGAGATGCTCTCCAGCCCCACTCTCAATCTCATATACTGTTTTACAGTTTCTTACCATTATACTACCTGAAAACTTGTGTACCGCCCCCGTGTGTTTATGTCAGTTTGCTTGTCTGTCTCTGCTCCAAAGGTACAGGGACTGTCTATAACTGTCTGCAGTCCACACTGGATACTCAGCCAATGTAATCATCAGTACCTGGGATTGAATCTGCAGATTGCTAGGCAAGTGCTCTATTGTCTCAAGACCTTTTGGTTGTATTTTGTTTTTGAGACAGTATCTTGCAAACTTTGTCAAAGCTGGCCTTGAACTTCCTTTCCTCCTGTCTCTGCCTCCTGAGCAGCTGGGATTACAGTTGTGTACCACTACACCCAGCTAGTATAATCACTATTGTACTCATGTGATAAATATCCAACCCTGATATAACTCAACTTCTTAACACTTCCTCACCTGCACATGCCATGGTAATCATTTTCATGTCTTTTAGCTTCAAGTGACCCTTGTGGCTGCCTGACTCTACTACCATATTCCTCCAATCAGTTCCCTCTACAACCCATAGACAACCATTTCTCTCCATTGTCAAACCTCTGGCCTCCCCTTGTCCACATAAGGTCATCTGATGGCATTATTCATTATTTCACTTCAACAATAGAAGTAGTCAAAAGAGCAAGCACTGTTCCCAGCAAATCTATTCTTACACTGTGCCTTCTATGGTAGTGTATTAGATCTAACTACCTACTGCCTCTAGAGGCTTTCCTGGCATGGCTTCCCTGTCACAGTTTTGTCAGTAGGTGGCAGAGAGAAAAGATGCTTTGTCTATGTGCTGCATCTTCACCCATGAGCATTTGAATGATTAGTAGCCTGACATTTGAAAAAAAGTTGATCCAACTTCCTGTCACTCAAGGATACCACCCCTGTGCCATCAGTTTCTCTCTTAACTGGCTTATACCCATCAGCATTCAGCATGTTCTAATACTGTCTATCTCTGGCAACAAAACCTTCCCTTGACTCCATACCTATGCCGCCACATTTGTGCTTTCTTTCACAGTAACAAAACTCTTTGAAGATGTGTGAGACAGTCTGTCACCACATTCTTCCCTCTATAGTCTTTTAAAATCTATTCTCATCAGGCTTTGGGCTGTACCAATGCACAGAAATCATTCCTGTCAAGGTTATCAGTGACTGTCACATTGACCCATGCAGTGGCTATTTTTCTGTTTTAGCTTTGCTCCAGCTCTCAGCTGCACTTGTCCCAGACAATCACTCTTTCTAAAAACTCCTCTTCATTTGGCCTCAGAGAAATAAATGTTTTAATTTGTCATACTATCTCTTTGGTTGCTCTTAGTGTCTTCTCTTTCTTCTTCCTTCTGGACTTAGTTATCCAAGGCTTTGTCTCTTTTGCAGTACCATCTAGGAATCTGAGGGACACTCCACCCTTGAACTATGGTATTCATAATCTATCTGGTTTCCTGTTCAAAATCTCTACTTGGAGCTCTAATAAGTGTCTTATGCTACCATGTCCAAAACCGAGTTCCTTTTAGAAAATGAATTCCTTTAATAAAATGAAAAAATCTTTAAAAACTTCTACTGGTATAATAATTGTACATTCTGATAGTGTACATTGTGATATTCTAATAATTGTGTACAATGTGTAATGGTCAGAACGAGTCAAATACATATCCATCACCTCAAACATTTATCATTTCTTTGTGTTTGGAACATTCACAATTCTCTTTACCAGTTATTTTGAAATATTCAATTAATTGTTGTTAACCATAGGTATCCTACTGTGCACGAGGAATTAGAAATTATTCCTCCTATCCACTTATAACTCTGGGCCCATTATTTATCCTTTCTCCATCCCATATGTCCTATCCCCTTTCCCAGCTTCTCGTACTCACTAGTCTTCTCTCTACTGCTATGAGATTACCTTTTTTAGTTTCCACTTAATTAAAATCATGCAGTATTTGTCTTTCTGTGTCTCATTTATTTCACTTAACATGTCTCCTAGGCTCATTCATATTGCTACATATGACATAATTTCATTCTTTTTAAGTCAGCCCTCAGGAAGATAAGGCAGGCACATCATGAGTTGAAGCCCAGCCTGAGCTGTGCGTGTGTGTCCCTTGTGTGTATATGCTGCACATCTTCTTTATCCACTCATCCACTGATGGATTTCATATTTTGGTATTGTGACTATGGGAGCATAGGTGTCTCTGTGACTCAGGGATCTCCTTTCCTTTGGATATGTACTCAGTGGTGGGATTGCTGCATCAGATGGTGGTTCTATTTCCAGTTTCATGAGGGGCCTCTGTACTGTGTTCTATAATGGCTGTACCAGTCTACACTCCCACCAGCAGTGATTGAGAGCTCCCCTTTCTCCACACATACCTCAGCACAAACATGAATGCTGTTGTTTGGAGGTCCTGGGTTTGAACTCAGGGCCTTGTTGTTATGCAGCACTCTTATCACTTTGACAACAAAGCAGCATGTTTTGCTTTAGTTATTTTTCAGATAAGGTCTTGTGTTTTTTGCTCAGGCTAGCTTTGAACTATAATTCTCCTATCTATGCCCAGTACAATAGTAATTATAGACACATATCACAATACTTTGTTGAGATGGGGTTTCACTAAGACTTTCCCTGACTTGGTCTTGAATAACAGTCCTCTGGATCCCTACCTCCTGAGTAGCTGGGAAAATAGGCATGAGCCACCACACCTAACCTCAAACATGAATTCGTGATGTTTCCCAGATCTTATTTTTTTCTTTCTTCCTCCTTGTGGCAACTTTCCTTTACAGTGCCCTCAGGCTGAATCCCAGAAACCATCCTTTATACTTCCTTTTTTCTTAGATGCTCACTCTCTGAATCCTAAGACTCTACCTGTTCAATGTATCTACTCAACACTCCACTGGAATCATGTGGCCCCCAATAGTCCTGCCTAGACTATTCCATCTGTGCCTCTAGAGGCTCTTCTCCTCAGCTTCTTAGAAATAACACCCCTGAAGAAGACGGGAGACAAAATTGAAGACACAGAAATGGAGAATTGTCTTGGCAAGACAAAATTTACTTCTGCAGAAGGGTGCATTGGCAAATAGACACAGCACACAGAAAGGGGTAAGGCAGTCTGTTCCTCATTATATTCCTGATTTAACTGACCCTGCATCTTGACCTGGATAGGGTCAGATCAAAAGTTCACAATCTTCTCAACTGGCTGAACTTCTAAACTAACTTGGGGGAGGGGTTAAGATACACAACAAGGAGGATGGGCAATGGGGCTTAGCAAGAATCTAGAAGAAGATCCTGGAACTACAGACAATGTAGGTAATTAAAATGGCTGCACACAGTTTGATAGAAAATAGTGCTTTCTCACACTTCCCTCATCTTTAATTTATATTATTTTCTCCAAACTCATTTAACATTAATTGACTTTTTTTTAGCTGTGTTTAACAACAGCTTGTGTGACATAGGACTTGGTTTTAGTTAGAGTAGTTTATATGAGCCAAACAGTCAATCCTCATACAGAGAGAATAATTCAGCACCCAATTAAAGTCATGGTCCCAAACACATCAATGAAGGATATTGAGATTGAGGCTATTACTTCTTGCCATTTTCTAAACCAGTGTTCTAGCCAGTTAGTAAAGGGTCATTTATCACTGAGTTCTTAGCCATTTGTCTGACAGGGCTGTTAGGTGTTGGACAGCTTTGGTTGTGGTCCCATCCAGAGCTGTGTTGTTGGGGATGAATGTGCGACATTCGCCCCCAAAAAAGACAGATAGACCCCCCCACCTTTTCTGCCAGAATCATGACTACAGCCATCAGGTTTTCCCATGCCATAGTGGGGCTGGCTTAGTTGTCCTGCAATTTCCTTCATTGTTTCCCTATTAATTGGCAAATCTCTCCTGGTTATAATAGGTATAGTTAATCCAATCTACATTCTTATTAATAGTGGGCCACCACAACATTGCTGACTTAAATCCTGCTATTTGATTTTATTCCTTTGAATTTATCAGATTCCCTGTAGGAACCCAATGGCATCTGTGTAGACATGGTTAGGGACAATTTGGGTTATCAGAATGCCAGGGTGAAAGGAATAGCAAATTGGACTAAAGTGTAAGTCCCACTCCATTTGACCAGAACAGACTTAAGTAAAATTCCACCACAATACTTCCAGATGTTTGCTTGGGCAAGTCAGAGCAAGTTGACTGCTTAACTGTCCAAAGGATTGGCCCTCACTGCACCCAGATGCATTTCCCAGTAACTCTAATTCCTCCTCCCAACCTGAGAGGCATGAGGCATAGTTTTAGGATGGGGGTACTATTAACCAGGGTGGCTTTTGTCCCCCAGAATCTTTCACCATGGGAAAGAGTAGTGACAGAGACACACAAGACTCATTGCCCCAGGCTGTCCTTTTTTGGAACAGTGTTATTATATATTTCATTTAGCAGAGTCTGAGGTCCATCCCATAGGGAAAGGAGCAACTTGAGGCTCTGACCTTCCTGTTGCACACATGTAACTTGTTTTTGTTTGAGGTGTAGACAGAATATTTAATCCATTTCAACCAGGCATGAGTTTCTCCATAACCAGTTTTAATAGAAATTGTTGGCTTTTAAATACTTAACCTCCACTACTGTTACCTTGGTTTGGCCACTATTAGGCTTGCAGGATGGCATCAGAGATGGGGACTTATTGTCAGGAGATGATGTAATTGTAGGGCTTCTTCCAGAGACATCAGCTTCCAATCCTTAATGCCTCAAGATGGAAGGCACTATGGTCATGGTATGTGGGTCATCTATGACCAACAAAAGGGGTTTGCATTGGGAGAGTTGACAACTGGGGAGAGAGAGAGCTACTAATTTGGATTGTTTTTGTATTTGTTCCCATTTTCCCTTCCTGAGGGTTAATGAGGTCCAACCCTTATATGGTGTAGATCACCCAATGTCTGAACAGCCCCCACAAGACCCATCTAAGTTTCTATCAAAGTCATCATGATAGTCCTCTCTGGGACCAGGATATGAACACATATGTATAGTAATAGCCTAGAGTTGACATTTTCCCTGGGGATATCACTGGGGAGTACAAAGCATGCATCAAACTTAATAGTCAAATGAGAAAATGTTTGGGTGATATCAATGGTAAATACAGTTTTCCAAGTGAAAAGGGAAAAACAGTCCAACTACTATCTGTTTTTGGGGGGGGGGCTTTTATTTTTTACTTTTTTTATTTATTAATTTATTCATATGTGCATATATTGTTTGGGCCATTTCTTCCCCTTTCCCCGCACTCTCTACTTCTCCCCACTCACCCCCTTGCTTCCAGGCAGAATCTGTTCTGCATTTTTCTACAATTTTGTTGACTTCTTTTTAAAATTACTTTGGTATTGCCAGGCTCTGGAGACACAGTTTATTGTCCCTTCTTGGGAGCTCATATTATTCAGGTATAGTGGGTCCATCCCTTCTCAGCAGTATGTACTGCAGTTTCAACAGTGAGTAACACCTGATAAGATCCCTCCTAGGATAGTTGGAGTTTCTCTCCTCTCCAAATCCAGGCCAGAATGTAATCTCTGAGTGCAGTAGAGTCTGGTCCAGCAGTCCCTGTTGCCTAAAGGATGAAGTGAAACGTCTCTAAGCTCTTAATTTCAGGGAAACTGATCCATAAGCAAAGGTTATATTCCAAAAATTTACAGTACTAGCCTCACAACTAGTACTAGATATAATGAAACTTTTATCTTTATCATAAGCAAATGATGTTTCTTGAACTATGGCTCTTTTAAATACTTTTTCTCACAGTTGGGATAAACTCATAGGCCTTTAGGGAAAAGAGGAATGCCTCCACAACCTTGAACACTATTACCCTAAATTAAGTTACATATGCTTCCCCCTGGGAAACAATAGGCTGTATTGCTTTTTCCTTACTAGGGCTGGTAATTTAATTTTTTACCTTTAGAGTAAGATTTAGCAAAGCTTGTAGACCTCTTATAAGCTTAAGGAGACAGTGTTAGTGCCCCCAGATAGAATTAGTGTTCTTTTTTTTACCAAGTCCTGATTACTTTAAACTTTTTAAACTTTAACCCCATAAACCTTTGTATAGCATCTGAATGAAATTTAGTCATACAGCCCACACATTTTAGCATGATAAATGTATTAAAATCACTGAAAAGACATTTAGTTAGGATTTGATTTCCTAAAAAGTCAAAAACCTAATGAATTTCACAAGAAATGTTTTGAATTTAGGAAATCCCTTATGTGGCAGGAACGTTATGAGGGGGGAAGAGAGATTAATGAGTGCTACAGGAAAACCAGAGTTGTGGAATGTTACCTGGAAACCAGAGAAGGGTCACCTCCACCCAGAAATTAGAGTGGCTAATGTAATGACATGTGATTATGTATGGGACAAGCTGAACCCTCCCATTTCTATAACCTGTTCTAAAAGGTATGTAAGGAAAGTGCCATTTGTTCTCAGGGCTCAGCCTTTCAACATGAGTCTGCTGAGTTGCTGCTGGCTTGCTTAATTAACTTGCTTCCTGAAAGCTTTGGTACCATCTCAGTCTCTATCTGACCTCTCCTGAAACATTTCTGTGGGTGTTGTTCAGGACATGGAGGGTGGAAATTTCACCTCCTTGTCACTGGCTCAATGTCCCAGCCCACTGGGAGGGCTGCCCCTGCCAGATACCACCAAACCATGTTGATCTGGGGGAGGGAGTCTCTCACCTGGTGAGCCAAGGGAGAGTTCAGTTGCACAAAGGAACCTGGAAAGGCTTGGGAACCAACCTGGGAGCCCCACTCATCAGACTGGTAAGAACCAGGGTTCAAATTCAAGTCTGCCTCAGGAAGCAGAAGGAGAATCTGATCAACTCTCAAAAGGCACTGAGTAATATGCTTTTTGGAGGTGAAACCATGCCTTTCAGGTTCAGGGAGTGGAGTGGAAGTACTGTACTGTGTGAGAGTGTGTGAAAGTGTGAGCCTGAGACATAGCCTGGTTATGAAGTGAGTGTGGAGTCCTGATCAGTGGGTCTGTGGTGAACTCAAATGGTCTAGGGTGAGCCCTAACAGGGCCCCTGGTCTTGGGCTTATATGGACTTACTATGGCCAAGAGGTGCCTAAATTCTCAAGAGGGGAGTGGCAAGAAATGGACAAAGTGAGTGTGTTATTTGTTTTCCCCTGTGTGCTGGAGATGAGGGACCCCTTACCTCATCTCCATAGTCCTTATCTCTTCCATCCTTGTCTCTGTCTAGATGTCTGGCAAATGGGAGGAAAGGGAGGAGGTCAGAGTAACTTCAAGGGGTATTTAATGGAGATTACAGGGTAAAACTGACTCCTGACAAGCTTAGATCCTTCTGTCAAATAAACTGGCCTGCTTTGGATGTAGGATGGCCCTTGAAGGGGTCATTAAATAAGGTCATAGTCGATAGAGTTTTTAAAGTGGTTTTGAGGATCCTGAAACACCCATGTGGTTCCTTATATTGACTGCTGGCAGGATGCAGTCCTCAGTCAGCCCATGTAGCTAAAGACTCACCTAGAAAAAACATGTGGGGTGATAGCAGGTTTCAGGTGTAGGAACAATGTAAAAAGGCAGAGAAACAATATTAGTGGGGGATCCTGAGAAGTCCAGGTCTCCTTATGTAACACTGTACAGATTAGATAATTTCTAGGAGCTACAGGTTTCTGCCAGATCTGGATCCTCAGTTACTCTCTCTTTGCAAAACCCCTTTAAGAAGCCACAAAGAGGGGGAAGGTAAGAACCCCTGTCTTGGGTAAAGAAACAAAAAAAGGCCTTAAAAAATTAAGAGGGCACTCACAATCTCCCCTTCTCTGGTCCTGCTAGATATGATAAAGTCCCTCTTACTATATGTATATAAGAAATTGAGAGCTGTAGGAGTCTTGACCCAGCTGTTAGCTTCCTGGCACTGCCCGGTGGTCTATTTATCAAAGAAACTTGATGCAGTTTCCCCAGGCTGGCCACCCTGCCTGTGTGCCATGGCAGGTACTGCCATTTTGTGGCTGAAGCAGACAAACTTACTTTGAGACAAAAACTCACAGTCTGAGTTCCCCACTCAGTTTTGACTCTCATGGAATATAAAGAAAATTATTGGTTAACAAATTACCGAATGGTCAAATACCAAAGCATGTTGAGTAAAAACATGCATGTTCAGCTAGAGGTTGTTAAGACTCTAAACCCAGCCACACTATACAGGTGTATTCAGGCCCACCAGAGCATGACTGTTTAGAGATTATGGATGAGGTGTTCTTCAGCCAGCCAGGCTTAGCCAACCAGCCCATTAGTCATGCAGACATTGGGTATCTCATGGATGGCAACAGCTTTGTCTGAAAAGACACACATTTTGCAGGATATGCAGTAGTGACTCTGGTCATTATAAACATGACCACTGCCGGTCCAGACTTCTAACTCAGGAGAAAGAGTGTTAAATATTGACAAAAATTATGAAATTACTAAAAGCTCTATGGGCCCCTAAGTGAGTAGCTGTCATGCACTGTCTAGGGCACCACAAATGGGAGACAACAGCTGTTTGGGGAAATCAAAAGGCTGGCTGATAGGAAAGCCAAGTGAGCAGCCCTTACAGGAGGACAAACATCAGCCTCACTGGCAGCTGCCTTGTTTCTGTTTCCTTTACCCAGATGGGATCCATGGTATACTCCACAAGAACAGTATTGGTTTGAGACTGAAGGAGAAAATTTTCTACTGGACTGATGGTGGAAGTTTACTGATGGGTACATTGCCATACCTGAGTCACTGGCTCCTACATTTGTCAAACAGTTCCATGAAATAATTCACTCAGTACAAATAATTCTTGAGACCACCTTGGCCCAGCATTTTTATGTTCCCAAGCTCTCCAACATAAGTAAGACTGTATGTGAAAGGTACAATCTGTGTGCCAGAAACAATCCTAGATATTTGCTGGTGCTTGTCTACACCTTTTCAGGATGGATAAAAGTCTTCCCAACTTGGACTGAGAAAGCCCCAAAAGTGTCCAGGATCCTGATAAAGAAAATCATCCTTCAATTCAGAATACCTGTGCCTATTAGGTCAGACTATGGGCTGGCCTTTGTGATTGAGGTGGTACAGTTGATGACTAAGAGATTTAAAATAACTTAAAAGCTACACATGGCCTACCACCCCCAGAGTTCAGGAAAAATAAAACATATAAACAGAACTCTAAAAATTGCAATTAAAAAAACTATGCCGAGAAACCCACCTATGATGGGATCAGTTATTGCCCATAGATTTGCTCAGAATTAGGTCAAGCCCCACCAAACAGATGGGTCTGTCCCCTTTTGAAATGGTTTTTATTTTTTTATTTTATTTTATTTTTTTCATTTTTCTTTTATTATTCATATGTGCATACAAGGCTTGGTTCATTTCTCCCCCCTGCCCCCACCCCCTCCCTTACCACCCACTCCACCCCCTCCCGCTCCCCCCCTCAATACCCCGCAGAAACTATTTTGCCCTTATCTCTAATTTTGTTGTAGAGAGAGTATAAGCAATAATAGGAAGGAACAAGGGGTTTTGCTGGTTGAGATAAGGATAGCTATACAGGGCATTGACTCACATTGATTTCCTGTGCATGGGTGTTACCTTCTAGGTTAATTCTTTTTGATCTAACCTTTTCTCTAGTTCCTGGTCCCCTTTTCCTATTGGACTCAGTTGCTTTAAGGTATCTGCTTTAGTTTCTCTGCATTAAGGGCAACAAATGCTAGCTAGTTTTTTAGGTGTCTTACCTATCCTCACCCCTCCCTTGTGTGCTCTCGCTTTTATCCTGTGCTCATAGTCCAATCCCCTTGTTGTGTTTGCCCTTGATCTAATGTCCACATATGAGGGAGAACATACGATTTTTGGTCTTTTGAGCCAGGCTAACCTCACTCAGAATGATGTTCTCCAATTCCATCCATTTACCAGCGAATGATAACATTTCGTTCTTCTTCATGGCTGCATAAAATTCCATTGTGTATAGATACCACATTTTCTTAATCCATTCGTCAGTGCTGGGGCATCTTGGCTGTTTCCATAACTTGGCTATTGTGAATAGTGCCGCAATAAACATGGATGTGCAGGTGCCTCTGGAGTAACAGTCTTTTGGGTATAGCCCCAAGAGTGGTATTGCTGGATCAAATGGTAGATCGATGTCCAGCTTTTTAAGTAGCCTCCAAATTTTTTCCAGAGTGGTTGTACTAGTCTACATTCCCACCAACAGTGTAAGAGGGTTCCTTTTTCCCCGCATCCTCGCCAACACCTGTTGTTGGTGGTGTTGCTGATGATGGCTATTCTAACAGGGGTGAGGTGGAATCTTAGTGTGGTTTTAATTTGCATTTCCTTTATTGCTAGAGATGGTGAGCATTTTTTCATGCGTTTTCTGGCCATTTGAATTTCTTCTTTTGAGAAAGTTCTGTTTAGTTCACATGCCCATTTCTTTATTGGTTCATTAGTTTTGGGAGAATTTAGTTTTTTAAGTTCCCTGTATATTCTGGTTATCAGTCCTTTGTCTGATGTATAATTGGCAAATATTTTCTCCCACTCTGTGGGTGTTCTCTTCACTTTAGAGACCATTTCTTTTGATGAACAGAAGCTTTTTAGTTTTATGAGGTCCCATTTATCTATGCTATCTCTTAGTTGCTGTGCTGCTGGGGTTTCATTGAGAAAGTTCTTACCTATACCTACTAACTCCAGAGTATTTCCTACTCTTTCTTGTATCAACTTAAGAGTTTGGGGTCTGATATTAAGATCCTTGATCCATTTTGAGTTAATCTTGGTATAGGGTGATATACATGGATCTAGTTTCAGTTTTTTGCAGACTGCTAACCAGTTTTCCCAGCAGTTTTTGTTGAAGAGGCTGCTATTTCTCCATTGTATATTTTTAGCTCCTTTGTCAAAGATAAGTTGCTCATAGTTGTGTGGCTTCATATCTGGATCCTCTATTCTGTTCCACTGGTCTTCATGTCTGTTTTTGTGCCAGTACCATGCTGTTTTTATTGTTATTGCTTTGTAATATAGTTTGAAGTCAGGTATTGTGATACCTCCTGCATTGTTCTTTTGACTGAGTATTGCCTTGGCTATTTGTGGCCTCTTGTGTTTCCATATAAATTTCACAGTAGATTTTTCAATCTCTTTAATGAATGTCATTGGAATTTTGATGGGAATTGCATTAAACATGTAGATTACTTTGGGGAGTATCGACATTTTTACTATGTTGATTCTACCAATCCATGAGCATGGGAGATCTCTCCACTTTCTATAGTCTTCCTCAATCTCTTTCTTCAGAAGTGTATAGTTTTCCTTGTAGAGGTCTTTCACATCTTTTGTTAGGTTTACACCTAGGTATTTGATTTTTTTTGAGGCTATTGTAAATGGAATTGTTTTCATACATTCTTTTTCCGTTTGCTCATTGTTAGTGTATAGAAATGCTAATGATTTTTCTATGTTGATTTTATATCCTGCTACCTTGCTATAGCTATTGATGATGTCTAGAAGCTTCTGAGTAGAGTTTTTTGGGTCTTTAAGGTATAGGATCATGTCATCTGCAAATAGGGATATTTTGACAGTTTCTTTACCTATTTGTATTCCTTTTATTCCTTCTTCTTGCCTAATTGCTCTGGCTAGGAATTCCAGTACTATGTTGAATAGGAGTGGAGATAGTGGGCATCCTTGTCTGGTTCCTGATTTTAGAGGGAATGGTTTTAATTTTTCTCCGTTAAGTATAATGCTGGCTGTAGGTTTGTCATATATAGCTTTTATAATGTTGAGGAACTTTCCTTCTATTCCTAGTTTTCTTAGAGCTTTTATCATGAAATGATGTTGGATCTTATCAAAGGCTTTTTCTGCATCTATTGAGATGATCAAGTGGTTTTTGTCTTTGCTTCTGTTAATGTGGTTTATTACGTTTATTGATTTTCGTATGTTGAACCACCCCTGCATCCTTGGGATGAAGCCTACTTGGTCGTGGTGAATTATCTTTTTGATGTGTTGCTGAATTCGATTTGCCATTATTTTGTTGAGGATTTTTGCATCAATGTTCATTAAGGAGATTGGCCTATAGTTCTCCTTTTTGGAGGTGTCTTTGCCTGGTTTTGGGATAAGTGTAATACTGGCTTCATAAAATGTGTTTGGCAGTTTTCCTTCCCTTTCTATTTCATGGAACAGTTTAAGGAGGGTTGGTATCAGTTCTTAGTGTCCATCCCTCATAGTGAAGAGCCTGCATCTTACCCTGAGACATCAGACACAGGCTCTTGATTTAACTTTCTCAAAAGTCAATGACTGGAGCAGAGACAGACTTCCTGTTAGCTTGACAATTTACACAAACCCTTATAAACCAAGAGATGCTGTTTGGGTAAACAAATGGAATGTTCAACCATAATACCCCACTGGAGGGGCCCTATTGTTGTATTGTCCACTCCCACATCAGTTAAGGTAGCAGAGATTATTCCCTGGATCCACCATAGCCAAGTGAAGCCAGCTTTGCTTGAATGGGAGTGCATCCCTGATCCAGTCTACCATACAAGATCACCTTCAACAGGTGTTGAAGGTCAACAGGTGTTGGGCCCTTCCCCAATAAGACCCTATTTCCCAGGAGACCACAAACAGTGTGACATCAGCCCTGCTCTAGTCACTCTGGAAGCAGACTAGTCTATACACAGTGGAAGCTTCAGGAGTCACCCATCTCACCTTTGAGGATAAATCTGTTCTGTGTACTCTCCTTGCTAATCTTGGTCAGCTCACTACCTGGGACCCCCAGGCTTTGAACTGTGACTCATGTATGAACACTATCCAAGCAGGGAATTGCTGTCACCAAAATTCTGGGTTTCCATACTTATTAATCTTGTGTAGGCACCATTATTGGGTCACAAGCAATAATTATTGGGTCACACCTATACAGTGTGCTTTCATGATGGTCATGAAAGATTAGCTTAGAAAAGCATAGGCAGGAAACTGAAATTCCCTCTCTGATCCCTCTAACCTTTGTGCACATGAGGACTAGGCTGTGTGTCCATAATCCTGGCCATGTGGTGTCTTGGCCAGGAGAGCAAATGGCTGGCTCATGGTTGCTGCTTGTAGTGATGTGGAGATGACATGTTCCCTCTCCTGGTCCTGACGTGTCTGTGATGGGAAAAGTGCCCATCTTGAAAGCAAGACTTAAAGGGGTTAACCATTAGTAGACAGATCAGACAAATTAAGACATTAGAATTAATGGAGAACAATCCAGGAAAAAAGTGGCCCCAAACCTGAGCCACATGACATTTAGATGGGTTTCACCTTCCTTAGACCACTTTTTTATTTCAGTGTTTCCCATCTTGGTCTACCTGGTTGGTGAGAATGATCAGTAGATGCTCAACTTCCCTAACTTCCAGGAGGTTTCTCACACACTACCCCAGGCCCTTCATCCATCTCCAATGATTCCCTCACATGACAATATCCAGTTGGTGGCACTACTTGGAAATAAGCACGTCAGTGTAAGCCCCCAACTATGTCACTATGGACTGCCATTAAGCCATATATTATTGCCTGGTTATCTACAGAATGGTGGATTGGGCTCCACACTCACCCCATGTCTCAGACACATTTCATTCACTCTCACAAGACCTCCAAGATCCTCCTTGGCCACCAAGGAATACATTGCCAGTCAATAGAATTTCTTACCTTCCTTCATCTGTGCAGAGTTTCTTGGTCACTACGGTGCTTGCTAAGGCCCCTTTTCCATGTGTTATCAAGAAATTCAGTCCTTGAATGGATTTCCAGTCCTAGGCCACCACAAGTCAGAGGCACACATCTCCCTTCAGGGAAGGGGCTTCTGAGAACCTCTTCCAGATGAGATTTTCCCAGATGAGCTCCCAAATTGTTATAAATAAGACCCCTGAAGAAGGCTGGAGTCACAATTGAAGACACAGAAATGGAGAATTGTCTTGCAAAAGAATTGTCTTCTTCAGAAGGCCTCAAGGGCACATGGGCACAGCCTGTAAAACAGGGCAGGGCAATCTGTCCCTACTTATATTCCTGATACAACTGACCCTGCCTCTTAACCTGGATTGGGCCAGATTAAAAGTTCACAGTCTTCTTGATTGGCTGAAATTCTATACTAACTTTGGGGAGGGGTTATGATACACAGCATACAGGTCAATGTTTTCGGGCAAAGGGGCTTAGCAAGAATGCAGAAGGAGAACCCGGAACTACACACAATACAGGTAATTAAAATCAGGACCCACACTTTGACAGAAAAGACTGCTTTCGCAAAAGCCTCCAGACCACAACTTGGATGTTACCTCACTTGCAGACTTGGAGTTGCTCAGCTACCTTTCTTACCTGTATTTTAGATTCTGAACTCAATATACCACCAGTGTCCTTAGCTTTAAGTTAAAACATATTAAAAACCCTTTTGTGTAAATGACAACAGGTGGTTGACACTGTTGTATTAGGAGATATGTTTAGCAGATTAGAATCTAGAAGGAATGAAATAAGTCAAACATGGAAACCAGGTGTCCAAAACTTTCACAAGCAGTCAAACAGGGTGGAGGGTTTCTAGAGAAGCCACCAAAGGCTAAATATCTGGGAAAAAAGTTTGAGAAAATACCGAAGTGGGGAACCTGTTACATGAAATCAATGTGGCCCCATCATGTGACACTGTTTTACTTTTGTCTGAGTTTTGTTTTTTGCTTGGAGATTATCTCCAGTGAACATGACCAGGGCTTGGCACAGAGTAATTGGTTCCACCTGTACTCACAGACTTACTTAAGACACAAAACAAGCTACACAAAGCAATGCCTAGACGTTTTTTGTTTTGTTTTTTAATGAATAAACCAACCTGAAGTCACCTCTTTTGTGACTCAGAGTGAATTTATTTCAGGGGGCACTCAGAACAAAGATCATACATCTTTAAAATGGATTTGTGGAAGAGGGAAGCACAGGATGAGTAAATGGAAATATGGATCTGATGACATCACAAGGGCTAACATAACTCCTGTTGTGGCTTTACCATTGACCATTCCAAGTGGCAGTAAATAGGACCTATTTATGGGGTTGTTCTGAATGTTAAATATAAAAGTGTACAAAAAAGTCCTCATGGCAGAAACATGTACCTGCAGCTATTTTTTTCTTATGATAGTAATTATATTAGTACTATATCACAAATCTACTCAAAGATGATATTAAGTCTGAGTGACCCATAACTTCAATCTGCTCTCCATACATAATTCACAGAGATACCCACTGCAAAATGACATCTTTGGTGGTCTTTATTAACTGCCATTCAGAGGCTTCCCACTTTGACCTAGAGCTAACTGGGAATTAGTAAGGGTATTGTAGGGCCTAAAACTACTTATTCCTAGTGTAATCCCAACTAAGCAGTTGTCCTTACAGGCTCACTGTGATGGCTGGAGGACAGGGACTAGGTTATGAACTTTATATCCCCCAGAGCCCAGCAGAAATTTGGCACATGACCATCAATAAAAATGACTGGCACACTGCCCATGACAAGTCCTTGGTGAGCATCCAGGCTCTCATGCCTTGCACTTGCAGGAGCAGGTTGAGAAGTGTTCCCAGAGGTCTTGGAGGCTTAGGCCAGAGGGGGTCTCAACTTCCTGGAGTCCCAACAAACTAAAACCCACCACTTGTCTTCCCAAAACAATAGTGAAGAAAAAGCAATGGTGAAGAAAGGAATTTATTCAATATAGGTATATTGGGAAAACAAGAGGGACCAAGTGACTCCAGCCCTGAGTCAAGGATTCTGACATGAGGTACAGTTTTCACTAGGGGCAGAATTGGATCAGTGGGGAGTCTTGATATGGTAGATCATGATCTCAGGTATGACTCTGTGAGACCTGGAGAAGTCCTTGTGGCTAGAGGTCAATTCTTCCCTGAGATGAGATGATTGCTCCTGGCATAGAGCAGCCTCAATTTCTGGCAAATTCCTGCTTAGGAGGCTGTTCCTTGAATTTTTTTACTCTTATTTCTTATCTTGGTGCTTTCAGTCTTGAAGCGTGACAAGAGAGGTTAGGTAAATTTAGCGATACTCAAGCTTCTATTACTGTTTCCCCCCCCCCTTTTTTTTTTCTTAAGTGATTAATGCGCATGTGCAGAGCTCCTCAGGATTCAGATACAAAGTTTTAGGGAATGAAAAAGCCTCAAAAGGGAAATGCAGGCAGAGATGCTAAGCTTTTGTTCTGCTGTTAGTTACCCTTGGGGCATCAGCAGCCCCAAGAGATGACGCCATACTTTCAGCAACAATGGCCTCTGAGTCCTCTTTACAGAAGCACGTGTAAAGGATACAAGAGTCCCAGCCAGTACCCACAATGGAAGCGGGCAACACGACCGCATAACTCTCAAGCTCTTCTGGGTGTAGCAACCAAACCATGCTTCCCACTGCATGCCAGCGCCTGGAAGGGAAGGAATAGTAGGACCGGGCTTGGAGGTACGTGACCTGGGGCGGGGCCTCTCTTGGCCACAGAGGACTATGAGCCAGGCTTCCTGCAGGCCCTACAGGCTCAGTGCTGGCCTGAGGTGGTGAGGGCACAGGTGCAAGTGCAGTACTTAGGGCTTCTGGGACCGCGGGCGGTGCAAAGTTGGCCCAGCTCCTGGGCACCAGCTGAACATGTGGGCTATGTTCCTCATTGGGATGCGGGCCAAGGACAACTGGGGCGCACATCCCACTGCAGGGCTGGTTGACCTCTGCTTAAACTTTCCAAACTCCCTGCTCAGCCTCTCCTGGCCTCTCTTCCTGCCTTGCACACGCGGATGCTTGGCAGCACTGTAGGTGTGCTTTCTCACCTTTCTGTTTCCCTATTTGTTGGCTCACCACCGAGATGCGGCAGATTGAGCACTCCTGGCCTTCCAAGAGCGACGTGCCTTTTGCCAGGTGCTGGAGAGCCACCACGTCCCTACCTCCCAAACTTCCTCCTTCCTCCTTCCTCCTCGCTAGCTGAAAGGGAGCACGCATCTGCACAACGCATTGCCTATGCATCACACCCTGGATGCAACCTAGCTCCATCAGGTTGTTGCTGCAGACAGGATCACAACAAATAGGGACCCAGGGTTTCTAGACGCGAAAAAGAGTGCTTCAGAAGTGTCAGGAAGTATTCACGCAGCTCCTGCTGTTTGCCCACAACTTGAGAGCTGGAGGGTTTGTTCTTCTGGGAAAGAAATAGCTGCAGATGATGGAAAGGTCACAGACATGCAGGACAAAGAGCGCTCTCCTGAGCCCACCAGCCTAGAGCAGCGTGTGTCCAGTGTAACTGATGGGCCAGCCTTTCTGGGTCAGCAATCTTAAGGAAAGTTTATAGATTTACTTGCTTATCTACTTCATTGCAAATGGCGGTGGGAATGGTACTTTGAAAACACAAAGAAAGTGTGTGACAGAGCTCAGGTTGCATACACATTGATACCCAGCTGTGGATAATACACCAGAAGAAGCCTACATGAGGACGTGTTGTTTTAATGAAGGTGAGGAAGCAAGAGGTTGCAAGGTTTCTTGTTTTTTGTTCGTATATGTTAAAAAATTATTTTATCTGTCCACGGACCCAACTCTGAGCACTGAGTTCATTTCTTTCTAGCACATGACCCTCTTTTCTGGTAATTTTCTCTCCAAAGAACCTGTACCTTTCATCATGATGAACATTTTAAGTTAAAAAAAAAAAGGAGAAACTATTGTTTTCATAGTAAAACAGGAAGCAACTAATGTTTAAAGAACTGTTTAATTTTTAGAGTCAACACACAACCCTCTTAGTTTCCTCTACCTGTTTACATGGTACCTCACCCTGAGATTTACCTCTAGATGCTTTTGGAGCTCAAGATGCTCTGGGTGCATGTCCTCCAGAGGTATGCATATTGCAACCCTTCCATGAAATGTAATTTTCTAGATTCGTATACCCTGTCCCATGGCTCTAGTATTTGGCCTCACCTTCCTCTTTTATTGGATCCATATTTGCTCCAGGTCTTTCCTATGTAATATAGGCAGGTGACAAGGAGGAGAGAGCCCACTTTCAGCAAGACCTAAAGCAGGAGTCACTTTTTAATGTGCTACTGACCATCTCTGAGGTATTCCTTCCTTTCTTTCTAGAAAAAATCCCCAACCTGATCCTTTACAATGTATTGAAGCCTCTGAAATTTCATTAAAAATTTTTTTTGAGAGCACATGTTTTCTGGAAAGTGTCTACCTTCACAGTCTCACAGAGGGGCTGTGATCCAAAGAAGGAAAGACTCGTGGTGCATCAGGTTAGCGAGGCACCTTTCCTCTATTTCCTGGAAGATTAACCAGGTGGCTTCTCAGGATAGTGGCCCTTGAGCCACCTCTTGGCTGATGCACATGGGACAGGGATCATGTCCTGAGGGTTCACATCTGCTAACTGGAACAGAGGGATGGAGGACACTTAGCTCCAGTCTTATTTTAAATCCTTGTTCTTTAAGCTAACACTGGATAACTAAGACCTTTCGCTCAATCATGTCCCCCTTCCATTTGTAAGATAGTGTTACTAAAACATTATGATCAGAAGGGTTTTTTACCTTGCAAATGGGTAAGACTTTGATAAATGCTGCAATATAGTATATTAACAAAAAATTAGATTAATCATGTCAGAATCTGTCAATACCACCATTTTTTAATTGTCTTCCTTAGATTTTCAGATTTGCTTAAAAGATGCTGCATTTTTGCAATTGTGAGTAGGTTGTATTACCTCAGAAACTGTGCAGAATTAATCATGAAAGTTGCATCTTTCCTTCACACTGGTACTTTGTTTCTTTCCTGGTATGTCTGCCTTGTCATTTATGAGTCCTGTTTGTGGACTGGCAGGTGTGGCAGGAGTCCTGGGTACCAGCCCTCTTCTTTTTATCTGTGTGTTTTTGACTTAGCTATTGAGCTCTGTGAATTTCAGTTTCTTCATTTGTACAATTTAGATTATTAAGTGTCTTACCTTGGATGGCTGTTGTGGAAACTGAGATGAAACATATATGGGTGGTAGTTAATAGAGACTAAATTCTTAACACTGTAACTTGCACAGACATCTGTTAAGACTGCAGTTTGGAGATTTTATTCTATATAGAAGGTGAATTCTGTGAGCTTTTTCCTGGAAATAAGCTAAAGTTACAGTCAGTGTTATAAAATTAACTTTGTAGAAAGGAGGTTTGAAGTATACTTCTAATTCCTTAACTTTTGGGCCTCATATTGACTCAACCCAAATGTCTTAGTACCATCTATTAATATAAGTGGCATGTTGCAATATGTGATCATGTCAGGATAACAGGTATGATGTAATTTAAAGGCTAATCAGATTTTAGGAAGAGGAATTATGAAGATTTGTGGACAGGGTTTCATTCTCCATGACCCATGTAGTTGTGATGTACTTAGATAGGGATTCTGCCTCTTTAATGTTCAAAAACTTTTGTTTTTAAAGTACTTTATCAATATCTTAAGTGTTTTTTCCTCAGCCAAGTTTTTGTGAGTGCATTTCTGCTTTCATCTAATTTAAATACTAAAGTCTAGGTCATAGGTTTTATTACTTCTGTGCAGTGTTTTGTCCTATTTGTTTCATTTAAGTGAACATATTACCTTGGTTTTCATGAGAAGACTGTATGCTTTTCCTTTCTTTTTCTTTTTACCCATTTATTTATTTATTTTGACACTGCTGGGAGTCAAATACAGAGCTTTGCACATGCCAGACAAGTGTCTACCACTGACCTACCACTCCCAACCCCTCTTTATTGTTTTTTTTTGACACATGGCCTTCCATTTCCCAGGCCAATGCTTTACCACTTGAACCTAGCCCCCAGCCCCATTTTTATTCTTAATATCAAATTTAACATTTTTTGGTACCTCACTGGGAAAGAAATGTTCTGAGAATTGTTGACAATACTAGGAAAGTAACACATGGCCCCCCTAGGAAGACATAAAATGTAATACATGCATAAGAAGTACCAGATACCCACAGAGCAGGGCATTGTGTAAGAAGTCTCAAAAGGCAGTAAGATTAGAACATAAATGTTTTTGAGTACTTTATATAAATCATCCAATAAATTTTTCAAAAACTATAGTAGGCAGGTTTTGCCAACTTTACAGTTGAGGAAAATAAGAGATTAGGCAGCCCACCAAGTCTCTGCCATGTGAGCAATAACTCTAGGCTGTTTGCTTTAGTTGTTCTTTAGAAAGGGTTTCCAATGTTTTGCCTGGGGCCAACCTGGACCTCAATCCTTCTACTGATTTGTACCACCACACTCAAGCTCAGTAATTGAGCTATATTCTCACTAACTTTTTCCTGGGTTAGCCTGGAATCACAATCCTCTTGATCTCCTCCTCCTGAGTAGCTGACATTATAGACAAAAGCTCGTTAATTTCTTAATTAATGGCAAGGGAGATATACAAATTCAGCACCCAGTGCAATGGAGCCTCTTTTTAAAGATAGCTTCTTAAAGTATCTAAACACACTGGATTGTCATATTATTCATCAGAAATACAGTCATTTTATTTCAGATATTCTGCTCTGAATGCATTTCTAGGTGGCTTGAAGAACCTAAGTCACAGATGGACATTTATATTATTAACTAATAGTTGAAAACACAGCAACATAGTTGTATTTTTCAATATGTTTATAAAGTTATATTGTCTACTTCTGTGTTGCATGTTCCAAAAGCAGTAGGGAAGAATAATCTCTGCACTAAAGAGATTTATTATGGAGAGTGAAGACTATGATGTTAACAATATAAGAAATTTGAAATGTTTTGGACACTAGATTTGGAAAATCTTTGGACTGAGAGAATTAGAAGATCTCTTGGGTTGTCTGTTATTCACTACTGAAACTCTACCCACCTCTTTCTCTCCAGGGAGCACCCTTTAGATTGTACTTTGATGAATGATTCCACTCACTTCCTTTTATTGAGCTACAACCCATCTTCTTGAAAAAGGCATTTTTGGATCTGTGTATGCAAAAAGCTTAGTGTCCAGTTCTTCATAAAGGAATAGAATCTAACCTGTTTAGAATAGCTATGTACTACGGAGACTCACAGCTTATCTTGAGCACTGTCCTCCCTCATCTGCATGCTCACTTCTGTTGTCCTTACATGCATCCCCTGCACTCTCCAGGGACTTCTTATACTCTCCTTGGACCCCAATTCTTTCTCTGCCTGTACAGTCTCAGCAGGTAAATGGTAGCAGGATGCACCTATGCTCTCATTTGTCCTCTGAACTTCCTCCATAACTTCAGAGAAGACAGGCTTCTCTGCACAAAATTTGTTACTGATTTTTTAGGAATTTTCTTACCATAACCTCTATTTCACTTGTATGTATGTATACTTAGTTTTTAAAAGTAAAGATGGCATAATGTGATTCCATAATACTTACAAATAAAAATAAAGTTAAAAATCTTATAACTTCTGCTTTCTTATCTTTTGTACAATTTTCACACTTTACAGAAAGATATACACTATATCTTTTAAAATCCCACTTTTTTTCGGCAGTGCTGGAGTTTGAACTCAGGGCTTCATGCTTGCTAGGTAGGCGCTCTACCACTTGAGCAAGTCCACTAGCCCTGTTTTGTGTTGGGGATTTTTGAGATAAGGTTTCTTGAACTATTTGTCCAGACTGGCTTTGAACCATGATCCTCCTGATCCCTGCCTCCCAAAAGCCAGGATTACAGACTTGAGCCACCATTGCCTGTCAAAATTCCACTTTTTTGACTATTGTGACAACCCTGTGTCTTAATCTTGTGGGTTTGAATCCCAGCTCTATCTTTTTGATTTGACTAAGTCACATAACCTATCTGAACTTTAGTCTCCTTGTTAGCTGAAATATGTCTGCATAATATGTAGACACAAGCCCAATGTCTGGCACATAGTAGGAGGTCCTTTCTGTTTCTATCTCCTTCCTTTCTGTGTACATTTTTCCTACCTTGGAAAAATATTCCCTTTTACTACCTTATCCAGATATTATTTTATGTACATGGTTGCCCCTCAGATAGGGAGATGGTTCAGGTGTTTTTTTAATATGCTGGGTTTACTGTTAGTCAACAATAGTTGCAATTCTGGTTGTGAGATACTCATTTGAGTTACACGAAGTGCAACTCAAAAATGTGCATTTCTTGCACAGCTTCTCATGTACTGTTCTTGTTGTGGATGAAGTTCACAGGTTGGAAAAACTAAACTTCCAACTGCATTTGGCAATTTCAAAGGTAAGCTTAGGTTTTATATGACCTCCCCCCTTTATAATATACTTTGTTTTTTAGAGCAATTTTAGCTTCACAACAAAAGTAAGTGGAAGATACAAAGATTTCCCATATTCCTTTGCCCCCCATACATAACATCCACCATTACTAACGTCACCCACCAGAGCAGTTAGTTATTACTCAGAGTCCCTAATTTATGGGTTCACTTTTCATGTTGTAGATTATGTGGGGTTGGACAACTGTATAATGACATATATCCACCATTGTAGTATCAGGCATAGCAACTCCCTGCCCTGAAAGTACTCTGTGTTCACCTATTCATCTTCCCTCCTCCCATAGCTCCCCTGTATAAAAAATGCTAGCTGGACAGGGTGGTACACACCTGGAGTCCCAGCATTTCAGAGGCTGAGGCAGGAGGATCTCAAGTTCAAGGCCAATCTGATCTACATAGCAAGACTGTCTCAAATTTTTTAAAAAAATTATAACACATTTTTCAGTCAGATCTCTATACTTCTAAGTGAACACTCTTCTAGGAAGTGGAAGTAGTATTTAACATAGCCTACCTTCTTCTTTTTATGTAGGAGGTAATGTTTACTAAAATCTGGTTATGAAATAAGTAAGACCCCTATAAAATGCATTGTAGTTTTAGAAATGTTTCAGCTCTCTTTCAATTGTCTTAAATTTGTTTGTGAAAAATCTTACAATTCTTGTCTACAGTAGTAGATATATTGGACATATTATACCTTTCTCCTCATTTACCTATTTAAAAAGTTTACAGTCCACATGGAGTCGTGAAGAGTCCAGTTTCATACCATCAAGTATTACCTTCAATCTCTTGTCCTTCCCATGCTTTGGATGTGGTATTCTTGCTCTTGTTTCCTTACCTTGCTCCCTTGCCCCACGCTGGCAAAGTAGATGAGAAGTATCTGCTCTTTTTCCTGAGGAGCTGGTGGAATTGAGCTATCCTGCTCATTATTAACCCGATACTGGCCTGTTCAATTGTGAGATCATACATGGTAGTTTCTGTGATGATGAAGTTTGGTCTTCATTCTGTAACAAATCACTTAACTTTAGAGTATGTTTAGAAGAAAATCTTAAAGCTCAATCCTAAATTTATTGGCCTATAAATGGAAGATTTTAGAGTTCTAGTGCAGGTGTGGTCAGTGCCTATATTTCTCAAAGACTGATGTCCCTGTGTAGGGCACCCTGTACTTCAAAGTGTCCTTTGCCTTCTTTTTAGTGTCCCTTCCCCAGGAAGTTGTTATGTTAGTCCATTTGTGCCAAATACCATAGGCCAGGTAATTTATAAAGAACAGAAATTTATGTCTCATAGTTTTGAAGGTTGGGAAGTCCAATATCAAGATGCCAGAATTTGGTATGGGCCTTCTTATATGCCTTTACTTGGCAGAATGGCAAGAAAGAGGCAATCATGTCCAGTACCTCTTTTTTTTATTTTGGCCATACTGGGTGTTGAACTCAGGGCCTTGTGCATACTAGGCAGGCACTTTACCACTTGAGCCATGCTGCTAATCCTTTTTGCACTGATTTTCTTTGAAGTAGGGTCTTGCTTCATGCCTGGGCCAGACTTGACTGCTGTTCTTCTATTTGTGTCTCCCACAAAGGTGGGATGAAATGTGTGCACCATCAAAACTAGCCATTCCTCAAGATGGGGTCTCATGAACTTTTTGCCCAGATTGGCCTTGAACTGTGATCCTCTTATGTCCACCTCCCAAGTAGCTAGAATTGTAGGTTTGAGCCACTGGGCCTGGCTACAATGACTCTTTTAAAAGGGCCTTGATACCATTCGCAAGGGAAGAGTCTCTGGGGCCTAATCAGTCACTTCTTATAGACTTGCTTCTTATGACCATCACATTGGCAACACCTGAGTTTTGGGGGCAACACAATCAAACTGTAGCAGTTGTCATCTTCCTGGGCTCTGTCCTTGTAAAAGTTTGCTTCATAAAACACTAGACCACTTTAGTAATTTGTAATGGGAGAAGAGACACAGGTGTAAAAGAACCAGAATTTGAGGTGGGAATACTCAGTTCAGTTGCAGTTATCTTCAAAGCCTTTTCCTGTTCAGAGGGTGATATGGGGAGATTGTTCTGGTCCTCTCAGCTTTCCTTTTTTAGGTGAGATGTAAAGATAGCTATATGGATAGAAAAAATTTTTGTGTATTAGGCTGAGAGGTGGGAAGGTAATTCTTTTTGTTTTTTGTCCTTGTTAACATTATTTTCAGCTTGCTTGCACAAGTTGGAATAACCTAAATTTGAAACTGAGTCATTTGGTTATATAGTCTGTGCTGCATCCTTATAAAGAATTTACAAAGCACAGGTGCCATGAAAAATTATGTACAACAGTATTTAATCACATGGAATAAGTTTGCAAAGTATTTTATACACAAAGAACATTTACATAATACTATAGAGTTTGTCTCTGGATCTTTTATACCTAATTATAACTTTTCATGCAAAAATGGACACTACTGTGAATCAACAAATTAATTCATGTTTTAGGATTGTAGTGACTGGTGAAAATGTAAGTCATGATGAGTTATTGGACACATTTTTAAAAAACCAGTTCCCATAGTTGAAATACTTTGAAAATAGTGTCCAATAAGCTGAGCAGGCATGATTTGGTAGACATTAATTAAACATTTTTAAAAGAAGCTGCCCCTTTAAAAAAGGGCAATTGAAAAACCATTTAATCAGCTTTAGTTGATTGTGTCATTTCATTTATCACATTTTCATATTACAAAAGCAGTGTGTTCTTATTATCCTCCCAATCAAGTAAAGAAAGATAAGAAAAGGAAAACATAGCATTAAATCCTCCTCTTACATTAACACTTTGGTACATAGGCATATGCTGCCATATCATGTTTTTGAAATAAATATATTATTTTAAATATCACTGGTTAGCAGTCTGCAAAAAACTGAAACTAGATCCATGTATATCACCCTATACCAATATTAACTCAAAATGGATCAAGGATCTTAATATCAGACCCCAAACTCTTAAGTTGATACAGGAAAGAGTAGGAAATACTCTGGAGTTAGTAGGTATAGGTAAGAACTTTCTCAATGAAACCCCAGCAGCACAGCAACTAAGAGACAGCATAGATAAATGGGACCTCATAAAGCTAAAAAGCTTCTGTTCATCAAAAGCAATGGTCTCTAAACTGAAGAGAACACCCACAGAGTGGGAGAAAATATTTGCCAACTATATATCAGACAAAGGACTGATAACCAGAATATATAGGGAACTTAAAAAACTAAATTCTCCCAAAACTAATGAACCAATAAAGAAATGGGCAAGTGAACTAAACAGAACTTTCTCAAAAGAAGAAATTCAAATGGCCAAAAAACACATAAAAAAATGCTCACCATCTCTAGCAATAAAGGAAATGCAAATTAAAACCACGCTAAGATTCTACCTCACCCCTGTTAGAATAGCCATCATCAGCAACACCACCACCAACAGGTGTTGGCGAGGATGCAGGGAAAAAGGAACCCTCTTACACTGTTGGTGGGAATGTAGATTAGTACAACCACTCTGGAAAAAAATTTGGAGGCTACTTAAAAAGCTAGAAATTGATCTACCATTTGATCCAGCAATACCACTCTTGGGCATATACCCAAAAGACTGTGACACAGTTTACTCCAGAGGCACCTGCACACCCATGTTTATTGCGGCACTATTCACAATAGCCAAGTGATGGAAACAGCCAAGATGCCCCAGCACTGACGAATGGATTAAGAAAATGTGGTATCTATACACAATGGAATTTTATGCAGCCATGAAGAATGAAATGTTATCATTCGCTGGTAAATGGATGGAATTGGAGAACATCATTCTGAGTGAGGTTAGCCTGGCCCAAAAGACCAAAAATCGTATGTTCTCCCTCATATGTGGACATTAGATCAAGGGCAAACACAACAATGGGATTAGACTATGAGCACATGATAAAAGCGAGAGCACACAAGGGAGGGGTGAGGATAGGTAAGACAACTAAAAAAGTAGCTAGCATTTGTTGTCCTTAACGCAGAGAAACTAAAGCCTATACCTTAAAAGCAACTGAGGCCAACAGGAAAAGGGGAACAGGAACTAGAGAAAAGGTTAGATCGAAAAGAATTAATCTAGAAGGTAACACCCATGCACAGGAAATCAACGTGAGTCAATGCCCTGTATAGCCATCCTTATCTCAACCAACAAAAACCCTTGTCCCTTGCTGTTATTGCTTATACTCTCTCTACAACAACATTAGAGATAAGGGCAAAATAGTTTCTGCTGGGTATTGAGGAGGGGGAGAGGAAGGGGGTGGAGTGGGTGGTAAGGGAGGGGGTGGGGGCAGGGGGGAGAAATGAACCAAGCCTTGTATGCACATATGAATAATAAAAGAAAAAGGAAAAAAAAAGAAATTAAATATCAAAACACAGTATGCATACATGTGTACATGCAGAGGATATTGTTTTCCCACATTGTCTGTTAGTCTAATGTTATAAGTTCCTGTTTATGTCTGTTCAGAAGTTGACCTTCTTGGACTAATATCTGTTGTTTTTTCTAACCTTTTATTTTATTACCAGTTAACTAGCATTTAATTATTAATAAGAGACTTATTCTTGATGTTCTTGTTTCTTTCTCAAAGCTTTAAGAAGTTCTTTCCATTCTGTACAATGTCCAGAAACATCCAGAAGTCTTCATATCTTACATCTGAGGCACTGAAAGTATTGAAATTATTACAAAAGGATACACTTTTGTTTTAGATCTTGCTTCTTGCTCATAATGGAGGAGTCTGATGTTGTCATTTTGGCTTCTCACACTTCACATGTATGTACTCACTGTGTCTCAGATGCTTTGTAAGCTACACTTAGATTGTAACACACACTTTGAATCCCCACATAGATTGTATAGCAGTAACCATACTGAATACTCATGTAGTACTGCAGAGGTAATAAATGGCTGTTGCTTACATCTTTATAGGAATGTCTTCCTCAAAGGGTTATTATCCCTTTCTTACTGTTGAAACCAATGAGTCATTTCCTACATCAATCAGAGCATGCAACTTGAACCTGAGCCTTCTGATTTCATGTACCTTAGTCATTCCATTAAATCACGCCACTCTATATGAACACAGGTTTTGATGGGTAACTCAATCCTGCTTCCCAGTGTCAGGGATCTTTAATTTTGTTTATCTATCTATTTGTGTTCTCAGTGGTCTTCAGTCTCCTGTTGACTGGGACTCCTATCCAGAACAGCTTCCATGAGCTCTTCTCCCTCCTCAGTTTTGTGGAGCCTGATCTCTTTTCTAAGGAGGAGGTGGAAGATTTTGTTCAACATTACCAGGATACTGAGAGAGTCCAAATCAATAGTTCATTTAATAGAAAAGCTCCTTTTCTACTAACTATCTCCAAGAGGACTTGGCACAGAAACTACCCTAGTACATAACAACTACAGAGAGAAGAGAATTGATAGCAAGAGGACACCTTCCAGGGAGATAAAGAGCCACAAATACACGGCAGATATTAGATCCTTCATATTGTCTCTAGTTGTTTGCTATTCTTGACTCTCTTACTTGTTTGTTACAAAATTTTACAGTGTGCCTTATTTATTTGATTCATTTTGGGGAGAAGTAAAATGTGCATGCCAACTTTCAGACTTTTTTCCCCAAGTTGTCATTTCTCTCCAAAGGCTTTCAATGCCATTTCCTGAAGCAGAAATTAATAGGTTGCTGTAGTCTCAAATCCTGTTCAGCATTCGTGGCACTGGTGTTTCTTTCTAACATTGCTCCAAGACCAAGAGTTTGAGACGGATGGGAAGTGGAAGTGAAAGAGGGAAGGAGGGAAGTCTTATTCAATCTTATAGGTGACTGCTTTATTTCATACTTTAGCCCCTCTGCCTTGTAGAATTATCTGAGTATCCCAGGATGGTTATTTAAAACAAGTGATGGCACACCAACTTGTGATTTTGTAGGCACTGGTTAAATGAGTTGGAGGGCCTCTCACAGAAAAAATCTGCACACCAGAGGGTAAAGATGACCTGGGGATCTGCTCTGGTCACTCCCATGTTTACGGTTGTCAGATAAAATATAGAACGCCCAGTCAGATATCACATGGGGTATATCTGTATTAAATTGCTGTTTATTGTTAATCTGAAACTCAAATTTAACTGGTTCCTTCTTTGCTTTTCTTCCCACTGTGTCAGGTAATCCTACATGTGGTGTAATTTAAACTTATGACACTTTCTGAAGTTCATGAAACTTGGTGAAGGAACACAAGGAACTTAAATTCAAAAGAACAAAATCTGAATGCTGGCAGCATTTTTATTCAGCTGTGTGACCTTGGAGAAGATGCTTTGTTTTCTCTGAAACTTACTTAACTCTGCTATAAAATGGGGCAACATTACTTTCCCTATTTCTGAAGTGTAAAGCTGATCATAAGATTAGATGCAAAAATACCCTGGAAATGAGATTACAATTAAGAATCAAGTTTTTGAGTGTTTCTAGTTCTTTGGTTAAGAGCCAGTCACAATTCTAGAAGAAGATGGGAGGAACTCAGTGAAGGAAGAAATACAGATAGTCCTCCACTTATGACTGATCATCTTATAATTTTTTGAATTTATGATGTTAGGAAAGCAATGCACTTTCAGTATAAACCATCTTTGAATTTTTATTAACATAACATTGTACATATTTTTGAGGTACAGTGCAATGTTTTGATTCATATATACATTGGGTAGTGATGAACTTAGGGAAATCACAGTTTCACCCCAGTGAGAATGGCTATTACCCAAAAGAAAATTACCAATGCTGGTGAGGATGTGAAGAAAAGGAGGTCTTATGCACTCCTGGTGGGAAAACTGGATGGAGGTTTCTCAAATAACTAAAAAGTACTATCATACAATCCAGCAATTCTACTACTGGGTATATGGCCAAAAGAAATGAAATCAGTATGTCAAAGATACTTGCATGCCCATGTTTATTGCAGCTCTCTTCATAATAGTCAGGACATGAAACTAACCTAAATGTCCACCAACAGATGAATGAATAAAGAAAATCTGATATATACATAGTGGGACACTCTAAAAGTATAAAAAAAACACTGTGTTTTGATCTCTTCCCAGGCTAGCCATATGTGGTAAGAAACTCTTTCTTATGAACCTGGGCTGCACCAGTGGATCAGAGCTACCCATTAGCCAGCAATCTTAATGATAAATGACTGATCCTCCACAGTGTGGTTGTTGCCAGCATTGTTTTCATGAAGGTCTTCAGTAAACTAAACAAAATAACTCAGCTTTTCTTTTTCTTTCTGTAAAATAGACTTCCTCTTAGATTTTTTTTACCCAGCTGCAGAGTTAGGCAAGCTGTGAGTTTGAAGCACTTTTACTGTATTGGTATTCAGTAGGGTAGCTATATTAAACATATTATCAGCTTAATGACATTTTCAACTTGCAATAGCTATATAAGGCCGTAATCCTATTGTAAACCCAGAAGCATCTGTGCTGTGAAAAATAATGACCCAAAACATAGCATGAAAAGGAGCAACAATATTAAAATATTGCAGTGTGTTCTGTAGATTTCAATGCCTTGCCTACTTTTGTCCCACACTCTTGTATGTTTTTTTTTGCTGAGGTGAGTGAAAGCTGAGGTAGCTACTGAGCTTCCCAAGAAGACAGTAGTGATATATCATGGCATGTCAGCATTGCAGAAAAAATACTACAAGGCCATCTTGATGAAAGATCTCAATAATCAGCAGACATTTGTCTATTTGGAAAGTAAATGAGCATGTGATTTTCATGCAGGGAAATATTTTATAATCCTACTCATTTGTATAAGAAGAATGCAGGGTACAATTTTGTAGTCAGGTCAGCTTCAGTGAGACTATCTTAAGAGTAGCTTAGACTTGGTTGTTGTAAGTCATGAAATTTTTCTTTCACCAAGTTTGCCTTAATTAAGCAAATGTTTTTAAATGCCCCAGTCATGCCTTTGACCTCTCAGATATTTAGCAAATTGCAAAACTCTTTTATTGAATCAAATTCACTGGGAGGAAATGAGATTGGGAAGTAAGAGGCAGGAGTGGAACAGTCTATTTGCTGTAGTTTTTTGTTTGTTTTGTTTTAGTTTGGTTTAGTCTTTTGACTTGAAAACAGTTGAAGATGGGAACTGAGAATTTTGTAAAAAGAAAAGATACCACTACATTCAATACAGACCTCTCAAAACAAAATGATGGTAAGGACAATTTCCTATGGATGTGCTGTTAATTCACAATGTAGCTTTGTGCATTCAAGAAGTTAATACAATTGAGGGGTATATGAGGAAACCAGTAAAGTTATTTATGGCAATTTTGGGGGGTTGGTTTGGTAGTCCACCTTTTTCTCTCCTTTTTAAAAATTTCAGATACATTTGAAAATGAGGTGGCAAAGAAAGTTGTCCCAGCTTCGAAAGTGTGTGGATCACCCATATTTGTTGGATGGTAATCCAGTTCCCTTTCCTGTATTATTTCTTCTGAACAGTACTGTGGTCAAAATCATAGAAAATCTTTTCAAAAGAATTGCCTGTATTTACTCTGTTTATTATTCTCATTCCTCCTCCTCCTCCTTCTTCTTCTTCTTCTTTTCTCTCTCTCTCTGTCTCTCTCTTTTTCAGGGTCTCAAGCTGGCAGGCGAGAACTCCTACTCAAGCCATGCCTCAGTACTTTAGCTTTTAGTTTGTTGTTCAGATAGGGCCTCATGATTGTGCTCAGGTTGGCCTTAGACTGTAATCCTTCTGTCTCAGCCTCAGAGGTTGTTTGAGATGACTGTCATGAACCACCACCCCTGGCCTTCTTTGACATAAAAAAAATCTAAGGTCCAATCATAGATTCTGCATTGCCTTTGTCAAGCCTGTTTATTCTCCTATAATCTTGAAATGTTTTTAAGCTTCTTCGTTTTGGTTTGTTTTTGTCTTCCATGATCTTGAGAATTTTAGAGAGTCAAAGCCAGTGATTGATTTTCCAGAATATGTCATAACCTAGATTTATCTGAGCATTTCTTCATCAATCAATTGCCCACTGTGTTGGTCACCACTCTGCCAAGTTCTCCAGTGCTCTCTGTGTTTCCCAGACAGTGGCTGTCAGTTCATGGTTCAGTTAGCCTCTTCTTGGAAGCCCTTTCTGCACTCAGCTTCTGGGGAGCACTTTCTCCTTCTTCTTCTTAGTCTCCTTTGCTCCCTGCCCTTGTCTTACCAACTTCTCTGAGTTTCCTTCTGAGAACTTCTTAGGTCCCACCTATAAATTTGATGTGCAGTGTTTTTGTTTTCACTTAAACTAGGGCTTTATTATTATGCTCTGATGGAAACCTGTGGTACAATTCCAGGACCACTGGCCATGGAACTTCAAGTGTAGAAAGGATTAATGTTTATGACTGCAGTAGTCATTTCAAGGAAGTTTTTGCCATGTAATGATATGACCTGCATCTTAAATAGATACACATTTAAGCTTATTTATTTAGTTATTTTTGGTGGTACTGGGGTTTAAACATAGACCTTTGAGCTTCCTAGGCAAGTGCTCTACCACTTGAGGCACACCCCCAGAACTTTTTGCTTTCAGTTTATTTTTCAGATAGAGTCTTGTGCTTTTGCCTGGGTGCCACCATACTCAGATTGTTCTTTTTTTTTAAGATAGCATATTGCTAATGTTTGTCCAGGCTGGCCTCAAACCACAATCTTCTTGTCTTCTTTACCTGAGTAGCTGGATGACAAGAGTGCCCCACCATATCCAGCACTCTTAATTTATTTTCTAAAGTACTAGCATCTCCCTGTGCCTCAGTTTCCCAAAGAGTAGGTTTTCCCCTTAGATAAGCATTTGTTAGGCTTTTTGAGTGTGCTAGGTTCTGTGATTGGTGATCAGCAGCCTTGAGATTGTCATGTAAGCAATTATAAGCTGATTGTCAACAGAGATGAATCTGAGGCACATTCCACAGCTGAAGTGTGGATGCTCTTGCTGCACCCTAAATAATGGCTTTTCTTCTTGAGGAGTATATCCTGACTGAGGGAACATTGTTGGGAGTGGATTTTTCTCTTTACCAGGTGTGGAACCAGAGCCTTTTGAAGTTGGAGACCACCTGATTGAGGCTAGCGGGAAACTTCACTTGCTGGATAAGTTGCTGGATTTCCTTTATTATAGGTAGGCAGCAGGTTCTTGTTTACTGCTGGGCTAGTGACTGTTCAGAACTGAATATTGAGGAACTTGCTGATTTCTTGAGACTAAATCACATTTTCCATTTTTCAGCACCCTGATTAAGGTTCTACCTAATCTGCAACTACACGCCTGCCTCCTGCTCCACAATCACCCTTTCTTTCCTGAATTACTACAGCACTTAGGATCCTAATCCAGCACTGGCAATTGTAGACCTTACTCTGCTATCTGGTTGATCATGCATCATAACCTCAGGACAGAGAAAACATTGAGCATTCATTTGAACTCAAGGGGAAATTGTGGGATCCTTCCCAGAGACATGAGTTGAGCATCAAAGACCAGGTTTAGTTATGTTTGGTGACCTGTGTACAGCTTAGGCCTGTTATTCCTAGTCATTAGAGGAAAAGTGGAATCTAGAAAAAGCCCAGATTCTCAGGATCTCAAAGTTGTTCCTTTGGGAAAATTTCCCCAGGGGTAGCCCCAGCTAAACTAAAACTTCAAATTAGTCAAAATTTCCCAACCTTTGGAATGTATAAGTTAAATAATTGCATTTCTTTCTGTATTTTATTGATTCCATTATCTATATATCTACCATGAGTATATTAGAGTTGGAGAAGAGCCAACAAATTCCTTCTTGCCAACTGTTTCATTTCACAGAACCAGAAAATTTATGTGACTTGTTCAAGGTCACACAGCCAGCATGTGGCAGAGATGAGATTATCATTAATGTCCTCACCTTCAAGTTCAATTTTTCCATGTATTAACAACTAAAATATTGCAGGACTTATCCTTAACTGTTCTTCTGATATGTTTTTGTACATTTAGATTGTTAGTTTATTCATGAAAATATTATTTTGACAGGATTGTGCTTTTTTACGCAAAGAACAAGGTAACAGGCTTGAATTCATTCTAGACACAATCCATCAACTTGCCTTCTAGTTTTCTCTTTTCTCTCTCTATTGCATAGAAGTTTCCCCTTGCCCCTTACTTCTCTAAAATGATGCTTCTCAGGCTTCAGTTCATTTAGCTGTAGTGATAGTAACTTACTTCTCAAGTAGGAAGCTGTAGATGGCTGACCACAAATTCATCAGGGTCTTTGTTGTGTGTGTCTGTGCATTTGAATTTTGCATTTTACTCTTCACATGTGTATATTTATTTTGCTGTTGAAATGAAAGCTTATATTTCTTTTGACTGAGTCAATTGGTATACAAGAAAGTGCTCCTAGTTATTGTAGGTCTTCTCATATCCATTGATACATGCCCCAAAGAAATCCACACTAGTTATGATCTGCCACTCTGAAGGATATAGGTATATGTACAGGTAATATTCTTTATGTAAAGAGTTTCTGAGAAAGTATTTAAATTATGTAACATTTATATTTCTACATTAGCATTCATTTACTTATAACCTGGTATTTTTGGTATGTTTCATCTGAAGGAAACCTTACCTTAAATACTACTAGTGTTGGCAGTTTCTCCTTTTCTTTTTCTTGCCAGGGGTCATTAGGTTTTACTTTTCTCACATATGACGCAGATGTTGGGTATTCTCCAAGACTATATGGCTTATAGAGGTGACTTGCCTTTGCTATTAAGCTACATAAGCCTTTTAGATTTCACAGCCAGACAGGCCCATGAAGAGTAATATGTGGGGTGGGAATATTAGAGAGGAAAGCAGTGCAAGAACACTGTTCAGAAGTGAAAGGAGACAAGAAGTAAAGGGAATGGTGTGTGAAGCAGGGATTGACAGTGGGGTAGAGACACATGGGTGGGAATGAATGCTGTATTTCTGTTGGTTATGTGACTTAAAATTGTGGTTCACTGGAACAAATATTGCAGAAATAGAGTGTTTTTGAAAATGCACCATAAACAGTTTCAGTGATGAGAACATTCAATGACTTGAAACATTCAACTCCACAGTTGAGCACTGACTCAGGATAAGTAAAAACATGAATATTACAGGATGCCAGTAGCTCATACCTGTAAGCCTAGCTACTTATGTTGTTGAGATGGAGAGAACTGTGGTTCAAGGCCAGATGCAGCAAATAGTTTATGAGACCCTCCCCATCTCCAAAATAACCAGAATAAATGGATGAAGGTTTGGCTCAAGTGTAAAGTGCCTGCTTAGCAAGCAAAAAGCCCTGAGTTCAAAAAAAATAATATTGAATTATAGATATACCACAAATCAAACAGGGAAAAGATTGTGGAGAGTGGATTAAAGCCTATGAGAACTGAATGCAAGGAAGGCGAGATGTGGCTCACCTGCTTTTCTGAGATTGGCATGGCCCTGGAAGCAGAACAGCTGTTTCTCCTGAATTGTTTGTGTTCAGAGAAGCAGGTACACAGGTTTATCCTGTTACAATGTCACGCCCCTCCCCAAGAGCTGCTCCTCCATCCTGTTTATGGCTCTTTGTAAAAGACCCCTGAAGGAGGAAGAAAGACATTTTGCTCTTTGCCTTTGGCTTTTACTTTGAGCTTTGGTTTGGGTTGTTTGCTTTGGGCTTTTTGGTGTGGGAAGCTTTTGGAAAGGAAAAGAATTCCTGAAGGGAAAAGAATTGCTAAAAGGAACTTGCTGAAAGGGGGCTGATAGTCTGCACCAAGAACTTTAACATAGACCTTAGCAAAGCTAACCTAAAGAAAGAACTTTAACATAGGCTTTAGAAACTAAAGCAAAGCCAAAGAGAACATGGGACAGTTCAAGGTAGAGGACCAAGACTTTGCAAGTCTGAGCACTGAGCCTTTAAGAAAGTCAAAGAGAGAATGCTAAAGAAAAGATAAAAGCCTGGGGGCAAAAGACTTTAAGAGCAATTAAGCTAAAGATAAGCTAAGAGAAAACATGGGACAGTGTGAGTCTAAGGGAAGAGGTTTTAGACAAGGTTTTAAAGAACTTCAAGGAGTAAGTCCTTAAAGAATAAAGATAGAGAAAAGAAGGAATGAGGGTTGGGCATCTCCACCCAAGTACCCAACACACTTGACCCCACTTTCTGTCTGTCTGTCTATCCTATGTCTTTTCTGAATCTCCAGTCACCCCCAGGTAAGCCCAGTTAGGTTCAATAATATCCAGGAGAGTAAAAAGCTCACTCTAACAAGGGAGGGAGCAAAAACACAGTGCCCCCTCCAAAAGATAAGATCACTCATTTCTATATAGATAGTTGACAATGTAGGTTATTACCTGAGAACTCTGCATAATATATAACAAAATATACATGGCATAATGAGAAAAGCTATAATTATGGTTGATTTAAAGCCCAGCAGTGCAGAAGTATCAACTCCAGACCTTATAAGTTTAAAAGTTAGTCCAGAGTAGGTCTCTCAGATCCATTGGATGCTCCCTGGGACAGTGTGTCTAGTCCAGTGATTACCAGCAGGAAAGCCATTGTCACATTGGGGAGTCCCTGATACACAAGCCCACATGAACTCATGACTTCCCTTTCTGACATGGTGCCTGGTGACAGATAGAGAATGCCCATGCTTCATCAACAGGTGTGTGTTGGGCCATCAGGCAGGCTCCCTCACTTCTCCCAAGGGCTCATGCTTGCCTGAATAAGAATTGTTTCCCAGAAATACAAACTGCCATAGAGTGGACAGTCAGGTGGCACAGGAAGAATCACAGCAAGTACTAATTCCATAAATTCCCAGAGCAATCTGGTATGGTCAGTTCCCTTGTAAAATGTCAAAATGCCCCCTAAGTTTAGATCTTTTCCATGAGATTTAAAGTAGGGGCATGCCTGTATAAGAAAAAAGACAAAATTGGTGTTCGGTTTTGGACTGAAATTTTTTTATTCCCAAGAGTGTTTGAAAAGAGTTAAGATGTCTCGTTTTTTACCCCTCTATGTAAAGGCTACAGCTATGAGTGTGTGGATGGCTCTGTGAGAGGGGAAGAGAAATTCCTGACCATTAGGAAATTTGGACAGCAGCCCATTTTTTATATTTCTTCTGTATTCCTGGCCAGGTAGACCACTTGGGTATGATGGAAACAACAAAATAATAGGCAAGATAGGACTTTACATTCCAACCATTAGCACATTTTCCCATAATTCCATTAAAGGTGAGGTTATTACCAAGAAGTATAAAAAAAGAGGGAATTGAGGTCATTGCCATAGTTTGTCATGGTACTGGACTTCTAGTGTGGTAACATTTCTATCCACCCCATGCAAGCTAATCTGCTTTATCATTGGCCTGGCAATTTCCTTAATGAGTTCTGTGATTTTTGTGAGAAGTTTTATTTGCATTCAGTGGAGGCAGCTGCCCTTACCACTATGAATTTGTTTTGTTGTTTTGTTTCTCTGGGCTTCAGGATTTTTATATTTTTAATTTATTTTACTTTTTGGAAAAGTGTTTTTACAACAAGACTGAGAAAGACACCGAAATTTCCCAAATACAGTTATGACACCCACATTCACAGTCATGCTTGTTATCACCACACCCCATCAGAATGGTACATTTGTTACACATGATAGGTTTCAGTTTATTTTCTTTAAATTGTTGCACAGAGTGTACATTGTGACATTTACAAAAGGTTTTACAATGTATCACCCCCTCCACCATTTTCCTTTATCCACCTCTTCCTCATTCCTGGAATAGTTTCAACAGGTTTCATTTTTCCTTTGACATGCATGAGTTCATAATATTTCCACCATATTCACACTCCTACACCCTTTCCTTATATCCTCCCCCCTTCCACTATTGCCAACCCCTAAGACAGGACCTATTTTGCCTTCCTGGTATCCATTTTTGAAAAAAAAACTTTTTGTTTATTTAAGATAGTTGTACAGGGTACTTCATTGTGACATTTCCATGTATATATGTGTTGCAAACTGAACTCATTCATCCCCTCTATTTTTCTCCTTTCTATCCTAGTCCCATACCTATGGTGTTTTCAACAGGTATAAACATTCTATATTCATTCTTATAGAGGAAGTATATCAACTGTATTTACTGATACAGTAATAATGTTCCCATTTTGTGAATCAGCCAAATGGCAGCCCCACCCCTTAACAGAAATTCCCATGCTGTAAGACAGACCCACCCCTGCCGAGACTACCACGAATGTGCTAACTTCATTGACCTCCCCCTTCTATAAAAGCCACTCCTCACCCAGGTTCACTGTTGTGCCATCTTTTCCCCAGACAGCCTGGCAGTTTGGGCCTGCCACTAAACTTTGCTCTATTGACGTGAGAATTTTCTCTTGAGCTTTCTTTGTGAGTGGTGTTTTTCCTAACATTTGGTGCTGTGAATCTGATTGGGGTGCATTCCCAGGACTGACCTTGCTCTCCCAGCCTCCCCCACCCCATCCCTCTCTCTCTCTCAGTTCCCATTCCCTTCCTCTGGGATCTGGGCTGCTTTACTGGGACCCCCGATCCTAAAAACAAAATGTCACTCTCTCACTAGCTCACAGTGAAGTTCCTTCACCCCAGCGCACCTCCAACTGCCATCCACCACTGGCCAATCTTCCCTCAATGTCCTCTCTCTCTTGGTGAGTCCTCCTTGAATGCTGAGCTATGGCCTCTCTCTCTCATTTCCTCAAAAACCTGGTGCTAGGTCACAGCTCACTCTCATCCCTGGGAATTGGGTTCCAAACTAGGGACTGTGGACCCCCCATGGTGAAGGTGTTCCCTCTGGGTGTTCCACATTTCTCGGTCTCTCCTGAGGACCTGATATTTCAGGCACACCTGCCATATCTCTCCTCAGGTCAGGCCTCACCATGGGAGTTGGACCATCCCAAATTACTTCAGACTCCCCACTGGATGTCTCCTGGCCAACCTTGTGTCCCTCCACCTAACACCTGATCTTAAGCCACGAAAGCTCATTTTTCTCTGTAATAAGGCCTGGCCCCAATACCCATTAGACAATGCCTCCAAATGGCCACTTAATGGCAATTTCAATCCCAATATTTTAAGGGATTTATACAATTTCTGTGAGCGTGCTGGTAAATGGAAGGAGCTTTCCTATGCCCAATCCTTTCCCTATCTCTGCATCAAACCCTCCCTCTGTACTTTCTGTTCCCCTGTGCAGATTCTATTAGTCTGTAAACCAGTTTCTAAATCAACCAATTCCTCTCCCAAACCTCCTCCTTCCCCATGTAAGCAGACTTCTTGCACTGCTTACCATGCCTCTCTCCTCCTATCTTCCTGAAAAACTTTCCCCGTCATGGAGTTAACCAAGCCACTCCTTGCCAACTCTGGCCTCAAGGAGAATCCAGCTCTGGGAGAACTCATGCTCCATTCCTGTGGGCTGAGACCAAGCCCCGGATTTATTCAGGTATGCCTCATGCTACATTGGCAAAATCCTGTTTGATTATGACATCTGATGACTGCTTCTCCCCCACTCCCAACTAATGTCCCTTTTTCCTGAGACAGCGACCAGAGAGTGGAGGTTTCATTTTGCTGAAAATGTTCCAGTACCAGTGAGTGGGAGCAACCTAGAGATGCAGGTGATGGCTAATCCCTCAGGCATATTTTGTGCCTCCAGGCTCTGCCTTCCCCTCCCTTACCTAAGATATAAGGACACCTTTTCTGCTTCCTCCATGGTCTCACAGCATGTCCTTTGTCTCTGTCTGCCTTCCCAACCCTGCCTCCCATGAAAAACCTGTAGCATGGTACCTTATGACTTAAGTTATTCCAACTCGTTTGCAGGCCTCTCAACTAAAGTAACTTTAAATCAGCTGCTTTACAAAAGCACTTACAAAAAATGCAGCTGCCACTCTCACACTGTAACTCTGCCCCCACAAGGGGAGGAGGGAAAGCAAACAGGAGCACTCATGCTGAAGGATGCTGGCTCCTGGACACAGCAAAAACACCTGCCATAGCTAAGAAAATCCATAGAGAGGACCCAGCACATCCTGGGCCACCAGCCACATGTGGCAATGGCTGAAGCTCCACTGCCACTTCCCCTAGAATAAATGCATGCAGAGTACACAGGAAGGGGGGAAGGGCAACAGGCCACAGGATCAGGCCTAGGCAGCCAGGGTCATTTGTCCCAGGTGTGTGTGGAGGGGGTGGCACCTTGTACAAGCCCTGCTCCTAGCCCCACCTCACACCTTGGGGCATCAGACCCAGCCCTTGTAAGCCAATTGTTAGCTCAAGGTTATAGTTCCAGAAAAAGCAAAATGGACATTACTGTGGTCTCTAAACTTCTCATTTAAAATTTTCTATTTCTTTGGCCTCAACATAAATTTTTCCCTCCAAACATTAACACTAGTTGTCCCATATAGTACTATTATTGGCCGAAAATGCCCTTCTCTAACTTTACACATGATTTATTCCTTTTTTAAAAAAGGTAGACTGTATTAAAGTGGCTGCCTGCTGTTAACTAAAAGACAGGATTCTAACTTTTTTTCTGTCTAGATGGAATCTGCACCTTCCAGTCTTCTGGCTTGTAGATATTAAAAGCTTTGTACTGAGGCCTGGCCTCAATATGCCTTTGGTGACAAAGAGAAGTGGCCTTCACAGGGTTCCTTAAATTACAATACCATACTCCAATTAGACCTTTTCTATAAAAGGAAAAATATATATATATGGGGGTAAAGATGTAGCTCAATGGGAGAATGTCTGCCCAGCATGTGCAAAGCCCTGGGTTCAATTTCCCAACATTACTAAATCAAAAAAAATGATGAAGAGGATAAATGGTGTTAATGCCACTTCAGCCATCTCTTAGGGGAAGAAAGTAGTTTAACCTAGACCAGATCCCTCATTCTTCAAATGAGGAAACTGAGGCCCAGAACAGTTCAGAGATCTGCTCTCCAGAGTGTCAGGTGTCAATGTAAAATAACAACTTTGCTTTACAGCAATTCCCTAAAGAAAATCCCCTTACCTTTCTACAACATCTTAAGGATGCTATCAGAAAACATAACATGATGGACCCAGAGTCACAGGTCAGGTAGGTTCTCCTCAAAGATAAATTTCTAACAGTCAGCCCCAGATATTTGTAGAAAACTCAGTCTGTGGCTTAAGAAGAAAAGTCATTGGATCAACTAATAGAACTAGCCATGTCTGTATATTATAACCAGGACATTACTAACAGAGAGAAAGATAAGAGACATGACCTCATTGCTCTCGGGCCTACATCTCGAGTTTGCTACCATGGTGGACAGGAGGGACTTTTCTGCAGAGAATGCTTAAGGGGGACAGCCAGGGAGACAGCCCCGCCCCCAACCAGGACCGTGACCTCTCTGCAAAGGAAACCACTGGAGGTCTAAGTGCCCCCGTCTCCAGATGGAAGGCAAGATGCCACCTCCTATGGATTGATGGTTCCCAGGACCCTGTCCACACTCCACTTCCTGGCATCGATGTTGAGGAGCCTCATGGTAGCCATTATGACAAAAAAACCCAAAAGCTCATTTTCCAGTTAGACAGTGGAACTCATTTCTCTGTTTTACATTTCTCCCCAGGTCCCTGGTCCAATGACAAAAGTTATTGTTCGGGGCAAATCTGGCCAGCCCCTAGAGCACTACTTTATCTAGCCTCTGGCCTGCTGTTGGGGAGACTTCCTCTTCTGTCACTCTTTCCTCATAGTACCTAAAACTCCAATGTCCCTGCTAGGACAAGATTTACAATCACAACTAAAACTCAAATTCTCCTCTCCCCAGGCAGCTATTTTTGCTGCCCCTTCCCTCAGGAAATAATAGATTCCACAATGTGGACTGATGAGATGAGTGTAGGCTGAGCCAGGACAGCCCTCCATATTCAAATAAAACTCAAAAACCCCTCACAGTTTCCTCACCCAAAACAATATCCCCTCAAGCCTGAGGGATGATGAGGCCTTATGCCTATCATAAATTCCTTAAAACAACATGGACTACTGATTAGTTGCTCCAATCAACAAAATAAATTTAAAATTTTTATAAAAGTTAATTTTAAAATACAAGGTACAAAGTAAACAACTGGAAAGGATATAGATAGGTAGTGAATGTATTTTTTGAGAAATAAAAGGAAAAAATGTTTTTAGATGAGAAAGGATTTTGTAAAAAAGGGTTTATCATAAAGGTCGTTTCAAATAGAAAGGATAAAGACAAGCCATCAAAGGGTTTAGTATGTTATATAAAGGTCTGAGTAAGTTTTAAAAGTGTATAATAAAAAGCTTCTATGTGTGATAAAGTTGAAGTTGAATATAATCTAAGATTTGCCTAAAAGATTTTTAGGGTCATGTCAAACTAAAATCAAATTCTCTATGTCTATAAAATAACAGGTTATCTTAATATTGTTCTTCTCTGAGTAACATCTACAAAAAACTGTTACAGAAAAAGATTTCATCAAAGAAATTATTTGTGTTTTCTGTTGATCTTGTCAAACTTTAAGTACTACTAAACCAGAGTTCATTTATGTATTTGCTCATTCAAGGGCCTCTTAAATGACCACCTTATAATTGTGTTTGGTGTCTAGATTTTATCTAAATATGGTACAAACATTTATAGAATTAAGTGTCAGTTTATGTAAACTGATGAGCTAAATCTCTCTTTTATCCAAAAGTGTTACATTTAACCTTCATCCTGACAGTCAGTCTCTATTTGACTTTAAAGGTCTCACAAACGCTTCACAGCAACTAACCTATACAGTTTTGCCACAAGAATTTAAAAACAGCCCTCATCTTTGTGGACAGGCCCTAACCAGAGACTTATTAGTTTGGCACTACCCAGAGGCCACCCTTCTTCAGTGCAGAACCTCAAAGCCCCTTATCTGCAGTGCAATTGAGTCCCTTTTAAAACTTTCTGGCCTCTGGGAATACAAAGTCTCTAAGGAGAAGGCTCAATTATGTCTCCCTCAGGTCACCTAGCTAGGTGTGTTCTTAAAGGGACAAACTCACTCCCTGAGTCATGAGTGCATCAACCCAATCTTCCATTTCCCACTCCCCCATACCATAAGGCAGATTAGAGCTCTCCTGGGAGTTACAGGATTTTACAGAATTTAGATCCCTAGGTATGCAATCCCTTAGCAGACACCTTTTTATGCTTCTCCTAATAGTCCTATTTGGGTCTTAAATAACGCATGGCCACCCATTTCTCTTAGAAAACTTGCCCCCAACAGACTCTCCTCCTCTGGCTGACTACCTACCTTATCTTAACCTTCTCAGGGAACTTTTTGGAGAGCATGCAGACCAGATCCTGCCCCACCCTATAGCAAACCCTGCTAAACCAGGGGATCTTGTTCTCTTAAAGAATCTTCTACTCTCTCTATTGAAACTTCTGTGGACCAGCCCTCATCTGGTCATTCTCATGACACCCTCTGCTGTCAAGCTCAATGGGATCCCCCAGTGGTGACACCTCCCAAGGAACAGTTAGAAAAATTGAGAAAGGAATTGCAGGACTCTAGAAATTGTCTAGGGAACAACATTTCATAGTGGTTCTCCTGGCCAATGCCCATCCTAATGCCTATGTTTCTTGCTGTCCTATTCTTAAGCTTCCTCCCTTGTACAATACTACATGTCTGCTATGGCTAATCAAAAGTTTATCCAGTTTTACCTCCATGGATATCAACCTCTCCAAAACCATCCAGAAGACTGCTATGAGGATCCCCACCAGGATGCAGGAGCCTGAGGATCCAGCCCCATACAATGCCCCCTGCCAGCAGGAAGTAGCTAAAGAGATTGATGCTTCACACCCCAATCCCTGATCCTCAGGCCCTACCCTCATATTAAAAAAGGGGGGAATGATGGAGTAATAATGTTGCCATTTTGTTAATCGGCCAAAATGGCAGCCCCGCCCCTTAAGAGAAATTCCCACGCTATAAGCCCCACTCCTGCCAGAGACTACTGTGCATGAGCTAACTTCCTTAACCTCCCCTTCTATAAAAGCCACTCCTCACCCAGGTTCACTGCTATGCCATTTTTTTCCCCGGCCAGCTTGGCAGTTTGGGCCTACTATTAAACTATGCTCTATGAACGTGAGACTTTTCTCATGAGCTTTCTTTGTGACTGGCATTTTTCCTAACATTCACCTTCTTAATTTCCTTCTTTTATCCTCCCTCTCTTGTTAGTGACCTCCCTTTAGTGTGACCTGTTTTTCATATTTCCTGTATTTGTATTGGGTCTGTATTCCACATATGAGAGAAAATGTGCAGCTGTTGGCTTTCTGAATGTGACTAGCTTCAGTTAAGATGATGTTCTTCAGTTCCATTCACTAACTTGCAAATAAATTTTATTCTTTATGGCTGAATAAAATTTCATTGTACATAAATGCAACATTTTCTTAATCCACTAATCAGTAGTGGAGCATCTTACCTGTTTCCATACCTTAGTGATTGCTAATAGTGTTGCAATAAACATGGGTGTGCAGGTGTCTTTATTGTAAACTGACTTACATTCCTTTGAGTTTATCCCTACCAGTGAATTTTTTCCACCATGAATTTGGTAAATATGAAGGTCTCTTTGCTACTTGCTTTTCCTCCAGAAGTGCCCTAGGAATAGTGTTTTACAAACTTAACAGATATTTTGTTGTTTAAAATGTGATTGCAATGAAACTTCCAGCTATTTAGAATTATATATGACTGTGTCACTATGCAACTTAAATCATAAATACTATACATGAAATTTGTGGTGTTGTATGTAATAGTTACAGAGTGCTTTTATGTACTATCAAATAATTTGAAATCAATTTTGGGAAATGAAACTTTTCTTACATCCTGGATTTAGTACAGAGCTTAAATTCAGTTTTGAACTCATAATCTTGGTTTCAATAATGAAGTTTTAGATATAATCCTTAACCATAAGACCATCAGTTTATGTCTTACCTCTCTAAAAAGATAATAATGTAAGTTAACAGATTCATTTGGCCTCATTCTCTTCTAAGGTGACAGACAACACCCTGCATCTCAGCCACCATTCATGTGATCGGCTGTCTCAAGGGAGTATTAGGGATCAGGGAAACTGCATCATAGCATTGTGAAATCATTTCCATTTGTGCTTTAAAGAATTCTGCCTGAGAGAACAGTATTATGTTCAAAATGTTTGAAGTTGGGAAGAAAGAAGTCTCTGCTTTTCAGTTAATATGTGTGTGGACTTAGTGTAGATCCTATAAGATCTGAAACAGTCCTAGATATTAACTTTTTAACACAACACTGCCATGTTTGCTATCATGTTTTTGCTTCAGTTTTGCAGCACTTTTGTATTTAACGGGTTTCCTTCCAACTTTCAAATATTTCTGTGATTGAGTCATATTGCCACGAGGTGGCAATGACAGCTCATGAATCCCTTCCAAACAAAACACCCAAGGGCTGGAGGTATAGCTCAGTGACAGAATGCTTGCATAGTGTGTGCAAGGCCCTGGGTTCAACCCCCAGCACTGAAAATAGTAATATATTTTTAAAAAATCATCATCATGATGAAGAGCCAGATTTTTTTGCATTCCTGGCATTTGAATTCAGGGCCTCACACTGGCTAGGCAGGTGCTCTACTACTTGAGCAACACCTCCATCCCTTTTTGTTTTAGATATTTTTCAGGTAGGGTCTCAGTTTTTTCCCTGGGCTTGCCTCAGAACATGATTCTCCTGCCCGTGATCTCCTGCATACTGGGAATCACAGCCACCATGTCTGGCTTATAAATTCATATCGGATCTCACAAACTTTTCTCCAACCTAGCCTCAAACTGCAGTCCTCATGATCTCTGACTCCCAAGTACCTGGCATTATAGGCATGAGACATTGTGCCCAGTAGAAGAAGATAATTTTTATGGAGGACATTTTTAAGTGAAATAAGTGCCTGGGAAGTATTAGAGTATAATAGATGAAAACACTGGTTCTGGAGCCAGGTGTGGTATGTGACCTGTAGTTCCAGATAGTTTGAGTCCAGGAGTTTGAGGCCAACCTGGTAAACATATTAAGGAGACCTTAATTCAATGAATAAGTGAAAGAAAGAAAGAAAGAAAGAATGAATGAATAGGATCCAGAACATGGGGGACTGAATCCTAGCTCTTTCATCTTCTAGCTGTGCAACTTCAAATAAATCCCTTGATCTCTGTTTCCATTTCAATATATACAAAATGGTGTAAGGACTCAGGGTTGTATGAGGGGTAGAAGAGTTAATATATGCAAAGTGTCAGAATAGCAGTTAGCACACTATAAACAAAGCATGTGTATAGCTATCTTTGTTGAGTATAACTTAGCCTTTCAGTACTCAGTCATTATTCTCTCTTTATTCCAACTTTATTATTAGATGAAGGCTTTAATTAGAATGTTCTTGAATAACTTATCTTAAGATCCAGCTGTGAGTAGTCTTCAAAGTTAGTTCATAATTCAGGGCCTTGGAACAAGCCCTTGTAGGCTCTCTTGTTTTAGCAAAGAGTTTTAATGACCCTGGCAAGAGTGAGTCCATTTTGTACTGGTTTTCACATTAGTCAAAGAGAAGGTTGTAATTTGCCTTTGTGGTTCTCTTAATTCCTGCAACCAGTCCTCCTCAGCCTTTGTCCTGCAGTACTGAAGAAAGACCAGAGGTTGTTGCGTGGCCTGTTTTTGTCTTGAGTTGGTGTGTTGTATTGCCTTTGATTAATGTGGACATAGTACAGAAAGACTTTCTAGGTTTTCTCCAGTCAGAGGGAGGTTGTTTCTCATTCTGCTTGAGAGTGTGTCATTCCCTCTGCTTGTTAGCTCATAAGTGTGATCAAGTGCTCTTCTCTGCCCATAGCAGACATCTCATGTGTAGAGCTGTTTTCTGAAAGAGAATTTTGGAAGACTATTCTAAGCAAAATTCAATGAGGTTTTTAAGCAGAAAGATTTAAAGTAACTTCCTGCACTACCTTAAGCATCCTCATTTGCTATTATCTCCCACTCTTTTCATTCTTTTATACTCAGTAATTAGATGTTCCCTACTCTGGCAATGTGAAGTCAGGGACCAGGTCTGACAACCACTGGACTCTGGAGTTGGTGATGAGGTGTTGGTTTGAAAGATAAAGCCAGTCTGTTAGTCTGTTTGGCCAATTTCAGTTTACTAGCCTAGCCTTGTGTCTGTTTCCCAGCTCCTCATCTCTGTACTGCTGCTCACACTCCATTTTGCCTTGGTTTAATTGGAGTTGGCATGAACGTAATGGCAACAGATACCATTATTTTTTCTAACAGTGATTTGAATCCTCAGAATTACTTGCAAGGAGCTGCCAGGGCTCACCAAATTGGCAGAACAAGTGAGAATCATTTTCTTTCATCCTTGGCTTTCCTAGGTTGGGGTCCTGGTGACAGCACCAAACAGGGAGTTGAGAGCAGATTTGCTGCTGACTCCTGGAGTTGTGTTGGATGGGTCACATTATTAGTCCCAACTTATGTTATTAGATAAAGATAAAATTATAAATGGATATAACTTATTAAGAAGGATGCTTCTTGAGTTAGGGATTAACAAAATTAAAAAGTGGGCTAAAAGGGGTTCTGGAACTTCACCAAAAAGATGGGTGTTTTTGACCTGAAGACAATATGTGTCTGCTAGGGATTTTCCTTAGCCAGGGATGAGGTATCACAGTTATGGACACCTCCTTATCGTCTCCTTGACTCCTCTCCTCTAGCAAATGCTCAGGTCTAAATGACACAATGTCTTTCTTTTGGTATTGAAGATGAAACCCAGGGCATTACATGTGTTATCTACTACTGAGTTAAAGCCCTAGTCTAAGGATATCCTTTTAATTGTACCGTGTGTGTGTGTGTGTGTGTGTGTGTGTGTGTAATATTTAGTTTGGCTTCCTGTTAGGCATACCTACCTGGTACACCTTTCCCCAGCTTTGCAGATGCTTATCACAACTGCTTTCATTTGTCTTATGTTCAGGTCTATTAAAGTTATTTGGCTAATTGGCTGAGACACCATGGAAGAAATCATCTATAGGAAAGCACCTCCAAACTGCAGCTCACCAGCATGATCATAGAAGCCAGCCATTTTACTCTGGGACCGCAGAAACCTTCAAATGATGCTGACCTCCATGTAGAATACACAGTTCTACTTAGGAAAGCCTTGCTTTGTGGCCTGTGCTCTCTGGGTGAGGATGTAAGTGGAATATGTCAGCATTAACCACCCATTCTCCTCAACTACACGTTCATTCCCTGACCTAACTCATACCCACCATAGCACTGACACATGCAGGGTGCTGGAGGAGCTAAAATGAGAGTGGTACATGAAGGCAGTAGATTATAGAATAAAGGGAACCAGCTTTGAGACATCTAGCTTGGATTCAAATCCAAGCCTCATCACTCATTGACTGTGTGACCTTAAGTAGATAATTTTTTTGTCAGTACTAGGAATTGAACCCAGGTCCTGGTGCATGTTCAGCTAACAGTCTTCCACTTGAGCCATGCCCCAGCCCTTTTGGCTTTATTTATTAAATTTTTTGTGGTTCTGGATATTGAACTTAGAGCCTAGCACATGCTAGGCAAGCAAAATACCACTGAACTGCATCACCCAGCCTTTATTTTGTTTCTGAGACAGGGTGTTACTAACTTTGTCCAGGCTGGCCCCAAACTCATGATCCTGCCTCCACCTCCCAAATAGCATGAGTTATGGAAGTGAATCACCACACCTGGCTTTCCAGCAGATATCTTAATCTTATAGACCTACTTTCTTTTTTGCTTTTGTAAAAATTAGGATGACACTTTTTACCTTATGAGGCAGTTAAGAGAATTAAATTAAAAACAGAACTTGACATTATCAGTGACACTTAATTCCAAATCTCTTTCTTAACCCCAGGTCCTTTGATCAGTGATTTATGCCACTCACATCATACACAAAGGAGGCAAACAAGATCAGTAATTCAAAACTGGGCCATTTGAAAAAGGGATGAAAGAATGACAGTTAATTGCTTGAGGAAGGGAAACATAGATGGGAGCCAAATGATGTCTTGGATAATTCTAGAGAGAAGTCCTTTTTTGGAAGAGGCTTAAAGTTATTATATACAGCTCTTGAGTTAAAATTAGAACCTGTGGTACAATATATCCAGGTCCTTTTGAAAGCCTGGGTGCAGAGAGAACAACTCCTAGGATTCTAGAAAGATCCTGGAATGAAGTAAGTAATAAATGTCTGGCAAGGGCAGTAGCATGAAAAGGTTTGCTGTAAGGAACATTGCAGAGAAGAACTGACAGGAGCTGGCTACTGTTTTGAAGTGGGCAAATGGGCAGACAGACCCTCCAACACAGCTGTGAGCCTTTAAGCCTATGTGGTGAGAATAGAATTGGGAAGAGAGGAGGTGTAGGAGAAAGGGCTGAGTTAGGATAGTGAGTATAATGTAGGCTTTAGTAAGTATAGTTTGTAGTAAGAATACAACATAAAGAGGGTGTGGCTTAGGTAGACCATTTGTCTAGCATGTAGACAAAAAAAGAAAAAAAAAGAAAGAAAAATGCAATAGAAACACAATTGTTTGGGAAAGACTCACAGACAAAGTGAAAGGCTTTCATTTAGAAAAGTTTGCAAGGAAAATCAGGCTTTAAAAGGACTAACTTATCAAATAAACGTATAGGAAATGAAGCATTACGCAGTGTTACAGGTAGTTGAGTTACCAGGTTTACAATTACTCCTAATAACCAGCAGTTTTCTCACACATATCCAAAGGCTAATGGTGGTTTTACACTTTGGCAATGAACAGATGTAAACCATGCTGTTTTGTTTGCTGTCCATCTTGAGGTACAGGTGTGGAATTTTTTTTTCTTTTTCCATTTCTGTTGCTACTGACAGTGATATTCTGTGCTTGCTCATCCATTATGATGGCAGGGCAGGCTGTGTTTTTTGTTTTCACATGATGGTTTACTGAGTGAGCATTTACAGCATGCCTACTATGTGCTCCATATTTTCTGAAGTGCTCTTTTCCAGTTGTTTCAGCAAATAACAACAGAATGAGGTAGCACTATCTTTATCTTCATCTTAAGTAGTTAGCCCAAGGTCATTCAGGTTTAGGACTCCAAATCTAAGCACTCTTTAAACTCCAGCCACATGCCCTTGTTGCTATAATATACTGCTTCTCATAAAAATACAAGCAGTGTTTTAGTGGCTACAACACATTGTACGTGAGCAATAATAAATATAAGATACAAATATAAGGAGGCTGAAGAGAGGGTATTGGTAGGGACTAATCTTTACCATAAATAGTTATAAATAGTTCACTTTCCACTAGTTTTGGAACCAAATACCAAGAAAGCCAGTTGCCATCGTTTTGTATAGCAAAAATGTAGACATATCCAGGTATGCTTATGCTTATGTGAGCTAACCTCACATAAACTTTCCAAGTTATAAAATAAATAATCTTGAGATGGTTAATCCAGTCTGAAAGGGCAAGGTAGAGATGAGGACCCACAATGTGAATCCAACTTTGCTCAGAATTTCAGAGATTGTGCTGAGGTTAAGCATAAAGTTGGAAGCTGCAAATGAAAGCCAGGAAATGCTATCTAAGATTTCTGGGTGGTTATGATAGCCATAGGGGAACAGGTTGAGGGAATTGTAGGGAGGAATAAGGGGAGAGAGCAGGATGATGAGTACTAGGAGTGTCAAGAAGATTCAGACTGAGAAAGAGCCTTTGGGTCTGGTGACCAGGAGTTGTCTCTTGTCTTAGCCATGGTGATTTCCATAGAGCATTATGATAGGAAGCAAATCGCCAAAGGAAAAGAGTCAGCATATGATGAGTCACAGTACTTAGCAGAACCTTCTCTTTCTAAGAGATTTGGCTGTGTAAAAGTTAGAAAGCAGCTAATGGGGTCTCTGATTTCTCTTGTAGCTTCTGGGAATACCTGTGAGAAAAAGTTAGTGAGAAGTGCTAATGGAAAATGCTGAAAAGTGCTGTTATTCTTATGGCAAATGGAGGCTTATAAATTTTTCTGTTGTTACAGAGAACTGTCAAGGTCAAGAGCTCTGTTCATCATTTATCCTCTTTTCTTACCCATCATCTTTAAACTGACTAGTAAGTGTCATCTTGGTGGAGGAGAAGAAAGGGTGTCAGGGAAAGAATGTACCTGGCATCTCTTAGCCAATTAGCACATCCTGATGTTTCCTTTCATAAAAACTAACTGGACCTTTTTGTTCTCTCCATTCAAGCTAAGTAGATCCTCCAATTTGGCTTGGATAGACTGCTCTTCTCTAAGGGCAGCACCATCCTGGGAGAAAACACAGAATTCAGTGGGTCTCTGATTGCTTGCCTGTAACAGGAGGAGGGAGCAGAGAGCAAGAGGAAAGAAGTGAGTTGGGTGCCCAGGTAGAGCACATGGCATAGTCACCCCAAGCTAGGGCATAAGTGAGATGAGTCTCATGGAGAGACTGTGCCCAGGACCTCTTTCCCACCCAGCCCTAATGCTATCTTGGGCATACTGTTATAGATTTGCTTGGCCCAAGAACTCTTCCTGGACCAACTGGAAAAGTATCTGGCTGTTCCTTTGTAGCTGAACTTTGAACCAAAATCATTATATTAATGCTTATGTTCATCTGAACCTCAAAGAGTACCTTTGTGCCATTCCAAGTATCTTCTCAGGCCTGTGTCTTTACAAGGCTGCTCTACACATAGTGATGTCCTTTTTGGGCAGAATGACTTGCTTTATCAGTTAAGTTCTCACTGTGTGCTCACTCACAGTGCAAGCTGTATCACGTGCCATTTACCTCCACAGGACCCCTTGTGTGAAGAAGGTGATTTTGTCTTTTCCTTACTCTGAATTTGGTCAACATTTTGCTTTTTTGTCCTTTTCTATTCTGAAGTTTTGAATTTTGCATGGTTTTTTGTTTTATCAAAGTAACTGTGTATGGATGTTCCCTAGTGTCTCTTGGTTATTTTCAAGTGACTGTTTTCCTGTGCCAGCAGGAGCAGGGAGTCATATGGACGAGGGTGAGGAGTAGAGAATCTCACTGGGCTTCTTAATTCAAGCATTCCTTGTGCCACCCATGCAGAGAAGAACTCTGCCTTTGCTAGATGGAGCTTTCTTTCTGTGGTGGAAGTGGGCTGGATGGGCTGGATGTGACTTCTCTTGCTACTCTAGGAATTTCCATGATGTGCTTTCTTTTTTCCCTTTACCAAAAACATGTTAAGGGATGTCTCCTCATTCTAAGTTGTATCTCCCCAGCCCCCAAAAGCTTTCCCAAATTTCTGATTGCATCTAATTTTAGTTCTTTCCTTTTAATTTCTCAGTAGCCAATGCTGTCATCCAGCAGGTGAAACCTTCATTTGGTGGGGTGAATTTCATCTGTCTGACAGTATTACAACCCCGCTGCTTTTCCTCCTATTCAGTCTTCACCTGACTCAACATTCTACTGTTGCCTTCCCAGCTGGTTCAGCTGGTTTGGGGTGTTTATTTCTCTACTTACCTGCCAATGGAAATTTATAATATTTCCTGACACCTAATTTTGCAGTAGACCTGGATTGGCGTGGTTTTGTCAACATTGTTAATGTGTATGGTTTTTATGGGGTATCTGGAGAAAATGGGATTTAGGTTGTTGGTATTGTTCTGCATGACACTGCTCTTTGACTTCTATCATGTTTTATATTTAAGCTCTTTATAATAATATCCCATTTACATTCTTCATGAATACATTCCTGTTCTTTGCTTGTCTTAATTGTATCCTGCTCTTATTTTGAGGGCCTAATATTCTCCCTGAATCTTCCCTGAGGACCTTTATTATAGCTTCTTAAAAAATGATTCTTCTGTCTACTGCATTGTCTCTTTTCCCTCCAATTTCTTCTCGCTCTTTTAAAAATTTTGTTTTGGAATCTCTTGTTCTTTTTGGTAGCTTTTCTGAACTGTCTGATAGCCTCAGGCTGCCTGACTGTAAATGCTCATAAAGTGCCATGTAGTTGATGACAGCTCTGCTGTGAGCAGGTAGATAGGTCCTGGTGCTTGGTTGATCTGAGCATGGCTGGTTGGTGAGGCAGCTTTCCAAGATACCTGTATTTGAAGACTTTTTACTGGGAAACTCATTTTTTTCCAGAGATGAATCATCTCATATCTTCCATGGAAGAGGTGGGAGTTGGAGTAAACCAGTTTGCTTACACTGAATCCATGGGGTGAGCCTGGCTGGGGTGTCCCATTGCTTTGTGTACAGATTTCTCAGTTCCCTTACCTCATGGTGCTCTGTATTTGTGAGGCCTGAGGTTTTGGAGGCTTGGGAAGCTCTCTGTTTCCATAGTCAGCCATGGATTAGGTTGTTTTACTTCCACAACTCTTCTTAATCTAATATCCGTCCAGCCACTTTCCACTTTGCAAAGAATTATTGAACTTTCTCATCTAAGCACTGTCTCACCCACCTTTTTAAACATCCTTTTACTGTCATTTAGAGGTTTCATGTAAGGGAAGTAATAGATGTATGTAGTCTTATTTTTAAGCTATAGTTGATTTTCTTAAATACCAAAGCTTACATCCATTTCTGCAAGCATCTAGATTAATTCCAGCTTATTTTCCTAACGTTTCCTAGAACAAAATAAAATTGCAATGTTTTCAGAAACATGATTATATTTCGTAGTTAATCCAACTGCTTGAAAACATCATATATTTTTTCACATAATTCAACTGTCAGAAAGGAGTCCCTTGTTGCATAATTACAGCTGATATCATAATGCTGTGAAAATACATTATTTGGTAACATGTGCAGTTAAATACACTTCACTGTCAAATCATTATCTTACCTGTCTGTGGTTGTTGATCTTGGATGATTATCCCTTGATTCATGATCAAGTCAAATCACTCATCCTCATTGAGTCTTTGTGTCCTCATCTGTAAAATGGTGCTATTAATGTCTGCTTTGCCCTCTTACACAGTTGCAAAAATCAAAAGTGCTGATAGGTGTGAAAGTGCTCTGATAGCAGAAAGTGCTACTGAAGATTACACTATTACCATAATTATTTTTTCCTAGCTTGCTTCATTTTCGCTTTTCTGTGGACAGTAATGTACTGAAAACAGCAGTCTGGCATTGGAATCAGAAAGTCTTGCTTTTTCCATTTATTAGCAGTGAAAGTTGAGGCATCCCTTAATTCCTGTGTAAGCCTCAGCTTCCCTTTTTCACACGTAATGTTAGTTACCCAGGACTGAGGTGAGGATCATGAAGGTACATCAAGAGATCTGTAAAGAATATTGCAAATCCTAGAGATTGTGTTTGTGATTTTTCATTTTCTCATAGATTTGTCACTTTTTTTTTAATATTGTAAAAAGGGGGAAAAGGTTGAGTATTAAAGGTATATATGGAATATATACTTAAAATCAGTGAGATTTGTGCTGAGGAATAGCTGTGGAATGAATGAGAAATTTGAGTCAGCAGAGAGCTTCAAATTATCTACATGGACTAAAAGAGTTTTAAGGCATGTTTTGTCCTTTTAAAAGTGAATGTATGGGACCTACATGTGGAACCCAAGCCCATTTGTGTGAAATGAAATCCCTTTGTCACAAGCAGGTCTTAGCATATTTAGAGTGTGGCTGCTCTCTCTTTTCACCGCAGTTATTGCTTTGAGTAACAGTAATCTATTTTTCAATGTCTAATATTTTCCTTTGTGTTTTATGTTCTTAGAAAAACACATGTACCTATTTGAAGGCAAAAATAATTCTAAAGAGCCCAGTACAGAAGATAGAAAAATATTTGAACAACTGGTGAGTCTTCAGAAAACTTTTGGAGAAACCAAATGAAGAGAGCTGTTCACTCTAAAAGAAAGGAAGTGTAAGAACTGTTAATTTATGTAAAAGCATAAATTCTTTCAAACTGTCTTCTTAAGAGAATGAAAAAATGTTGCTAGGATCAAGTAAGTACATGTTTGTTGAATGTAATAAATTAACTGAAATCTAATGTAAAAACGTAAAATATTGTCATAAAAATGTAAACAGGGTGATGTATCATGTAATTTGATGCAGGTAAAAGTTTCCTTATTCCTCTAATCCACCCTGAAGGGACTATCAAATCCTGCTGCTGAGAATGGTGACCCTATGCCATTAACAGAAGATAGCTCATAAATGATACATGTAATGTTCAGAGTTTGGTGCCTTCGTGAGCTCACTAAATGCGAGATATCATTACAATAATGATATTGAACTATTCCATTTGCAAAGAAATTATGCAATCCATTTGTAGAAAGATTGGAATTAAAGTAGGCTAAACTAAAATTGGATTTCTGCATGTATTCAATCATGGAATGAATTTACTGTTTTGCAGTACCTTGTTCCTAATGAAATTAATCAAAACAAGCCTAACTACCATGTCAGAACTTTGGCTGAGTTTATCACAGTATGGCCATCTTACCTGTGAGATGTATCACCTGGATAGTAAATTGAAATGTCTTACCAACATTCCGCACCACACAAGGTGGCTTGGAGATGCGTGGTTTTTGCAGTACTCAGTATATTGCTTCTGTACAGAGTGCCTCAGCGATCAGTGAGATTCACAGAGGAACAGGTGGTTTCTGACCTTCTGGTTCTGGGTGTTTTTTCCTAAGATTCTTATATACAGGCCTTGTGGAGGGGCTCATCAGAAGGAAGCACACACTGAGCCCAGAAGAACTGGAGGATGGATGGAAGAAAAGACAAGAAGCAGCAACCATGAGAAAGAGCCTAATAGAGGATAAGAAGAGGGAAAAAGAAGTGGAACATAAGAAAAAGGAAGTCTGAATTATTAACTACACTCAGTATCAGAGTTGAGATCTTTATTTTATTTTATTTTTTTTGGTTTGAACTGGGGTTTGAACTCAGGGAATTTTGTTTGCTACAATGGAATCCCCTAATCCTGATGTGCTCAGGTCACCATGTGCTCCTGCAATACCTGCCCCATCAACCTAGGCGCCAATTGAAAGAAAAGTCTTCCACACAAGACAGGAGCACTTTCCTCCAGCTTCTTCCTGTTTGGCTGGCTGGGCTGCCATAGCAACAGGCTTGGCAAGCTGCCTCAGGACTCTCCAAGTTCCAGGGGCAGTGAGCCCACTGTGACACCACAGCCAAGTCTTTCCTGATTGCTCAGACCACGTAAGCACTCCTTCTATGGCCCCTCCCCCTCCAGTCTCCAGCCACTTGTGGCAGTTTCCTGGCAAGAACTTCTGATTGTGTTTCTCCTCTATGTTCCCTCCTCAGTCGTTCAAGGTTGAACTGGCATGACATTTCTGTCCTGTTCCAAAGACCTCCCAATCTGAAACCCACAGTTTGGAGGACACGAAGACTTTCTTGTGGTGAGTACAAAAATACCTCCAGCCCTTTGCAGTTAAATCAGCCAGGGAAACTCCTTTAATGTTGAATGAGTCAACTTCCCTCTCAGAACTGTATCTCCCATCATGTGGGAGGGTATTCCCTTATGTTGACACAAAACAACCCATAGTGGGAACCAGGGGATTCCAGGCTTCTGTGTTCCTAACTTCAAGAAAATATGCAAACACACACACTGGCAAGATCCTCAAAGTGACCACATGAATTCACTTCCTATCAACAAAGAAATTACATCATTTTGATCTGAAAAATACACAGGCATACACAGGTTATAGCCAAGGAATGCTTACTATTCCCTAGTCAGTGAAATTGTTACCAGCTCTTGAGAGAATGGCAGGTTTCAGGAACACCAGAAACTATGGCATATCATGAAACACTCAGAAAGGAGTGTTTCTGCAAAGGTTCTATGAGGGACAACACAGTACACCTTTCATTCATGGAACTGAAGACAAAAGTCAGAGCTACACAAGGCTGATCCTCAAGTGACTTCGGGAATGAACCTAATTTCTACAAATCAATGATGGCAAATTGAACAATAAATTTCACACACACACAGACACACACATACACGAATTGGTGAGATTCTAATAATTACCTTGTAAATGAATTTCTATTTTCTATCTACGGAATAGCAATGTTGAGCAAGGCCAGAAGTCATTGAACACCAGACACCCTGGTGGATTCCATTTATTTCCACAGCGTTAATGACAGATTTTGATTCAAGGAATCTGCTGAATGCCTAAGCAGCAGATATACTCAATGAGTATGAAACAGTCTGTAGTATGAGGATGTATTAGAAGGAGCAAAGAAATTAATACACGATGACAGGAATATTACACATGCACACACACACACACACACACAAAGACCAAAGACTGACACACACACACACACACACACACAAAGACCACTGACACACACACACACACACACACACACACACACACACACAGAGGAACCCTACCTATATTCAATGCATGTGGAATGTTATCCACAATAGCTGAAATCCTGGCCTTAACTTACTGACTGGACACTTTTAGCACTTTAGAAAGGATCAAACTTAGAAAAACACATGAAGTAACATTGGTTCCACCAATGTTCTTGGAAGGAAGACATACTAACAACTTAATGCCAATGAAGAACTAAAGTCTAATCCACCAAAGACTGTGCCTGAAGTGATCACTTGAATTGAAATCATATCTAGCAGGGAAATGATGCAGGTAGACACATGCATCATGATAGCCAGACATACACTGGGCATATTCAATGCTGAACATTTCCTCCTCAGATAATTGATTAGAGTTGATCTACGGAATAGCAACGTAGAGCAAAACCCGAAATTACTGACTTCCAAGAAGCATTCCTGACTGGCATTATTTGGAACAGAGTATCTAAAAGAGACAGATCCAGGAAATGTTTTACAATAGCACACATGCCTGCACACACAAACACACACAGAGAATGGCTGTGTCCCATGAATATTAACTATTTTGGAGGAAGTGAATTTCTGGGCTTTCATCTTAGAAAAGTGCACTTCAGCAGTACCAATACTTAATGAATACCTGGAAACACTGGTGAATGAGGTTAATTTCTTCAAACCTTCATTGCCTGTGGTTTAATGGACCCTGCAGGCCAGAGAAGAAATGATGTCAGATCAACAGGTGCCTGTGCCTCCATGTAACCTCATTCCTACCTTGCCAGTCCACTAGTACCACACCCTGAGATCAGGAAGTCAGGGTGAGAAGCAGAAATCAAGGCAGCCTGTTCACCACAGTGAGGTCCACAGTGTACAGTTCTGCTTGGTGAGTTCCACGCCAAAATGGCACAAATGCCTGTAGACACTAAAATCTGTGTGGCCTGGTAGCATAGGCTAGCCATGAAGAAAGGAATCCCCCAATCCTGATGTGCTCAGGTCACCATGTGCTCCAGATCTAACTGCCCCATTTCCCTAGGCCCCACATAACTTCCCACACAAGGCAGGGGCACCTTCCTCCAGCTTCTTCTTGCTTGGCTGGCTGGGTGGCCATAGAAACATACAAGGTAGGAGCTGCCTCAGGACTCTCCAAGTTCCAGGGGCGGTGAGCCCACTGTGTCATCACAGCCAAGTCTTTGCTCATTGGTCAGACCACGTAAGCACTCCATCTATGGCCCCTCCCCCTCCAGTCTCCAGCCACTTGTGTGGTAGTTTCCTGGCATGATCTTCTGATCTTGGGATTGTTTTTCTCCTCCATGTTCCCTCCCCAGTTGTTCCAGTTTGAACTGGCATGGCATTTCTGTCCTGTTCCAAAGAACTCCCAATCTGGAACTCACAGTTTGGAGGACACGAGGACTTTCTCAAGGTGAATACAAAAACACCTAAGCCCTTTGCTGTTAAATCACCCAGGAAAACTCTCTTATCCTTGGATGAGACAACATCCTTCTTAGAACTACATCTCCCATCATGTGGGAGGGTATTCCCTTATGTGGATGCAAAATGTCCCATAGTGGAAACCAGGGGTTGTTATTCCAGGCTTCTGTGTTCCTAACTTCAAGAAAACATGCAAACACACACTGGTTGGCAAGACCCTCAAAGTGACCACATGAATTCACTTCCTTTTGACAAAGAAATTACATCAGTTTGATCTGAGAAATACACAGGCACACACAGGCTATAGCCAAGGAATGCTTAGTATTCCCTAGTCAGTGAAATTGTTACCACCTCTCGGAAGAATAGCAGATTTCTGGAACACCTGAAACTATGTAATAGCATGAAACACTCAGGAAGGACATTCATTTCTGCAAAGGTTTTCTGAGGGACAACACAGTACACCTTTCATTCATGGAACTGAAGACAAAAAGTCGGAGTGACACAAGGCTGTTCCTCAAGTGACTTCAGGAATGAACCTAATTTCTACAAATCAGTGATGGCAAATTGAACAACAAACTTCATACACACCCACACACACCCATAAATTTGTGACATACCAATTGTTATCTTGTAAATGAGCTTCTTACCTTCTATCTACTGAATAGCAACATTGTGCAAGACCAGAAGTCATTGAACACCAGACACCCTGGTGCATTCCATCTCTTTCCAGAGTGTAAAAGACAGATTTTGATTCAAGGAGTCTCCTGCATGCCTAAGCAGCAGATATACTCAATGATTATGAAATACTTTGTAGTATGAGAATGTATTAGAAAGAACAATGAAATTAATAAATGATGACACTATGAATATTATGCATGCATGCACACATGCACAAAGACAGACATACACACACAAAGACATACAGACAGACAGACACACACACACAGAGTGTCCCTTCCTATATTCAATGCATGTGGAATGTTATACACAACAGCTGAAATCCTTCTGTTAACCTACTGAGTGGAAAAACATGTGAAGTGATATCAGTTCCACCAATGTTCTTGAAAGGAAGACATGCTACCAACTTATGCCAATGAACAACTAAAGCTTAATCCACCAGATTCTGTGCCTGAAGCAATCACTTGAATTGAAATCATATGTAGCAGGGCAGTGATGCACGTAGATACATGAATCATGATAGCTGGACGTACACTGGGCATATTCAATGAATGCTGAATATTTCCTCCTCAGACAACTGATTACAGTTGACCTATGGAATAGCAAAGCTGAGCAAAACTCGAAATTACTGAGTTCCAGGATGCATTCCTGACTGATATCATTTGGAACAGAGTATCTAACAGACACTGATCCAGGAAATATTTTACAACCACATTCGTGCCCTCACACACAAACAAACCCACACGGAGTGGCTTTGTTCCATGAATATTAACTCTTTTGGAGTAAGTGAATTTCTGAGCTTTCATTTAAGAAAAGTACCTTTCAGCAGAAACAATACTTAATGAATACCTAGAAACACTGGTGATTGAGGTTAATTTATTCAAACCTTTGTTGCCCATGGTTTAATTCTCCCTGTATGCTGGAGAAGAAATGATGTCAGATCAACAGGTGCCTGTGCCTGTGCCTCCATGTAACCTCATTCCTCCCTTGCCAGTCCAGTAGTTCCACACCCTGAGATCAGGAAGTCAGGGTGAGCAGCAGAAATCAAGGCAGCCTGTGCACTACAGTGAGGTCCACAGGCTCACTGTAGACTTGTTGAGCCTGAACTCCAAGAACTTGTTGAGTTCCACACCCAAATGGGACAAAGTCCTGTGGACACTAAAATCTGTGTGGCATGGTAGCTTAGGCTACTCGTGAAGAATGGAATCTCCCAATCCTGATATTCTCAAGTTACCCATGTGCTCCTGCCATACCTGCCCCTTCTCCCTAGGCCACAATTAAAAGAGAAGTCTTCCACACAAGACAGGGGCACTTTCCTCCAGCTTCTTCCTGCTTGGCTGGCTTGGGCTGCAATAGCAATAGGACTGGCAGGAGCTGTCTCAGGACTCTCCAGTGTGCTCAGGGACAGTGAGTACACTGTGACTTCACATCCAAATCTTTCCTGATTGGTCAAACCATGTAAGCATTCCCTCTATGGCCCCTCGTCTCCAGTCTCCAGCCACTTGTGTGGCAGGTTCCTTGCAAGATCCTCTGATCTGGGGATTGCTTTTCTCCTCCATGTTCCCTCCTCAGTCATTCAAGGCCTTGAACTCTCACGACATTTCTGTCTTGTTCCAAAGAACTACCTTCTGGAACCCACAGTTTGGAGGACATGAAGACTTTCTCATGGTGAGTACAAAAACACCTCAAGCCCTTTGCCATTAAATCATATAAGAAAACTCCCTTCACCTTGGATAAGGCAACTTCCCTCTCAGAACTACATCTCCCACCATGTGGGAGGGTATTCCCTTATGTGCATGCAAAATGTCCCACAGTGGGAACCAGGGGATGTTATTCCAGGCTTCTGTGCTCCTAACTTCAACAAAACATGCAAACGCATACACTGCTGGCCTGAGCCTCAATGTGACCTCATGAATTCACTTCCTGTCAACAAAGAATTTACTTCACTTTGATCTGATAAATGCACAGACACACACAGGCTATAGTCAAGGGAAGCTTAGTATTCCCTAGTCAGTGAAATTGTTACCACCTCTCAAGAGAACAGCAGGTTATAGGAAAACCAGAAACTATGGAATAGCATGAAACACTTGGGAAGGACATTAATTTCTGCAAAGGTTCTATGAGTGACAACACAGTACACCTTTCATTCATGAAACTGAAAACAAAAAGTCAGAGTGACACAAGGCTGTTCTTGAAGTGATTTCAGGGATGAACCAAATTTCTAAAATTAGTAATGGCAAATTGAACAATAAATTTCACACACACACACACACACACAATTGGTGATATTCCAATTGTTATCTTGTAAATGAATTTTTTATCTTCTATCTATTGAATAGCAATGTTGTGCAACTCCAGAAGTCATTGAACACCAGACACCTTGCTGCATTCCATCTCTTTCCACAGTGTTAAAGAAGACTTTGATTCAAGGAGTCTTCTGCATGCCTAAGCAGCAGATATACTCAATGAGTATGAAATAGTAGTATGAGAAGGTATTAGGAAGAGCAAAGAAATTAATACACAATGACACTTCGAATATAATGCACACAAGCACACACACACAAAGACAGATGTACACACACAAAGACAGACAGACAGACAGCCACACACACACACACACACCCTTCTTATATTCACTGTATGTGGAATGTTATCCACAATAGCTGAAATCCTGGCATTAACCTATCGAGTGGACACTTTCAGCATGTAAAAAAGTATCAAACTTAGAAAAACATGAGATGTGACATCGGTTCCACCAATGATCTTGGAAGGAAGACATACTACCACCTTTATGCCAATGAACAACTAAAGCCTAATCCACCAGAGCCTATGCCTGAAGTGATCACTTGAATTGAAATCATATCAAACAGGGCAATTATGCACATAAATTCATGCATCATGATAGCTGGACATACACTGGGATATTCAATGAATGCTGAATATTTCCTCCTCAGACAATTGATTACAGTTGACCTATGGAATAACAAAATCCCAAATTACTGACTTCCAGGAAGCATTTCTGACTGGCATCATTTGGAACAGAGTATCTAACAGACAGTGATCCAGGAAATATTTTACAACCACCCATGCACCCACACACACAAACACACACACAGAGTGGCTGTGTTCCATGAATATTAACTCTTGGAGTAAGTGAATTTCTGGGCTTTCATTTAAGAAAAGTACCTTTCAGCAGTACCAATACTTAATGAATAACTAGAAACACTGGTGAATGAGGTTAATTTCTTCAAACCTTCCTTGCCCATGGTTTAATGTACCCTGTGGGACAGAGAAGTGATGTTAGATCAATAGGTGCCTGGGCCTCCGAGTAGCCTCCTTCCTCCCTTGCCTGTCTGCTAGCAGCACACCATCAGATCAGGTGTTCAGGGTCAGCCCCTGACATCAAGGCTGCCTGTGTACCACAGCGAGATCCTGGGTGGCCTGTTCTGCTCGGGGAGATCCATGCCCAAAGGGCACAAACACCTGTGGACACTCCAAACCATAGGGCATGGGAGCTTAGGCTAGCAGGTGAAGAATGGATTCCCCCAAGCCTGATGTGCTGAAGTCAACCATGTGTTCCTGCTGTACCTGCTCCGTTTCCCTAGGCCCAACTTAATGGAGAAATCTTCCACACAAGACAGGGGCACCTTCCTCCAGGTTTTTCCTGCTTCGCTGGCCAGGCTCCCATAGCAACAGGCAAGTCAGGAGCTGCCTCAGGACTCTCCAAGTTCCAGGGGTGGTGAGCCCACAGTGACATCACAACCAAGTCTTTCCTGATTGGTCAGACTGCGTAAGCACTCCCTCTAAGGCCCTACCTCCTCCCAGCTCCAGCCACTTTTGTGGCAGTTTCCTGGCAAGATCTTCTGATCTGAGGATTGCTTTTTTCCTCCAGGTTCCTTCATCAGCTTGTTCAAGATTCAAGTGGGATGACATTTCTGTCCTCTTCCAAAGAACTCCCAATTTGGAACCTGCATTTTGGAGGACAGGAAGTGTTTCTGGCAGTGAGTACTAAGAAACCTCAGGGCCTTTGCAGGTCCATCAGCTGGGAAAACTCCCTTTTCATTGATTGAGGCAATTTCCATCCAAGAACTACATCTCCCATCATGTGGGAGGATGTTCCCTTATGTAATGCAAAATAGAGCACACTGGGAACCAGGGGGTTGTGTTTCCAGGCTTCTGTGTTCCTAACTTCATCAAAACATGCAAACACACACACTGGCTGGCAAAAGCCTCAAAGGGACTACAAGAATTCACTTCATGTCGAGAAAGAAATTAATTCACTTTGATCTAAGAAATACACAAGCACACATGGTGTAGTCAAGGAATGCTTAGAATCCCTAGTTAGTGAAATTTTTACCACCTCTCCAAAGAACAACAGCTTTCAGGAACACCAGAAACTATGGAATATCGTGAAGAACTTGGGAAGGAAATTTATTTCTGCAAAGATTCTCTCAGGAACAAAAAAGTACACCTTTCATTCATGGAACTGAACACAGAAAGTCAGCGCAACTCAAGGCTGTTCCTCAAAGTGACTTCGGGAGTTAACCTAATTTCTGCAAATCAGTGATGGCAAATTTAACAACAAATATCACACACACACACAAAGTGATTATATCTTAATTGTTGTCTAGTAAATGAATTTCTTATCTTCGATCTACTGAATAGCCAAGTTGAACAAGACCAGAAGTCACTGAACACCAGGACACCCTGGAGCACTCCATCCATTCCCACAGTGTGAAAGAGAGATTTTGATTCAAGGAGTCTTATGCATGCCTAAACAGTGGATATACTAAATAAGTGTGAAATAGTGTGTAGTATGAGAATTTATTAGAAAGAGGAGAGAAATTAATACACTATGCCATTACGAGTATTGCACACATACACAAACACGAAACCTGCCTCTATTCATTGTATGTGGAAAGTTACCCCACAAGAGCTGCAATCCCATTATTACCCTACTGTGCAGACACTTTTATGACTTCAAAAACATCAAACTTAGAAAAACACGTGAAGTGACATCATTTCCACCAATGTTCTTGGAAAGAAGACATACTATCACCTTTATGCCAATGAGGAGATAAGCCCTAATCCACCAGAGTCTATGCCTGAAGTAATCACTGGAATTGAAATCATTTCTAGAAAGCCAATGATACACATGTGTCGGAGACAAGGCTCCCTTTGTGAGCCATTCTGTCTTGACCTTGCCCTGGAACATTTTGCGGTTGTTTGTCCCAACTTCTCCATCTCCAGCACAAGATGGCGCCGTCCCTGCTTCTCTTCCGGGAGTTTACCTTGCCGCTGGCGCGAACGTGCACCCTATCAGAAGTCCTATAGCAGAACCAGCCAACCAGCCTGCACCTCGTCATACCCCTCACTCCCTCAGCACATAAATACCCCTGTGTGAACAATAAAATTTTGCAGCTTGATCAGAACTCCTGTCTTGCTGTCTCCTTCGTGTCTCTTGTCCCTTCATTCTTCCCCTTCTAGGTTCGCTACCCATGCTGATGTGTCCTGCAGGACGGGACATCTGGCGCCCAACGTGGCTGTAGCTATTCCTTTGATTGCGGGGAGAACACCGTCCTCTGGAAAGGCTTGGGCCCAAGCAGAGTTCGCGATCGCCTCGGCAAATGCAACCGAGAGACAGATCCAGGAGGAGAGTGAGGACGGCGAACGGTGAGTGACCCACCCTGGGACAAGCAGTGTCGTCACATGATTTGTTTCTTTCAGGCCTCAAGGAGGCCCTCAAGACACGAGGGGCACGTGTTAAGAAAAAAGACTTGAGGTCATTCTTTTGTTACATAGGAGATTTATGTCCTTGGTTTCCTCTCGAAGGAACCATTGATGGTAAAAGATGGCTCCGGGTCGGAGACTGTTTAAAAGACTATTATGAATCTTTTGGCCCCGAAAAAGTCCCTGTGACCGCATTTTCTTATGGGAACTTGATTAATGACATTCTCAAAAGTGCACCCTTTGATAATGGTACTTTAAAACTTGTTAAAATTGGGCAAAATGCTATGCAGACGGCTTCCCGCCCTCCTACAGGGGTCTCTGATGGTGGAGGACCCACGGATGCTGTCAAACATCTTCAAGTAATCGAGCTTTTAAAACCCCAAATCCCCGAACTCACATATCACCCCTTAATGTTGCCTAAATCTCAGATTCCAGATTTAGATCCCAATACATTAGATATTTTGGGAAGTACTTTCTCCTTGCTTAACACTTCCAACCCTACCCTTGCTAAGGATTGCTGGCTTTGCATGACCACAGGAGCAATAATGCCCATGGCAATACCTGTTAACTCCACCGTAAATAATCAGGATACCTGCCAATCTGGACTTCCCTTAAAGTACAGCCTATGGATGCACCTACAGTATGCCTTCAAGGCAGGATGCAAAATAATTCTTATGATATTGACGTTGGGGTTAGTTCTTTTGGAAATTGCTCATCAGTTCTAAATTATTCCTCACCCACCCCAGCTCTTTGTCCCCCCAATGGTACAGTTTTTTTGTGTGGAGGAAACTCAGCCTTCCCCAGGCTTCCAGCAAATTGGACTGGTGGCTGTGTTGTTGCCTTATTACTCCCAGATATTACTGTTGTCTCAGGAGATGAACCTCTGCCCATTCCTAGCTTAGACACCTTAATTAAAAGACATAAACGGGCAATACAAGCCTTACCGCTCCTTGCCAGCCTTGGAATAACAGCAGCTATAGGCACAGGTACAGCTGGCTTAGGCACGGCTATACACTCTTACCGTCGCCTATCTCAACAACTTATAGATGATGTACAAACTCTATCTGGAACCATTAAGGATTTACAGGACCAAATAGACTCCCTGGCAGAAGTGGTCCTTCAGAACAGGCGAGGCTTAGATCTGCTAACAGCCAACCAGGGAGGTATCTGCTTGGCCTTAGGGGAAAGATGCTGCTTTTATGCCAATAAATCAGGCATAGTACGCACCAAAATTAAACAGCTTCAAGAAGATTTAGAAAAAAGACGAAGGGAGCTATTTGAAAACCCCCTCTGGACTGGACTTAATGGAATTCTACCCTACCTTCTTCCACTATTAGGCCCCTTGCTAGGTCTACTTTTAATTGTGATCATAGGGCCCTGCATTATAAACAGGCTGATACAATTCATTAAAGAACAAATTAACACCTTAGCCTCTAAGCCTATACAGGTCCATTATCATCGCCTGGATATGGAAGACCTTGCCCCTGAGACCTTCCTTTCAATAGAAACTCGCTAAATGCTCCATCTGGGTTTCCAAATTTTCTCTCTGCCACCCCCTCTTCTTATATAACATTCTTGACCACTCATTGCCCATTGGGCCCTCCTCCACTGGGCCCCTCTGCTTGGGGGAGGCAGCACCCAGGGAGAGTGATCATAAAGGCTTTTCTAAACGAGGGTGCAGGTAAGACTGCAGGAGGGTGGATCCTAGGATCCCCAGACCCAAGACCTCTGTATGACATGCCCTGGTGCATGGTGGTTGGCATGCTCCTAAAAAATCCGCCTCCTCAAAAAACATGCCGAGGAGATTCTCTTGAGAAATTAGCAAGGACGCTTGCTTACAAAGCAAAAATGATCTCCACCCTGAGGAACTGGGCCTCTGTCATCCCCTCTCAATAAGCTGACATATTCTGGTCATGTTTGTATAAGAATAAGGGGGAAATGTCGGAGACAAGGCTCTCTTTGTGAGCCATTCTGTCTTGACCTTGCCCTGGAACATTTTGCGGTTGTTTGTCCCAACTTCTCCATCTCCAGCTCAAGATGGCGCCGTCCCTGCTTCTCTTCCGGGAGTTTACCTTGCCGCTGGCGCGAACGTGCACCCTATCAGAAGTCCTATAGCAGAACCAGCCAACCAGCCTGCACCTCGTCATACCCCTCACTCCCTCAGCACATAAATACCCCTGTGTGAACAATAAAATTTTGCAGCTTGATCAGAACTCCTGTCTTGCTGTCTCCTTCGTGTCTCTTGTCCCTTCATTCTTCCCCTTCTAGGTTCGCTACCCATGCTGATGTGTCCTGCAGGACGGGACACACATGGACACTTGTATCATGATACCCGGACACACATTGGTCATATTCAATGAATGTTAAATATTTCCTCCTCAGACAATAAATTACAGTTGATCTTTGGAATAGCAATGTTCAGCCAAACCCGAAATTAGTGACTTCCAGGAAGCATTGCTGCCTTGCATTATTTGAAACACAGTACCTAACAGACACTGATACAGGAAATAGTTTGCAACCAACCAAGGACCCACCCACACACAAACACACCCACAGCATGGCTATTTCCCATGAGTATTAAGCATTCTGGTGTAAGTGAATTTCTGGGCTTTCATCTAAGTAAAGTACCTTTTAGCAGCACCCAAACTTCATTAATACCAGCAAATACTTGTGAAACAAGGTAATTTTTTCAAACATTCATGGCCAAGGTGTAATGAACCCTGCGGGCCCGAGAATAAGTGATGTCAGATCAACAGCTGCCTGGGCCTCCATGTAGCCTCCTTCCTCCCTTGCCAGTCCACTAGCAGCACACCATGAGATCAGATGTTCAGGGTGAGCCCGTGAAATCAAGGTCACCTGTGTACCACAGTGAGATCCAGTGCGGCCTATTCTGCTCAGTGAGATCCAGGCACAAAGGGCACAAAGGCCTGTGGACACTCCAAACCATGGGGTATTCCAAAGGTCTCCTTCTCCATGGATAAGATAGATGATCAGTTTTCCTACCGATTGCACAGTGCTTTCACAGGGCATGGAGCTGTTATGAATAGGAGTGAAGAGGACCCCAAATTTTCCAACGAGGCTGGGATGGGGTTCAGTCAACCCATAATAGCCATGTAAGAACCTTCTAATGGCATTGAGATTCCTCACATATGCTTTTCGTCTGTGTGTTTTTATAAAGTTTGTATTTCCTTAGGTTGGGAATGTTTAGGGCTTCCAGTTCTATTTTTCTGACCCTAATATTGCATTTTTCACATAAAATTTGTGAATAAGTCTACAATGATTAAGCTATAGTAGAAACAGTACTTTAGTAAAATTTCAAACTATTACACACTACGTACACAAGTATTTCCCAAGAAAGTAAGTAAATTTTTAAATAAAAATATTCAGTCGTCACCCTATTCATGCACTTGTCCTGCCCCCAAAACCCTCATTTTGAGTTGAGATGATCTCTGAATCTCACCTTGGTTGTCTGAGTCCTTTCTTCTTCATGGGAGGGAGAATTGAGTTGGTCCCTTGATTTACTGGAGATTCTGGGCTTGTTTGTGGAAACAGTAGAGAAGCCTGGCAGTAGGAGGATGTGGAAGCTCCTGGGGTTGCAGCTCAGCCTGTCCACCAAGAGACACAAGGACACAGTTCATGTTTATTCCTTCCGTGTGTGATCTGGCAGAGCCAGCTGGGTCCACAAAGAGTTGGTCATTGATGTTCACACTGCTGAAATCAGAGGCATAGCTAGGCTGGTTATAGGACTTGGAGAGTGAGGTAATGCTGCTTCTGGGTTCCATCTTGGGGGCCTTGTGTCTGGATGGAGGGGATAGCTTACTTGAGGGAAATCCACAAGGATATACACACCCCTTGCTCCCCACTGTACTCTGGACCTGATGCACCATTCTTGGTTCATGATCATCTATCCATACTTCATTCTACCACATCATGTGAGGGATTTCTACATTCCAGAGTAGGAAATTGAGGTCTCTCAGGTTAGTTATGAGGCTGATTTAGATGGAGTGGGATCCACACAATACTTGACTGGTTCCCCCAGCCTATAGTCCAGACACTTCTCTGTCCACTGCCCATCAATACAAGGCACTTACTTGATCCAGTGCTTCCCTAAGCCTCTGTGCTTGTTGGGGACCTTTTTGGTTAACTGAAATGGGGGCTCCAGCTCACATGATAGTTGGTAGCTGAGGAAAGGAGCAGCTGTGAAGTTATCAGGACTGAAATTCTCCCTCCATCTCCTAGTTTGCCTGGAAGCAGAAGCCCAGGTGCCCAGCATTCACCATGGAACAGATGTCACTGAATCTGGATGCAGAACAGTCTCTTGTGAGCTAACCAAATTTACTCTCACTGCACACAATGCTGGCCCCACCATTCCTCTAAGCCTCACTGAGCCTCTCCAGGCATCAAAGTGCTCAAAGGGGTCAATATCATAGATGATACAGGCCAACTGCAGCAGCTTGATCTCAGAAATCACATCAAATGCATGGGCCAGGGAAAGATCAAGACAGTGATAGCCTGAGTAGGTGCCAAGTGAGGCAGGGGCCAATCTCTAGTTATTTCCTCTGGGTCTCCCCTTACCTCAGTCCCACTCAGGGTCCTATTCATCAACATAACTGAGTTCAAACAGCCACTTCTGCCAAGTTGTTCAGACCCCAGCTCAGATACCCAACATTCTGTGGAGAGCGTACCTCTCTGCACCAAATGACTGCATAGATCAAAAGTGGCAGACAGAGCTGATTGTAATAGCCATAAAATTTCCACTACCCTCCCCATGAGCGAGGGCAGAATCTGCTCACCTTCATCATCTTCTCAAAGATGGTACCTCAACCCTAGAAGGTAGATAGGCAATGAAGTTACAAAGTGGTCTCTCCACCATTACATCACCAATCTTAGCACTGCACTACTATAAAAAACCAACTTAGGGCAATATGGACCCAAGACTGGTCTAGGGTTTTATTCCAGGGCACGGGAATCTGGGAACACAGATGGGATATTTTTGCCTGATACTCTATGAGAATATCTCAGAGACTGAGGCTTTGGATGAGAAGGCCCTGTTTGTTCTATGAACTACCTTACTTGGAGGACCTGGCTTCACTCTCCTGTCAAAGCTGCCTGCAGGAAAGCTGTGAAGATCTCTGGTCTGTTATTCCCAGGTGGGATGGATTTAGAATTGAGAACATTGAGTGGGAGCACTAGAGGTTAGGGATCACACAAAAATTGTCTACCCACAAAAGAACTCCCCTACCCCAAGCCCAGGATCATTTGCGTACAGATAGTCCTCCATGTAAGTGTCCAGATCTCCAGGTCAGTAAGTGAGGGAGGTGCCAAGGTAGGAGATGGTTCCCTTGTAATGACACCTGAGGCATCATGTGGGTAGTGATCAGCAAGTCCTAGCATTCCTCCTCTAAAAGTTTCTCAGCCTGACCCCACTCCTGCCAAGAATAACCTCCCACTTAGAATAGCCTGGAGACTTTTGGTGACCTCTCTCTAGAAACCCCCTCCTGGCAGCTGTGAGCACACGTTGCCTGTTAGCCCCTAAACGTGTATTTTGCAGATCCCTGAGGTATGATACCCATACCCACTGTCCTCCTGGAAGACTCTACCAGGTTCTACATGTGGTTACTGAAGCTCCTCATTAAAAAACATCATCTGGTCAGGACACAGACCTAACAGAGTGCAGAGACCAGGTGTGATGGACATTTCAGGCAGTGGGGCTGTGGAACCCCCCCCATTCATTGCTTCCAGGAGTCACTCTCTGTTTTCAGACTCAGTCACTTACTACTTACTCATGGTGACTGTGGGATCTCGAGTTTCTTCCCTAAAACTCCATATATTGAAGTCTTTACCTTGTAGGATTAAGGATGGAATTAATGAATCATTTCTTCTCTTTCCTATGTCTTTTTCTATGTCTATCTCTCTCTCTCTGTCTCCCTCTGTTTCTCTCTGATGGTACTGGACTTTGAACTCTGGGTCTCATGATTCCTAGGCAGGTGCTTTTCCATTTCTGTCTTGATCTTAGCCTCATGCATTGGTAATATTCCTTTCCATTCTCATCCCCTACTGATCCACTGCTCTTACCTTGGGCCTGAAGGACCATTCCTTTGTGGTGCTGATGTTTCTGCCAGCAGGTATATTAGATCTAGATCAGGCCTCTACTCAAATACTAATCCTTGGGGATCTCATGCTGTGGAATGGCCTCACTCTTCTTGTTTCATCATTTGCAAATTGCACAAGAAAATACTCATGTCTCATGAGGACAGGGAGGACTCAATGTCTCTTTCCTGTCATTTGTGTTGTCCTGGCTCAGATATGTGGCCATGTCCTGCTCAGAGCTCCTGCACATGTACTTTTTCCCTTGGAACTCATTGCTTCCAGTGTGTTTAGGATGAATGTTCTAACTACATTACCAGATGACAGGCCCACAGAGGAGTGGCAACATGTGCAGGGCCCTAAAGATGCTTAAGAGGAGCAGGTTGCAGCCCCCATTAGGCCACTGATCAGGCTTCTGTCCTCAGGCCACTCAGTGTGTAGGTTACTGTTGAGATGAGCCACAGAGGGAGAGGGACAAAGTTTCTCATGCCCCTGCATGCTCCAGCTTCCACTGGGTCTCTGTCCCGAAATGGGTCTGTTGCTTTCCCAAAGATTTCGGTGTCCACAGAGACAACTGGTCTTATCCTTGGCATAAAAGTCTGGCTTTGCCCATTAGGGTCTGAGAAGACTCCAGGAGCCATTACCTGATCAGGAAGCCAGAGACCCCCATATTCTCCTTGCTCATCCACCTTCTGGGTCAAACCACTGCTTCTACCATATCCCATTACCAGGACTCTTTTTCCTCAAACTGGCCCTGATCAGACCAGTGGTCAATACATCTCTCTTAAACTCATCCATGAAGACAGGACTAGACATTTTCAAAAGCACTTTCAGTGTGGAACTAACATCACCTCTGTCTTCCCCCAGTCTGCCCCCAAACTCTCACCTACCTTGCTGAGCAGCTTTTCCTTAACGGAATGAATATGCTCATGACAGAGAGTCTTTGTTAGCTTCTTGAATTTCTAGACACTCTTCAATTTCTACTTGCAGAAAGGGCAGAGAATTGTCAATGGGAAGGGAGCAGAGGGGCAAGAGATTCATCTTTTTTCAGAACCAAGACTCCAAACGCCTGGATATGAGTTATGGAAATTGTTCCACTGATCCCAAAGCATACATGAGCTTCTAGGAGAACTTCTGTGGTGTCACCACATGAGATCCAAACCCCATTTCCACTGAGAGGTTCTATTTGAATTTCAACCTCATGAAGTTCCTTGGTTCCAATTTAATAACATTAAAATCTACCTTGTGACTCTGCCCAGTGTCTGGAAGGCACAGAATCCTTATCTTGGAAAAAGACACACTGACCAGTGTCCATGTGAACTGTGTTTTGCCACTAGTGATACCTGTACCCAGAGCTTGTGCCTTGCCTTAATGAAGAGCTAGCTATACTAGCTCCTGTGCATGTATAACTTCTGGGAAGGGGGTTACACCAGCCTGAAGACCTTCCCAAGTTCTCTTCATGGGGTAGATGGCATTGAGCCACAGATCAATGAATATGGCATAAAGGGAGGAGTTTTTCAGGACTCCATGAATATGGCATAAAAGGAGGAGTTTTTCAGGACTCCACACTCCTGCATAAGAGGATTGTGTGAGCCATGGATGGAACTACTGTGTGCTCCTGCCTTCACCTACTACAGGAATGAAATCTCTTTATGATACTGTTGGTGGGGAGCTCTAGGGATCCATAAGGGACCCTGGTGTCATGAAGGCAGGACTTCAGTTAACTACATGGGTAAACCTTCCCATCCCCTTACAATAGTCTTGGCCACAACTTTGAGAATGGACCTTGGGTCTTGGCACTGGCTCTGAACAGTAGTCCACATAATGAGAGGAGGAATGTAAAGAGGGTGTCCCTAGGTCCCACTTGTAGCATACCCTGGCCACCTCAATCCAGTGTTCTACTACCTGGGCTCAGTCTGAGGCCTTCATACTCTGTTCTTCCAGGCAGGTGGTAATGGCAGAGGAGAGCACAGTCTTAAACTGAGTAGTGGTGGTTCAGATGGTGGGAGCTAGGAATTTCTTGCACTTCATATCCATGAGACCAGATGGAGTCCAGGGAGTGGTAGGGCACCACCTTCTTGAATATCTCCTGGGGAAGAGGTCTGTATCACCTGATGATTCCACACAACCACAGCCTCCAGACCATGAGTGGAACTCAGCCAGTTCATTCTTGAGCTTACAAAACTGAGGTATTAAAAAAGCCTTGTAAAAATCTCTGGATTTGTTACCTGACTACAAAGAGCACACAATATATGAGTGGCCTAAAGGAAAGAAATGGTGAGAGCATTTTCCCCATCCAAACTCAGTAGCAGGTTGCCAGCAAGTGTCTCATGGCTGTATAGTACATTCTGCCATCCCTCCTCCCACCAGCACTACATCAATCTAAATACAAGTCCACATACACATTTGGTATAACCACAACTTATCCTATGTATGTGATCATGGACACACCAGGTGTCTAATGAGTGCTATACCTTGAGAGGCCTCCTGCAAAGATCAAGGTGTCACACTGGCCTGGTTACATCTCTGTCCTAATCCCTGAATCCTCACAGTAACTGTAGGCATTCCAATCTTCATTTTTCCAAGCAGAGTTGAATTTAGATTTAAGAAGCTTGGCCTGGTCATGGAAATTGAAAACGTAGAGTTGGGATTTCAATGGTAACATCAAATCTGGGCCAGAGAATGCTACACATGGGAAGAAGAGGCCAGAAGGACGCCTGCAACAACCCTGCCCTTCTCAGACACTCATAGCATCCATCAGTTTGAATTGTTTTGCTACCAGGCCTGGAGGTAATGCCAAGAGGTGAGGCTTTCCTTGATCAGCCCATTTTTAGTGGCCACAACAAAAGGCCAGGAAAAGTCTTGTGATGGGCTTGGCACCATGTCTGGCTGGAGACACTGAGCTCATGAGGAAGCCGACTCAGGATCTGGACTTGGGTTTAGAAGCAGCACTGGAGCTCATAGAGCTATAGGACACAAGATCCCTGTATGACTGCCTTGCACTGAGGCTTTCCAAGGCAGAGATGTTCTCAGCCTTCCTGATAACCCACAGTATTGGTCTCTAGAAAAGGACAATTTTTGAGACTCAGGTCAACACTTTCTGGAGCCCCAGGATTGTTTAACACATGGCATACTCTTAGGGTCTCCTCTAGACAAGGTCTAGCAATGACAATTAGTCACATGCTTTATGTTCATAGACTTGGGCTCCTGACCATATTGCTCTGCATCACTAGGCTCCAAGTGATCCCACTGGGCCAGAAGAAGGTGGTCATGCCTGTTCAATTCCAAGTCTGCATGTTAAGCTGCAAGTAAGCCATCAACAACTTGAGGCAGGGAAATTCATGAGGCTGACAGAAATCATTTGAATACTGATCCAGTCAAGTGTCAATGATGGAGGAGATGGCCCTGGAGGCAGTTGGATGGGTATCAGAATCAGAGACCTGGCCTTGCCTTTCCCTGCCTTGCCACAGTTGAATTGTGGGTCCTGGGTTCCTGTAAATGCCCTTGTCTTTCCACAGGACAGGACACCCCAGAAAGAGACATTTGTCTGTCCAGACAGTGTCAGACAAGGTAAACAGGGAGGAGTTTCAGGGAACCTCTCTGAGAGGGAGCCCAGCAGAATGTGCATGCACATCTCCCCTGCTCAGGGACTCTACACATAGTGACCTGTGTCTCCCTGGGAGCCTTTCCCCCAGAAATATCAATTCAACCAAGGCATGTCCTCTTGCCTGGCAACCACCTGAACCTGGTGGCCCTCAAATTGTGGATGATTTTCCTAAATGTTGTTCTCCAGAGGAGCACAGACTACCTCCTGAGCATACACTGAGACAACTGGGAACTAGTTGAGTGTCCATCAACAAGATAGGTTCCCTCATACATTCTGTGTGTCTCTGATATGCAAGAAGTTGGGAACGCTTGGCTGTGATGAGTTGTGGTGAAGATGATGAATTCACAAAGAGCCTGGCTCTGATTCTCTATGCTGCCCTGTGGTTTAAAGGTGCTCAGGCCAAATGCACAGCACTTGTCTTCCTCCTCTAGTGGCATATCATCAACATTAGTACTCGAGTGGGAATCAGAAGATGTTTGGGACCCAGAATTTGACCATCCCCCTCTCCCCTGATGATGTCCCACCAATTTCCCCTCTATGCCAATAGGTACCTCCCAGATGACCAGAAGTTAACTCAGTTTTTGAGCTGGGCCTGTGGTCTACAATCCTCACTGGAGTAGTTCCTCAACTATCCAGGGGAACTGTGAGGATGTCACATCTACTGTACCTGCTTATGATGTCTATTATTAATGATTAGTTTTCTGCTAGAAATGGAGCTGAGGATGGCAGGGATATATCTGCTTTTTTGGAGTGAGCTGTTTCTCTTCCTCCCTTGTTAGAGTGAACTTTCTCTCACTCCTAGTTATTAATGAACCTAACTGGGGCTAACTGGTGGCAACTGGAGATTCAGAAAAGACACAGGGCAGACAGACAGGGTTCAGGTGTGTTGGGCGCTTCAGTGGAGATGCACAACTCTCACTGCTTCTTTTTTTATCATTATTCTTTAAGGCCTTACTTTGTTACAGTTCTTTAAAACCTTGCTTAAAACCTCACTTAAAACCTCTTTCCTTAGACTTGCTCTGTCCCATGTTTTCTCTTAGCTGTTCTTTAGCATAATCTCTCAAATTCTTTGCCCCCAGACTTGTAGTGACTCTATAGCTTTCTTAAAGTCTCGGCCCTCAGACTTGCTAGCAATTCCCCTTTAGCAATTCTCCTTCAGCAATTCTTTTCCCTTCAGCAATTCTTTTCTCTTCCAAAATCCTCCCACATCAAAAAGTCTTCCCCATCAGAAAGCCAATAACAAAAAGCCTCAAACCAAAGGCAAAAGCCTCAAGGCAAAAGTCTCAAAACAAAAGTCTCTTTTCTCCCTTCAGGGAGTCTTTTATGCCCAATGGTAAACAGGGCGGAGCAGTGGTTCTCAGGGAGGGACATGACATTGTAACAGGAGAAACCTGTGTTCCTACCTCTCTGAACATAAACAATTTAGGAGAAGCAGCTGTTCTGCTGTCAGGTTGTTCCAATCTCGGCCTCCAGATGAAATCAGTTGAGCTGCAACTTATCTTGCTTATCTCCAGTTCTCATAGGCTTCTCATATTCTGCTCTCCACACTCTTTTACCAATTTATTGTAAGAGCCTGGCAATCTACTGGCACACATTTTGTGCCTCATATATTTCAAAACAACCAGTCCCATCCTACATACTTGAGTGGGTATGGGGATGCCATCCCACCCCAGATAAATCTGACCTGCACATAGCTAGGTCAGGGGCATGTCCATAAAATGAAGGAGATCCATTTCAAATGGGAAATTGTTTTGCGAGGGACCTCAAATAAGTGAGGACAAAAGATCTGAGATTCTTCAAGCTGAGTTGGTAGTCAGGCAGAACAGATCATAGTCTTGGAAAGCAGATTCTCTGGACAGGTACAGGGAAAGCACTCCCAGGGTTCATCCCACATAGTCCTCCCAATACTCTGTAAGTGTGGACCTCTAAGCACTCCAACTTCCACAAACACAGGGCATTCCTTAGCCACAGCAAGGAGGTGAGGGAATACTCTGGACTTGGAGGTAGTGCTCACCTTGTGAAGAGCAGGTCCAGAACCTGCTTGGTGGTAGCAAAATGTCTGTAGATGCACAGGAAGATAGAGATGAAAAGGGGGTCCACACACATAAGGAAAGATACCAGCTAGCCTAGCAGATTCTCCAGTATGCCTGCCTTGAAGTACACTACCATTCTGGGCTCCTCCAGATTGGGGCCTGACTCATTTTCACCCTTGGTTTGTACCAAGAAGGGTCATGAAACATGAAACATGAAAACTGAAACAACCTGGTAATGTACTCATTGGCCTACAGTTAAGTGAAAACAGCTTGAAAAAATTTAACTACACACACACACACACACACACACACACACACACACACTGGTGTTATTTGTGGAGGATCAGAGTGGTTGAGGTGACCTGACATTGCCTGCCCTGGCCTGCTCTGTGTCCTCTTTGAGGTCCTTTGGTAAAATTTCCAGAAGCATCTTGGTTGAGGTTGACCCAGTGTCTCTTTTTATTGTCTACATCTCCACTCTGGGCTCTCGTGCAGCCTGAACCTCCACACAGTAGGTGATAGCAAAAGATTGTTCTTTAATTTCCAGAGAAATGATCTGGCTACAGTTTGTTTGGAATGTGGTCATCTGGTCATCAGTGTTCAATATTCTATGGTCCATCATCCAGAAAGTGAGGGCATCTCTGGTGGTACTCACAACTGAAAATCTTCCTTAGGCAAGCCCTCCCCAAAGTCTAGTAGGATGCTCCACCCCCAAACCCCAGTTGAGGTCATAGGATAGGTTGACATATTCTGACTCACAAAGCCCACCACAGTTGTCTGAGTACAGTCACTGTTCCAATATTGAGGACACAGAGATGGGGTCAGAGATGGCCCCTACATTAATTAAACCAGGTATGTGACCCTGAGCAGAGCGTTAGGGATCTCAGAACCTTCCCAATCTTCCTGATTGCTCCCTGGGGGATCATCCTAGCATCCAATTCCCAGGAAGTCATCAGTTTTTCATGGTGTCTAGTACCTGTATTTCCTGTGACACTTTCAGGCAGTTGATTCATGTAGATAATGCACTAAATGAGTGTTGGGAAATTTAGAAGATGGGAAGCAATAAGAATGGAATATAGATTGGGTGTAGTATTGCACATCTATAATTTCAAAACTAGGGAGGATGAGGCTTGGAGTATCAAAGTTCATATCCAGGCAGGGCTAGATAGCCATACATGGGCTCTAAACAAAACCAGAGAACCCCAAGTTAACAGAGATTTGAGTTCCATGGCTTTATTTAGAGAAAATCAAAGGTGTGCACACAGAGACAAATACATACAGACACAATGGTTTATATGAACAAAAATTCATGTGCCCACAGATGTTTACACATATGCAAACAGATGCAGATAAGAACAAATGTCACATAAGTTCATGTGCACGTGTGATTATACACACACATAAATGTACACTGAGTCAAAAACTCATGCACACACATTCATCCAATCACAGGGCATCTCAAAGGTGATCATAATTTCTCTTTTCCCTTTCAAAGAGCTACCCAGTTGCTAGTCATACACTTAGCCTCTATTCCTGGAATTCAAACACCCATTGCTAACCTGTCTACACAATAACTTGGTGTGGATCCTCCTTGTCCCACTCATAAAAGGACTGTGGGCAGCCATCTCATGACTCACCTTTGATTCTGAGATACTGGCACAGATGACAAATGATGTAATCTATGTCTTGGTCCTAGGCACCAAGGAAAGGCAGGAACTGGTGATGAGGCTGCTGTGGGGCTTATGTGTTCAAAGCCCCTGTGTCTAGGGACAGGGATAGCACTAATTGAAAACTGATTCTTGAGACCAATTCACCTTCAGAGAATGGAAGCAGTGAGTGAACCCTGCGGTGACTGTTCATCCACTGAGCACTGAATTAATTGTACATGTTTGTGTAACAAAAATGTGTGTGACAAAGATGTGTCACATGTTTGTAACTGGTCAATCCCTATTTCTGTCCACAGTGTAATTCGAACAGAAGTGCTGCTCAAAAATGTGGTGCTCTACCACTGCCTGGGCTGCATCTGGTCTCAGTGGGGCATGAAGTGCAAGAACTACCTAGCACCCATTATTCACACCACCATCAATCAATTTGAAACCTTGGTTTCCTCTGTCATCACAACCTCCCTGGGAGACCAGAGCATGAAGGACTCAGATCAACCCTGGGTGGTGGACCAATGGATTGAGGTGGCCTGGGTATTCTGCAAGAGGCCTAGCCAAGAAGACTACCACAATAGCATCTTCACAATCCCTCATGAGTCTAAAAAAGATTAAAACTCCCTCAGGTTGCTGGTAGCTAGGACTGATTTCAGGACAATTTCTCACACTTGGCTCTCAAAGTCAGATTCATACTGAATATTTAAATCAACTCTATTCAATAGTCTAGGGCTTACCTTAGTGCTGAACGGACCACACACACAAGAAAATAAATTAAGGGGAGGACATGATACACAGTGTATTATTTACAATTTAGAAAATAACACTATATTCCTATAGTTCCTTTTGGATACATATTTCTAAATGCATGGATGCTATTTTACTTTACCTGCCAATCTTTGAAGTAGAATCAACCAGGGTGGGTAGTTTTGCATTTCTCTTCAGGTGACCCTAAATCAGCACTATCATATTAAAGACAAAGTAAAACAAAAACACTTTCTTAACAGCATGACGTATTTTCTGAAAATACAAAACATTTTCATTGGAAAATACCTAGAAAACAAAGAAATGCAAACAACAAAAAAAACCAACATGTTCCTTATTTCACATTCTATTTTTAACACTTTGTGTACTTCTGCTTCATTTTCTATATAAACATATACATTTTAAAATGCAATCTGGGTGGGATGGTTCAAGTCACAGAGTGCCTGCCTAGCAAGTGCAAGGCCCAAAGTTCAAACCCCAGTCCTGTAAAAAGACAAAACAAAACCACAATTTAGACAACAATATGGGTATAATTGGATATCTTTTTTCCTGCTCATAATTACATTTTTTAGAACATCACATGACTGCTATACCACACATTCCATTGATCTATAATTTATTTAGTCCCCCACTGCACTGTAGGTGAATGAATAGCACAGAGTTAAGCAGGAGGCCTTTCTCCTTATTTTTGCTCCCACACAAGTGCTCTGCTCCAGCAGCCACCTCAGGGCTCTTTCATGGCAGATGGACCATAAGCTCCCCTGGGATACTCATTTTTGTGTGGTGCTGGATCACACTCAGGGTCTCATGTATGCTGGGCAAGCACTTTACCACTGAGCTACATCCCTCACCCTTTCATCTATACATTCCTAAATGTTTCCCATTTTTAAAGTTTCCAAAGTAATCGTTTCCCCTTGAAAAATTAACTTAAGAGTTTTAAAAGCTCTAATGCAGTGGTACATGCTTATAATCCCAGCTACTGTGGATGAATAGACGGAAGGTTTTTGTTTTGAGGTCAGCCCAAGCAAAAGTTAGTGAGACTCTATATCTAAAAACAAGTCAGGCATGGTGGATCAATCCTACAATCTCAAATACTTGGGATCATCTCCATCTGAGGCCAGTCCAGGCTGAAAGAAAGAAGAGGGAGGGAGAGGGAGAAAGAGAGAGAGAGAGAGAGAGAGAGAGAGAGAGAGAGAGAGAGAGAGAGAACAAGTGGAAGACCCCATCTCAAGAACAACATAAAAACAAACGTACCAATGGTGTTGCTCAAGTGAAGTGGTAGCATGCTTGCCTAGTTAGCACATGGCCCTGAGTATCAACCACAAAATAAGAACAAAATAATAAGTCAAAAGCTGTAATGGTTCTTACATTACCTTGTTCTAAATTCTCATGCATAATTATTCTTATGCCTCTCCTAAGGATATCTTCCCTTTATGTATTTTAATGACACTAGCATTAACAGTTAAAATCGGTATAAGCAACTCAGAAGCATCTATTAAAATATAAATGCATATAAATTTAATGTACAGCAACTCCATTTTTTGCCACAAACCCAGGGGAAACACTTGAGCATCTGTAAGAGACATCCTCAAAATTGTTTCATCTACAATCATGAAAAGCTGGAACAATCATCAGTAGGACAGGACCAACTGCACTGTGGTACACCCATTTATGGAAATCATAAGAACAGTCATAACAAAAGAGGGGAAAGTCTACATGACCATAGAAGGTTGTGTCAAAGAGAAAATAAACATATTTTACTAGCTTAAACTACACACGGGCAAATGCACTGAATTCTTTTTCTATGAGATCTGGGGTTGAACAGAGTCACATTTGAGAGGGGATTCAGCTGTACTTGCAATGTGTGAACTTGCTAATAGCACATTACTTGATAATTTCAAATAAGTGAAGTGAATATATAAAATGGTTAACAATATAAAGAAATAGTGATTAAATCCATGCAGGTCAAATCTTACCTGCACAAAAAGTTCTCTTTTCCTAGTTGAATTTGTAATATTCCACCCTTCCATTTCATTTAAAAATATTAAATAAAAATATTAAGAAATATTTTTGCAGCACACATGTTTTCTAAATATTTAGTAACAGGAGAAATAGACTTGTTTATCACAAAGAGACATCTAAAAGTAGAAGAGCCAGTTCTGGTGATCCATCCCTGTAATCACAGCTACCCAGGAGGGGACAGCAAGAAATACAGTGGCTTATTGCACACACAGGAAATCACATTCCTTTGGAGAAGGATGGTGTCTTTGGAGGACATGCAGAGAGACCAGTGAGGTGGAGTCCTCAAGAGATGAGCCCCTGTGTTCCTGTAGATGTGCCATGGTGCAGGCCCAGGTCCAGCTGAGACTCCATACTCTCCTCCACCTCATAGCGATACTGGGCACTGGGGGTGAGCAGGGCATAAGTCCTGGAGTCTCAGGCTGGGAACAGACAGGAGAATAAAGTACACTAGTGAACAGGATGAGTAAACACTCAACTTTGTTCACTCCAGAGCAACTGCAGCATGGTGGCTGACAGGGGACCAGTAGAGTGCATCTTGGGGAGGCACCTATACCAGAAGCAAGAGAAGGGTGGGGCCTGAGCACCACCTCCATGCCCATTCCCAGGACTTGGAAAACTGTGTCTGTTCCACACCCAGGTGGCACTCACCACGAGCCAGCAGACTGAGAAGGTGGGGAAGGAGGTCAGCATTTTGCGGTGGCCCTCCAGATTCCCTGCAGCATGTCACCTGAGCAGAAGAAGTGCTTGGGCCTCCTGGGCTTGGCAGCAGTATGTCCTTGCTACTATCCACAGCACATCTTCATGGCCGGGGTGGTACATAGGGTGGTAGGCATCAGATGTGCTGCATGTTGGGCTGTGGGTGGTGGGGGTCAAGTGGGCAGTGTGTTGGGTTAGGGGGTCGGGGTCACTGGATTCATGCCTCATGTCCCAGTGTAAGTACTAACCATTGATGACCTTGCAGCAGCATGTGTGGAGAGCTGGTGGTCATGGTGGAGAGGAAGACCCAGAGCTCCTCTTTGAAGCTCATGAACTCTGTGCTGTGGGGCAGGAACATGTGGAAGGCATTTCCTTGATGTTCTTGGTGGTTGACATGGGGACAATGAGTCATAAGGGCTCCTCCTGCCCTGAGATGCTGCCTCTTCCCATCCTGGAGAGCAGCTCTGAGACCAGGGCCACTGTGGGCACCTCTAGATGATGTTTTGAGACCAGGTTTGTCACTTTGTTCCCCAGGGCTACAAATACAGTACTATGATTTTTGTGGTTTTGGTTGAAAGTAGAAATTATGATGTAAGTCACATTGGTTTTCAGAAAATTCTTAGGTTGAATGTGAAGAGATTATGAGAGAAAAAATGAGAATGTTTTCAGGATAATTGTGTATTATCTGAAATAATTGTTAGTAGTTGTAATAACTTTCTAATACTTGCTGTTTTAGGGAATCATTTTAGAAAATCTGCAGATGATATTCTGTGGGATGAATTCTTCTGAAGACCTAAGAAGTCAGCATGGACATTTAAAACAAGAACTGTCATTTCTAAGTATGCTGACTGCCTTCAATGTGACAAATTCCTCTAGGAAGACAAGGACTACTGAGCTCTGAGAGGACAGAAAAGGGTGAGCATTATTTCAGTCTAGAAGAAGTTTTGAAGCTCACGTTATTATGCACAGGAACTTGGTTGTCACATGTTGATTTAAGATTCTGCAAGTTCACTGTTATGGTGTACCTGTAAACAGATGCATCTTTTGAACATCACATTTGCTTAATACATTTGTTTGTGGCAGTAGGATGTCAGTGTCCTTAAGAATCTCCCTAGTCAAGTAAGTGATATGGGATTTTTTTGATTTTTAACACACCGTTACTTATTCTTTTAAGTATTGGGAATTGATTCTAGAGCTTCATGCATGCTAGGCAAGTGCTCTACCACTTGAACCATGCCACCAGTTAATTTGTGGTTTTTTGAGACATGATCTTGCTATGTAGCCCAGGCTGGACTCCTACCTCGCGGCACAATTGCTGACATTATACGTATGTGCCATTAAACCTAAGTTTTAATTAATAAATCTTACAATTTGTTGCTCACTCACATGAAAGCTGCCTCACTGTAATGCACAACTTCTAACTATCATTGCCTATAGTAAAAATGTTCAGCTGCTGCAGCTTTTGCCAGAAGGAAGATATCTGGTCTTAATGAGTGAGTTCTATTGCCAAAGATCTATGGTGCTCTGACATATAAGAGGAAGCTAATTTAACCTTGCAACTGGATAAGTAGTTATTAGGAACTTTGGTTGGACAAAATTACAATCTTGAGCAGAAATTATTTTTGGAAGTTTTTTCTAATTTTTCTACTGAAATAACTCTTAGGAGAGGGAGAGACAACTCAGAGGGTCTTAGGAAGCTCACTGCAGGGGTATTTTGAATTTTTCATAGTAATGGATTAATGTAATTTAAAGACCTTAATTACTGGAAAGGAAGAGATGTGTGCAGAAAGTACAGAGCATATAGGCTGGTGGAGTGGCTCAAAGCAGTTAGAGTTCCTGACTACCATGTGTAAGGCCCTGAGTTCACATTTCATTACCATTGCAAAAAGAAATAGACAGAGTAAGGCTAGCCAGATGTAAAATTTCAGGGTCTTAAAAAAAAACTCCTGTAGCTGGAAAGGAGATTTCAGACAAAGATATTACAAGAGATGAAATACTTTTCTTCTCCATGAGTAATATGTACTTATTTTAGCAAACTTGGAAAAGAATAAATATTACAAGAAAGAATATATATACACACTCACATACTTTTTTCCCCTCTGTACTGAGGAGAAAAAAGAGTGAACTACAAAATCATGCTGAAAGTCTTACTGAAACTGTACTGCATTTGTGCCTTGTTTTTTTTGTTTGGTTTGTTTTTTGGTTTTGTTTCCCCTTTGATGAGACAACAACCAAACTACTTCTGAGACATCATCTTCAGGATTGGAGGCTGAGGTACTAACACCAAAATTCTTAAGACTGAAACTTTATGGCATTTGAACTTGGGGATTTTTTATCCTCTTCCTGTCTCTCTAATGACTGTTTAGCTTATCATTGATTAGTACACATTGTTTCCCTGTTCATACCTTCCACACTGATTTTTTTTGTTGTTTGTTTGTTTTGCTTTTTTACTTGTTTGTTTTTCCCTTTTTCTTTACCTTCTTTGCTTTCCCTCTCCTCTCACCCTTCATTCTAGATATCACCATTGTTATTATTAAAAGCTAGAAAATACTTAATTGCACACAGTACATACAGTAACAATAGCAAGGGAAATGATGGGATGACAGAAACAAGAGTGAAACAAGCTCCCCCGCAGCAATAACTTAGTACAGGAACCAGAAGGAAATGAAGAAACAGATACTCAGATCCAGATTCCGACAAAATGAAGATAAACTTTGTCAAAGAACACAATGAAGCACAAAAGAACAATTTGAAAGAAGAAATCATGCAAGTAATCAATGAGAATTTTATAGAGATGGTACTGGATATGGTCAAACAAAATGTACAGGAGACTCTCAAGAAATTCCAAGACAACAAAGATAGAGAATTTGATAAAGCACAAGAAGAAATAAAAGACACCATAGAAGCACTATATGAACACCAAAGTGAAACAAAGAGCATGATTAATAAAGAGATAAATGAACTCAGGCTGAAAATAAAAAACATTAAAAAGGAAGAGACTCAGGATATGGAAAACCACAGAAAAAAGAATGAAAGAGAAATACAAAACCAAATGGAAGGCCAATCCACCAGAATAGAACAAGCACAAGACAGAATCTCAGAACTCAAAGATGAAATGGTAATTAAAGGAAAAACCAAAGATCTATTAGTTAAACAACTCAAGACCTGTGAAAAGAAAATGCAAGAACTCACTGACTCCATCAGAAGAACAAACCTGAGAATCATGGGCATTGAAGAAGTAGAAGAGGTGCAAGCAAAGCTAATATGTAATATATTCAACAAAATAATTACTGAAAATTTCCCAAATCTACAGAAACTTATACTCATACAGATACAAGAGGCCTCCAGAACACCAAACAGACCAGATCAAAATAGAACTACCCCATGGCGTATTATAATTAAAACAACAATTACAGAGACTCAAGAAAGAATGTTGATGGTGGTAAGAGAGAAAAAACAAATAACATGTAAAGGTAAACCCATCAAATTCATAGAAGACTTCTCAATAGAAACATTAAAAGCAAGAAGAGCTTGGGGTGAGATCTTCCTGGCACTGAATGAAAATCACTTCAACCATAGGATACTCTACCCAGCAAAACTATCATTCAAAATATATGGAGCAATAAAAGTCTTCCATGATAAGCAGAAGCTAAAGCAATATGTGACCACAAAAACACCACTACAAAAGATTCTAAAGGGATTCTGCACACAGAAAGTGAAACCCAACATAACCATGAAAGGGCAAGCAGCATGAAACTACAGGAAAAGAAAAAGCAAGAAAGTAGAGAGTAACTCCGATTTAGGTACACACAATCAAACATTCAAACAACTAAGGCAACTAAATGACAGGAATTGCCAAATATCTATCAGTAGTAACACTTAATATTAATGGACTTAATTTCCCCATCAAAAGGCATCGTTTGACGAACTGGACTAAAAAGGAAGATCCAACAATTTGTTGCTTACAGGAGATCCATCTCATAGAAAGAAATAAGCATGGTTTAGGATGAAAGGCTGGAAGAAGTTTTACCAAGCCAGTGGCCCCCCAAAACAGGCAGGAGTAGCAATACTTATCTCTGACAAAGTAGACTTCAAACCTACATTATTCAAAGGTGATAAAGAAGGACATTCTGTACTAATAAAAGGGGAAATAGACCAAAAGGGAAAAACGATTATCATCCTATATGCACGCAATATCAATGAACCCAATTTCATCAAACATACCATGAAGGAATGAAAAGCATATATTAACTCCAACACAGTGGTCTTGGGAGGCTTTAACACCCCATTATCAACAATATATAGGTCATACAAACAAAAAATCAATAAAGAAATCCAAGATCTAAAATATACCATAGATCAAATGGACCAAGTTGATGTCTACAGAATATTTCATCTGACTTCCACACAATATACATTCTTCTCAGCAGCCCACGGAACCTTCTCCAAAATAGATCATATAGTAGGGCACAAAGCAAGCCTCAGCAAATACAAGAAAATAGAAAATATACCATGCATTGTATCTGATCATAATGGAATAAAACTAGAACTCAATAACAAAAATAAAGACAAAAATATGCAAACAGCTGGAAACTGAAAAACATTGCTTAATAAAAGATGGGTCATTGATGAAATAAAAGAGGAAACTAAAAAGTTCCTGGAAGTCAATGAAAATGAAAATACAACCTACTGGAACCTATGGGATACAGCAAAAGCAGTCCTGAGAGGAAAGCTTATAACCATGACTGCATATATTAAAAAGACTGAAAGATCTCAAATCAATGACCTAATGCTACATCTCAAACTCCTAGAAAAACAAGAACAAGCAAATCCCGAAACAAATAGAAAAGAGAAATAATAAAAATAAGAGCTGAGATCAATGAAATAGAAACAAAAAAAACCATACAAAGAATAATGAAACAAAAAGCTGGTTCTTTGAAAAAATAAACAAGATAGACAGACCCCTGGGAAACATAAATAAAATGAGGAGAGAAAAAACCCAAATTAGTAAAATCAAGAATGCAAAAGGGGAGATAACAACAAACACCAGGGAAGTCCAGGAAATCGTCAGAGATAACTTCGAGAACCTATATTCAAATAAATTTGAAAATCTTAAAGAAATGGACAGATTTCCAGATACTTATGATCATCCAAAATTGAACCAAGAGGCTATTAATCACTGAATAGATCTATAACACAAAATGAAATTGAAGCAGCAATCAAGAGTCTCCCTAAAAAGAAAAGTCCAGGACCTGATGGATTCCCTGCTGAATTCTATCAGACTTTTAAAGAAGAACTGATACCAACTCTTCTTAAACTGTTCCATGAAATAGAAAGGGAAGAAAAACTGCCTAACACATTTAATGAAACCAGTATTACACTTATTCCAAGCCAGGCAAAGACACCTCCACAAAGGAGAACTATAGGGCAATTACCTTAATGAACATTGATGCAAAAATACTTAATAAAATAATGACAAAACTAATTCAGCACACATCACAAAGATCATTCACCACAACCAAGCAGGCTTCATCCTGGGTATGTAGGGGTGGTTCAACATACGAAAATCAATAAACGTATTAAACCACCTTAGCAGAAGCAAAGACAAAATCCATTTGATCATCTCAATAGATGCAGAAAAAGCCTTTGATAAGATCCAACACCATTTCATGATAAAAGCTCTAAGAAAACTAAGAATAAAGGAAAGTACCTCAAGATTATAAAAGGTATATATGACAAACCTACAGCCAGCATTATACTTAGTGGTGAAAAACTGAAACCATTCCCTCTAAAATCAGGAACTTGACAAGGATGCCCACTATCTCCACTCCTATTCAACATAGTACTGGAATTCCTAGCCAGAGCAATTAGTTAAGAAGAAGGAATAAAAGGAATACAAATAGGTAAAGAAAATGTCAAAATATCCCTATTTGCAGATGATATGATCCTATTGCTTAAAGACCCAAAAACCACTACTCAAAAGCTCCTAGACACCATCAATAGCTATAGCAAGGTAGCAGGATATAAAATCAACATAGAAAAATCATTAGCATTTCTATGCAATAAAAATGAACAAATAGAAAGAATATATGAAAGCAATTCCGTTTACAATAGCCTCAAAAAAATCAAATACCTAGGTGTAAACTTAGCCAAGGATGTGAATGACTTCTACAAGGAAAACTTTAAACTTCTGAAGAAAGAGATTGAGGAAGACTATAGATAGTGGAGAGATATCCCATGCTCATGGATTGGTAGAATCAACATAATAAAAATATCTATACTCCCCAAAGTAATCTACATGTTTAATGCAATTCCCATCAAAATCCCAATGACATTCATTAAAGAGATTGAAAACTCTACTGTTAATTTTATATGGAAACACAAGAGGCCATGAATAGTCAAGGCAATAATACTCAGTAAAAACAACAACTATGGAGGTATCACATTACCTGACTTCAAAGTATATTACAAAGCAATAACAATAAAAACAGCATGGTACTGGCACAAAAACAGATATGAAGACCAGCAGAAAAGAATAGAAGACCAGGATATGAAGCCACACAACTATAACCAACTTGTCTTTGACAAAGGTGCTAAAAATATATGATGGAGAAAAGATAGCCTCTCCAAGAAAAACTGCTGGGCAAACTGGTTAGCAGTCTGCAAAAAACTTAAACTAGATCCATTTTTAACACCCTATACCAATATTAACTCAAAATGGATCAAGGATCTTATTATCAGACCACAAACTCTAAAGTTGGTACAGGAAAGAGTAGGAAATACTCTGGAATTAATAGGTATAGGCAAGAACTTTCTCAATTGAACCCCAGCATCTCAGCAACAAAAAGAGATAGCATAGATAAATGGGACTTGAGCTTCTGAGCTTCTGCTCAACAAAAGAAATGGTCTCTAAACTGAAGACACCACCCACAGAGTGGGAGAAAATATTTGACAGCTACACAACAGACAAAGGACTGATAACCAGAATATATAGGGAACTCAAAAAACTAAGTTTTCCTAAAACTAATGAACCAATAAAGAAATGGGCAAGTGAACTAAATAGAACTTTCTCAAAAGAAGAAATTCAAATGGCCAAAAAGCACATGAAAAATGCTCATCATCCCTAGCATTAAAGGAAATGCAAATAAAAACCACACTATGATTTCACCCCAACCCTGTTAGAATAGCCATCATTAGCAACACCACTAACAACAGGTGTTGGTGAGGATGTGGGGAAAAAGGAACCCTCTTACACTGTTGGTGGGAATGTAAACTAGTACAACCACTCTGGAAAAAATTTTGGAGGCTTCTTAAAAATCTAAACATTGCTCTACCATATGATCCAGCAATACCACTCTTGGGGATATACCCAAAAGAATGTGACACGGGTTACTCCAGAGGCACCTGCATACCCATGTTTATTGCCCCACTATTCACAATAGCCAAGTTATGGAAACAGCCAAGATGCCCCACTACTGACGAATGGATCAAGAAAATGTGGTATCTATACACAATGGAATTTTATGCAGCCATGAAGAAGAATGAAATCTTATCATTCACAGTTAAATGGATGGAATTGGAGAACATCATTCTGAGTGAGGTTAGCCTGGCCCAAAAGACCAAAAATCGTATGTTCTCCCTCATATGCAGACATTAGATCAAGGGCAAACACAACAAGGGGATTGAGCTTTGATCACATGATAATGTGAGAGCACACAAGGAAGGTGTGAGGATAGGTAAGACACCCAAAAACTAGATAGCATTTGTTGCCCTCAATGCAGAGAAACTAAAGCAGATATTTTAAAGGAAAAGAGGCCAATAGTTGAAGGGGACCAGGAACCAGAGAAAAGGCTAGTTCAAGAACAATTAACTTAGAAGGTAACAAACATGTCCAGGAAAGCAATGTAAGTCAACTCCCTGTAGAGCTATCCTTATCCCAACTAGCAAAAACCTTTGGTCCTTCCTATTATTGCTTATACTTTCTCTTCAACAAAATTAGAGATAAGTGGTGTTTGAAGTCAGGGTCTCTTTCTTGCTTGGTAAGTGCTCTACCACTTGAGCCACACCACTAGCTGTTCTATCTTTTAGTTATTTTTCAGATATGGTCTTTTGAGATTTTACTCAGGGTGGGCCTCAGACTTTGATCTTCCTCCCTATGCCACATCACACAGATGGGATTTTTTTGGGGGGTAGGGCAGCAGACACAGATAAGAAAACAGGCACACAATACCATGCTCAGCTTACTGGTTGATATGAGGTCTTGCTAACTTTGGGGATTTTATTTTGTGGTATTGGGGTTTCTTCTCAGGGCCTTGTAATTTCTAGGCAGGCTATCTACCATTTGAGCCATATCAAGAGCCCAGGTCTCACCAACTTTTTGTTTTCATTGGATTAGAACTATGATCCTCCTCATTTCTGCCTAGCAAGTAGCTGGTATTGCTGCAAACATGAACCACTCTGCCTAGCCTCTGTTCTTAGCTATTTTTTTCATGATTTCTCAGTAATATACTAATGAGGATTGTTCTTAACCATTTTATGAGCTCTAAAATTATGTTGTAAATAGCGGATGGTTCTAGTCCTACCAGTTGTACAGTGTGAAAACGTCCCATAGCTTTTAATTTTTGTACAATACTATGGTAAGGAGTGATGACTCTAGTAGGGGAGTGAGGTAAATATAACCACTCTAGTACTCCCTGAGTCTGCCAAAGAACTCCTGTGGGTAGACTTGTAGTAGGTAAAATAAGAAGCTGTATTGGTTGAGAATGATCAACACGAGTTCTCTGAGAGTTATGAATAGCTTGTTCAACCTTAGCCAGGGCCATATGACCTTCTGGTGTGAGATATCAAGAAGAAGATGATTGAAAAATTTTAAAGAGAGGAGACAGTTCACAGGTGGTAAGTTTTAAGGTAGGATGTAGCCAATTTACATCACCTAATAATTTTTGAAAATCATTTAAAGTTTTTAAATTATCTTTACGGATTTCTATTTTTTGAGAGCGGATAGTCCATCCCTCAATAAGCTGTCACAACTATGAAAAGGGAGATTGGTTTTGTACCTTATCTGGAGCTACAATAAGGCCCATCTGGCCAAATTAAATACAACAAAAGAAGTTTAGAAAAAGTGGGCTTACCTAGCATCCATTTTTAGTCATGCCTGGACTATAGATGATATCCTGACAATTTAAAAATGCTGCATAATGTCAACAGACAACAGTTAAAGGTTTAGAAAAAAGCCAACAATATTTAGAAGGACGTGCTCAATTGAAAATAGGTATTGGGTAACTGCAAATGCACTGAAGAACTCAGAGTGAGAATGAAAAGACTAAGAATAGCCATGTTTAAAATACAGGAAATTAGTTTGGGAACTGTCAGAACATTTAGTTATTTCCATTGCAGACTGAATTTTTAGGAGAATAATTATCACTGATAGTATTAAATCAGCAGCACTAATGCTCCTTGTTACAATTAGGAACCTGTGGACAAAAGCTTGTAAAAGTCTAGCATCATTAACTTTAGATCTCTTCAAGTTAGGAAGCCAAGGCCTGTGATTCCAAATAGCCTTATTTTTTGATGTATAGTTACATTTTATACATATAGAGTAACACTTATTTGACTAAAACTAGTATAGCCCAGGTTTTAAGTAATAGGATTGCTCAAATGGCAAGGTTTTTCTGAATGTTACTGATCATAAACAGCACACTTGCCAAACATTTCATTAAGCATTTTATATGTCAAAGGTTTTGATGCAATGCTTTTGGATAAACAACTTTAGCTGGTCAGCTACATGTAACACTTTTGGATAAAATAGAGCTTTTGCTCATTGTACATAAACTGACACTTTAAACTTTGTAAATGTTTGTACCATATTTAGATAAAGTATAGACACAGAACACAGTTATAAGATGGTCATTTAAGAGAACTTTGTATGAACAAATATGTAAATGAACTCTGATTTAGTAGTACTAAAGCTTGACAAGATCAACAGAAAACATAAATAATTACTTTGATAAAATCTATCCAAAAAGCAGTTTTCTGCAGATGTTACTCAGAGCAGAATAATATTAAGATAGCCTTGTTATTTTATGGACATAGAGAATTAGATTTTAGTTTGACATCACCCTAAAAAATCTTTTAGGCAATTCTTAGATTATAGCCAACTTTAGCTTTATCACACATCAAAGTTTTTTATTATACACTTTTAAAACTTACTCAGACCTTCATACAACATACTAAACCCTCTGATGGTTTGTCCTTATCCCTCCTCTCCATATTTGAAACAATCTTTAGGACAAACCCTTCTTTACAAAATCATTTCTCATTTAAAAACATTCTTTTTTTCCTTTAACTTTTCCCCAAGTCCAGGGTCATGCCTGGTCCCCAACAGTGGAGATATTTTTCTATTTGACTTGAAACTATGCCCAAGGTGGTAACAATTAAAACACCATGAGCTTGGTGCAAAACGTGACACAGACCAATATAACACAATAGAGAGCTTAGAAATAAACCCAAACATCTACAATGAATTTATTTTCAACCAAAGTGCTAAAAATATACAATGGGAAAAGGAAATAACTTGAATACATTGTGTTTGGACAACTGGATATCCACATGCAAAAGAATGAAATTGGACCCTATCTTATACAACAAATAAGAATAAACTCTATTAAAAACTTGAACATAATACTTGAGACCCTAAAACTGCCAGGAGAAACGTGGTGGAAGAGCTATACAATATTGATTTTGTTAATGAAGTTTTATACTTGGGAAGCAAAATTAAAATAGGCAAATGGAATTATATCAAAGTAAAAAGATTCTGCATGACAAAGAAAAAAACATCAAGGTGAGGGACAACCTACATACTGGAAGAGAATATATTTGAGACACACATCTCATAAATTTGGATGTTTGGACCAAGTGGTAGAGCACCTACCTAGTAAGCGGGAATTTATGAGTTCAACTACCAGGACCACCAAAAAAAGTACACATCTCATAATGGAATCCTCTGGTAAACATTTAGTAAGAAGGCTGCTGGGATAACCCTGCCCCAAAGTGCATCTAAGATGGGAGCTGGTCTGCAGAAGTAGGGGTCCTAAGTTCCATCTCCAGAAGCACCTAAAACATGTGGTTTCTTGGCTGCCTATGCCCTACTTGATGTTGATGCCAGGCAGTGGAGCTTCTTCATCCTTCTCTACCTCAGCCGCTCCATCTCCTTCCCTTGAGAGTCAGGAGGCTCAGTTGGACTGCAGCAGCTGGTTTTACTGGGTGGCAGTGTCCAAATGATCCTGGGCCTCCTGCAATCCCCTGCAGACTATCTCAACAGATATCTTGCCCTACACCACCTTTTGTCCAGAAGCAGTGTCCAGGAAGTGTGTCTGTGTCAGAAGTCGCCTGCTGAGATGTGACCATGCTACTGATAGGCCATCACGTACTGCTGCAGGTGGGTCAGGCATTGGTCTTGCTGCTCCTGCAGATTCTGAGCCTCTTGTCTCTTCAGCTCCAACTTTACCTTCAATTCTGCCTGCATCTCTTGAAGCTGCCCCATCTTCGTGGCCAGCTCCTTCTTGACATGCTGCTCTGACAGCAGTGCACTAGTGAAATCCATGTTGCCATTGATCAGTCTGATGAAACCACCCTGCTGATCCACCAGCTAATCCTTGAACCCATGGTTCTGCTGGAGCATGAGAATGATGGTGGTACAGACTTTGTCCATAGTCTCTAGCACTTTTTTGCACTCTTTTTCTTGGTGTTTCAAGATGTAGCAACCCATTCTAGTGCCAGCAGTTGTTTCTCCTGCCCCTGGTTCTTGACTTCTCATTTTCCTGCACCTAGGTGTGCTGCTGTCTTGCTAGGTTCTCCAGCTCTTTGCTCAGCTGCTATGAGTCCTTCTGCAGGCATTATTCTGTCTCGTATGGATATGCTGGTAGGGTTGGGAGGACAGATCCACCATCTGGCTCTTCAGTTATGCCAACTGCTCTCCAGATTGGAAACCTGATGTATGCTGTGCACATTCTTGGCCGTCAAGGAGCACATCTGCTCCAATACATGCTTCATATTCTGCTCCCACAAGGCACTCTCACCTTTCAGAGTCTCTGAATTCTGCTCTCTCTCCACTTGTAACTGTTTCAGCAACTCTATCAGTTTAAGACACATACACACATTCAAACACACACTTGTGTACACTAAAAACATACACATATATACACACAATACACTCACACACTCACATTCACTCACACATCCCACACCCACTCACACACTCAGACACTCACATAAACTCACACATACACACACATACACTCACACATACTATCACACAACCAATCACACCCTCTCACACACATAAGCACACACTCATACACATCTACTCACACAGACATACACACACTCAAACACATATAAACCCACACACATACACACTCATGCACAACACACACACACACACACACACAGGGTTTTCTTGGTTGGACAAGTGTATTATGCCTCTCAGAATATTATCAACTCTGATGACAGTCATCATAGCTGATCATTGTATGGAAACAATTCACTACATAAATATTACACATTAGAGTGTGCTGATATAAATGTGTGAAATGCAAATTAATTTAAAAACTTCAAATAATTTAGTAGACTCAATATAATATGAAATTTAAGTTTGTCTAACCAATAACTTAAGCATCAACAGTAACTAAAGGCATATGGCTACATTTGTGAACATAAAAAAAATTTGACTATAGATGAAATAACAGTACAAAAGAAGACAAAAACTAAGATCATGAAGTCTTGAAATTTCTTAAGGTTGTTCCTAATGTAGCTATATTTGCCTTTCATAAACCTGGAAAAGATAGAAAATGTGGACAACATTGCTAAGAAACAGGTAAAAGCTAAGAAGCAATCAGGTAGGTAAGAAGTGACATAAAGATGATTGAATAAAACATGGAACTTTCACAGTAAGATTGGAAATTCAATTCTCTAGAGAAACATAGATCCCAAAATATACATGCTCACTAGAAATCCATGTGGTGAAAAAGCATAATATCTTTGTTTGATGACAAAGTAGTGAAGAGCTGATATTTCCTGTATAACATAAAACTCAAACATACAAAAACTTTCAAGAAATTATAAAATACCTTTGAAAATAGAAAGGGAAAAAAGCACCATTGCAAATTACAAAGAGCCAAGATTGATGAAACACTGCAGAGACTTCACATCTCCCAGGAGTTTAAAGAGCATTTGATGCTCCTGAAAGCTTTTGAAGCCTTTCACTTTTTCAGGTAAAAGACACTCAGTACTGTTTACCCTTTTAATGAATTGCTTATCTCACATATTAGAAACAGTGATAACTCTATGTGTCTTTGTACAGTAGTTTTTCGTTTTTTGGTTGGGGGAGGGGCTGGGGCTTGAATTCTGGGTTTTTGCACTTGCTAGGCAGGTGCTCTGTCACTTCAGCCACACCTTCAGCACGTTTTTCTTTGGCTATTTTTGAAATATCATCTTGCTTTTTTTGCCCAGGCAGGCCTTGACATGATCTTCCTATTTTTATGCTTCTCATTGTTGCTGGAATGGTAGGCACGCACCGCCATGGCAATTTTAACTTTTACTTGGAAAAATAGTTAAATTTCAGAGGAAATAACTGTTTGATATTAATATCAACCAAATTGTTAATAACACATTTCCCCACAAAGATTCATGGCAAATGCACCTGAACTACCAGGATGATATAATGTTAACTGTTAATATTAACAAAATAGCTCTCAGAGAATTTACAGGTACTTTTTAAAATAAACACCTTTGCAAAAGATTAAAACTATTATCTACAGTAAACTTACATCTCTCTGGAGCTTGGTCAATGTCTTCTGGACAAAGACGGACAATGAGGATGAAATACTGTAACGTTCCAGCTCCTGCAGCACAGGGGTAATAGTACAGCTTGATAACGTTTCTCTTCACAGCATTTGACAGGGGTTTCGAAGTGCTTAGAAAATGCACATCACTAGATGGGAATAAAGGAGAGAAGTTTCTTTATGAAACATTGAAAAAGAACATTCAAATATAGGGTTCTGAAGGGTGAGACAAGTAACTTAGTAGTAAAACAATTTGAATCTACAAATAAAGAGCCTGTTAAAACTACTGAAAACCTATGGGACTAACCTCAGTTCTTCCTATATCACTAACTCAAACTAGCAAGTCAGTATTTCATGTTATTGTGCCTACCTTGTCAAAAACATACAATTGTTAAGTTTTTTAAAAACATTTTGTAATATATCTATTCTTTAAGTTTAAAATTATTAGTTTTTATTTATTTACTTTATTTTTTTTTCTTTTTCTTTTTATTTATTATTCATATGTGCATACAATGCTTGGGTCATTTCTCCCCCCTCCCCCCAGCCCCTCCCTTACAACTCATTCCACCCCCTCCCTCCCCCCCACCCCCTCTATACCTGGCCGAAACTATTTTGTCCTTGTCTCTAATTTTGTTGAAGAGAGAGTATAAGCAATAATACAAAGGAACAAGGGTTTTTGCTAGTTGAGATAAGGATAGCTATATAGGGAGTTGTCTCACAGTAATTTCCTGGGCATGTGTGTTACCTTGTAGGTTAATTCTTCTTGATCTAACCTTTTCTCTAGTTCCTGTTCTCATTCTCCTATTGGCCTCAGTTGAATTTAAGGTATCTGCATTAGTTTCTCTGCATTGAGGTCAACAAATGTAATCTAATTTTTTAGCTATCTTACCTATCCTCCTATCTCCTTTGTGTGCTCTCACTTTTATCTTGTGATCAAAGTCCAATCACCTTGTTGTGTTTGCCCTTGATCTAATGTCCATATATGAGAGAGAACATACGATTTTTGGTCTTTTGGGCCAGGCTAACCTTACTCAGAATGTTGTTCTCCAATTCCATCCATTTACCAGCGAAAGATAACATTTCCTTCTTTTTCATGGCTGCATAAAATTCCATTGTGTATAGATACCACATTTTCTTAATCCATTCATCAGTAGTGGGGCATCTTGGCTGTTTCCATAAATTGGCTATTGTGGATAGTGGTGCAATAAACATGGGTGTGCAGGTGTCTCTGGAGTAAGATGTGTCACAGTCTTTTGGGTATATCCCCAAGAATGGTATTGCTGAATCAAATGGTAGATCAATGTTTAGCTTTTTAAGTAGCTTCCAATTTTTTTTTCAGAGTGGTTATATTAGTTTACATTCCCACCAACAGTGTAAGAGGGTTCCTTTTTCCCCACATCCTTGCCAACACCTGTTGTTAGTGGTGTTGCTAATTATGGCTATTCTAACAGGGGTGAGATGGAATCTTAGTGTGGTTTTAATTTGTATTTCCTTTATTGCTAGAGATGGTGAGCATTTATTCATGTGTTTTTTGGCCATTTGAATTTCTTCTTTTGAGAAAATTCTGTTTAGTTCACTTGCCCATTTCCTTATTGGTTCATTAGTTTTGAGAGAATTTAGTTTTTTGAGTTCCCTATATATTCTGGTTATCAGTCCTTTGTCTCATGTGTAGCTGTCAAATATTTTTCTCCCACTCTGTGGGTGTTCTCTTCAGTCTAGAGACCATTACTTTTGTTGAGTAGAAGCTTTATAGTTTTATGAAATCCCATTTATCTATGCTATCTCTTAGTTGCTGTGCTGGGATTCCATTGAGAAATTTCTTACCTGTACCTAATAATTCCAAAGTATTTGGTACTCTTTCATGTATCAGCTTTAGAGTTTGGTGTTTGACATTAAGATCCTTGATCCATTTTGGATTAATATTGTTATAGGGTGATATACATGGATCTAGTTTCAGTTTTTTGCAGACTGCTAACCAGTTTTCCAGGCACTTTTTGTTGAAGAGGCTGTTTTTTCTCCATTGTATATTTTTAGCACCTTTGTCCAAGACAAGGTGGTTTTAGTTGTGTGGCTTCATACCTGGGTCCTCTATTCTGTTCCACTGGTCTTCATGTCTGTTTTTGTGCCAGTACCATGCTGTTTTTATTGTTATTAATTGTAATATACTTTGAAGTCGGGTATTGTGATACCTCCAGCATTGTTCTTTTGACTGAGTATTGCCTTGGCTATTCGTGGCCTCTTGTGTTTCCATATAAATTTAATGGTAAAATTTTCAATCTCTTTAATGAACATCATTGGAATTTTGATGGGAATTGCATTAAATATGTAGATTACTTTTGGGAGTACAGATATTTTTACTATGTTGATTCTGCCAATCAACATAGTATCTGCATAGCATGGGAGATCTCTTCACTTTCTATAGTCTTCCTCAATCTCTTTCTTCAGAAGTTTATAGTTTTCCTCATAGAAGTTGTTCACATCGTTTGTCAGGTTTACACCTAGGTATTTGATTTTTTTTTGAGGCTACTGTAAATGGAATTATTTTCATATATTCTTTTGCAGTTTGTTCATTTTATTGTATAGAAATGGTAATGATTTTTCTACATTGATTTTATATCCTGCTACCTTGCTATAGCTATTGATGGTGTCTAGGAGCTTCTGAGTAGAGTTTTTTGGGTCTTTAAGGTATAGGATCATGTCATCTGCAAATAGGGGTATTTTGATAATTTCTTTACCTATTTGTATTCCTTTTATTCCTTCTTCTTGCCTAATTGCTCTGGCTGGGAATTCCAGTACAGAGTACAGAGTACTGAGTAGAAGTGGAGATAGTGGGGATCCTTGTCTAGCTCCTGATTTTAGAGGGAATGGTTTCAGTTTTTCTCCATTGAGCATAATGCTGGCTGGTTTTTGTCTTTGCTTCTGTTAATGTGGTTAATTATGGTTATTGATTTTCATATGTTGAACCACCCCTGTATTCCTAGGATGAAGCCTACTTGGTGGTGGTGAATAATCTTTTTGATGTGTTGTTGAATTCGGTTTGCCATTATTTTGTTGAGGATTTTTGTATCAATGTTCATTAAGGAGATAGGCCTATAGTTCTTCTTTGTGGAGGTGTCCTTGCCTGGTTTTGTGATAAGTGTAATACTGCCTTCATTAAATGTGTTAGGCAGTTTTCCTTCCCCTTCTATTTCGTGGAACAGTTTAAGGAGGGTTGGTATCAGTTCTTCTTTAAAAGTCTGATAGAATTTAGCAGAGAATCCATCAGGTCCTGGACTTTTCTTTTTGGAGAGACTCTTGATTGCTGCTTCAATTTCATTTTATGTTACAGATCTATTCAGGTGGTTAATAGCCTCTTGGTTCAGTTTTGGATGATCATATGTATCTAGAAATCTGTCCATTTCTTTAAGATTTTCAAATTTATTTGAATATAGGTTCTCAAAGTAGTCTCTGATGATTTCCTGGACTTCAATGGTGTTTGTTGTTATCTCCCCTTTGCATTCCTGATTCTACTAATTTGGTTTTTTTCTCCCCTCATTTTAGTCAGGTTTGCCAGGGGTCTGTCGATCTTGTTTATTTTTTCAAAGAACCAGCTTTTTGTTTCATTAATTCTTTGTATGGCTTTTTTTGGTTTCTAATTCATTGATTTCAGCTCTTATTTTTATTATTTCTCTCCTTCTATTTGTTTTGGGATTTGCTTGTTCTTGTTTTCTAGGAGTTTGAGATGTATCATTAGGTCATTGATTTGGGATCTTTCAGTCTTTTTAATATATGTATTCATGACTATAAACTTTCCTCTCAGGACTGCCTTTGCTGTCTCCCATAGGTTCCAATAGGTTGTATTTTCATTTTCATTGACTTCCAGGGACTTTTTAATTTCCTCTTTTATTTCATCAATGACCCATTGTTCATTAAGTAATGAGTTATTCAGTTGCCAACTGTTTGCATGTTTTTGGTCTTTACTTTTGTTGTTGAGTTCTAGTTTTATTGCACTGTGATCAGATAGTATGCATAGTACAATTTCTATTTTCTTATATTTGCTGAGGCTTGCTTTGTGCCCTAGGATATGATCTATTTTGGAGAAGGTTACATGGCCTGCTAAGAAGCATGTATATTGTGAAGAAGTTGGATGAAATGTTCTGTAGACATCAAGTGGTCCATTTGATCTATTGTATATTTTAGATATTGACTTTATTGATTTTTTGTTGGATGAGCTATCTATTGATGATAACAGGGTGTTAAAATCTCCTACAACCATTGTGTTTGAGTTAATATACGCTTTTAGGTTCAGGGTATGTTCGATGAAATTGGGTGCCTTGATATTGGGTGCATATAGGTTGATAATTGTTATTTTCTTTTGGTCTATTTCCTCTTTTATTAGTGTGGAATGTCCTTCTTTATCTTGTTTGATCAATGTAGGTTTGAGGTCTACTTTGTCAGAGATAAGTATTGCTACTCCTGCCTGTTTTCGGGGGCCATTGGCTTGGTAAATCTTCTTCCAGCCTTTCATCCTGAGCCTATGTTTATTTCTGTCAGTGAGATGGGTCTCCTGTAAGCAACAAATTGTTGGATCTTTCTTTTTAATCCATTTCGTTGAACGGTGCCTTTTGATAGATGAATTAAGTCCATTAACATTAAGCATTAGTACTGATAGGTTTGTGGTGATTCCTTTCATTTAGTTGTCTTAGTTGTTTGAAGGTTTGATTGTGTGTACCCAAGTTGAGGTTACTCTCTACTTCTTGCTTTTTCTTTTCCTGTAGTTTGGTGTTGCCTGTCCTTTCATGGTTATGCTGGGTTTCACTTCCTGTGTGCACAATCCCTTGAGGAATCTTTTGTAGTGGTGGCTTTTCGGTCACATATTGTTTTAGTTTCTGCTTATTGTGGAAGACTTTTATTGCTCCATCTATTTTGAATGATAATTTTGTTGGGTAGTGTAACCTTGGGTTGAAGTTATTTTCATTCAGTGCCTGGAAGATCTCTCCCCAAGCTCTTCTTGCTTTTAATGTTTCTGTTGAGAAGTCTGCTGTGATTTTGATGGGTTTACCTTTGTATGTTGTTTGTTTTTTCTCTCTTACAACCTTCAATATTCTTTCCCTCATTTCTGAACTTGTTGTTTTAATGATGATATGCTATGGGGTACTCCTATTTTGATCTGGTCTGTTTGGTATTATGGAGGCCCCTTGCATCTGTATGGGAATAGCTTTCTCTAATTTTGGGGAATTTTCTATTATTATCTTGTTGAACATATTACGCATTCCCTTTGTTTGTACCTCTTCTCCTTCTTTGATGCCCATGATTCTCAGGTTGGGTCTTTTGATGGAGTTGGTGAGTTCTTGCATTTTCTTTTTACAGGTCTTGAGTTCTTTAGCTGACAGTTCTTTCGTTTTTCATTTAATTACCATTTCATCTTCAAGTTCTGAGATTCTGTCTTCTGTGTGTTCTTTTCTGCTGGATTGGCCTTCCATTTTGTTTTGCAATTCTGTTTTGTTCTTTTTTCTGAGGTTTTCCATATCATGGGTCATTTCTTCTTTAATGTTGCCTATTTTTGGCCTGAGTTTATTTATCTTTTTATTAATTGTGTTCTTTGTTTCACTTTGGTGTTTATAGAGTGCTTCTATGGTTTCCTTTATTTCTTCTTTTACTTTTTCAAAGTCTCTATTTTTGTTGTCTTGGAATTTCTTGAGTGTCTCCTGTACATTTTGGTTGACCATATCCAGTATCATCTTTATAAATAATCATTGAGTACCTGTAGTATTTTTTCTTTTAGATATTCTTGTGGACTTCATTGGGCTCTTTGGCATAGTTTATCTTCATTTTGTTGGAGTCTGGATCTGAGTATCTGTTTTCTTCATTTCCCTCTGGTTCCTGTACTAATTTTTTGCTGTGGGGAACCTGGTTTCCCTGTTTTTTCTGTCTTCCCTTCATTGCTATTCATGTTGTTATTGTCCCTGTACTGTGTACAATTAAGTATTTTCTAGCTTGTAATAATGGCACTAGTGATATTTAGAATGGAAGAGTGAGAGGAGATGGAAAGCAAAGAAGTTAAAGGAAAAGGGAGAAACAAACAAATATAAAAAAAGAAAACAAACAAACAAACATTTTTCAAAGATATAAACAGGGAGAGACAGTGTACTAATCAACTGTAAGCTGAAAAGGCATTAGGGAGACAGACACAGAGAGGATTGAAAATAAAAATAAAAAAATAAAAGTTAAAAATAAGTAAATGAAAAAAATATATATATAAAATCTCCAAGTTCAAATGCAATAAACTTTCAGTCTTAATAATTTTGGTGTTCGTCCCTCAGCCTCCATTCCTGGAGATGGTTCTTCAGAAGTAGTTCTGTGGTTTTCTCATCAATGGGGAAAAATAAAATAAAACAAAACTGCACAAAACAATTAAAAAAACCCCACAAAGTGTCCCAAGTTCAAATGCAATACATTTTCAGTAAGTTTTTCAGCATGCAGGTGTAGTTTGGTTGTTGTCTCAACAAAGGTAGGGAGAGAGAAAAGAAAAAAAGAAAACAGTCTGAAGACAATTCTGTGAATGGCTATCTGCAGCTGTGGCTTGCCTGCCTGCTGCTGTCAGCCTGCTGTTTCTGGAGGCTTAATTTATGCAGAGCTCAGGTGTGAGCTTAGCACTCACATGGCTCTGCAGTCTTTGTTTAAGAGAGTTCTCCTGTGCATGAGCCTCTGCACAAGCTTTCCCCTTTCCAAGCACACTGGGGGAGGTGACACTGCACTCACTTTCTCAGGCTGGCGTGTTTATTTACAGCTCACGTGGTAAGTGGGTCTTCTCCCCTCTCCTGTGGAGTTTTCCTCCCACTGCCACTTTTACAAGCTTTCCCACTCCTGGCTTCTGGGCATGTGCCACTCCTCCTGACTTCTCTGGCCCTGATTGTTTATTTACACTTCTGTGAGGGATTCCCCTCCCCCTCCTCTTCAGTGCTCAGAGTGCCCCACCCTCTTTGCTACATGTCTTTTTTGTTGTTATTGCTTATTACTCAGTTTCTCTTTTTTTCCTGGGGGGGATAGGTCTGTCCATGGGGCTATGCTGATCTGGCCCAGGGTTATCTGTGGGAGTACTATGTACCGCTTAGCTAACCTTGTGGTCCACATCTTCCCAAGTCGTCTGGGCACTAGTATCTGGAGGTGGCATGGGATCCCTCCTAGTTTCTCTGTTTAACGTGAAGTGGAGATGCTCTGTGCAAGCTGGAGTTGTGGAGGAGTCAAGTTTTGCCTCTTCTCAGTGGTTTTTTCCTGTAAGGTGTGTCTCTAGCATCTCTCCAAGATTTTAATTTAGGAGGCATTCTTTCTGCTTCCTCCCTCTAGCCACCCAAAAATTATTTTAACAGCTTTTAAATTATATCAAAAGAGATAATAGGAGTATATTATTTGTAATACATAAATAAGTTAACAAAGGACAACACACTCACAAACATGCACACTCACTCACATACACATACACAGACTCACACACAAAAAACACACACTCTCACTTTCACCCAGTACATTCACACACTCCACACAATGACACATACACTCACACACAAACACACACACACATACACTTTCACACACACTACTACACATAACACACTCTCACATATTCACACACTCACATACACACACATATACACAGAAAAGGTCAGATACTGTCTCCTACATACACACTGACACCTGACATTTATGGCTCATCACTCTGAGCATAGAGTTGGAGATTTCAAGAAAGACACTTCTTACATTAATGGATTAATTTTAATAGCATTTTATATTAATCAGTTGGCTTGCCTCTACATGGATATACAAATGCTTGAGCCAATGAATAGGGCCCTCCAAACTAACAATATTGCAGGAATGTGGAATAGGAGTGTCCACTGCAGTGTGTACCTGGAATGGCAGAACCTCCAGGAACAATGTACCCATTCAGGGGAATAAAACAAACAAAACTAATACACTTTTATGTAACACTAAGGACAAAATAACTACAGACCAGGCCAAAGAATTTGGAAAGTCACCCCAAATCTCTCTTTTTTAAAAGAAGTGTCATTCAGAGCACAGTGGCACCATAATTATAGCTCTATGATCCAGAATATACACATTCTCAAAGCGAATTTATCAGATTATTTTTGTTGAAGCAGAGGAGCAGTGGAAGCAGAGGGATCATCAAATTGGCTCTGAACATGCTTTAAAATCCACTCAGCAAAACCGATTCCAGAGCAACTTAGCGAGGGTTCCAAGCCTGGTGATGTGGGTTAGTGCCCTAGGGGGAGTGCAGCCCTTCATGTTGGCAAGTTCCTTGCTGATCTCCAGGATGGTGAGGTCCTAGATGGATAAGGACAGGTATACAGGGCTTCCAGGCCCTTGTAGCCATTGGTGATTCAGTGGGAATTGTGCCTCTGCTCCTCTGTGCAGTCACTGCACTTGAGGAAATAATCATGAGGTCGCTGTATCCTGATGCCCTTCAGTAGCAGTGTACTTCTGGCAGTGAGCTGCCAGGATGATGGGCCAGAATCAATCAAGGTCCTCATAGGTGTGGAAGTCCTTCTCCTGCAGCTGCTGTACAGGGGTTCAAGGTCAGTGACTTGTTGGCCATCAAGCTCAGGTGGTCAAGGATGGCCAACATGCCCATACAGGCCTTGCTCATGGCAGACAGTATGGCATCCTGTTGTGTCCCAGATTCTGTTCTTGAACTGCAGCTCTCTCACCTCCAGGTCCTCACTGCCCAGCACTAGCTGCAGTGCTTTCAGGGAAGAGGAGGATAAGAGAGGATAAGGGTGTGAATATGATCAAAGAACATTATAATATAATAATTTCCAGACCACAAAAAACTCAGCATTTAAAATTAAAATGAGTGAAATTGTCCAGGTGCAATGGCTCACACTTGTAATCCCAGCTACTCTGGAGATGACTATCATAAGGATCACAGTTGGAAGTCAGCCCAGGCAAAAAGTAGGTAATATCCCACCTCAACAAATAAAAGCTGGGAGTGGTGGCACATTACAAGAATTCTGGTCCAGGCTGAATTGGGCAGAAAAATGAGACCCTATTGGAAAAATGACTAAAGCAAAAAGGGCTGGGGGCATGGCTTTTCCCAGCTTTGCCTGGGAAGTGCAAAGCAATGAGTTCATGCTCCAGTACTGCAAAAAACAAAGAGAGAGGGAGAAGGAGGAGAGGGAGGAAAGGAGAGAAGGAGGTAGGGGTGAAGAGAGTAAAAGAGAGAAGCCAGGGAAGGAAGGAAAGAAGGGAAGGAGGGAGAAAGGGATGAACTCTTCATGACTGATTTACCTGTTGAATGCCTGTGAACTGTGAAGATGAGTTTATGGATGTGTGACCCAACCCACTCCTATTGTGGTGTAGGAGATGGATGTTGTTACCTGGAAGAGTTAGGAATAAAAGGCTGAGGTTTGCATAGTGAGGATTATCCAGATTTTCTGATTACTGAAATCAAGGGAGCTTTTCAACTTTTAATTAGTACAAATAGAAAAGCTAATCACCAGAAGTACATTATTCTCACTATATAGTGCCAGCATAATTTTGTATTATGGCAATAAAGTGTGTCAAGGATATGGTTAAATAAATGCGATACATAATATTTTGTGAGATCGGGGGAAGAATTCTTAATTTACAAACATCCATTAGGTTTCATTAAATGTAATTAAATAGAATGTCTTACCAAGCAGGCAGAACACAGAATTAACACAGATATCAAGCTATAAAGTCACTTGTTTCTTAAATATATATCATCATGTACAAAAGCACCTGCTTTGAAAAAATCACTCTCTGGATTTGGGGTAGAGCCCAGTGCTAAAATGCTTGCCTAGCTTGCTTGGAGCTGTGGATTTGAGCCCCACCACCACATACACAATAATCACCCCAAAACGCTGATTTAATAAGCTGTTTATAACTACAGACTAAAAGAGGTTTCAAAATAAGGCATTAGTACAATCAGTTACAATACACACAGATGTCCACAATTCTTACATCAGCTCAAATAATTCATAACTACAGTCTGGATGCTGCTTACTTAGGTTGTTGGACTAAAGACCAGAATTTTAACTTACTGTTAGATTCAATGGCATGCTTTCTACATTGTGCTCATCTGCCATCTCTAGTAATCCTAAGTTTATTATCCTAAATTGAGTCATTGTCAAGAAATCAAAAGGTAATACTAGGTTATCCATGTTGTAGATCTATGTTTGGAGTCACACGTACTGGGTAGCATCAGGTCATCATTTTGGCGTACAAATGGTGATCTCTTCTCTCTTAGTCCATTGAAGGTGTGGTCAAGAGATTAAGAGACATGGAGAGGGAGGACTCAAATGTCCTCAAAATGCCTCAGGATGGAAATTCCTCATACAAAACTAAGTCTCTGGAGTTGGAGTAGTGGCTCATGTGGTAGAGAACCTGCCTAGCACAAAAGGCCGTGAGTGCAAACCTAGTACTGCCAAAATAAAAGTATATGGCTCTGAGTGCTGAGTGTGTAGGTCAGTAATAACACATCTGAATAACATGTGAACAAGACCCTGGGTTCAGCCCCTAGTGCTGCAAAAAAAGAAAAACAAAACTAAACAGAAAAATACATCTCAGGGCAGGGGTGTAGCTCAGAGCTAAAACACATCCTTAGCATGTGTGAGGCCCTAGTTTGATTCCCAAAAAACCAACAAACAAATAAAACTTCAAGTAGTTCAATGGCATTTGGGGCAATTTTATAGGACTTTTAGTGTTCGGTGCTGGGGATTGAACAAAGGAAGCATATGTTCTGCCACTGAGCTATAACCCCAGTTCCAAATGGCTTCTTTTTAAACTAATCTAACTGCTATAAATTCATGAGATGTAGAGAAAGGAAGATTGTAGCTGCAATAAAGACAAAAACTCATAATACTTCCTTTAAAGGAAGCATAAATGCTTCCTTTAAAAATCAGGATTTGGGCATATGTAGTAGGGTGATTGTCTGGCAAGTAGAAGGCCCTGAGTTCAAACCCCAGCCCATGAAAAAACAAACAAACAAAAAACAATAGGAAGGAAAAATCATAGTGATTTAGGCTTTCTGGGATTGCTTTATGTGGTGTTTCTTCCTTACTTCAATACTTGAACATGGTAGCGATTCAACCCTTCACACTGAGCAAACTGGAGCCACATGACATCAGGTACCCCAAACTGATAATAAAGTCATGAAAAGTATGTGGTATATGGCAGTTTTTTTGGTGGTACTGCAGTGTGAACTCACAACCTTGCACTTTGCATTTTCTAGGCAACTGCTCTATCTCTTAAGCCAGTCCATCAGCCCATTTTTATTGCTTATTTTTGAGATAGGGTCTCACTTTATGTCTAAGCCGACATAGACCATAATGTTCCTATTTGTGCTTCCCTGCATAGGGAGGATGACAGGTACACATCTGCACTCCAAGCTGTTGATAAGATGGGGTCTTATGGGCTTTTTGACCAGACTGGCCTAAACCTTGATCCTCCTGATCTCTAGCTACTTAGGTGGCCTGAGCCTCTGTGCCTTGAGAAATTCTTACTGAATTAGCTATCCCTGCAACTGTCTTCCTTTCTGAGACTATGCAAATCTCACCATTTTGTTAGGCTTAAGTAAAATAAATAGATAAGATTCTTTCATTGACAAAAAGAAAGTGCTTGATGATTATCCTCTTTTCAAAAATGTTTACCTCCACTGAGCTATTTATGTATGTATTTTATTTTTGGTGCTGAGTATTGAACCCAGAGCTTTACAATGCTAAGACTATGCTCTCCTGCTGAGCTGCACCTCAGCCTCCAATGAGCTTTTTAAGACTAATAGTCATACACTAATTACTAACAGCTGAAATTCCCTATCCCAAACCCCCACACTTATTCAGGTATAGATTGATGGACACATTCATCAAATTCACAGAACTTAAAAGACACAGAAGACTGAAGACAGAAGACAAACCTACAAAAGCACTGCATCCTATTAGAGCAAGCTGCCCATTTTTTACATGGTGCCAACTTGTGGAGAAAATGGCTGGCCTCTGGAATTGCAAAAGACACCTGAACTTAATAGCAGAACCTGGGACTTGAGCTTACATGGACCAAAAAATGATGGCTTCACTTTGTTGAGCCTGGTCTCCTTGGAAACCAAAAACACTTCCAAGCCTTCCACAGGCTCCAGAGGCTTCCTGAGAGTAGATTCACTTTATGTGAGGGCTGTGCTCTGAAATAGTGAGAATTGACTTTAGATGAAATCATTTGATACTCCATTAGATATTGAGATTACATTAGTAATTCTATAAAACATTCTCAGCTAGCCATGGTGGTACACACCTGTAAATCCAGCACTCAGGAGGCTGTTGCATGAGGATCATGAGTTTGAGGCCAGCCTGAGTTGCATCATGAGACACTGTCTAAAAAAAAACAAAGATAATTAATTTAATTAAGATAAAGCCTCTGTGGTGCCACATCTTACCTTCTCTATTTCTAAGTTTAAAACACAGTATCTCACCTTCTGTTGGCCTATTTTTTCTTCCTTCAAACATTATCTTCTTGGCCTTTCATGGGGGTGCTTTGGCCCATTTAATCCTTTGTCTACTGCAGTTTGGGGTGGTTTGCATCATCCTTAACTTCTGTACCTAGAAAATGCCAGTAGCACTGTTCACCAAGTGGTGGGAACAGAAAATGTCTGCTTAACTAAGAAGTGAAAATAGACCAGGATCATCTACCACAGAAAAATGATAGCTATAGACATTTCACATTAGTATCACTTCCATTCTGACTGTCCTTTTACTCTCTGTTGAGTTTCTCACCTAGTAACTGTTGTGGCACAGACTGTTAAATGTTAGTCACAAACCTGTCTTCTTCTGGGCCTACAAATAAACTGGTACAGAGCTTACATGGCCTTTCTGGGTGTGTGATCTCCAATAACATCCATGTGGTCAGCTGTCTGGACTATCCACATGTCCTTTTGGATTTTTACAGACACTTCATTGCATACACAATGACAACATGTAGAAATGTGATTGGACATAGTATGATCAAATTCTTGATGGATGAGTGGGGAACCCACCAAGGCCAGTCTACTCAGATGCCTGAGCCTCTCTATGTGGCCTGCCTTCCTCAGGACATCTGAAATGGGGGTTTCATAACATACTATCAAATATGGCAGGTCAGAGAATATCTTTATGGCCAGATACAAAACAAAACAGAAGGGTAGGGGAAGAGCATTCTTTTAGGTTTTATGAACTGCTTTGGAGACAGAATTATGAGCCAGGAACTATGTATGAAATCATATATACATAAATGTCAAGAGACTTGACTGCATTCTAATATGTCCAAATACCTTTTATTTCCCCTCTTAGCTCCAACTCTTCTATTTCTTTCATGTTTATATAACAAAGGACATCTACTTTACCACAAAACAAATACAAGTTTCCTTAACTTAAAGATGTGAATAAAAGATTAAATGTTTTATATGTTTCTGTATCTAACCTAAATGTACAGAAATGCAGATTATCTCCTTATGTCTAAGTAAGTTGTTGGTATTGCAGAACTTTCAAGAATCCAGGTATAGAAGCTGCTACATCTTAGAACCAAATAGTCTTTCCTGTCAAGCACAATCTAATTTTTACACTTTGAGTTCTTATTAATAAACACCTGTTTTTAAAATTTGTACATACCAATTACTCCCTGACATTTATATATTCTTATCTTTTGTCTTTATAAAATTGGTACCACAGTTGGACATAATTGTGCATGCATATAATTCTAGCTACTCAGGAGCAGAGATTGGGAGGAGTTCAGTTCAGGGCCAGCTTAGGCAAAAATTTCCCAAGACCCCATCTCAACCAACAGCTAGGTATGGTGATATGGTTATGTAATTTCAATTACATGGGAAATATTATTAGGAGAATGTTGGTCCAAGGAGCAGGGCATAAACAAAATCCTATTTGAACAGTAACTAGCACAGACTTCTGCTGGTGTCCTCAAGTGGTAGAGCACCTGATAGCAAAGCACAAGGCCCTGACTTCAAACCCCAGTACTACCAAAAAAGAAAAATGAATAGCATGAATTTTAAATTATAACTGTATAATATATTTTTAGTGCCTTAATTTTCAAGTAAGATAGTTCTCAGACCAACCTCAAATTTCATACTTTATGGGGAGAGACCTTTAGAAAAATTTTATGAGAAACTAATATTTTATACTTGGCAATATAAAACTTTAATACTATAAAAGTGTATACTATGTAATTATATAGATATTATATGTAAATATATACTTATTTATATAAATTTATCTATGAATTATATATAGCTATATATGACTATGCATACATATTATGTAAATGTAAACTAGATTTAACAGAGTTTAAAAGATTTGGCTACACCTTCCTAATCATGAGCATGTGTTGATTGTGTTTCAAACTCACCTATTTCCTTTGTGATTTCATATCTTTATTGTGGCAATGTCTGAGTTATTATTGGTGTGAAATTCACAGTTTATATTTAAAGTGTTAAATAATAAACAGAGCTTGCACATGGGAGACTGTTATAGCACATGACACAGTGCAACAAAGTCAGGCTCACATCTGTACTGTACTATCCTTTGGTTTACACGAATTACCTACTCGCTCCCAGGCTTGAGCCAGAGGCAGGGACCTACATGTTCTGAATGAGTCACACTTAGCCATGCCTTTGTGCACTTGCCCACGCTAGTCTGTACAGAGCATCTGATCAGCCCCTCAATTCACCAGTCAACTCCTTTCACAGTGAGTAAAGACTTCACCTCCAAGACCCTTCCCTTTCCTGGCATTCCTAAGACATGCTTACTTTCATCAAAGCACCTAGACAGTCCTGAAATCTCTGGAATAGAGGGACTCTGACTTGGAAGCATCTAACCTGGTGGGTGTCAAAGACATGAAGTCAATAACATTCTGTGAGAATCACTGAGCTGAGCTCAAGCTTTCTTATCTAAGATGTAACAAAAACAGTTCACATAAAGTTTAGTAAGGTGTACTCATCACCAGGAATTGTGCTAAGGGTAGGGAATGTAGACAATATGAAGAATAGTCATCAAATTCTTCAACTAACTATACAGTACTACCCAGAAACCTTGACTATAATAACAAGAGTACACAGAGAGTTCCCAGGAGGTAGGCAACTCCTGCTTAAAGAGCTATGAAGAAACTCTTTGTGTTAGGTTTCAAATGATTAAGGAGAATTTCTTCATTAAAGGACATAGTATTCATAACCATGGTGTTGAGGCATGAAAGTATGGGAACTTAATATTAGTTTCCTTTAATTAGAAAAATAAAATGAACTTGGTCTGGTGGAGTGCCTCAAGCTGTAAAAGTACCCTGAGTTCAAACCCCAGTGCTACCAATAAATAAATAAATAAATAAATACACTTGTAAAAATTAAGAAGTTGAGCTGAAAGTCCAACTCAATGGTAGAATATTTGCCTGGCATGTATGAGGCCCTGGGTTTGATCCCCAACACCTCCTCAAAGAGCCAGTGTTCTTACATTCTTTTTTTTTTAAACACTGCAATACCTGTTTCTGGAGGTAGGGAAGAGGTTGAGATCTGAACTCAGGACTTCAGCTTGCAAAGCAAGCACTCCACTGCCTGATTCACACCACGAGTCTGTTTTGTTTGGTTATTTTGGAACTATTTGCCCAGGGCTGGCTTTGAACCAAGATCCTTCTGATCTCAGTCTCCTAATACTCTTGACTAGATTACAGGTGTGAGCCACTGGCAAGAGGCTGTATAATGGGCAAAGGCTTCTCAATACCTTCATGTAAAAGACTCCTCTGAGGGGTAGAATGCAAACTGGTTCAAACAGCAAAGCACCTGCCTAACAAGTAAAAGGTCCTAAATTCAAACCACAGAACTACCACTGAAAAAAATAAAATAAAAAAATAAAAAAGAGAAATAGGTCTTTCAAATGGCTTAATTGTGAAGACACTGTGGGATATTCAGGTCAAACTTGCCCAGCAACACCACAGCCCTGGCCTTGTCTAGACATAACTGCCCTGATCACCTGCTGTGTACCCCCAGGTTCACAATGAGCCACATTTCCTGTAGGTAATTGCATGGCTTTTCTGCACCCCTCAGAACTCCCTCTGCATGCTCATGCCACTTGCTGCTCACATCTGTGCCCCACATGCACACTGATATGTCGCCTTCTGCCTTCCCATTTGCTGCAGACCAGATCCAGCCAGGGTAAGCAGGAAACTCTTGGGTCTTCACTGCTCTACTGAAGAAGGAAGTCAGATTTGGGTAGGGGACATTTCCAACTCTGTCTTCTTTGGGAATTCACCCTCAGGCAGCATTTTCTTTTACTTTCTGGTAATACTTTTTATGAAAGGTTAGAACTTGATGATACTAAAATTTCCCTGTTTAACCTACAGTGCAATTTCATTTCCATTAGTGGACCCAACTAATAGAATGTCCTCAGATGCTATGATCAAGGAAATGTGAATATGTACTTTTAACATTTCTATCCTGTTATTATAAATAAGAAATATGCTTTCAATGTATCAATGGCTGAAAGTAACCAAAAAGCACACATTCATTTGTGTGTATATGAAAGGGAGTACATAGGTTTGAACTCAGGACTTTAAACTTGCAAAGCAGGCATTCTACAGTTGAGCCATACCTCCAGTCTATTTTTCTCTGGTTATTGTGGACACAAGGTCACATGAACTATTTGCCCAGGACTGCAACTTCCAGTTCAATGGAATCATTGTGATATCACCTGGTAGAAAAATTCCTTCTTTTGGAACTAAGACTCAAGGCTGGGCATGATGGCTCACACCTGGAATCCTAGCTATTAGTTATATGGAGATCATGAGGATTGCAGTTCAAGGCCAGCCTGGGGAAAAGATTAGCAAGGTCCCATTTCAACCAATGGCATGCATCTGTCTTCTCATGCTACATGAGGAGACATAAATAGGAGGACAGAGGTTCAGGCTGGCCTGGGAAAAAAGGGAGACCCTATCTCAAAAACTAAAGCAGTTCAGAGGCTTGACTCAAGTGGTACAGCATCTGCCTATCAACTCTAGAAGTTCTGATCAAGTTCATCCTTGGTACCACCAAAAAAAAAAAAAAGCAAACAAAATCCTAATCAACATAAAAATAATTCTTGTGGTTCAAGTGGTTGAATATCTGCCTAGCCATGCAAGGCCCCAACTACAACCCCAACAACAAAAAAAACCAAACTAAGACCTGTAGGGCAACTACCAAGGCAGTGGAAGTAGGATGACTGTGGTTTGAGGCCAACCTGGGCAAAGGGTATTGAGACCTGTCTCAAAAACAAGCTGGAAGCCAGGTGCTGGTGAATTACACGTGTAATTCTACAGAGGCTAAAATTGGGAAAGGCTGAGATTAGGAGAATTCTGGCTGCAGGACAGCCAAGGCAAGAAAGTTTGTGAGACAATACCTTAAGGAAAAATGCTAGATATGGTGGCTTACAACTGTCATCTTGGGATAGCGGGAAACTTAAAAGAGGAATATCATGGTCCAGGCTACCCTGGGCAAAAATACTTATCTCAAAAATAACCACAGCAAAAAGGAATGGAGACATTGTTCAGCTGGTAGAGTGCCTGCCTAGCAAGTGTGAAGTCCCGAGTTCAAACCCCAGTTAAGAAAAAGAAATACTAAGGAAACAAAGCTGGGTGTGGTGGCACATGCCTCTGGTCCCAGTTACTCAGGAGGCAGAGGATCAGAGCTGGCCTGAGAAAACAATTAGACCTTTTCTGAAAAACAAATGAAATATAAGGACCAAGAGCCTGGGTTAAGTTGTAGAAGCCTTGAGTTCAATCCCTAGTATAGACAAAAAGAAAAACAAAACAACAACCAAAACCTAAGACCTCTAAACCAGCAGAACACAGCATCAAGAGAACAAGAAGCAAAAATTTTGCCACTAGATGACAAGGGGTAATAGGGAGAGGTAGAATTTCCATTTCCATCCCTTAAGTCTTGGAAATGGGAGACAATCCACCACATATTGGAAACAGACAACTTCCTGGAGAACTTTTTCCCTAGCCAACAAAGTTCTGACTCTGCTTTTTTTTCTTTCTTTCTTTTTTTGGTGGTACTCGAGTTTGAAATCGGGTCTCATGCTTGCTAGGCAAGCACCTTACCACTTGAGCCACTTTGACATCCCTTTTTGCTGTTGGCTATTTTTGAGATACAGTCTTCTAAAGTAGTGGTCTGGCAACACTTTGAACCTCAGTCTTCCTGATCTCTGTCTACTGACTAAGATTACACATATGAGCATTGGTGCCCAGCTGTCTCTGAATTTTCAAAAGGCCATTACTGTATGCAAGATGGTAAGGAACCTGGAAATATGGCAAACTCCATGAGCACAGGTTGTTGCCACAATTCATTTCCTGGTAAGGGAGTTGCTTGACCAGTAACCATGCTGTGCAGAATACCATGAGGATAGGAAAGTCACTGTGTTATGTCCACAGATACAGCTTGGGCAGAAGTAGTGTCTGTAGGGAAGGCAAATTTTTTTTCTTTATTGATATATTCACATGTGCACACATTGTTTGAGTCATTTCTTCCCCCTGCTCCCCGCCCACTCTCTATCCCAGACACCCCCGCTCACTTCCAGGCAGAACCTGTTCTGCCCTTTTCTCCAATTTTCTTGAAGAGAAGACATAAGTAATAATAAGAAAGACATAGCATTTTTGCTAGTTGAGGTAAGGATAGCTATACAGAGAGATCCCTAGTATTGCTTCCATGCCTAAGTGTATCACAACCCAAATTGATTTATGTCTACCTGACCTCTTCACTACTTCCCGTTCACCTTCCCATGTTGACTTCTGTTGCTTTAAGGTTACTGTATTAGCTTCTCTCCAGTAGGGACACCAAATACTTTCAAGTTTTGAGTTTCTTACATATCACCATACCTCCCATATGTGCTCTCCCTTTATCATGTGACCCAAGTCCAACGACATTGCTGTATTTGCCATAGGTCTAAATTCTGCATATAAGAGAGAACATATGAGTTTTGGAATTCTGAGTCTGGCTGACTTCGCTCAGGATGATGTTCTCAAATTCCATCCATTACTTGTGAATGATAAGATTTCATTCTTCTTCATGGCTGAGTAAAATTCCATTGTGCATAAATACCACATTTTCTCGATCCATTCTTCAGTAGTGAAGCATCTTGGCTGTTTCCATAACTTGGCTATTGTGAATAGTGCTGCAATAAACATAGGTGTGCAGGTGCCTCTCAAGTAACCTGAGTCATGTTCCTTTGGGTATATCCCTAGCAGTGGGATTGTTGAATCATATGGCAGATCTATGTTTTCCTGAGTGGTTGCACTAGCTTGCAATCCCACCAGCAGTGTATGAGGGTTCCAGAAGGCAAATTTTTATGCAGAGGAAATTTCTTTTTCAGTAACAACACTGCTACTTCCATCATCAACATACCACCAGTAGTGGACCAGTCACTCCAGGGAATTGTGCTTTGTCAGGGGTTCAATGCTGGTTTCTCCTCTTGTCAGTTTGGACATTCAAACAGTGACTATACCCATGTTGACCTAGACAAATGAAAGTCCATTTTGCTGAGCCACTGCATAGCCTCTATCCGGCCAGCATGGCCACTTTGTTCATGAGCCCATGGATCTGCTGAAAGTGACTGACTGGTATTCACATCAAGGAACATAGCATATACTTGATTGTTAAAACTCCTCCACAGTCCTCCACTCTTTCTTTCCAACCTCAGTCCGGGTAGCTTGTAAACAGGGCAGGTATGAAACATTCTCTGAGAAAGTGAACCCCAACAAACAGTCCACAAAAGAGAAAATGTTCCTGATGCAACTTACCCTTTTCTTCCAGTTCATGACCAAGTCCAGGTTGCCTTGAAGCACCTGAGTTCTGTGACTCAACTTTGAACCTCAGTAACAGATTTTCCTCTGATTTAAAGCAGGTTCTGTGTTATTCTGCTTGTAACAAAAAGTGTTTTAACTACCTAGAAATTTTACTGATCCTCTATGGATTATGGTAACTCTTGTCACCTAGAGGTAATTCTGAAGGAGATTGTATCCTATAGATTGTTGTCTATAACCCCACCACCTATTCCTTTTCCTGAAGATATCTGGCATTATGTTAGGACAAAGTGAAGTCACAATTTCCCATTTCTATTTGTTATTGAACATAAAGACTGAAAATGACTCAAAAATAAAATAAAGTCTAATAATGCATGAATGTATGTGTAATATGCTGGAATGGTGGAAAAAAGTTGAATCAGAATTCTTATTATATTTCATAAATTAAGAGGGTTCATTAAACCAAAAGATAAAAAGCCAATGTGGTAAAGAACTGTCTTTTATCTAGAACTGGCAGATACTTTATAAATAAGTAATTTCACTGGAGAAGTCACCAGAGGTATATAATAGATGTTATTTTGTTATATACATTATAATTTAATGCATATATCATGTTATTATACAATATAAATAGAACTTTGAAAACTCATTAATGTTTTGTTTTTTGTAGGAGAACGTCCTCCAAAAGTGGATCCTTGAAGAGGCCTACTTCCTTACATGTTAATCAATCCCACTTTTGAAAACATGTATCATCCAACATCTTCACACAGACCTGACAGAAAAATCATCAGAAAGCACCACAGACTCTAATTATTCCTGGAAAACATGATTCTGGCATGATCATGTGAGCCTCAACCACTTCATGTGAGATTCTAATAATATGTCTTTCTTAGTCATAGTCTTGCTCTCTTCTTGGAAACTATTTGCTGACAACACTGATCCTGTAGTGCTGAGTAATCTTAATTTTCAGTGCCTTGAATTTAGGAGATGACATTTGGCTTAAAAGTATACAAAAAAAAAAGATGTGCTGTAATAACTTCTTTGATTTTTGTAGGACTAGGATTTGAACTGTGGGCTTCATACTTGCAAAGCAGGTACTCTACCCAGAGAAACACTTCCAGTCCATTTTACTCTGCTTATTGTGGAGATAGGGTCTCATGCACTTTTTTCCTGGGCTGGTCTTGAACTTCTATCATCTCAGTCTAAGTCTTAGAAGTAGCTAGGATTACAGGAATGAACCAGCAGTGCTTAAATATAATTACTTCTTACCAAGAATAAATAAGGCATCTCATTTTAAATTCCATCCTCTAGAATACTTTGAGTTTCAAATTAAAGATATAGATTAACTAAAATGTAGACCTTTCACTTTTAGTACCTTCAGTAGAGATAGGATTTTCAGTAATTGTTTTTTTGGCAGCACTGAGACTTGAACTCAGGGTCTCACTCTGGCTTGCTAGGCAGGTGCTCTTACAGCTTGAGCTATGCAGTCCATTCTTATATTAAATTATTAATTGCATTTATTCACATATTTCATGTATATAGTAATACACTAAAATGAAGACTTTTCTTTCAATTCTTTTAAAGATTAAAATGTGCAGAGACAGATACACATGAAAGAGACATCAACTATCCTACATGCTTTATTTTATCCTGCTTAGTTGGGCCTGGAACAGATATATGTTTGCTTTCTAGTCCATTTCTGCAAAGAGTCAGAAGAAACTGACATTAGTTGTGTCTAGGGAAGGATGTACCTAGTGGCTGCTAGACCAACTTATCTCTACATACTCCTGTGTACATTCAGAGTATGTGTTATATGCCACGTTAGTACATTACTTGTATTAAATTAAATTTCATTAAACAAAGATCTCTTTAAGAGGAATCAAGTAACAGAAAGCAGAAGGAATATGTAACCCAATCACTACCCGTCCACGGAAGGACCAAGATTCTCACCTTAGCAAGCTGGCTTCAAATCCTGCAATGCCACCCCTGTACCTTGTACCCTGGGCATGTGCCTTCCAGGTACAGGAATGTAGGGCCAACCTGTCCTTGTCCTCATCCTTCCTGAAAACTCCTCTCTCTACTTTTACCTTCTTTTAATAGGGTCCTTACTTTTCAGACTGTCATAAACCCAGAGTATATTGTCTACTAAGTTTCTGTGTTTGTGCAACCCCTTCCTAAATTAACATACTCACCACTCCAGCCTTCCTGGTTTATCAAAGTCTAGAGGCAGGAAACACGATCCCACACGATCTACAGAAAACTGCAATTTCCTTTTACGTGGCAGATAGCTACAGGTTGACAAAGCATTTCCACATACACCATTCCACAGAATTCACACATCTGCACCAATCCTGGCAAACCCAACAGCTGCCAAACTGGATTAATTGGACTTCAAGAACTGCACAACCAGCCCTAATCAAACCACTAACTTGGGTTGCTTTTCTTTCTGCTCTGGCTGTCTGGCTGGCATTTCTCACAAGTGACAACTCCAGGCATTCAACATGCTAATGGTGCAAATGGCAACAATGGGTCCCCTTCCTTCATGGAGTAGGTGGGTGGAGGGATGGGGTAGGACACAGATTCCTCAGGAATTATCCAGAGAGCACAATGTGTGTGCTGGGGAAGGAAGAGGGACAGGGCAAGGGGATTCCCACTTCCAAACCTGGCCTGGGACGTATGGGATTCATTACAATGGGGCAGCAGGGCTTTGGCCACCCACATAGAGGGTAGCTTTGGTTTCAGGCATGCTTGCACCCTGGGGAATGAACCGTGGAGGATGGAGAGTGAGCAGATTGTTGTCTCAGAGGCACATGAGGGAGAATGGAGCATGCATGCCCAAGTCAGGAAAATGTGCAGGGAGAACTGCACTTGTGATGTCTGCAATTTAGAAATGTGACCCTGGGGCCCACCAACAGGAAGAGATGTGCACAAAAGATAAAGTTATAGCTCTCTAGCAAAGGCAGCTAGAAACTCCAGAAGTTAGAGGAGAGTGCTCCAGGGAGCCTGGATCTAGGAAAGGGGTGTGGTGTCTAGGGCTGCAGGCATGGTAGGGGTGACAGGTTTACCAGTGATGTGCAGATACAGGTTGTCCTGGTGCTCCAGCTGGTTCAAACCCCAAATCCACCAAAACAAAAAATGTATATCTACACTATGGGATATATTCAACCAAAAAAAGTACTGACACATGCTACAACATGGATGAAACTTGAAAACATGCTAAATGAAAGAAGTTGGAAACAGAGATCACATTTTATGTTGTTCCATTTATGTAACATTTCCAAAATGAAATAAACAGAGAAAAAATAGATTAATGGTTGGTTAGGGCACTTTGAAAAGAGGAGGAACTACAGATGATAGTTTTGAGCAGAGGAAAGTGTCTTAAAATTTACTGTGGTGGTGGCTTCCAAGTTTTCACAATATGCTGAAAGCAGCTGAACTTTAAAGTATTTTTTATCTCAATAGAAAAGTTTCTAAGGTGGAAGGGTGGTGGAAGGAAAGAGGAAGTAAAAGTTCTGGAAGTGTATCTTATCTCTAGTTTGAGTGTATGTGAGTCCATGTTAGAACTTGGCTTCTTACCCATTGAGATAGGCAGATCACCCTGTTAACTGGAAGTCTAGGATTTAGTGTAGTGTCCTTCCCTCTGCCTGTAGGTTTTACATTCTGTTCAGTTCCTGGAAAACTGACTTCTACATACTGTTTCTCTATTTCAATCCTACCTGTGGTACTAACAGATCACTACTCCTCTTATAGCACCATAACCTCAAAGCCCTTGCATTAGTATCAGCTCCTCCTTTTCTATCACAGTCCACTTAAATTAAGAATACAGTTCTTATTCTTCTCCATAACTTAAGAATTCAGGAAAAAGATCTTTAAGAAATTGGGTCCTATTTCTTTGGCAAAATTTATATACCCTTCATGAAGCACCCTGAATTGAGATTTCAATGTTTTCACCCAAATATCATAACGAGAAGATTATCTTTGTAGTCTGTAATAGATTGTATTCTCTTCATTTAAAAAAGCCCTATTTTGTGGTCATGCACAATGGCTCATGCTTGTAATCCAAGCTACTTGAGAAGCAGAGATAGGAAGATCATAGTTCTAAGCCATCCTGGGCAAAAAGTTATGAAGGCCCTATCTCAAAGAACAACTTCGGCATGATAGCCAAAACCTGTAATTGCAACATATAAGAGCCAAGGTAAGAGAATCTTGGTCAGTGGAAGTGCAGGGAAAGCATAAGAACCCTATCTGAAAAATAACTAAAGCAACATGGGCTTGGGGCATGGCAAAAGCTTCAAATGAGCTTTTTAAGACTAGCAGTCATACACTAATCACTAACAGCTGACCTTCCCTATCCCCAACCCCCACACTTATTCAGGTATAGATTGATGAGCATATTCATCAAATTCACATAACTTAAAAGATACAGAAGCCTCTGAAGACAAAAGACAACCCTACAAAAGCACTGCATCCTATTAGAGCTATCCGCCGATTTTTACATGGTGCCAATTTATGGAGAAAATGGCTGGCCTCTGTAATTGTAAAAGACACCTGAAGTTAACAGCAGGACCTGGCCCTTGAGCTCACCTGGACCAAAAATGTTGGCTTCATCTTGTTGAGCCTGGTCTCCTTGGAAACCAAAAATACTTCCAAGTCTGTCACAGGCTCCAGAGGCTTCCTGAGAGTAGATTCACTTTATGTGAGGGCTGTGCTCTGAAATAGTGAGAATTGACTTTAGATGAAATTATTTTATACTCCATTAGATCTTGAGATTACATTAGTAATTCTATAAAACAGTCTCAGCTAACCATGGTGGTACACACCTGTTAATCTAGCACTCAGGAGGATGTTGCATGAGGATCATGAGTTTGAGGCCAGCCTGAGTTGCATCATGAGACACTGTCTAAAAAAAAACAAAGATAATTAATTTAATTAAGATAAAGTGTCTGTGGTGCCACATCTTGCTTTCTTTATTCCTAAGTTTAAAACACAGTATCTCACCTTCTATTTGCCTTTTTTTTCTTCCTTCCAACATTATCTTCTTGGCCTGGGGGGGGTGCTTTTGCCCATTTAATCCTTTGTCTAGTGCAGTTTGGGGTGTTTTGCATCATCCTTAACTTCTGCACCCAGAAAATGCCAGTAGCACTGTTCACCAAGTGGTGGCAACAGAAAATGTCTACTTAACTAAGAAGTGAAAATAGACCAGGATCATCTACCACAGAAAAATGATAGCTATAGACATTTCACATTAGTATCACTTCCATTCTGACTGTCCTTTTACTCTCTGTTGAGTTTCTCACCTAGTAACAGTTGTGGCACAGACTGTTAGATGTTAGTCACAAACCTGTCTTCTCCTTCTGGGCCCACAAACAAACTGTATTTTCCAGTCTTTCTCAAAGAAGTTATGGCCTGTGACTATGTTCTAACCAATGAGTGAAATGGTCACTTCCACACTGAGCTCCTAAAACCTCTAAAACTTGACTCTCTCCATGTTCCTTTTACATTCTTGGAAGGCTTGGGTTGGAAATGACAGAACCACCTGTTGGAAGGGGGTCTGGATCCCAGAACTGCTAACTGGAGTTGCAGTACCTGAACAGACATACCCTTCTTGAACGTGAAAATAAAAAGAAGTATGCTCTACCATGTTTATACTACTGAGACTGTGGGGTTCATCTCACATGGCAGCTACTGTTTTTCCTCACTTGCCCTCTACTTTCTACTTGTGTTCTCACAGTGAATGCTCCTTTATTTTCACTCTTTATTATTCATGTGTTTGTTTTTGAACTTAAGTCCTCAATCTTACTAGGCAGGCACTCTACCACTTCAGTTATTTCACCATTCCTGTTTTGTGTTGGATATTTTTGAACTAGGATCTCACAAACTATTTGTGTGGGGCTGGCTTTAAACCTTGATCTTTCTGATCTCTGTCTTCTGAGTACTGGGATTATAAGCATGAAGTGCCTCACTCCCTTGCTATTCTTGTAACTATTTTTTCTGTTATGCATGCCTTGTTTATGGCTACTGCTTACCTTTTTAAAGCTTTCATGACTTTGTACAAAAAACAAATCCAGACTCAAACTCAGTTTCTCCTATTATACAACACAGATCACTTCTGACAACTGATATGTGGGAGTTTCTCTCCACACACAAACAAGCAAGCAAGCAAGCAATTCTGCAATGATAAGTATGTCACCTTGACACTATCTACCTGGTGCTAGAATCAGATTCCACACGTTAAGGGCTCAGTCCCCAATACTGACCCCCTGTCCAACTCAATTCAGATGTGAGTCACAAGCCCCAGGTTGTTTACTCTGTGGTGTGTGTGGCTATGCATTGGGCTTCCCACAACTCCCTTTTTGGTTTCCATGAATGTAACTGACTCACAGAAATCAAGGAAACACATTTAATAATTTATTACAAAGAGTATCACAAAGGATACAGATGAAGAAACACATCAGGCAGTTAAAGGAGAAAGTGGTACAGAGTTTCCATGGCCTTTCTGGGTGTGTGACCTCCAATAACATCCATGTGGTCAGCTGTCTGTATTATCCAGATGCTGTTCTTTTGGATTTTTACAGACACTTCATTGCATACACATTGACAACATGTAGAAATGTGATGGGACATAGTCTGATCAAATGCTTGATGGATGAGTGGGGAACCCACCAAGGCCAGTCTACTCAGATGCCTGAGCCTCTCTATGTGGCCTGCCTTCCTCAGGACATCTGAAATGGGGGTTTCATTATATACTATCAAATATGGCAGGTCAGAGAATATCGTTATGGCCAGATACAAAACAAAACAGAAGGGCAGGGGAAGAGCATACTTTCAGTTTTTATGAACTGCTTTGGAGACAGAATTATGAGCCAGGAACTATGTATGAAATCATATATACATAAATGTCAAGAGACTTGACTGCATTCTAATATGTCCAAATACCTTTTATTTCCCTTCTTAGCTCCAACTCTTCTATTTCTTTCATGTTTATATAACAAAGGACATCTACTTTACCACAAAACAAATACAAGTTTCCTTAACTTAAAGATGTGAATAAAAGATTAAATGTTTTATATGTTTCTGTATCTAACCTAAATGTACAGAAATGCAGATTATCTCCTTATGTCTAAGTAAGTTGTTAGTATTGCAGAACTTTCAAGAATCCAGGTATAGAAGCTGCTACATCTTAGAACCAAATAGTCTTTCCTGTCAAGCACAATCTAATTTTTACACTTTGAGTTCTTATTAATAAACCACCTGTTTTTTAGATTTGTACATACAAATTACTCCCTTACATTTATATATTCTTATCCTTTGTCTTTATAAAATTGGTACAATAGTTGGACATAATTGTGCATGCATATAATTCTAGCTACTCAGGAGCAGAGATTGGGAGGAGTTCAGTTCAAGGCCAGCTTAGGCAAAAATTTCCCAAGACCCCATCTCAACCAACAGCTAGGTATGGTGATATGTTTATGTAATTTCAATTACATGGGAAATGTAAATAGGAGAATGTTGGTCAAAGGAGCAGGGCATAAACAAAATCTTATTTGAAAAGTAATTAACACAGACTCCTGTTGGTGTTCTCAAGTGGTAGAGCACCTGATAGCAAAGCACAAGGCCCTGACTTCAAACCCCAGTACTACTAAAAAAGAAAAATGGATAGCATGAATTTTAAATTATAATTGTATGATATATTTTTAGTGCCTTAATTTTCAAGTATGATAGTTCTCAGACCAATCTCAAATTTCATGCTTTATGGGGAGAGACCTTTTGAAATATTTTATGAGAAACTAATGTTTTATACTTGGCAATATAAAACTTTAATACTATAAAAGTGTATACTATGTAATTATATAGATATTATATGTAAATATATACTATTTATACAAATTTATCTATGCATTATATATAGCTATATATGACTACTCATACATATTATGAAAATATAAACTAGATTTAACAGAGTTTAAAAGATTTGGCTACACCCTCCTAATCACGAGCATGTATTGATTTGGTTTCAAACTCACCTGTTTCCTTTGTGATTTCATATCTTTATTGTAGCAATGTTTGAGCTATTACTGGTGTGAAACTCACAGTTTATATTTAAAGTGTTAAATGATAAACAGAGCTTGCACATGGGAGACTGTTATAGCACATGACACAGTGTAACAAAGTCAGGTTCACATCTGTACTGTACTATCCTTTGGTTCCCACCAATTACCTACTGGCTCCCAAGCTTGAGCCAGAGGCAGGGATGTACACTGTTCTGAATGAGTCACACTTAGCAATGCCTTTGTGCACTTGCCCAGGCTACTCTGTACAGACCATCTGCCCAGCCCCTCACTTCACCAGTCAACTGCTTTCACAGTGAGTAAAGACTTCACCTCCAAGACCCTTCCCTTTCCTGGCATTCCTAAGACATGCTCACTTTCATCAAAAGCACTTAGACTGTCCTGAAATCTCTGGAATAGAGGGACTCTGACTTGGAAGCATCCAACATGGTGGGTGTCAAAGACATGAACTCAATAACATTCTATGAAAATCACTGAGTTGAGCTCAAGCTTTATTATCTAAGATATATAATAAACAGTTCACATAAAGTATAGTAAGGTGTACTCCTCACAACGAATTGTGCTAATGGTAGGGATGTGGACAATATGAAGAATAGTCATCAAGTTCTTCAACTAACTATACAGTACTACCCAGCAACCCAGTAACACTCTGTGTGCTCTTGTTATGAGTACACAGAGAGGTCCAAGGAGGTAGGAAACTCCTGCTTAAAAAGCTATGAAAACCTCGCTGGGCTAGGTTTCAAATGATTAAGGAGAATTTCTTCATTAAAGGACATGGTATATTCATAACCATGGTGTTCAGATATTAAAGTATGGGAACTTAATATTATTTTCCTTTAATTAGAAAAATAAAATGTACTTGGTCTGGTGGAGTGCCTCAAGCAGTAAAAACACTCTGAGTTCAAGTCCCAGTGCTGCCAATAAACAAATAAATAAATAAATTACACTTGTAAAAATTAAGAAGCCGAGCAGAACATTTGCCTGGCATATCTGAGGCCCTGGGTTTGATCCCCAACACCTCCTCAAAAAGCCAGTTTCTTACTTTCATGCTAAGTAAACACTGCAATACCTGTTTCTGGTGGTGGGGAGGTAGTTGAGGTATGAACTCAGGACTTCAGCTTGCAAAGCAAGCACTCCACTGCCTTATTCACACCATGAGTCTGTCTTGACTGGTTATTTTGGAACTATTTGCCCAGGGCTGGCTTTGAACCAAGATCCTTCTGATCTCAACCTCCTGATACTTCTGGCTAGATTACAGGTCTGAGCCACTGGCAAGAGGCTATATAATGGGCAAAGGCTTCTCAATACCTTCATGTAAAAGACTCCTCAGAGGGGTAGCATGAAAAGTGGTTCAAATGGCAAAGCACCTGCCTAGCAAGTAAAAGGTCCTAAATTCAAACCACAGAACTACCACGGAGAAAAATAAATTAAAAAAATTAAAAAGAGAAACAGGTCTTTCAAATGGCTTAAGTGTGAAGACACTGTGGGGATCTATCTACAGCACATACTCAGGACAAACTTATCCAGCAACACCACAGCCCTGGCCTTGTCTAGACATAACTGCCCTGATCACCCCCTTTGTACCCCCAGGTTCACAATGAGCCACATTTCCTGTAGGTAATTGCATGGCTTTCCTGCACCCCTCACCACTCCCTCTGCATGTTCACGCCACTTGCTGCCCATCATCTGTACCCCACATGCATACTGATAGGTCACCTTCTGCCTTCCTATTGTCTGCAGACCAAATCCATCCAGGGCAAGCAGGAAACTCTTGGGTCTCCACTGCTTTAATGAAGAAGGAAGTCAGATTTGGGGAGGGATATTTCCAAGTCTGTCTTCTTTGGGAATTCACCCTCAGCCGCATTTCCTTGTACTTTCTGGTAACACTTTTTATGAAAGATTAGAACTAAATGATACTAAGATTCCATGTTTAACCTACAGTGCAATTTCATTTTCATTAGTGGACCCAACTAATAGAATGTCCTCAGATCCTATGATCAAGAAAATGTGAATGTGTACTTTTAACATTTCTATCCTGTTATTATAAGTAAGAAATATGCTTTCAATGTATCAATGGCTGAAAGTAACCAAAAAGCACACATTCATTTGTGTGTATATGAGAGGGGGTACATAGGTTTGAACTCAGGACTTTAAACTTGCAAAGCAGGCATTCTACAGTTGAGCCATACCTCCAGTCTATTTTTCTCTGGTTATTGTGCACACAAAGTCACATGAACTATTTGCCCAGGATGGCAACTTCCAGTTCAATGGAATCACTGTGATATCACCTGGTAGAAAAATTCCTTCTTTTGGAACTAAGACTCAAGGCTGGTCATGGTGGCTCACACCTGGAATGCTAACTATTAGTGATATGGAGATCATGAGGATTGCAGTTCAAGGCCAGCCTGTTGCAAAGTTAGCAAGGTCCCATTTCAACCAATGGCATTCCTCTGTCTTCTCATGCTACACAGGGAGACACAAACAGGAGGACAGAGGTTCAGGCTGGCCTGGGAAAAAAGGGAGACACTATCTCAAAAACTAAAGCAGGTTGGAGGCTTGGCTCAAGTGGTAAAGCATCTTTTTTGCAACTGTCAAAGTCCTGATCAGGTTCATCTTTTGTACTACCAAAAAAAAAAAAGGCAAACAAAATCCTAACCAATGTAAAAATGATTGCTGTGGTTCAAGTGGTTGAACATCTGCCTAGCCATGCAAGGACCTGACTACAACCTTCAGTAGAACCAAAAGAAAAACAAAACAAAACAAACAAACTAACATCTGTAGGGCAACTACCAAGGCAGTGGAAGTAGGATGATTGCAGTTTGAGACCAACCTGGGCAAAGGGTATTGAGACCTGTCTCAAAAACAAGCTGGAAGCCGGTGGTGGTGACTTACACCTGTAATTCTACAGAGGCTGAAATTGGGAGAGGCTGAGATTACAAGAATTCTGGCTGCAGAACAGCCAGGGCAAGAAAGTTTGTGAGACAATATCTTAAGGAAAAATGCTAGATATGGTGGCTTACAACTGTCATCTTGGGATAGCGGGAAACTTAAAAGAGGAATATCATGGTCCAGGCTACCCTGGGCAAAAATACTTATCTCAAAAATAACCACAGCAAAAAGGAATGGAGACATTGTTCAGCTGGTAGAGTGCCTGCCTAGCAAGTGTGAAGTCCCGAGTTCAAACCCCAGTTAAGAAAAAGAAATACTAAGGAAACAAAGCTGGGTGTGGTGGCACATGCCTCTGGTCCCAGTTACTCAGGAGGCAGAGGATCAGAGCTGGCCTGAGAAAACAATTAGACCTTTTCTGAAAAACAAACGAAATATAAGGACCAAGAGCCTGGGTTAAGTTGTAGAAGCCTTGAGTTCAATCCCTAGTATAGACAAAAAGAAAAACAAAACAACAACCAAAGCCTAAGACCTCTAAACCAGCAGAACACAGCATCAAGAGAACAAGAAGCAAAAATTTTGCCACTAGATGACAAGGGGTAATAGGGAGAGGTAGAATTTCCATTTCCATCCCTAAACCTTGGCAATGGGAGACACTCCACCATGTATTGGAAACAGACAACCTCCTGGGGAACTTTTTCCCTATCCAGCAAAGTTCTGTCTCTGTTTTTTCTTTCTTTCTTTCTTTTTTGGTGGTACTCAAATTTGAAATCAGGTCTCATGCTTGCTAGGCAGGCATCTTACCACTTGAGCCACTTTGACAGCCCTTTTTGCTGTTGCCTATTTTTGAGATAGAGTCTCCTAAAGTAGTGGACTAGCAATACTTTGAACCTCAGTCTTCCTGATCTCTGCCTCCTGACTAACTAGGATTACAGATATGAGCATTGGCACACAGCTGTCTCTGAATTTTCAAAAGGGCATTACTGTATGCAAGATGGTAATGAACTTGGTAAGACAGCAAACTCCATGAACACAGGCTGTTGCCACAATTCATTTGCAGGTAAGGGAGTTCCTTGACCAGTAACATGTTGTGCAGAATACCATGAGGAGAGGTAAGTCACTGTGTTATGTCCACAGATACAGCTTGGGCAGAAGCAGTGTCTGTAGGGAAGGCAAATTTTTTTCTTTATTGATATATTCATACGTGCACACACTGTTTGGGTCATTTATTCCCCTTGTTCCCTGCCCCCTCCCTCTCCCAGCCACCCTCCCTCACTTCCGGGCAGAACCTGTTCTGCCCTTTCCTCCAATTTTGTTGAAGAGAAGACATAAGCAGTATTAACAAGGACAAAGCATTTTTGCTAGTTGAGATAAGGACAGCTACACAGAGAGATTCCTAGTATTGCTTCCATGCAAAAGTGTATTACAACCCAAATTGATTCATGTCTACCTGATCTCTTCACTACTTCCCGTTCACCTTCCCATATTGACCTCTGTCACTTTAAGGTTACTGTATTAGCTCCTCTGCAGTGGGGACACCAAATATTTTCAAATTTTGGGTTTCTTACATATCCCCATACCTCCCATATGTGCTCTCCCTTTATCATGTGACCCAAGTCCAACCACATTGCTGTATTTGCCATAGGTCTAAAGTCTGCTTATAAGAGAGAACATATGATTTTTGGTCTTCTGAGCCTGGCTAACTTTGCTCAGGATAATGTTTTTGAATTCCATCCATTACTTGCAAATGATAAGATTTTATTGTTCTTCATGGCTGAGTAAAATTCCATTGTGCATAAATACCACAGTTTCTTGATCCATTCTTCAGTAGTGCAGCATTTTGGCTGTTTTCATAACTTGGCTATTGTGAATAGTGCTGCAATAAACGTAGGTGTGCAGGTGCCTCTCGAGTAACCTGAGTCATGTTCCTTTGGGTATATCCCTAGCAGTGGGATTGTTGAATCATATGGCAGATCTATGTTTAGTTTTTAAGAAACCTCCATACTGTTTTCCTGAGTGGTTGCACTAGCTTGCATTCCCACCAGCAGTGCATGAGGGTTCCAGAAGACAAATTTTTTATGCACAGGAAGTTTCTTTTCAGGAACAACACTGCTACTTCCATCATCAAATTGTCACCAGGCAGTGGACCAGTCACTCCAGGGAACTGTGCCTAATCAGGACTTCAATGCTGGTTTCTCCTCTTGTCAGTTTGGACATTCAAACAGTGACTATACCCATGTTGACCTAGATGAATGAAAGTCCATTTTGCTGAGCCACTGCATAACCTCTATCCTGCCAGCATGGCCACTTGGTTCATGAGCCCATGGATCTGCTGAAAGTGACTGACTGGTATTCACATCAAGGAACATAGAATATATTTGATTGTTAAAACTCCTCCACAGTCCTCCAACCTCAGCCTGGGTAGCTTGTAAACAGGGGAGGTATGAACCATTCTCTGAGAAAGTGAACCCCAGTGAGCAGTCCACAAAAGATAAAATGTTCCTGATGCAATTTACCCTTTTCTTCCAGTTCATGACCAAGTCCAGGTTGTCTTGAAGCACCTGAGTTCTGTGAGTCACCTTTGTACATCAGTAATGAATTTTCCTCTGACTTAAAGCAGATTCTGTGTTATTCTACTTGTAACAAAAAGTTTTTTAACTAACTAGAAATTTTACTTATTCTCTATGAATTATGGTAACTTTTGTCACATAGAGGTAATTCTGAAAGAGATTGTGTCCTACAGATTTTTGTCTATAATGCCACAACCTATTCCTTTTCCTGACGATATCTGACTTTATGTTAGGACAAAGTGAAGTCACAATTTCCCATCTCTGTTGGTTATTGAACATAAAGACTGGAAATGACTCAAAAAGAAACTAAAGTCTAATAATGCATGAATGTATGTGAAATATGCTGGAATGATGGGAAAAAATTGAATCACAATTCTTATTACATTTCATAAATTAAGAGGGTGCATTAAACCAAAAGATAAAAAGCCAATGTGGTAAAGAACTGTCTTTTATCTAGAACTGGCAGATACTTTATAAATAAGTAATTTCACTGGAGAAGTAATCAGAGGTATATAATAGATGTTGTTTTGTTATATACATTATAATATAATGCATATATCATAATGTTATTATACAATATAAATAGAACTTTGAAAACTCATTTATGTTTTGTTTTTTGTAGGAAAACTTCTTCCAAAAGTGGATCTCTGAAAAGGCCTACTTTCTTACCTGTTAATCAATCCCACTTTTGAAAACACATATTATCCAACATCTTCACGCAGAACTGACAGCAAAATCATCAAGAAAGCTCAACAGACTCTTTATTCCTGGAAGACATGATTCTGGCATGATCATGTGAGCCTCAACCTCTTCACGTGAGATTCTAGTAATATGCCTTTTTTAGTCATAGACTTGCTCCCTTCTTGGGAAACTATATTTACTGACAACACAGATCCTGTAGTGCTTAGTAATCTTAGCCTTTAGTACCTTGAATTTAGGAGACAATATATGGCTTAAAAGATGTACTATACAAGAAAAAGATGTGCTGTAATTACTTCTTTGATTTTTGTAGGACTAGGATTTGAACTGTGGGCTTCATATTTGCAAAGCAGGTGCTCTACCCAGAGAAACACTTCCAGTCCATTTTACTCTGCTTATTGTGGAGATAGGGTCTCATGCACTTTTTTCCTGGGCTGGCCTTGAATTTCTATCATCTCAGTCTAAGTCTTAGAAGTAGCTAGGATTATAGGAATGAACCACCAGTGCTTAACTATAATTACTTTGTACCAAGAATAAACAAGGTATCTCATTTTAAATTCCATCCTCTAGTATACTTTGAGTTTCAAATTAAAGATATAGATTAACTAAAATGTAGACCTTTCACTTTTAGTACTTTTAGTAAAGATAGGATTTTCAGTAATTGTTTCTTTGGCAGCACTGGGACTTGAACTCAGGGTCTCACTCTGGCTTGCTAGCCAGGTGCTCTTACAGCTTAAGCTACTCAGTCCATCCTTATAGTAAATTATTAATTGCATTTATTATATATGTCATGTATATAGTTATACACTAAAAGGAAGATTTTTCTCTCATTTCTTTTAAAGATTAAAATGTGCACACACAGACACATATGAAAGAGACATCAACTATCCTACATGCTTTATTGTATCCTGCTGAGTTTGGCCTAGAACAGATATATGTTTGCCTTTCTAGTCCATTGCTGCAAAGAGTCAGAAGAAACTGACATTAGTTGTGTCTAGGAAAGAATGCACCTAGTGGCTGCTAGACCAACTTATCTCTACATACTCCTGTGTACATTCAGAGTATGTGTTATATGCCATGTTAGTACATAACTTGTATTAAATTAAATGTCATTAAACAAAGATCTCTTGAAGAGGAAACAAGTACCAGAATGCAGAAGGAATTTGTAGCCCCTATCACCACCCATCCATGGAAGGACCAAGATTCTCACCTTAGCAAGCTGGCTTCAACTCCTGCAATGCCACCCCTGTACCTAGGACCCTGGTCATGTGCCATCAGGGACAGGAACATAGGGCCACCATGTCCTTTCCTCATCCTTCCTCAATTATCCTCCCTCTACTCTTACCTTCTTTTAAAAGGGTCCTTACTTTTCAGACTCTCATAAACCCAGAGTATACTTTCTACTAAATTTCTGTGTTTGTGCAACCCCTTCCTAAATTAACATACTCACCACTCCAGCCTTCCTGGTTTTTCAAAAGCTAGAGGCAGAAAACACGATCCCACATGATCCACAGAAAACTGCAAATTCCTTTTATGTGGCAGATAGCTACAGGTTGACAAAGCATTTCCATGTACAGCATTCCACAGAATTCACAGATCTGCACCAACTCTGGCAAACACAACAGCTACCAAACTGGATTAATTGGACTTCAAGAACTGCACAACCAGCCCTAATCAAACCACTAACTTGGGTTGCTTTTCTTTCTGCTCTGGCTGTCTGGCTAGCATTTCTCACAAGTGACAACTCTTGGCATTTAGCATGCTGATGGTGCAAATGCCAAAAATGGGTCACCTTCCTTCGTGGAACAGGTGGGTGGGGGGGTGGGAGAGGACACAGATTCCCTAGGAATTATCCAGAGAGCACAATGTGTGTGCTGGGGAAAGAAGAAGGACAGACCAAGGGGACTCCCACTTTCAAGTCTGGCCTGGGACATATGGGATTCATACCAAGGGGCAGTGGGGTTTTGGCCACCCACAGAGAGGGTAGCATTGGTTTCAAGCATGCTTGCACCCTGGGGAATGAACCATGGAGGATGGAGTGTGATCAGATTATTGTCTCAGAAGCACATGAGGGAGAATGGAGCAGGCATGCCCAAGTCAGGAAAATGTGCAGGGCAGAACAGAATTTAGAAATGTGACCCTGGGGCCCACCAACGGGAAGAAGAAGGTGCACAAAAGATAAAGTTACAGGTCTCTAGCAAAGGGAGCTAGAAACTCCAGAAGTTAGAGGAGGATGCACCAGGGAGCCTGGATCTAGGAAAGTGGTGTGGTGTCTGGGGCTGCAGGCAGTGTAGGGGTGACAGGTTTGCCAGTGATGTGCAGATACAGGTTGTCCTGGTGCTCCAGGTGGTTCAAACCCCAACACAAATGTGGTATATCCACACAATGGGATATTATTCAGCCAAAAAAAGTATTGACACATGCTACAACATGGATGAAACTTGAAAACACATTAAATGAAAGAAGTCAGAAACAGAGATCGTAATTTATGTTGTTCCATTTATGTAACATTTCCAAAATGAAATAAACAGGGAAAAATAGATTAGTGGTTGGTTAGGGCTCTGTGGAAAGAGCAGGAACTGCAGGTGATAGTTCTGAGTAGAGGAACGTGTCTTAAAATTTACTGTAGTGGTGGCTGCCAAGCTCTCACAATATGCTGAAAGCAACTGAACTTACATTAAAGGATTATTTATCTCAATAGAAAAGTTTCCATGGTGGAAGGAAAGAGGAAGTGTTCTGGAAGTGTATCTTATCTCTAGTTTGAGTGTGTGTGAGTCCATGTTAGAACTTGGCTTCTTACCCGTTGAGATAGGCAGATCACCCTGTTCACTCGAAGTCTGGGATTTAGTGTGGTGTCCTTCCCTCTGCCTGTAGGTTGTACATTCTGTTCAGTTCCTGGAAAGCTGACTTCTGCATACTGTTTCTCTATTTCAATCCTGCCTGTGGTACTAACAGGTCACTACTCCCCTTATAACACCATAACCTCAAAGCCCTTGCATTAGTATCAGCTACTCCTTTTCTATCACAGTCCACTTAAATTAAGAATACAGTTCTCATTCTTCTCCACAACTTAAGAATTCAGGGGAAAGATCTATAAGAAATAGGGTCCTATTACCTTGGCAAAATTTATATACCCTTCATGAAGCATCCTGAATTGAGATTTCAGTGTTTTCACCCAAATGTCATAACAAGAAGATTATCTTTGGAGTCTGTAATAGACTGTATTCTCTTCATTTAAAAAAGCCCTATTTTGGAGTCATGCACAATGGCTCATGCCTGTAATCCAAGCTACTTGAGAGGTAGAGATGGGAAGATCATGGTTCTAAGCCAGCCTGGGCAAAAAGTTATGAAGGCCCTATCTCAAAGATCAACATGGGCATAATAGTCAACACCTGCAATTGCAACATATAAGATCCAAAGTAGGTGAATCATGGTTGGCGGCTGTCCAGGGAAAGCATAAGAACCCTATCTGAAAAATAACTGAAGCAACTTGGGCTGCGGGCATGGCACAAGTGGTAAAGTGCTTACTTAAGATTCAGGATGCCCTGAGTTCAAATCCTCAATACCTGGGACAAAAACACATGCAGATTAAGTGAATCAGAATAGAAGATATAGGTATAAATCAAAACAGCTATACCCACCTAATTTTTGACAAAGGCACGCAATACAAATTTTGGAGAAAAGACAGCCTCTTCAACAAATGTTGCTTGGGAAACTGGATGCCTGCATGCACAAACTGAAACTAGATTTATGTCTTTCACCATGTACAGGTATCAACTTAAAATGGATTAAGGACCATAATAATATCTGAAACTCTGAATCTAGTGCAAGATACCTCGGAAATAATAGGCATAGACAATGACTTTCTAAATAAAATTCAAATGGCTCAGGAACTAAGAGAAAGGATTGACAAATGGGACTACATGAAGCTAAAATGCTTCTGAACAACAAAAGAAATAGTCATAAGAAAGAAGAGGCAGTCCACAGAATGGAGGAAAACTTTGCCAGCTATATATCTGACAGGAATTTTTTTTTCCTTTTTCTTTTATTATTCATATGTGCATACAAGGCTTGGTTCATTTCACCCCCTGCCCCCACCCCTCCTTTACCACCCACTCCGCCCCCTTCCTCCCCCCACAATACCCAGCAGAAACTATTTTGCCCTTATTTCTAATTTTGTTGTAGAGAGAGTATAAGCAATAATAGGAAGGAACAAGGGTTTTTGCTGGTTGAGATAAGGATAGCTATACAGGGCATTGACTCACATTGATTTCCTGTGTGTGGGTGTTACCTTCTAGGTTAATTCTTTTTGATCTACCCTTTTCTCTAGTACCTGTTCCCCTTTTCCTATTGGCCTCAGTTGCTTTTAAGGTATCTGCTTTAGTTTCTCTGAGTTAAGGGCAACAAATGCTAGCTAGTTTTTTAGGTGTCTTACCTATCTTCACCCCTTCCTTGTGTGCTCTCACTTTTATCATGTGCTCATAGTCCAATCCCCTTGTTGTGTTTGCCCTTGATCTAATGTCCACATATGAGGGAGAACATATGATTTTTGGTCTTTTGGGCCAGGCTAACCTCACTCAGAATGATGTTCTCCAATTCCATCCATTTACCAGTGAATGATAACATTTCGTTCTTCTTCATGGCTGCATAAAATTCCATTGTGTATAGATATCTGACAGGAATTAATATCGAGAATATATTCAAAAACTAAACTCCCAAAAAATCAATGACCCAATGAAGAAATGCTTAAATGAACTGAACAGAGCTTTTTCAAAGGCAGAACTCCAAATGACCAAAAACTCTACATAAAGAAATGCTCACCATACCTGGCTATAAAGGAAGTAAAAACCAAAACCATGTCAAGATTCCATCTCACTCCCATCAGAATGCCTATCATCAAGAATACAAACAACTAATGTTTCCAAGGATGTCTAAAAACAGGAACCCTTGCCCTGAGGAATTCCAAGATGGCAGCTAGAGGGAGGAAGCAGAAAGTGTGCACCCTATAGTGAAATCTTGGAGAGATGCTGGAGACACACCTTGCAGGCCAAACCACTGAGAAGAGGCAAAACTTTGACCACACCACATCTCCAGCTGGCACAGAGAATATCCACTTCACATTAACTGGAGAAACCAGGAGGGCCCCCGGGCTACCAGTTGCCTGCAACCAGATGGCTTGGGAAGATGCAGACAAGTTTTGACCTAATTTATGTGTCCCCATTGATGAGACAACTGCAGAACCACATCTGAGGCACCATTTCCAAGACTGGAGGCTGAGACGGACACCAAAATTATTAAGACTGAAACTTCATTGCATTTGAACTTGAAGGTTTTTTTTTATTTTTTATTTTGTTTTATGTTATTTTATTTATATAGATATGTATTTTTTGTTTCATTTACTTATTTTTTATTTTTATTCTTATCTTTATTCTTTTTACTTTTTATTTTCTATCCCCTCTCTCTCTAATGCCTTTTCAAATTACGGTTGATTAGTATCCTCTCTCTCCCTGTTTATATCTTTGAAACTTTTTTTGTTTGTTTCTTTGTTTTGTTTTTTTCTTTCTACTTCATTATTTGTTTTTCCCTTTTCCTTTAACTTCTTTGCTTTCCATCCCCTCTCACCCTTCCATTCTAAATATCACCAGTGCTATTATTATAAGAAAGAAAATACTTAATTGCACACAGTACAGGGACAATAACAACACGAAGGGCAATGATGGGAAGACAGAAAAAAACAGAGAAACTAGTTTCCCCAAAGCAAAAAATCAGTACAGGAACCAGAGGGAAATGAAGAAAACAGATACTCAGATTCAGACTCCAACAAAATGAAGATAAACTATGCCAAAGAACCCAATGAAGCCCACAAGAATGATTTAAAAGAAGACATACTACAGGTACTCAATGAGAATTTATATTATAGAGATGGTACTGGATATGGTCAACCAAAATATACAGAAGACACTCAAGAAATTCCAAAAACAACAAAAAAAGAGACTTTGAAAAAGCAAAAGAAAAAATAAATGAAACCATAGAAGCACTGTATAAACACCAAAGTGAAACAGAGATCATAATTAATAAAAAGATAAATGAACTGAGGACAAAAATAGAGAACATTAAAGAGGAAACCACCCAGGATATGGAAAACCTCAGAAAAAAGAATGAAAAAGAATTGCAAAACAAAACAGAAGGCCAATCCAGCAGAATAGAACAAACAGAAGACAGAATCTCAGAACTTGAAGATAAAATGGTAATTAAAGGAAAATCCAAAGAACTATTAGCTAAACAACTCAAGACTTGTGAAAACAAAATGCAAGAACTCACTGACTCCATCAAAAGACCAAACTTGAGAATCATGGGCATTGAAGGAGAAGAGCTGCAAGCAAAGGGAATGGGTAATATATTCACCAAGATAATAATAGAAAATTTCCCAAATCTAGAGAAAGATAGTCCCATACAGATGCAAGAGGTCTCAGGACACCAAACAGACCAGATCAAAATAGAACTGCCCCATGACATATCATCATTAAAACAACAAGTTCAGAAACTAGGGAAAGAATATTGAAGGCTGTGTGAGAGAAAAAACAAATAGCATCTGAAGGTTAACCCATCAAAATCACAGCAGACTTCTCAATAGAAACATTAAAATCAAGAAGAGAGTGGGATGAGATCTTCCGGGTACTGAATGAAAATGATTTCAACTCCCAGATACTCTACCCTGCAAAACTATCATTCAAAATAGATGGAGCAATAAAAGTCATCCATGATAAGCAGAAGCTAAAACAATATGTGGCCACAAAGTCACCACTACAAAAGATTCTTCAAGGGATTCTGCACACAAAAACTGAAACCCAACTTAACCATGAAAAGACAGGCAGCACCAAATCACAGGAAAAGAAAAAGCAAGACAGCAGAGAGTAACCTCAACTTAGGTACACACAATCAAACCTTCAAACAACTAAGACAACTAAATGACAGGAATCACACATAGTTATCAGTATTAACACTTAAGGTTAACAGGCTTAATTCACCCATCAAAAGGCACTGTTTGATGAAATGGATTAAAAAGGAAGATCCAACAATTTGTTGCTTACAGGAGACCCATCTCACCGACAGAAATAAGCATAGGAAGAAGATTTACCAAGCCAATGACCCCCGAAAACAGGCAGGAGTAGCAATACTTATTTCTGACAAAGTAGACTTTAAACCTACATTGGTCAAACGAGATAAAGAAGGACATTCCATACTAATAAAAGGGGAAATAGACCAAAAGGATATAATAATCATCAACCAGTATGCACCCAATGTCAATGAACCCAATTTCATCAAACATACTCTGAAAGACCTAAAAGCATATATTAATGCCAACACAGTGGTTGTGGGAAAATTTAACACCCCATTATCATCAATAGATAGGTCCTCCAAACAAAAAATCAATAAAGAAATCCAAGATCTAAATTATACAATAGATCAAATGGACGTACTTGATTTCTACAGAGCATTTCATCCAACTTCTACACAATATATATTCTTCTCAGCAGACCATGGAACCTTCTCCAAAATAGATCATATCCTAGAGCACAAAGCAAGCCTCAGCAAATATAAGAAAATAGAAATTATACCGGAATACTATCTGATCACAATGCAGTAAAAGTAGAACTCAACAACAAAAGTAAAGACAAAAAACATGCAAGCAGCTGGAAACTAAATAACTCATTACTTAATGAACAATGGATCATCAATGAAATAAAAGAGGAAATTAAAAAATTCCTGGAAGTCAATGAAAATGAAAACACAACCTACCAGAACCTATGGGACACAGCAAAGGCAGTCCTGAGAGGAAAGTTTATAGCCATGAGTGCATATATTAAAAAGACTGAAAGATCCCAAATCAATGACCTAATGATACATCTCAAACTCTTAGAAAAACAAGAACAAGCAAATCCCAAAACAAATAGGAGGAGAGAAATAATAAAAATAAGAGTGGAAATCAACGAAATAGAAACCAAAAAAACCATACAAAGATTTAATGAAACAAAAAGTTGATTCTTTGAAAAAATAAACAAGATCGATAGACCCCTGGCAAACCTAACATGAGGAGAGAAAAAACCCAAATTAGTAGAATCAGGAATGCAAAAGGGGAGATAACAACAAATACCATCAAAGTACAGGAAATCATCAGAGACTACTTCAAGAAACTATATTCAAATAAATTTGAAAATCTTAAAGAAATGGACAGATTTCTAGATACTGTGATCATCCAAAACTGAACCAAGAGGAAATTAATCACCTGAATAGATCTAAAACACAAAATGAAATTGAAGCAGCAATCAAGAGTCTCCCCAAAAAGAAAAGCCCAGGACCTGATGGATTCTCTGCTGAATTCTATCAGACTTTTAAAGAAGAACTGATACCAACCCTCCTTAAAGTGTTCCATGAAATAGAAAGGGAAGGAAAACTGCCTAACACATTTTATGAAGCCAGTATTACACTTATCCCAAAACAAGGCAAAGACACCTCCAAAAAGGAGAACTATAGGCCAATCTCCTTAATGAATATTGATGCAAAAATCCTCAACAAAATCATGGCAAACTGAATTCAGCAACATATCAAAAAGATTATTCACCACGACCAAGTAGGCTTCATCCCAGAAATGCAGGGGTGGTTCAACATACGAACATCAATAAATGTAATAAACCACATTAACAGAAGCAAAGACAAAAACCACTTGATCATCTCAATAGATGCAGAAAAAGCCTTTGATAAGATCCAACACCATTTCATGATAAAATCTCTAAGAAAACTAGGAATAGAAGGAAAGTGCCTCAACATTATAAAAGGTATATATGACAAACCTACAGCCACCATTATACTACGGAGAGAAACTGAAACCATTCCCTCTAAAATCAGGAACTGGACAAGGATGCCCACTATCTCCACTACTATTCAACATAGTACTGGAATTCCCAGCCAGAGCAATTAGGCAAGAATAAGGAATAAAAAGAATACAAATAGGTAAAGAAATTCTCAAAATATCTCTATTTACAGATGATATGATCCTATACCTGAAATACCCAAAAAACTCTACTCAGAAGCTTCTAGACATCATCAATAGCTACAGCAAGGTAGCAGGATATAAAATCAACATAGAAAAATCATTAGCATTTCTATACACTAATAATGAACAAACTGAAAAAGAATGTATGACAACAATTCCATTTACAATAGCCTCAAAAAAATCAAATACCTAGGTGTAAACCTAACAAAGGATGTGAATGACCTCTACAAGGAAAACTATAAACTTCTGAGGAAAGAGATTGAGGAAGACTATAGAAAGTGGGGAGATCTCCCCATGCTCATGGATTGGTAGAATCAACATAGTAAAAATGTCTATACTTCCAAAAGTAATCTACATGTTTAATGCAATTCCCATCAAAATTCCAATGACATTCATTAAAGAGATTGAAAAATCTGCCATTAAATTTATATGGAAAAACAAGAGGCCACGAATAGCCAAGGCAATACTCAGTCAAAAGAACAATGCTGGAGGCATCATGATACCAGACTTCAAACTATGTTAGAAAGCAATAACAATAAGAACAGCATGGTACTGGCATAAAAACAGACATGAAGACCAGTGGAACAGAATAGAGGACCCAGATACGAAGCCACACAACTATAACCAACTTGTCTTTGACAAAGGAGGTAAAAATATACCATGGAGAAATAGCAGCCTCTTCAACAAAAACTGCTGGGAAAACTGGTTAGCAGTCTGCAAAAAACTGAAACTAGATCCATGCATATCACCCTATACCAATATTAATTCAAAATGGAACAAGGACTTTAATGTCAGACCACAAACTCTAAAGTTGATACAGGAAGGAGTAGGAAATACTCTGGAGTTAGTGGGTATAGGTAAGAACTTCCTCAACAAAACCCCAGCAGTCCAGCAACTAAGAGATAGCATAGATAAATGGGACCTCATAAAACTAAAAAGCTTCTGCTCATCAAAAGAAATGGTCTCTAAACTGAAGAGATTACCCACAGAGTGGGAGAAAATATTTGCCAGCTACACAACAGACAAAGGACTGATAACCAGAATATATAGGGAACTTTAAAAGCTAAATTCTCCCAAAGCTAATGAACCAATAAAGAAATGGGCAAGTGAACTAAATAGAACTTTCTCAAAAGAAGAAATTCCAATGGCCAAAAAACACATGAAAAAATGCTCACCATCTCTAGCAATGAAGGAAATGCAAATTAAAACCACACTAAGATTCCGCCTCACCCCTGTTAAAAGAGCCATCATTAGTAACACCACGAACAATAGGTGTTGGCGAGGATGTGGGGAAAAAGGAACCCTCTTACACTGTTGGTGGACATGTAAACTAGTACAACCACTCTGGAAAAAAATTTGGAAGCTACTTAAAAAGCTAAACATTGATCTACCATTTGATCCAGCAATACCACTCTTGGGGACACCCCCAAAAGACTGTGACACAGGTTACTCCAGAGGCACCTGCACACCCATGTTTATTGCAGCACTATTCACAATAGCCATGTTATAGAAACAGCCAAGATGCCCCACTACTGATGAATGGATCAAGAAAATGTGGTATCTATGCACAATGCAATTTTATGCAGCCATGAAGAAGAAGGAAATATTATCATTTGCTGGTAAATGGACAGAAATGGAGAACATCATTTTGAGTGAGGTTAGCCTGGCACAAAAGACCAAAAATCGTATGTTCTCCCTCATATGTGGACATTAGATCAAGGACAAACACAACAAGGGGATTGAACTTTGAGCACCTGATAAAAGCGAGAGCACACAAGGGAGGTGTGAGGATAGGTAAGACACCTGAAGAACTAGGTAGCATTTGTTGCCCTTAACGCAGAGAAACTAAAGCAGAAACCTTAAAAGCAACTGAGGCCAAAAGGAAAAGGGGACCAGGAACTAGAGAAAAGTTTAGATCAAAAAGAATTAACCTAGAAGGTAACACACACGCACAGGAAATTAGTGTGACTCAACTGTCCCTGTATAGCTATCCTTATCTCAACTAGCAAAATCCCTTGTTCCCTCCTATTAGTGCTTATTCTCTCTCTTCACCAAAATTTTAGATAAGGGCAAAATAGTTTCTGCCAGGTATTGATGAGGTGGGGGGGGAGAAGGAGGGGGTAGAGTGGGTGGTAAGGGAGGGGGTGGGGACAGGGGGGAGAAATGACCCAAGCATTTTATACACACATGAAAAATAAAACAATAAAAAATAAAGAAATTTAAAAAAAATTAAAAAAAGAACCCTCATATGCACTTGGTGGGAATGTAAATTAGTACAACCAGTGTAAAAATAGTATGGAGGCTCCTCAAAACTAAAAGTAGAATTGCCTTATGATTCAGCATTATCATTCATAGGGATATACCTGAAGGAATGTAAGTCAGGTTACAATAAAGCCTCCTGCACATCCTTGTTTACTGTAGCACTATTCACAACAGCTAAGATATGAAACAATCAAGATGCCTCACTACTGATAAATGGATCAAAAATTGTTGCATTTATACACAATGGTAATTTACTTAACCTTAATTAAGAAAGAAAGTTTATTGTTTGCAGGTAAATGGATGGAACTGGAGAACATCAACTTAAGTGAAACTAGGTTAACAAAACCAAAGGCCACATGTTTTCTCTCACATATGGACTAGAGACCTGATACACGTGCAAGCAATATTATGAACAACAGGTCTCACTAAGGAGATCTCATTTATATGAGAGAGAGGGTAAAAGGAGAATGTTAAGGAGGTCAATACGGTGGTTGTACTTTATGTACAAGAATGCAGAATTTTTAAACCTTTTGAAATTACCATAAGAAGGGGAATAAAGTAGAAAGGCAAAACATAGAGGGACTGAAACAATACGTGTTATAATACATATATATGGAAATGTCACAATGAAACATCCTGTATAGCTATTTTAGTGAAACAAAAATGTGCTCAGCACAATTGGCTCATGACTGTAATCTCTTTGCCTCAGGAGGAAGAGATAAGGAAGATCATGGTTCAAAGACAGCTTGGGCAAATAGTTTGAAGACTCTATCTCGAAAACACCTACCACAAAAAAAAAGGCTGGTGGTCTGGCTCAAGGTATCATCTCTGTCTTCAAGCCCCAGTTCTGCCCCCCACACCAAAAAAATAGCTTGTTTTTAAAAATGGAGAACAGGAAGGGAAAACAAATCCTGTCTAGGGAGTTGATACTTGTGGGAGGGGTGAGGGTATAAGGAAAGGGTGTTGAGGGTGTATAAGGTGTAAATACTATATACTCATGTATGAAAATGGAAAAATGAGACCTGTTGAAACTATTCCAGAAATAGGGGGAGGGAGGATAAAGGAGAATAATGGAGGGATGAATTCAACTATGTTATATTATAAGAACTTTTGTAAATGTCACAATGTACTCCCACAATAATTTTTTAAAACTCAGTAATGTAAAAAAGCTTTTTAAATTATTGTGTCAATTTCACTGAGTTTCAAAGACAGAAGTTACGCAACCACACTTAATTGGCAAATTTTCCTACAAACTCACACCCATTTGACTTATTATGCTAAGTGGATACTGTGCATGTTAGTTCTGATGACCTCGTACCTCCTCACAAATATTATAGCAATGACATCATCCAACAGCAGATGTGAAGAACAGAGTTCTATGCTCTAAACACCTCTGACAATAGCTGCACCAGCACAGGTAAGCATTCAAACTCTCTGCATACATTTCTCTATAAAAAGAATGTTGGTCTAAATGAAATATAAGGTCAGTTTGGGTTCTAATGTTTTATTAATATTTTAGGCAACTTTTGCTGAACTGGGCAGTTCTCAAATTCCTGACAAACAGAAAATGGGTAAATTAATTTTTTGGTTTACTATGCTAAATGTTGGAGAAGTTGGTTACACAGCTATAGGTAACTAATAGTTGGTAGATGGCAGGCCCATCTGCTAACTACTGGTGGCATCAAAGACTGTTCCACAATCTCAGAGGCTTGCACTGGGAGCCCAGGGGCATCTTGATACTTGCCCTGCAAGAAAGCATCTATGGCCTCTGCAAAAATCCTACCAGTGCATTTGGTTGGTGGAGTGTTGATAAAAAATTCTTAAATGATACATGCATACTAAGGGAGCCAGGGCTCATGAACTCATCCTCAACTTATGACTTAAAAAAGCATCAAACACAGAAAAACACGTGAAGAGACATCATTTCCACCAATGTTCTTGGAAAGAGACATACTACTATCACCTTTATGCCAATGAGGAAGGAAACCCTAATCTTCCAGAGTCTATGGCTGAAGTGATCAATGGAATTGAAATCATTTCTAGCAACCCAATAGCGCACATGGACACATGTATCAGGATACCCAGACATACACTGGGCATATTAAATGAATGCTGAATATTTCCTCCTCAGACAATATGCTACAGTTGGTCTTTGGAATAGCAATGTTGAGCCAAACCCGAAGTAAGTGACTTCCAGGATGCATTGCTGACTCGCATTATGTGGAGCACAGTACCTAACAGACACTGATACAGGAAATATTTTACAACCACCCACGTGCCCCCCCCACACGAACAAACCCACTATGTGTCTATGTCCCATGAATATTAAATATTCTGATGTAAGTAAATTTCTGGAGTTTCATCTAAGTAAAGTACCTTTCAGCAGCACCAAAATTTCATGAATACCAGGAAACACTGGTGAACCAGGGCAATTTCTTCAGACATTCGTTGCCATGGGGTAATGTACCCTGCAGGCCAGAGAAGAAGTGATGTCAGAGCAACAGGTGCCTGGGCTTCCGAGTAACCTCCTTCTGCCCTTGAGACCCAGGGCAGCCTGTTCTGCTCTGTGAGATCCAGGCCCCAAAAGGGCACAAAGACCTGTGGACACTCCAAACCATGGGGCATGGCCCTTAGGCTAGGAAGTGAAGAATTGAATACCCAATCCTGATGTGCTAATGTCACCCATGTGCTCCTGTTGTCCCTGCCCCATTTCCCTAAGGCCCCAATTAACTGAGAAGTCTTCCACACAAGACTGGGGCACCTTCCACCAGCTTCTTCCTGCTTGGCTGGCTGGGCTGCCATAGTAACAGGCCAGGCAGGAGCTGCCTTAGGACTCTCCAAGTTCCAGGGGTGGTGAGCCCACTGTGACATCACTACTACATCTTTTCTGATTTATCAGACTGTATAAGCACTCCTTCTAAGGCTCCGCTGCCTCCCAGCTCCAGCCACTTGTGTGGCAGTTTCCTGGCAAGACCTTCTGATCTGAGGATTGCTTTTCTCCTCCAGGTTCCCTCATTAGCTTGCTCAAGATTCAAGTTGGATCACATTTCTGTCCTGTTCCAAAGAACTCCCAATCTCAAACCCACATTTTGGAGGACAAAAAGTGTTTCTGGTGGTAAGTACAAAAACACCTCAAGGCCTTTGCAGTTCCATCAGCCAGGAAAACTCCCTCTACATTAGATGAGGCAATTTCCTTCCCAGAACTACATCTCCCATCATGTGGGAGGATATTCCCTTATGTGAAGAAAAACATAGCATACTGACAACCAGGGGGTTGTGTTTTCAGGCTTCTGTGTCTAACTTCATCAGAACATGCAAACACACACACTGGATGGCAAGAGCCTCAGAGTGACCACAAGAATTCACTTCATGTTGACAAAGAAATTAATTCACTTTGATCTCAGAAATACACCGAAACACACAGGGTGTATTCAAGTAATGCTTAGTATTCCCTGGTCAATGAGGTTGTTACCATCTCTCCAGTGAACAGCAGCTTACAGGAACACCAGAAACTATGGAATACCATGAAGCACTCAGGAAGGATGTTCATTTCTGCAAAGATTCTCTCAGGGACAAAACACTACAGCATTCATTCATGGAAGTGAACACCTAAAATCAGAGCACCTGTTCCTCAAACTGACTTCAGGAACTAACCTAGCTTCTACCAATCAGTGATGGCAAATTGAACAAGAGATATCACACACACACACACACACATAAAGTGATGATATCCTAATTGTTATCTAGTAAAAAATTCCTTAACTTCTATCTACTGAATGGCCACAATGAACAAGACCAGAAGTCACTGAACACCACAACATCCTGGTGCATTCCATCCATTCCAACAGTGTTAAAGAAAGATTTTGATTCAAGGAGTCTTATGCATGCCTAAAGAGTGGATATGCTCAATGAGTGTGAAATAGTGTGTAGTATGAGAATTTATTAGAAAGAGCAAAGAAATTAATACACTATGACACTACAAGAAATACACACACACACACACACACACACACTCATATGCTGGTGTTATCTGTGAGTGATAAGAGTGGTTGAGGTGACCTATCATTGCCTCCCTGCTCTGTGTCCTCTTTGAGGTCCTTTGGTAAAATTTCCAGAAGCATCTTGGTTGAGGGTTGACCCAGTGTCTTTTGATATGGTCTATGAGTCCACTCTGGGCTCCCTTGCAGCCTGAACCTCCACACAGTGGGAGATAGCAAGAGAGAGTTCTTTTATCTACAGGGTCTCCACAGAAATGATCTGGCTACAGTTGGTTTGGAAAGAGGGCATCTGGTCATCAGGATTCAACATTCTATGGTCCCATCATCCAGAAAGTGAGGGCATCTCTGGTGGTACATGCAACTGAAAATCTTTCTCAGACAAGCCCTCCCCAAGGTCTAGTAGGATGTTGCACCCCACCCCCCAGTCTAGGTCATAGGATAGTTTGACAAATCTGACTCACACAGCCCACCCCAGTGTCCCTTACAGGTCTGGGTACAGTCACTGTTCCAATATTGAGGACACAGAGCTGGGGTCAGAGATGGGCCCTACTTTAGTTAAATCAGGTATGTGACCCTGAGCAGAGCATTAGGGATCTCAGGACCTTCCCAGTCTTCCTGATGGCTCCCTGGGGGATCATCCTAACATCCAATTCCCAGGAAGTCATCAGTTTTTCATGGTGTCTAGTACCTGTATTTCCTGTGACACTTTCAGGCAGTTGATTCATGTAGATAATGCACCAAATGAGTGTTGGGAAATTTAGAAGAAGGGAAGGAATAAGAATGGAATATAGATTTGATGTTGTGTTGCACAACTATAATTTCAAAACTAGGGAGGATGAGGCTGCGAGTATCAAAGTTCATATCCAGGCTGGGCTACATAGTCATACTCGAGCTCTAAACAAAACCAGAGAACACCAGCTAACATAGACTTGAGTTCCATGGTTTTATCTAGAGAAAATCAAAAGTGTGTACACACAGAGACAAACACATACAGACATACAATGGCTTATATGAACACAAATTCATGTGTACACAGAGACGCTTATACATATGCAAATGGATGCAGATAAGTACAAATGCTGTCATAGAAGTTCATGTGCACATGAGAGAGGTAGAGAGAATGAATAAGTGCAAGATCCTATCTCAAAAACAACATAAAAGCAAAAGGGCCAGTGGTGTGCCTCAAGTGATGTGGTAGCATGCTTGCCCATTTAGCACATGGCCCTGAATACCAAGCACAAAATAAGAACTAAATAAGAAGACAAAAGCTGTAATCGTTCTTATACTATCTTGTTCTAAATTCTCATGCATGATTATTCTTATGCATCTCATATGGGTATCTTCCCTTCATGTCTTTGAATGACACTAGCATTAACAGTTAAAATCAGTATAAGCAACTCAGAAGCATCTATTAAAATTTAAATGTATATAAATTTAATATCCCACAACTCCACTTTTTGTCTCAAACCCAGGGGAAATACTTAAGCATCTACAAGAGACATTCTCAAGGATCATCTACAATCATGAAAAGGTGGAAGCAGCCATTAGTGGGACAGGCCAACTGCACTGTGGTACAGCCATTTTCAGAAATCATACCACAACAGTCATGACAAAGCAGGGGAATGTCTACATGACCATAGAAGGTGTGTCAAAGAGACAGCCTCTGTTCTTAACTATTTTTTTCATGATTTCTCAGCACTGTAGTAATGAGGATTGTTCTTAACCATTTTATGAGCTCTAAAATTATGTTGTGAAGCATGAATGTGTGGGCTTCATATTTGATTATTTTGAAGGATTAATCTGGTGTTCACTAATTTTCTTAAAAATATGCTCAATGCTTAAATTCTTTTTCTAAATTTCTTTAAGACTATAGATCTTAATAGACTTTTTGATTTTGGTGGGACTGTTATGACTGGTCGTACTGGGGCTTGAACTCAGGGATTTTCAATTGCAAAGCAGTTGCTCTACCCCTTTAGCAACACCTCCAGTCCAAGTCTACAGATCTTTAGGTTAAAGAAGTACAGTGAACCCCTAAAATAATAAACAGAGCAAAACCATCCAAAATCAATCACTATATTGTTTAGGAATAGATACATATGTGATAAAAAACCAATAGTAATATATTGAAATTCTGGCTGTTTGCCTATGATGTATACCTGCATTTCTCTCTACTCAGAAGGTAGAAACAGGAGGATAGCAGTCCAAAGCCAGCTCTTGCAAATAGTTTCCACAACCCTATATTGAAAATACTCAATGCACAAAGGGTTTGGTGGAGTGGTACTTGTTTTTCTTTTTTAAAATATTTTTTATTGAGTACTGTTGTACTGTGTATATGTTGTTACATTTACAAAAGTTTTTTACAATATATCATAGTTAAATTCATCCCTTCCATTTTTTTTCCCTTATTTCTTCTCTCCCTATTCTGGAATAGTTTAACAGGTCTCATTTTTCCATTTTCATACATGAGTATATAATACTTCTATCCTATTCATCCTCACAACCCTTTACTCATAATCCTCCCTGCTCCCACTGTAACTAACCCCCAGACGGGACCAATTTTACTTTCTTGTTTTGTGTTTTTAGTAAGTTTATTTCTTTCTTTTTGCTGGGACTGGGTCTGTTCTCTTTTTTTGAAAATAAAATTTTTTTGTTTAGGATATCTCTATAGGGAGTTTCACTGTGATATTTCCATGTTCATATGTATTATAACCTGAATTGTTTCATCGCTTTCTTTTGTCCTTTGTAATTTATTCCCCTTCTATATTCATTATTGTATAGTAAATACACCAACCATATTCACATTCCTAACTTCATTCTTTTCAATGTTCTCTCTCCCGTCAGTGACTTCCCCTTAGATTGAGTTGTTTTTCATAATATTCTTTATATGTTTATTGGGCCTATATTCTATATCTGAGAGAAAACATGCAATGTTTGCCTTTCAGAACCTGGCTAATTTCACTTAAGATAATCTCCAGTTCCATCCATTTTCCTACAAAGGATAAAATTTCCTTCTTTTTTGTGGCTGAATAAAATTCCATTGAAAATTCTTGTTTTTCTAATTTACAGATATAAAGAAAGCTGTACAGTGACACAGATTATCAGGAAATTACCACATGGTTACTTTTCAACTTGAATTTCAGATTCTACAAATTCAGGTGAGTTAAGGAGCATGTTGTGATAAGAGATCCTTCCTCTACGAGATAAACAATTCCCATACCCCAGCCTCTAGCAGTGACTGAGTTGAGGATGAGTTCATGAGCCCCAGGTCCCTCAGCATGTATATATCACTTAAGAATTTTTTGTCAACACCCCACCAAATTCACTGGTAGGATTATTGCAGAGGCCATAGATACTTTATTGCAGGGCAGTTATCAAGATGCCCCTTTGTTGTCAGTGCAAGCCCCTGAGTTTGTGGAGCAGTCTTGGATGCTACCAGTAGTTAGCAGATGGGCCTGTCATCTTCCATTTATTAATTACCTATATCTGTATAACAGATTTCTCCAACATTTAGCATGATACACTAGAAAAAAAATTCATTCATTTTCTGTGGGTCAGGAATTTGAGAGCTGCCCAGTTGAGCAAAAGTGACCCAAAATGTTAATAGAATGTTAGAACCCAAACTGACCTTATATGTCATTTAGTCCAACCTTCTTATTTTATAGGGAAATCTATGCAGAGAGTTTGAATGATTACCTGTGCTGGTGCAGCTATTGCCAGAGGTGTTTGGAGCATTGATCTCTGTTCCTCACATCTGCTGTTGGGTGATGTCAGTGCTATAATTTTGTGAGGAGGTACGAGGTCATCAGAACTAACATGCATAGTAAGTCACATGGATGTTAGTTTGTAGGAAAACTGGCACATTAAGTGTGGTTGTATAACTTCTCTCGCTGAAGCTCAGTGAAATGAACACAATGATTAATAAACTTTTTTACATTACTAACTTTTTAAAACTTTATTGTAGTGGGGGTACATTGTGACATTTACAAAAGTTCTTATAAAATACCATAGTTGAATTCATCCCTCCATCATTCTCCTTTATCCTCCCTCCCCCCATTCCTGGAATAGTTTCTACAGATCTCATTTTTCCATTTTCATACATGAATACATAGTATTTACACAATGTCCTACACCCTTTCCTTATATTCTCACCCCTCCCACAAGTATCAACTTCATATACAGGACTTGTTTTCCATTTCTGTTCTCCATTTTTGAAAACAAAAAGCCATTTTTGTTTTTGTTTTTTTGGTGTGGGGGGCAGAACTGGGGCTTGAATTCAGGGACTATACCGAGAGCCAGTCCACCAGCCCTTTTTTTGTGATAGGTGTTTTCGAGTTAGGGTCTTGCAAACTCTTTTTCCAAGCCATCTTCGAACCATGATCTTTCTTATCTCTTCTTCCTTAGTCACAAGGATTGCAGGTGTGAGCCACTGGTGCCCAGCACATTTTTGTTTCATTAAGATTGCTATACAGGTTGTTTTATTGTGACATTTGCATATAAATAGATAGATAGATAGATAGATAGATAGATACATATATATGTATGTATTATAACACAAATTTGATCATTCCCTCTATTTTTTGTCTCTCTACTTTATTCCCCTTCTTATGGCAGTTTCAAAAGTTTTAAAAATTCTGCATTCTTCTACAGAATGTATAACAACCATATTGACCTCCTTAACCTCCTCCTTTTACCCTCTCTCTCTCGTAAATGAGCCCCCCTTAGTGAGACCTGTTGTTCATAGTATTGCTTGTATGTGTATCAGGTCTCTAGTCCATGTGTGAGTGGCCTTTGGTTTCCTCAACCTGACTAATTTCACTTAAGTTGATGTTCTCCAGTTCCATTCATTTACTTGCAAACAACAAAATTTCATTTTTATTGAAAGCTGAATAAAATTCCATTGTGTATAAATGCCACAATTTTTGATCCATGTATCAGTAGTGAGGCATCTTGGCTGTTTCCCTATCTTAGCTGTTGTGAATAATGCTGCAATAAACATGTATGTGTAGGTGTCTTTATTGTAACCTGACTTGCATTCCTTCAGGGATATCCCTATGAATGATAATGCTGGATCATACAGCAGTTCTCCTTTTAGTTTTGAGGAGCCTCCATACTCTTTTCCATACTGATTTTACTAATTTATATTCCCACTAACTGCATATGAGGGTTCCTTTTTTTAGACATCCTTGAAAATATTAGTTGTTTGTATTCTTGGTGATAGCCATTCTAACAGGAGTGAGGTGGAATCTTGTTATTGTTTTGATTTGCATTCACTTTATGACCAGAGATGGTGAGCATTTCTTTATGTCGTTTTTGGTCATTTGGACTTCTGCCTTTGAAAAAGCTCTGTTCAGTTCATTTGTGTATTTCTTAATTGGATCATTAATTTTTTGGGAATTTAGTTTTTGAGAATGTTCTTGGTATTAATTCCTGTCAGATGTATACCTGGCAAAGATTTTCCCTGTTCTGTGGGCTGCCACTTCATTCTTGTGGCTATTTCTTTTGTTGTTCAGAAGCATTTTAGTTTCATGTAGCCCCATTTGTCAATCCTTACTCTAGTTGCTGAGCCATTAGAATTCTACTTAGAAAGGCATTTCCTATTCTTATTAGTTCCATTGTAGTTTCTGATCTTTCTTGCACTAGATTCAGAGTTCCAGGTCTTATTATGGTCCTTAATCCATTTTAAGTTAGCTGATACTTCTACAGGGTGAAAGACATGGATCTAGTTTCAGTTTGTGCATGCAGATATCCAGTTTCCAAAGCAACATTTGTTGAAGAGGCTGTCTCTTCTCCGTCATATGCATTGGGTACCTTTGTCACAAATCAGGTGGGCATAGCTGTGTTGATTTATATACATCTTGTATTCTGATTCTTAGTTTTAATTTACATGTCTGTTTTGTGCCTGGTATTCAGGGGCTCCTGGTTCCTAAGTAAGCACTTTACCACTTGCGCCATGACCCCAACCCATGTTGCTTTAGTTATTTTTCAGATAGTGTTCTAATGCTTTCCCTGGACAGCTTCCGACCATGATCCTCCTACCTTGACTCTCATATATTGCAATTACAGGTGTTGACTATCATGCCCAAGTTGTTCCTTGAGATAGGGCCTTCCTATCCTTTGGCCCAAGCTGGCTTAGAACTGTGATCTTCTCATCTCTACCTCTCTAGAAGCTGGGATTACAGGCATGAGCCACTGTGCATGACCCCAAAATAGGACCTTTTTGAATGAAGAGAGAGTCTATTAAAGACTCCAAAATAATCTTCTTGTTATGACATTTGAGTGAAAATGCTGAAATCTCAATTCAGGGTGCTTCAGAAGGGTATATAAATTTTGCAAAGGTAATACAACCCTATTTCTTAAAGGTCTTTGTCCTGAATTCTTAAGTTGTGGAGAAGAATGAGTACTGTAGACTTAATTTAAGTGGACTGTGACAGAAAAGGAGAAGCTAATACTCAGAAAGGTCTTTGAGGTTAGGGTGCTATAACAGGAGTAGTGACCTGTTAGTACCATAGCCAGGATTGAGATAGAGAAACAGTATCTAGAAGTCAGGTTTCCAGGAACTGAACAGAATGTAAAACCTACAGGCAGAGGGGAGGACACCACACTAAATCTCAGACTTCGGGTTAACAGGGTGACCTGTCTATCTCAATGGGTAAGAAGCCAGTACCTAACATGGACTCACACACTCTCAAACTAGAGTTAAGATACACTTTCAGGACTTTCACTTCCTCTTTCCTTCCCCTGCCCTTCCGCCTTGGAAACTTCTCTATTGAGATAAGCAATCCTTTAAAGTAAATTCAGTTGCTTTTAGCATATTGTGAGAACTTGGCAGCCACCACCACAGTAAATTTTAAGACACTTTCCTCTGCTCAAAACTGTCACCTGTAGTTACTCCTCTTTTCAAAGAGCCCTAACCAACCACTAATCTATTTTTTCTCGTTTATTTCATTTTGGAAATGTTACATAAAGTGAACAATATAAGATGTGATCTCTGTGTCTGGCTTCTTTCATTTAGCATGTTTTCATGGTTCATCCATATTGTGGCATGTGTCAGTACTTTTTATGGCTGAATATATCCCATAGTGTGGATATAACACATTTTTTGTTTTGGTGGGTTTGGGGTTTGAACCACCTGGAGCACCAGGACGACCTGTAAGTGGACAACACTGGTAAACCTGTCACCCCTACCCTACCTGGAGCCCCAGGCACCACACCACTTTCCTATATCCAGGATCCCTGGAGCACCCTCCTCCACCTCCTGGAATTTCTAGATGCCTTTGCTAGAGAGCTATAACTTTATCTTTTGTGCACCTTCTTCTTCCTGATGATGGGTCCCAGGGTCACCTTTCTAAATTGCAGGGATCACAAGTACAGTTCTGCCCTGCATATTTTCCTGACTTGTGCATGCATGCTTCATTCTCCCTCATGGGCCTCTGAGCCAACAATCTGCTCAACCTCCCTCCTTTAAATTCATTCCCCACGGTGCAGAGCATGCCTGACACCAAAGCTACCCTCTCTGGTGGTGGCCAAAGCCCTGCTGCTTCATGGGAATGAATCCTGTATATCCCAGGCCAGGCTTGGTAGTGGGAGCCACCTGTCTCTGTCCTTCCTTCCCCAGCACCCACATTGTGCTCTCTGGATAATTCCTGGGGAAATCTATGTACCCCCACCTGCTCCAAGAAGGAAGGTGTCCCATTGGTGGCATTTGCACCATCAGCATGCTGAATGTCTAGAGTTTTCACTTGTGAGAAATGACAGTCAGCCAGCCAAAGCAGGTAGAAAAGCAACCTAATATAGTGGTTTGAATAGTGAAGGTTGTGCAATTCTTTGAAGACTTAGTTAATCCAGTTTGGCAGCTGTTGAGTTTGCCAGGATTGGTGCGGATATGCGAATTCTGTGGAATGATGTATGTGGAATGCTTTGTCAACCTGTAGCTCTCTGCCACGTAAAAGGAATTTGCAGTTTTCCGTGGATTGTGTGGGGTTTTTAGAAATTGTTTTCTGCTTCTAACCTTTGATAAATCAAGAAGAATGGGGTGGTAAGTATGTTAATTTAAGAAGGGGTTGCACAAACACAGAAAATTAGTAGAAAGTATACTCTGGGTTTATGACAGTCTGAAAAGGACCCTTTTAAAAGAAGGTGAGAGTAGAGGGAAGAGAATTGAGGAAGGATGAGGACAAGGACAGGATGCCCCTACATTCCTGTCCATATATGTCACATGCCCAGGGTCCAAGGTAGAGGGGTGGCATTGCAGGAGTTGAAGCCAGCTTGCTGAGGTTGAGAATCTTGGTCCTTCCATTGATGGGTGGTGATGGGGTCTACATATTTCTACTACTTTCTGTTACTTGGTTCCTCTTAAAGAGATCTTTGTTTAATGGCATTTAATTTTAATGCAAGTAATTTACTAATGTGGCATATAATCATATTCTAAATGTAGACAGGAGTATATAGAGATAAGTTGGTCTCACAGCCACTAGGTGCATCCTTCCCTAGACACAACTAATGTCAGTTTCTTCTGACTCTTTGCAGGAATGGACTAGAAAGGCAAACATATATCTGTTCTAGGCCAAACTCAGCAGGATGGAATAAAACATGTAGTATAGTTGGTGTCTCTTCCATATGTGTTTGTGTGTGCACATTTTAATCTTTAAAAGGAATGACAGAAAAATCTTCATTTAGTGTATAACTATATATATGACATGTATGAATAAATACAGTTAATAATTTACTATAAGGATGGACTGAGTAGCTCAAGCTGTAAGAGCACCTGCCTAGCAAGCCATAGTGGCACCCTGAGCTCAAGGCTCAGTGCTGCCAAAAAAACAATTACTGAAAATCCTATCTCCACTAAAAGTACAACCAAAGAGAAAGGTCTACATTTCAGTTAATCTATATCTTTAATTTGAATCTCAAAGTATCCTATATGATGTAATTTAAAATGAGATGCCTTGTTTCTTCTTGGTAAGAAATAATTATAGTTAAGCACTGGTGGTTCATTCCTGTAATCCTAGCTATTGCTGAGACTTAGACTGAGATGATAGAAGTTCAAGGCCAGCCCAGGAAAATAGTGCATGAGACTCCATCTCCACAATAAGCAGAGTAAAATGGACAGGAGGTGTGTCTGCAGGTAGAGAACCTGCTTTGCAAGTATGAAGCCCACAATTAAATTCCTAGTCCTACCAAAATCAAAGAAGTTATTACAGCACATCTTTTTTCTTTGTATAGTACATCTTTTAAGACAAATATTGTTTCCTACATTGAAGGCAATAAAGATTAAGATTACTAAACACTACAGGATCAGTGTTGTCAGCAAGTACAGTTTTCAAGAGAGGAGAAAGCCTATCACTATGAAAGGCATATTACTAGAATCTAATGTAGCATGATTGTTGCTCACATGATCATGTCAGAATCATGTCCTCCAGGAATAATAAGATTCTGTTGTGCTTTGTTGATGATTTATAGACCAGAGTGATGATGTTGGATGACATGTATTTTCAAAAGTGGGAATGATTAACAGGTAAGGAAGTAGGCCTTTTCAGGGATCCACTTTCGGACAACGTTTTCCTACATAAAACAAAACATAAATGAATTTTCAAAGTTCTATTTATAATGTACAATAATGTGACATGTACATTATATTATAATGTGTTTAACATAATAACATCTATTATATACCTATGGTGACTTCTCCAGTGAAATTACTTATTTATAAAGTATCTGCCAATTCCAGATAAAAGACAGTTCTTTATCACATTGGCTTTTTATCTTTTGGTTTAATAAATCTTCTTAATTTATGAAATATAATAAGAATTCTGATTCAATTTTTCCATCATTCCAGCATATTTCACATACATTCATGCATTATTAGACTTTATTTTTGAGTCATTTCCAATCCTTATGTTCAATAACCAACAGAGATCAGAAATTGTGACTTCTGTTTACATAAAGCCAGATTAGATGTCTTCAGGAGAAGGAAATTATTTGGTGGGGTTATACACAACAATCTATAGGACACAATCTCCTTCAGAATTACCTCTAGGTGACAAAAGTTACCATAATCCATAGAATTGATAAAATTTTTAGGTAGTTAAAACATGTTTTTTTGCAAGTAGAAAAACACAGAATTTGCTTAAATCAGAGGGAAATTTGTTACCAAGGTTCAAAGTTGAGTCACAGAACTCAGGGGCCCCAAGGCAACCTGGACTTGGTCATGAACTGGAAGAAAAGGGTAAGTTGCATGAGAAGTATTTTGTCTTTTGTGGACTCTTCATTGGGATTCACTTTCTCAGGGGATGGTTTTTGTGATCATTCTGAGAGCATGAGTTCATACTTGCCCTGTTTACAAGCTAGCCAGACTGAGGTTGAAGAGAAAGAGTGGAGGACTGTGAAGGATTTTTAACAATCAAGTATACAAGATGTTCCATGATGTCTCTTTTAACAGACCTGTGGGCTCATGGACAAAGTGGCCATACTGGCAGGATACAGTTTATGCACCGGTGCAGCAAAATGGACTTTCATTTGCCATGGTCAACATAGGTATAGTCACTGTTTGAAAGTACAAATTGATGAGGAGAAACCAGCACTGAACCCCTGAAAAGGCACAATTCCCTGGAGTGATTGGTACACTACCTGGTGGCAAGTTGATGATGGAAGGGGCAGTGATTTATTGTTGATAAAATTGAAACTTACTCTGCATAAAAATTTGCCCTCTAAAACCCTCACACAATGCTGGTGGGAATACAAGCTAGTGCAACCACTCTGGACAACAATATGGAGGCTTCTTAACAAAGTAAATATAGATGTGTCATATGATCCAGCAATCCCAAAAGTGATATACCCAAAGGAATGAGACTCAGGTTACTCCAGAGACACCTGCACATCATGTTTATTGCAGCACTATTAACAATAGCCAAGTTATGGAAACAGTCAAGATGCCCCACAATGGATGAATGGATTAAGAAAATATGGCATTTATACACAATGGAAGTTTCCTCAGCCATGAAGAATGAACTCATCATTCACAAGTGAGTGGATGGAACTCAAGAACATCATCCTGAGCAAAATTAACCAGGCTCAGAAGACCAAAAATCATATGTCCTCCCTCCTATGCAGAACTTAGATCTAGGGCAAAGGCAGTAATGTTGTTGGACCTGTGTCACACACTAAGGGGACAGCACATGTGGGAGGAATGGGGATTGGTTGGAAAACCAAAACTTGAAAGTGTTTGATGTCCCCACTGCAGAGGAACTAATACAGTAACCTTAAAGTGAGAGAGGTCAATATGGGAAGGTGACTGGGGAGTAGAGAAGAGGTCAGGTAGAGATGAATCAATTAGGGTTGTAATACACTTGTGCATGGAAGCAATGCTAGGAATCTTTCCATATAGATATCCTTATCTCAACTAGCAAAAATGTGTTGTCTTTCTTCTTATTATTTTATGTCTTCTCTTCAACAAAATTGGGGAAAAGAGCAGAACAAGTTCTGCCTGGAAGAGAGGGAGTGATGGGAGGGAGGGTGGGGGCAGGGAAGAGAAATGACCCAAACAATGTATGTACATCTGAATATATGAATAAAAAAAATTTGCCTTCCCTGCAGATACTGCTTCTGCTGAAGCTAGCATCTGTGGACTTACACAATGCCTTACCTGTCCTTGTAGTATTCTGCGCAGCATAGTTACTGGTCCAGTAACTCCCTTTCCTGTAAATGACTTAATGGCCTTTTGAAAATTCAAACAGCTGAGCACCAATAATCATACCTGTAATCCTAGCTACTCAGCAGGCAGAACTCAGGAAGACTGAGGTTCAAAGCATTGCCAGGCCAATACTTTGGCAGACTGTATCTCAAAAATAGGCAACACAAAAAAAGAACTGCCAAAGTGGCTCAAGTGGTAGGGTGCCTGCCTAGTAAGAATGAGAACTACCAAAAAAGAAAACAAAAATCAGAGACAGAACTTTGCTGTATTGGGAAAAAGTTCTCCAGGAGGCTGTCTGTATCCAATAAGTGGTGGAGTGTCTTCCATGGCCAAGACTAAAGGGATGGAAATGGAAATTCTACCTCTCCCTATTAACCCTTATGATCTACTGGCAAAATTTTTGCTTCTTGTTCCTTTGACCTTGTGCTCTGCTGGTTTAGAGGTCTTAGGTTTTTGTTTTGTTTTTTGTCTTTCTTTTTGGCTATACTAGGGATTGAACTCAAGGCTTCTGCAACTAAAGCCAGGCTCTTGGTCCTTATATTTTGTTTGTTTTCAGAAAAGATATCGTTTTCTGAGACCACCTCTGATCCTCTTCCTCCTGAATAACTGGGACCACAGGTATGTGCCACCACACCCAGCTTGGTTTTGCTTGTTTTTGTTTTTGTCTTTATTTTTCTTAATTGGGAACTCAGAACTTTACCCTTGCAAGGCAGGCACTCTACCACTTGAACCATGTCTCCAGCCTATTTGCTGTGGTTATTTTTGAGGTAAGATTTTTTGCCCAGGCCAGCTTGGACCATGATATTCCTTTTTTACTATCCATAGGATGACAGTTGTAAGCCACCATACCCAGCTTTTTTCTTAAGATAGGGTCTCACAAACTTTCTTGCCCTGGATGTCCTGCAACCACAATTCGCCTAATCTCAGCCTTTCAAGAAGGTAGAATTACAGGTGTAAGTCACAAGCACCCGCCCTTCCAGCTTGTTTTTGAGAAAGGGTCTCAATACCTTTTGCCCAGGTTGACCTCAAACTGCTGTCCTCCTACTTTCACTGCCTTGGTAGTTGTCCTACAGGTCTTGGTTTGTTGTGGAGGTTTTTTTCAGTTGTACTGGAGGTGCTAGTCAGGGACTTGTATAGCTAGGCAGATGTTCTACCACTTGAGATACAACACCAATTATTTTTACGTTGCTTATTTTTGTTTGCCTTTTTTTCTTTTTTTGGTGGTACCAAGGATGAACCTGATCAGGAATTTGACATTTGCTAGGCAGATGTTCTACCACTTGAGCCAAGCCTCCAACCTGCTTTGTTTTTTGAGATAGTGTCTTCATTTTTGCCCAGGCCAACCTTAACCTCTGTCCTTCTATTTGTGTCTCCCCATGTAGCATGAGAAAACAGATGCATGTCATTGGTTGAAATGGGACATTGCTAATCTTTTGCCAAGGCTAGCCTTGAACTGCAATCCTCATGATCTCCACATCACTAATAGTTAGGATTCCAGGTGTGAGCCACCATCCCCAGCCTTGAGACTTAGTTCCAAAAAGATGAATTCTTATACAAGGTGAAACAAAGTGATTCCATTGAGTTGGAAGTTAACAGCATGGGCAAATAGTTCATGTGACCTTGTGTCCAAAATAACCAGAGAAAAATAGACTGGAGGTATGGCTCAACTGTAGAATGCCTGCTTTGCAAGTTTAAAGTCCTGAGTTCAAACCTATGTACCCCCTCTCATATACACACAAATGAATGTGAGCTTTTTGGTTACTTTCAGCCATTGATACATTGAAAGCATATTTCTTATTTATAATAACAGGATATAAATGTTAAAAGTACACATTCACATTTCCTTGATCATAGGATCTGAGGACATTCTACTAGTTGGGTCCACTAATGGAAATGAAATTGCACTGTAGGTTAAACAGGGAAATCTTAGTATCATCAAGTTCTAATCTTTCATAAAAAGTGTTACCAGAAAGTACAAGGAAATGCTGCCTGAGGGTGAATTCCCAAAGAAGACAGAGTTGGAAATGTCCCCTACCCAAATCTGACTTCCTTCTTCAGTAGAGCAGTGAAGACCCAAGAGTTTCCTGCTTACCCTGGCTGGATCTGGTCTGCAGCAAATGGGAAGGCAGAAGGCGACATATCAGTGTGCATGTGGGGCACAGATGTGAGCAGCAAGTGGCGTGAGCATGCAGAGGGAGTTTTGAGGGGTGCAGAAAAGCCATGCAATTACCTACAGGAAATGTGGCTCATTGTGAACCTGGGGGTACACAGCGGGTGATCAGGGCAGTTATATCTAGACAAGGCCAGGGCTGTGGTGTTGCTGGGCAAGTTTGTCCTGAGTATGTGCTGTAGATAGATCCCCACAATGTCTTCACACTTAAGCCATTTGAATGACCTATTTCTCTTTTTTATTTTTTTATTTTATTTTTTTCAGTGGTAGTTCTGTGGTTTGAATTTAGGACCTTTTACTTGCTAGGCAGGTGCTTTGCTATTTGAACCAGTTTGCATGCTACCCCTCAGAGGAGTCTTTTACATGAAGGTATTGAGAAGCCTTTGCCCATTATACAGCCTCTTGTCAGTGGCTCACACCTGTAATCTAGTCAAGAGTATTAGGAGACTGAGATCAGAAGGATCTTGGTTCAAAGCCAGCCCTGGGCAAATAGTTCCAAAATAACCAGACAAAACAGACTCGTGGTGTGAATCAGGCAGTGGAGTTGCCTACCTCCTTGGACATCTCTGTGTACTCTTGTTATTACAATCAAGGTTACTGAGTAGTACTATATAGTTTGTTGAAGAATTTGATGACTATTCTTCATATTGTCCACATTCCCTACCCTTAGCACAGTTCCTTGTCATAAGTAGACCTTACTAAACGTTATGTGAACTATTTATTTTATATCTTAGATAAGAAAGCTTAAACTCAGCTCAGTGATTCTCATAGAATTTTATTGAATTAATGTCTTTATCACCCACCATGTTGGATGCTTCCAAGTCACAGTCCCTCTCTTCCAGAGATTTCAAGACAGTCTAAGGGCTAGTGATGAAGATGAGAATGTCTTAGGAATGCCAAGGAAGGGAAGGGTCTTGGAGTTGAAGACTTTACTCACTGTGAAAGGAGTGACTGGTGAAGTGAGGGTCAGTGTGGGTACTCTGTACAGACTAGCCTGGGCAAGTGCACAAAGGGATGGCAAAGTTTGACTTATTTGTAACAGTGTAGATCCCTACCTCTGGCTCAAGCTTAGGAGTCAGTAGGTAATTGGTGGGAACCAAAGGATAGGATAGGGCTAGTTAAACGAGAGAGGCCAGGTCTAATCTGAAAGCATTTGGGGAGCCATCCATATGTGGGAGACAGTCACGTATCTGTGTGAAGGAACAAGGCAGTGGTGTTCATGACAAGGTTGTAGGCATGAGCTAGAAAGAAAGGAGAGGGGCTCAGGAGAGTTGGGTCTGGGCTGCTTGTGAGTAGAATGTCATGATCCTTTTGTGGATGTTCTTAAAGAAAGTGACCCAACTTCATAAAACTGAATATGAACTCGCATAAACAGGAGCTGTGCGCACCCCACAACCCCAAGTACAGGAAACTGAAACAGTACAGATGTGAGCCTGACTTTGTTACACTGTGTCATGTGCTGTAATAGTCTCCCATGTGCAAGCTGTGTTTATCATTTAACACTAAATTTAAAATGTGAGTTTCACACCAGTAATAACTCAGACATTGCTACAATAAAGATATGAAATCACAAAGGAAACAGGTGAGTTTGAAATCAAATACATGCTTGTGATTAGGAGGTTGTAGCCAAATCTTGGGCAAAAACAGAGGTTTATGTTGTTAAATTTTCCTTCATTTTTTGAGAAAGAAATAATATGCTGAGGAGAATGGAATGTTTATGCAGCAGAAAAAAAGTAAATTAGATGCTAAATATATCATGATTTATTTCCTGTCTACAGGAAGATAGATGAGTTTCCAAAACTTAATTCTGTAGTTAGGAAACTCCACCTCTCACTGCTTAAGAAATGCTGAGTTTTCAATAATTTGTCCCAAACATTAATTCACACACAGCCATTATCTCAGAACTTCTCTTCAGGTTTGTGAGAAAACAAACTTCCTGAACCTATGATTTAAGAAAAAAAGGATGATCCTAGATCTTCTGTTTGCTCTATGGTGGGAACTTTGAGTTTTGTAAAAGAAAAAACAAAAGAGGCAAAATCATGTCCCAAAAATGAGAATAAAGCCCCATGCAGAGATGAACAAAGGGATTTTATGTTTCATTGTGTCTGTGGATCACTTCCTAGAAGTCATACAAATTAACAGAAGCAAAGAATGCAGACAGTCATAATACCTTAATACTTCCTCCTTCTGCCTTTTCCTTCCTTTTCCCTTCTGCTACCTTCACCCTCTTCCCACAAGCTTCCTACCCTGCTAGAGCAGAAAGCACAGGTCCTAGAGGCAGTCCTATTTAAAAATTTCTGCACATTATGTTCCCTTCAGCTACAGTAGTGGTCCATAAACCAAGGTCAGGCTTTATTCTCATTTCTTTGTCTGCGAGAGGACCGCTGGTTCAACAATAATGGGTACCATGGTGGTTTGGGTTACTTGCACACATGGGTTACATGCTTTGAGCTTTGTCTATACTGTACATTGCCATTTTAAATATTTTTTTCTTTAAAAATTGCTCTATTTTGCATTCTAAAAATACAAAACCATTTCTGCAATGTGTTTGAATAGATGGGATTATTTTGGAAACTTTTCCTTCCTTTTTTTTTTAGTTCTTACTTGGCACTACTGAGGTTTGAACTCATGGCCTTAAGCTTTCTAGGCAGGCGATCTTATTACTTAAACCATGCCCCCAGTCCTTCTGCTATAGTTGTATCTCTGAATAGGGTCTCCAGTTTTTCCCAGGTAGGCCAGGACATTGATCTTAATTATGACTAGCATATAGCTGGGATGAGAGGAGCATACCACCACACACCTGGCTTATTGGTTGGGTTAAGGCTTGATAAGTTTTTGTCTAGGTTGGCTTTGAACCATAATGCTCTGAATGTCAGCCTTCCAAGTAGCTGAGATTACAGAAGTGTGCCTCCCTGCCCTGCCTTATTTTTGCCTCTGATGCTTTATTTTAAAAATCTTCAACCACTCAGAAATTTGCACAAATAGTAAAATTAACTATTTATCTGGTTAACTAATTGATCTTTCAACATGACTTAACCAAGGTTAACATTCCTAAATAATTGAATAAGTTATCTCCTAAGGACAAAGTGCATTTAGCTACATAACCATAATACCATTATTATACACATAAAATTGTACACCAGCACGTAGTCTTATCTAATGTTCTTTCCAATGCTCAATTTTCTTCAAGTAGTCCCAAGATAAGTCTTCTACATGTTTAGTTGTTTTGTTATTGTCATTCTGTGGATTTTTTTGCTTTTGTGAAAGTAGTGTTTGAACTCTGGTCTTCATTCTTTTGAGTCAGGGTGTCTATTGCATGAGCCATGCCTCCAGCTTAGGTGATGAGTGGAGTTTCAGCTTTTGCTTCTGTTCTACTATCCTAGACTGAGCTCAAAATTGAGATTGTCCTGCTTCTGTTTCCTGAGCACTTGGGTTAGAGGTGTGTAACACCACACTTGGCCTGAATTTGCCATCACACAGTAAGGGTCTCAAATATATATATTTGTGCAAAAAATGAGGCCACCTGGCTCCTTCCCACATATTTCACTGGCCTCGTATTCTCACTAAACTAAGAGCTCTCTGATCTGCTAGAGTTAGGTTCGAGATGACATTCTCCATGGAATGGGGAAAATCCTTTAAAAATCAGGAAAGTGCTTTGCTGAGGCCACCAGTGAATGAAGACCAAGGCTGAGAGCTTCTAAAAGGAAGACTCAGAAAGCACAGAGGAGCCAAGCCTTAGGCAGCCAACTTCAGAGGATTACACACATTAGAAGAACTTCCAGCATTCATCACTTTTTGTCCTGGCAACACAGTATATGAGGTTTCTACTGTGCACACGATATATACTCTCTTCTCAGGACAAGAGCAAAGCAGGGCATTTCCAAGTCACAGCCATTAGTTGGGGAGCCATCTAGTTATTGAGATAGTGCTCATGATGTGAAAAGCCTATCCATCACTGCCAGGGACTATAGATGCCTATAAATGTTGGGACAAAGTGGATGTCCTCAAACATCAGCAAAGGCAAAAGGTGGTCCAAAAAATTGTCCTTGTGCCTGCCTTGAGGATCTCCTTGCCACTATGGATGAGGACCAAGAAAAGATTTCAAACATGGAAAAATAGGAAACTTGAAAGAGACTGCTGTAGAGTTAAATGAGCTACCTGCTTGAGATTGAAGGTGCCTGAGCACCAAGGTTCTATGTTGTCGGTGGTCCTTAATGCCTAAAGTGAGGTCATCTGTAAAGGTTTTCTCAACTGAGCCTCTGCCTCAGAAAAAAACTTGTTCAAGGTCCACTGGTATGTTGATCAACCTTTCTGTCCTCTCAAGGTGGAAATCTAGCCACAGTTGGGTCCACACCTGCCACCATCCTGTCATAAGCCCGGCCTGGCACACCAGTGCCCCACCTTTAAGGATACAGAACCAGGTTCACACCTGGCCTCTCCTTCCAACCAATTGTTTGACAGTGCATTGGTCATAGGGCTTCCTGTTTCTTTCCCACACTCCTGGTTTGCTCACTAGGAATCATCCTTTTATCTCTCACCTAGGAATTACTCACTTTTACTTGCCTAATGAGCTGTATTAACCTCGAGGAATATTGCAACATGAAACTAACACATTATCACAGAGGAGGGAGAATTTCAAGAAGGGGAATGACAAAGAATGAAATGCAGTCCAGGTATGGTTGTTCACACCTGTAATCTCCACACTTTGGATGCTAAGGGAATTGCATCTCAGGTTCAAGTCCAGCCTGAACCATGTAGCCAGACTCACTCTCACAAACATCTAAGAAATCAAAGACAACTCACCCATGCCTGAGTAACACATTGGAATCCAGAGAAAATCACTAGTGTATCCATAGAGATAAAATTATCCTCTCACACAAAGGTCTATATGAAAATATGTATGTACATGCACATTTGTAACACTGGGTTCCTGTGGAGGTTTTTGGAGAGGGGCTTGAAAAGATGCTTAGGATTTGAAGACCTGGAACATGGAGGTGTGGGGATATCTCTAATGTTGGAAACTAGGGCCTGGCAGTAGACAAAGAGCTCCAGAATGTCTCTCAGGACCAGGGTTTATGCTGGTTACTGGGGTGGGATTTAGCACAAAAAGCCCTTGGCATCATCCTCCTGGTGCCAGATTCACAGGTAGAGATCTTCCCACTCTTATGAACCTCCCCCTTGCACAAGGAATCCTAACAGAGTGTCAAGGGCACTCATGACAATTAACTCACACACTAGCACAATCAATTCATACCCATCCAAAAGAAATTATACACACACAGGCATACAATACAGGGTGGAGTTTTGTGCAGGTGAGAGAGGTCCTATTACCAGAGCCACATAGAAACATACACTGCCAGCAGCAGCAGAAAGACCCAGACACTATGTTGGGACTAGTCATGTGCTCTTGCTGATTATGGGGCTGAGCTTTCCCTTTGTGTGTGACACATGCTGCCTCCAATTCTTGTTGCCATCACCCAGAGGTGACAACCCTAGAATGGAATGAGGGTGGGATCTGAAATTCTAATATCAGAAACCTGCCTGAGTCATAATCTCAGGCTGGTGGATAGGAGTCACATGTAGACATAGGTAGAATGCCCAGTGTTATGACAACTGTGTAGGCCTACAATAAGAGAAGCTGCTGAGTGCTCCCTTGGAGACACATACTGATTTTTTGTCCCATGGTAGAGCAACAAGGGCTGGCTTAAGGAGGCCTCCCCAGAGTATACTTTTCAGGTTCCTGCCAGCCCTGGCATTCACACACTGATTTTCCACTCTATTCATTTGTAGGCTCCAGAGAAGCTTCTTTCTCTTCTTCAGATCAGATTCAGTTCAGAATTTTAATTACCAAGAAAATGCTCATGAATCTCAATCTCTTTCAAACAATGAATTTTCTAAGAGTTTTGCCTAAAAATTGGCATGAGCTTTCATGACCCTGGAGAAAATGGCCACTACACAGTCCTCTGAGGACAAGGCAGAAGCCACAGAATACAAAGATGGATGTTGACGTGTCATACTGTGCAGATTGTGGTCATCCAGTGGCTCCTATATTAGATGGCATATGTATCTGCCATTCATCAATCAACTCTTTCTGAGCAGCCAGTGAGGGGCCCTTGAGCTGAGCTTTTCCAAGCAGTGTGTCATCTAGGAGGTTCCTTGTCTGCCCAGCCCCTCCCACCTATTGATGATACAGAATAGCTGAGTTGACAGTAGGTATGTGGGGCATCCTTCCTGGATGTAAGTTCACTTTTCATTGCTGTCCACCCTACTGAAGGCTAATTGGACTTCATGCCAAACAGGATGCCATCCAAAATCCATGACTCCCTCTAATGACAAATGCAACCTATTGGCTTATAAATTCTGATACCAAGGTCATCCCAATATGACTCAAAAGTCTTTCCTCAGTCAGGGAGCTGTCCATTTGTCAGTCATGCTCACAGACTCCTGGGCCTGGTGAACACAGCACCCATCTCTTTCACACAAAGCCCTGCACTCTAAATTCCATGTTATACTCAAAAAGGTGTGGGTCAGTCATCTCTGGCCTCAACCAAAGGTCTGAGGTCCTGGCATAGGAGATAAATGTGTGCATAGCTTCATCTCTATCCTCTCTCTGAGTTCACACAGTAACTGGAGGGAGCCCACATTGACAGTCCAAAAGTTGATCTGAAGTTTTGAATTAAGAAAATGAACCTCTTCAGGGTGCTTCTATAATTGAATGGGAAAATGACTCTTAGCCAGGCAATGCCAAGTGTATGCAGAACAAGTTCAAAGGACACTTGCAACCACCTTGCTCTGCACAGCCATTCACAGCATCTGTCAGCATGAAGTGCTATGCTACCAGATCTGGAGGAAATGCCATGATGTGAGGCATCTAATGTCAAAGAAAATTATGGTTATTTATGACAAATGATGTTATGCAATTTGAAAACTAAGAAACTTTTATTTGATGAAAGTACAATTACGTATTATTGAGTCAGTAAATATGTTAACAGTAGAATTTTCATAGACTCATTTTTTACATAACAAAAACAACAAAAGGAACAAATAAACTATGAAAAAAGAAAATAAAGCTCCTCTTGAATTGGCTCATCCTCTCTGGCAATAGGAAAGGGCAGGAAGGATCTTCTTATGGGAAAAATGTCTATGAACTAAAGTATGCCACAGCTGAAAAAAGAGGTGAGAAACCATGCCATCCTGGCCTGCACAGCCACTCCCACCACCCGTTATCATGAAGTTCTCTTCATGTTTTTGAGATGTGGCAAGGAGCTGAGTGTCATCATTGATCAACTTCAGCTCCATTTCCTCAGGTATAAGCTTGGGCGAATTTATTGTTGGTCCTGGCATAGGATTTGGCTCAAAACCTTGGGCCTCTTTTGGATATGGCTCAGGCTCTGCATTTGGTTGAAGAGTCAGCATTTGAGCAGTTAAAAGCACTGCAGGAGGAGACAAGATTCTCATATGAACACCTTACCTTAATGCTTTCAAAAATCAGAAAATAACAAAGTTGCAAGAGAAGCAAGAACCCTGACCCCATAGAAGAAGACAGCCTAGACTGTGGTCCAAATGCTGTGGAGGAGCAGGTTCCTCATTCCTCCTGGACCACTTCAAAAAATGGAAGGTCCACATGGTGGGGCCACTCCTCATGTGCCAGACATTCAAACCCAGGCTTATCACCTTCATAGTCTGGTTCATTGTGCTCCAGAAACTCCCACTCGAACAAGAGATGTTGGGCCAGGCACTGCTCTTCTGAACCAGGCATATGGAGGTTCAAGTACACAACCATCACTGTGAGGCAAGGAAACTCACTAGGTTCATAGAAATCCTCTGAGTACATGTTAAGCCATGTGTGAAGGATGTACGTGAGGGCCCTGGAGGAACATAGAAGGGGAACAGATCAGGAAACTGGTCTTCCTTTCCTTGAACTGCCAGAGTGAATTTGTTGGGCCTGGCATCCTGTGCCCATCCCTATCGATTCAGAGGACAGAAAGAACAGACCAAAGCTTTTGTCTTTGCAGGTAGTGGCAGTGAAGAAAAAGAAAAGGAAGGTGCTGGAAGCCACCATGGGAGCGTGCCAAAGCTAAATGGTCTGAGCACATCTCCCCTGTTCAAGGAATGTCAATATACTGCTGTGTGTGTCTCTGGGCCCCCTTGTCTCTATGATATCAACTCCACTAAGGCATGTTCACCTAAACGGCTTCCCCTTGGCCCTGGTGTCCCTCATATATTGTAGTTTCAGCTGTGTCATTTCCCTAAGCAATTTGTGTTGGCTCTCTGCCTATTACACTATTCACTTAACATGCCCAGCCTGACTGTGAGCACTCTAGGAACCTCTCGGGTCAGGTACCTCTCCAATAGAGAATCCGTTAGACTCTGCACTAGAGAATCACTCCAGAGAATCCTCACAGATTCTGTGGAGCCTGTTGGTCAATAGAGTGGGAAAGCCCACAGGGATAGGCTATGATCTATATGATAGATTCTCAAAGGAGCCTTCACTGAGGCTTTAGAAATGCGTCTCCCTCTCAAGTGTACAGGAGTGTCCCACACACAGTTCTCTTGGATCTTTTAATTCAGATGAAGGTCTAAACTACAGCCCTGTAGTCAGAATTGCAAGAGGTTTGGGGCCCCGTGTGTGCCTACTCCTACAGACACCATCCCCTAAAAGTACCCAATCTTGGCACAGTTGCCCACCCTCTTTACCCAACAGCAGCTCACTTTTTCATGTTGTTCTCTGGTCTATCATCATCATGGGAGTCACATCATGCAGAGTCACAGAAGCTGTCAAAAGTACTGAACCTGTGATGAAACATAGCATTACTGAGTGACTTTCCAAATGGATGAAGCTCAGGATATCAGTGATTTGCCTGTTTTTTTAGTAACATATACCACATTCCTAGAAACTTGCACACACGTACTAGGTGCCTCATGTTATATTGTGCAATGAATGAAACCATCTGGCCCATTCCCAGATAATTTGCTTGGGCTGTGTTCCTCAGGACCTGAGAGCTACCAATCTGCTTAAGATAGGTCAGATATTACTCTGTAGATTGGGGATTTTCTTTTAAAATCGGGAAGAATGTTAGCTAAAGCCAAGAGTAAGTGAGGCCCAAGGTAGCATGATTCTCCAAGGGGGACTTGGGATGCACAGAGGAGCCACAGCCCTGGGTAGCTGCCTAAACAACATAGGCTCAAGACAAGTGCTTTTATGGCTCATTCCTCTAGGCAATGGAAACACCTCATAACGGTGTTTTATTGGGCACACCAGTGTCTACAATCAAACTGGAACAAGAGCAGGACACTTCATGGCCAAATCATAGCCAGGAGTGAGAGACTCCACTTGGTATGGAAACAGTGCTCACCACATGAAGAGACCATATATACAAAATGGCTGAGAAGGCTTTTGTATACACATATGTGTATTATATACCGTCAAGATACCTCATGTGAACACAAACCTTCTCAGAAACATTTGTACCACTGGGTATTAAAGTAGGAGTTTGAGAGGAGATGGACTCTGTGCCTGTTACTTCAAGAACTTCAAGGATTGGGGAGGTGTGAGAACTTCAACAATGGTCAGAACAGAACCTGGGATTTGACAAGGGCCTCCATAGTGTTGCTCAGGACCAGCACTGAACCTGCATTGTTTGGAGTTAGGTGGTACAAAGTGCCCTTTCTATCATCTTCCCAGTGCCAGATTCACTGGTAGAGCACTTGACACTCTGAACAAATATCTTCCTTGTTCAAGGACTCCAAAGAGTGTATCAAGGCACTAAGGATGGCTAACTACACAAATCAGAGACCTCTTTTCATATCCATTCGAACTAAACAATATGCATAGCCAGACAATGGAGGGTGGACTTTTGTACAGGTGAAAGAGTGTCCTGCTCCTAGAATGATGCAGCAGGATGAACTGCAGGCAAGAGCAGAAAGGCCTGGAGCTAGAAGTGAGTCCAGACATTGCTCTAGCTTTATGCAGGTCTGTTTTCCCTCTGTGTTAAGCCATGCTGCCTCCACTTTCTAATGTCCTCTTGGAGGAGGTGACAGGCTAGTGAAGGAATGAGGGTCTGACTGTGCATTCCAAAGTCAGGACACTGACCTCTGTGATATATCAACCTGCTGGATTTTACTCACTGATAAAAATAGGTAGGATGACAGCCTTACAAAGGAGTATCTTCTGAATGGTCCCCAAATGACACTAAATATTATCACTCCACTGGGAGAGAAAAAATAATTTACGTAAGCAGATATCCACAGAATGTCCCTAGTTCATGTCTTCCTAGTCATGACACCCACACACCTGCTTCTCAAACTGCCCAAATGTTGTTTCTTCATCAGATAGGATTCTACTGAGAATTTTCATTACCAATCAAATGCCCACAATTTGCCTAGAAACAAAGGATTTTCCAAAGTTTGGACCTACAATTTTGGTGATCTTCTCTAGCTCTGGATTGATCAGCCCTCATGAGGTCCTCAACACTAAGGTATAAGAGGATAAGATGGGAGGAGAAGCAGAAGCCACAGAAGACAGAGATGGGGATTCACTCATCACACCATGCTGATAGTGATACACTAAGTTCTGGATTCAATGGTGTATGTGCCTTACCTGCCATTCAGCTCTCAGCTTTTTCTAGAAGGTTGTGAGCAGCCATTGATCTTTACTATGCCATGGAGTTTTTCACCAAGGTGACATGTCTCCATATCCCCATGCCCTTGCACAGCCCCTCCCATCCACGCATGATCCAGAGAAACTGAGTTGACAGTATGTCTGTGGGATATGGCTTCCTGGATTCAGGTTCCATTATCATGGCTGTCCTCCCCCTAGTCACTAAATTGATTTGTGTGAAACAGGGCTTAAAATCAAGGAAACTGTTTAGAAACTATGGGTATTTTAGAGACACATAAAGCACCTTGGGGTGTAATTTCTGACCCCAAGGATTTTCCATTATGACTCCTGCTTCTTTCCTGTCTCAGTGTGCTGTCCACCTCGTGGTCATGCTCAGAGATGCCTGTCACTGCAGAACCCAGCACCCTGCTCTACCCTTTCACACAAACCTCTAGACTTTAACCTCCTAACTAATTGAAAAATTGAGTGGGGCCAGTCAATTCAGACCTAACCCAAAGTCCTGAGGTCCTGGTTCAGAAAACAAATGTATGCCTGGCTGCCCAGCCAGTGTATACAGCCTGTTGTGGTGGACTATCTCCAGTGCTCAAATGTAGAATTCAGGTCTTGGGTTAAAGATTGGCTCTTTTCATGGTGCTCCTTGTTATTAAAGTGATCAGGGAATGCCAGTTCTGGATGGAGGAGGTCTGAAAGACACCTGCAAACACTGCCCTGCACAGCCACTCACATCATCCATTACCATGAAGTGCTCCTCCACCAGGTCTTGAGATATGGCAAAGACTTTAGTTTCCTCATTGATCCACTGCACATCCATGTCTTCAGGCATAGGGCTGGGAGAATTTATTGTTGGTCCTGTCATAGGATTTGGCTCAAATACTTGAGCCTCTGAAGAAGTTGGCTCAGGTTCTGCATTTGGTTGGGGATCCATCACCAGACCTATCAATGTAGCTGCAAAAAGAGACAAGACCACCTAGGCCTCATTCTTTTGAACATAAGAGATAACCCCAGGCTGCCTGAGGAGCCAGAGCCCTGAACCAACAGCAGAAAACCTTACTTTACTGTGATCCAAATGCTGTTGTGTTGCAGGATCCTTGTTCCACTTTGCCCAACTCCGGAAATAGCACAAGGTGGGGCCTACATAGACAACTCCTCATGTGCTAAAGATTCATGCCACACTCCTCACCTTCATATACTGCCCCACTGCACACCTGGTATTCCCAATGAACCAGGAAAATTTGGGCCTTGCACTCTTCCTGCATTCCAGGCATTTGTAGCTGCATGTATGTGGTTGTCAGTGTGAGGCAGGTAAACTTGGCAGAATTGTCAAAATTAGAGCCATCTGCCAAGAATATAGCTGATATCCCTGGGTGCAGAGAAAAGGGGCAGCATAATGAGAGAACTCACTTTGACTTTCTTTGTCCTTTCCCATTAGACTTGGAAGTGATAGGATCCTGTGCCTGCTACTGTGTTATCTAAAGTACAAGAAAAAGCAGACCAAATGTTTTGTCTATCCAGGCAGTGGCAGGAAAGGCACAGGGGAGAGAGGTGCAGAAAGTCCGCATGGGGAGGAGGCTGGAGGTCCAAGCTAAATGGCTTGAGTCATCTTCCCTGATCAGGAATTCTTCACATACTGCTCTGTATGTGCCTCTGCCACCTTGCCTCTGGGATGTCAACTCCACTAGGGCATGTCCTCTTCCTTGGCTTCACTATGAGGCTAGTTTCCCTCACATTGTGGTTCCAGCTACTTCATCTCCCTAAGCAATGTGTTTCAGCTGTCTGAGAGAACACTATTCCATTGCTGTGCAAGTTTCCCTCAGAGCACTTCCAGTGTAGCTGGGGAACAACTTACTCTCCAATAGTGAGGAGGCCACCCTCACAGACTCTCTGAGGCCTGATGGGCAACAGGGTAGGCAAGCCCCACAGGGATAGGCTGTGTTTTGGATGATGGACTCTCAAAGGTGACTTTCTCTGAGGCCCAAACAGCTACTGTAAACTCAGGTGCTCAGGACCCTACCCACAGCTCTCTTGGAGTCCTTTCAATTCAGGTGCCCCAGACCAAACTCAGACTTCTATTTGGAATCATGAGTTTAGGGCACCCATGTTGTGCCCAGTGTTACCCAAACCCAGCCCCTAAATGTCCCCAGTCAACACTGGTGCACACCCTCTTTACCCAATAGCTAGTCACTTCAGTTTGTTCTCTGGTCTTTCTTCCTCATTGGTGTCATATTAGTGGAGTCAATGAGGCTGCCACTTCTACTGTACCTGAGATGACACCTAGTGTTATGTGGTAACTTCCCATGTGAATGGAGCCTAGAAAATCATTGATTTTCTGATCTTTTGCTGAAATACACTATGTGCCTAGAATCCTGCCCAAACACAGTAAAGCCTCCTGTTATATTTCAAAAATGAATGAAGCCACCTGGGTCTTTCCTAGGTAGCTTGCTGGGCCTGTTTTCCTGCCTCTCCAAGAGATCCCTGGTATGTGATAGGTCAGAGATTACTCCATAGAATTGAGAACTTCCTTTAAAAATGGGGAGGTGCTCTACCAGGGCCAAGGGTAAGTGAAGACCAAGACAGAATGATTCTCTTGGAGAAACTTTGGGCACACAGCAAAGCCAAAGCCCTTCTTAACTGACTACACATCAGACTCAAGAAAAGAGCTTCTGTGGCTCATTCTTCAGGATCCTGGAAACACCTCCTAAGAGGGTTCTTCACAGATTGGTTCAGTCTCCACAATCAAATGGGGAAAAGATCAGGATGGTGCCTTGGCAAGTAACAGCCAAGAGTTAAGTATTCCTCTGGGTATTGAAGCAGTGCTGACAAGTTCTTCTATGTATAAAGAACATCCAGCACATGCTGAGTGGTAGTGAAACATCCATAATTCCCCAGGATAGAGTAAACAAAAATGGCATCTCCACAGGGCAGGGCAGTCCAAATTTAGTCCATTAAATACCCCAGGGTGACCCCTCAGGAATATCATTGTGATAGGACACTTTGTGGAGAGACTCAGGTGGAGTTTCAATCTAGGTTGGGACAAATGACCAAAAATTCAAACACTAAATCAATATCAAGCAGCAAAATGTTCTGCCTTAGAGTGCACTAACAAAATACACAAAGATATTCCACAAACACACACACACACACACACACACACACATATTGATAGAGATCTGTTGATTTAGGTTGGGGACCAGATTCTACTGGTTGTCCCTTGCTGACTATTCTGGCCATCCCTGAGTCACCTTTGGTGTCACCTGCAAAAATTGAGAGGGACCATGGGTTTGGGGAGAATGAGAGTCTCAACATTTGGATTAAACCTCCTTTTGGGTGTTCCTGGGTACTGAGCATCTGCAGTTTAGAAGACACCAATTGAATTTCCATCTCCCTGGAGGTTCTCCAGAACAATGAGTTTGCTGAGGATGCTCTGGAATATAGGTGCCTGGTCCCCCTGGGTTCTACAATGTTATTGGCCCTGAGTGGTATAAGAAGTTTATTCTCTGAAGTTTTACTCTACTGAGTGTCTGCCCTTAGACCAAATATCCTCAACGTCTATTGGTATGCTGCCCCACCTGCCTACCCAGTCCATATGGAAAACCGGACACAGTAACACCCCTACACTATGCCACATCTTCCATGAGCAGATCTAGCCAGTCAATTTTACAATTTTGAGGGGACAGAGCTGGGTTTATACCTGGACCCTCATTTAAGCAGGTGTATGACTATGGCCAGGTGTTGCATATTTCCTTTCCTTGACACTGTCCCCATGTATTTACTGTAGATGATCCTGGTGTCAGCTACCAAGAAAGTCCTTCCTTTTATATATTCCACAGTGTCTATATTCCCTGTGACTCTTAGGGACATGTGGAACACATAGCTAATGCACAATCACAGAGAAGGAACAATAGGAGTAAGTTGAAAGACAAAAAATATAATGCAGACCAGATTATGGTGATGCTGACCTGTAATTTCCATCTTTGGAGGCTAATGGAAGTGAATGCTGTCTTCAAGGACAGTCAGGGCCACACACACAGAACATGTCATTCATTCAACTACAAAAATGGCACAAAACTCAAACCAAGCCTGAGTTCCACAATTCAATTGAGATAAAATGATAAGGGTCTGTATCTATCTATCTTTCTATCTATCTGTCTATCTATCTATCTATCTATCTATGATCTATAGATCTATCTATCTATCTGTGTGTATGTATACTAAATATAATATATATGTATATATTGTCAAACTACCTCAATTGAACATGAACATTCACACAGTCATATCGCTGGCTATGGATGGAGGTGTTTGGACAGGAGATGGGCTCTGTGCTTGTTACTTGAAGGTCTTTCAGGATTGGGGAGGGGTGAGACCTTCACTGATGGTCAGACCTGGGCCTGAGATTGGACCAGGGCCTCCAAGAAGGTTGTTCAGGACCAGCACTGAACCTGCATTATCAGGTGTTATGTAGCACATCCTCCTTGTGCCAGATTCACTGGTAGGGCACTTTGACAAATCTGACAAATCTCTTGCTTGTTCAAGGACATCTCAGAGTGTATAAAGTCCTTCAAGATGGCTAACTCCACAAAACTGGGCCCTCTTTTCATATTCATTCCAACTAAACTACACCCACAGCCAGCAATGGAGGGTGCACTTTTATACAGGTGAAGGAATATCCTGCTCACAGCAGAAAGAACTGCAGGCAATTGCAGAAAGGCCTGGAGATAAAATTGTGACCAGGCAGTGCTCTTTCTGATTGCATGTCTGTTTTTACTCTGTGGGTGAGCCATGCTGCCTCCACTTCCCCATATCCTCTCAGAGGAAGTGACAGGCCAGTGAAGGAATGAGCATCTGACCCTGGATTCCAAAATCAGGGCCCTGTCCTCTGTGATAATATCAGTCTGCTGGACTTTATCCACAGGCAAATAAAGGTAGGATGACATATATTATGATACCATGTGAGCCTGACAGAGGAGAATCTACTGAGTTAGTCCCAAATGGTACATATTGATTATAATTCCACTAGGAGAGAAAAATCAGTTTATATCACCAGGTATCCACAGAATGTTCCCAGTCCAGGTCTTGCAAGTCATGACACCAACATACCTGCTTATCACTCTGCCCACTTGTCAGCTCTTCATCAGGTAGGACTGTATTGAGAAATGAAATGCCCACATTTGGCCCTTTCTTAGAAACAATGGATTTTCCAAGGTTTTCAGCTAAAATCTCAATGAGCTTTGATGCCCCCAGAGAGATCAACCCTCACAGTGTCAGTCCTCATCACTGAGGTGTAAGAGGGTAAGACAGCAGACAAAGCAGAAGACACAGAAGACAGAGATGGGGATTGACCTGTCACACCATGCTGATTGCGATCCAGTCAGTCCTGTATTTTATGGTGTGTTTCTGGAATTCAGCTCTCACTTCTCAGCAGCCTGTGAGGGGCAATTTTTATTTACTAATGCAAGGAGGTTTGTCACCATAGAGGGTCCTTGTTCTGCCCAGCACCTTCCTTGCATCACGGATTCAGAGATGGTGAGTTGACACCATCTGTGTGGGATATGGCTTCCTGTATATGTATTCCACTGTCATTGCTCTCTTCTTCCTAGAGGCCAAACTGACCCTGTGTCAAAAAGAGTTCAAGGTCAAGGATGTTGTTGAGAATCTGTGGGGCCCTCCAGTGCACCTGGCCCTTTAAATTCTGATCTCAAGATTTTCCCACTATGACTCTAAATGGTCTTTTCCTGCTCAGGGTGGTGCCCAGCTCTTGGTCAGGCTCACAGACTCCTAGTCTGGTGAATTGAGCAACCCTAACTTTTAACACAAACCTCTGGAGTATAACCTCCATGTTCTGCTCAAAGACTGTGGGGTCAGCTCCTCAGCACTCACCTAAATGCACACGGACAAATGAAGTACTTTCTGCTGTATCTCTTTCTCCACACTGACTTTATTACTGCAAAGGGCCAAATTTCAGGCACTGGGGGGTGTTAAATGAGGTCTGGTTAAGAAAATGGCCATAGTCATGTCAATCCAAGAATCTGGAATCTGAATGGGAAAAATGGCTCTGAGCCATGGAATACCAGGTCTGGACAGAAGAAGTAAGAAGGACATCTGCCACCACCCTGCCCTGCAGAGACACTCACAGATTCCATCAGGAAGAAGTGGTAATCCACCAGGTCATGAGGGGAAGTCAACATGGAAGGGTCCTCACTAACGATGTCAAGTTCCATGTCCAAGGATGAAGGCCTTGAAGGCTCTCCAAATGGAACAGACTCATATTCTGGGGTCTCCACAGGAGGCAGCTCCACCTCTGGTGCTCCTGAGAAATTTGGCTTAGGCTCTGGACTTGATCGTAAAGCCAAAACTGGAGCTGTAGATAGATCTGCACGAGGAAATAAGAACCCCATTTACCACTTTGTCCTGAAGCTTTGGAAATTCAGAGATTGTCACTCTCAGCTTCCTTGACAAGTCAGAGCCCTGAACCCACAGCAGGACATCCTCCTAGACTGTGGTCTAATCCTTGTAGCTCATTCTTACTCCTGCTCCAGTGCCAGACTGGGAATGTACATAGCTGGGGTTGTGCACACATCACTCCTTATGTGCTCTCTGTCCCCTGTCCCCAGGCTCTTCACTTTTAGCTTCCATGTCATTGGGCTCCATGTCCTCCCACTGGTCCAGCAGAAGAAACACTAGGACCTCCTCTTCTGATCCTGGCATATAAATCCCCAAGTAATTCAGTAGTAACTTCAGGCATGAAAAGTATTGTGGTACACAAAAATCCTCAAAGACGTGGTCCAGCCAGGTGTCAAGGATTGATGACAAGGCCATGGAGGCAGATGGAAGAGCAATAGAATCACAGGCCTGGCCTTAACTTTCCCTTCCCTGCAACAGCAGATTAATAGTGCATTGTTCCTGTGCCTGCCCCTGTTTATCCAGAGTACTGCACACTCTAGACCATGACATTTGTTTCTCCAGGCCACGGCAGGCAGGGTAAAAAAAAAAAAAAACCCAGGAGCTTCAGGGATCCTCTACTGGAAGGAGCCCAAGCTAAGTGGTTTTAGTACTTCTTCCTTGTCCAGGGACTCTACACATACAGCTCCATGTGTCTCTGGGGACCCTTCCCTCTGGAATGTCAACTCCACCAGGGCATGTACTCCTCCCTGGCATCCACAGGGCTCTGGGGACCTTCAGTTTCTCGTTCTGGCTGCCTCAATACCCTGAGAACCATGTACGTGGTCTATCTGCCCATAATTCTTTTCTCCGGATTGGCAAAGCCTGCTTCTGAGCATGCATTTGATCGCTGGGTATCAGCTAAGCTCCCACTACTTTGGAATGTGGACATCAAACCTTTCCTGTGGCCCCAAGGGGCAACACAGTGGGCAAGCCCTACAGGGATGAGATGTGTTTTGCATGGTGGATTAACACAGGGTCCTGCTATGAAATCTTAACAGCTTATCTAACAATCAAGTGCTCAGAATCAAGTGCACCCCCAGCTCTTTTGGCTTCATTGTGTTCAGGTGAATCCCTAGACCTAAGCCTTGCAGTTGGAATCACAAGAGTTTTGTAGCCCAGGGTGTGTCCATTCCTAACTAAACCTAGCCCCAAAATGTTCCCACTCCTTAGAGAGGTGCCCACTCACTTGACCCAACATCTGCTTCCATTTTCAGTTCTTCCTCTGGCCTTTCATCTTGGTTGGAGTCAAACCTAGAGGAGTCCATGAAAGTGTCACATCTATTGTACCTGTTATTTCACTGAGTTTTCCTGGGTGACTTACCAAGGAAATGGAGCCCAGGATATTAACGATTTGACTGATTTTTTACCAAATTGTGCTATGTGCCTGAAAACACAATCCCCTGCAGTAGGTGATTCGTATCTATTTGTGCAAGGGATGAGGTCATCTAGCTCCTTGATAGATATCTCACTGTGTCTAAGTTCCTGGAACGGTCCCTGATCTGTTACAGGAAATGGAAAACTTTCTTTTAAAAATACAGAGACTGCTGTGATGAGGACAATGGTAAGTGAGGACCAAGTCAGAGAGATTCTCCAAGGAGAACTGGGGACACTCAGTGTTGTCAACAGAATTGAGTGGCCTACTCCATATGCTCAGGCCTGGGAGAGGCACTTGTAGGGCTCATTCTTCTTGGTCATTGGGAAGGGGTTGTACTGAGCACCCCAGTCTCCACAATTAAACCAGGACAAGAGCAAGGCAGAGCATTCCCAAGTCACAGCTAAGAGTTGGGTTATGCTCTGGGTATGGAAGTACTGCTCACCAAGAGGAAAGCACATCTGGCACCTGCTCAGTGGTAGTGAAGCATCTATACCTGCCTAGAGAGTCGTGGACACAGGTGGTGTCCTCACATAAGGCTGAGTTCAAGATTTCAGTCACCAAATTATGCAGAGTTCCTGCCTTGACTTTCAGCTCACTGCAAGGCTCATTCCACATGGAGGCTGATGTATTTTCATTCTAGGTGGGGAATAAGGAGGAACAATTTAAACACAACAGTAAAAACCGTCAAAAGAATCATCCTATATTGAAGTGAAATTTGCCAAAAAAATTTTGCACACATTCAGGCATATACACCCACAGTCACATCAATAGCAATCTGTTGCTTTATGTGGGGGAACAAATGGTTTTGATGGCTGGGATCACCTATCCTGTCCAGGATTGTGTACCTTTGGCATCCCCTGGGAAAAACCCAAGAGGGTTTTCCTTTATGTGCTTGGGCTGATCAAGTGTCTCAATGTGCATGAGGCCTCTGTTCTGGCCTCTCCTGGACTGACGATATGCCAGTCAGGAGACAAAAAGAGGACATCATTCACTCTTTAGTGTCTCCAGAGCAACCAGCTTGCTGTAGTTGGTCTTCATTGTGTGTGCTGGTTATCAAAGTTCTGTATTGTCTTCAATCTTCAATACTATAAGTGAGGTCATCTCTTAAGGTTTACTCCACTAAACCTCCTCCTCAGAGAAAACTTCCCCAAAGTGCACTGGTATTCTGACCCACCTGCCTGCCCAGACCATGTTGAAAGCTACACACAGCCACACTCAAACCCTAACCCACACTGTCCTCTGACGTGCCTGGCAAGATAGTAACCCAAATTTGAAGTGATAGAGATGGGTTCATAATTGTCCCTTCCTTCCAACCAGGTATATTACCCTGGACAGGTTCCTGTGCTTCTCACATCTTCCCCACTCTCCCCTTTTTCTCACTGAGCACTCACCATAGCATCTGCTAGATAGGAAATCCTTGCTTTTACATGCCCATAGCTATCTGTATTACTCATGGCACTCAGGGACAGTGGGAAGATGTAGTTAATGCACTAATATGAAGAAGGGACAATTACAAGGGTAAATAAGAGAAACAACAAAAAAATGAAATGCAGGCATTGCAGTACACATCTGCAATTGCCATACTTTGGAGGCTCAGGGAAGGGCATCTCGAGTTCAAGGCTGTACTGAGCCACATAGCCAGATGCTGTCCCTCAGATGAATAAAAAATGAAACACAACTTTACCCTAGCCTGAGTTCCTTAATGGTGTGAAGAGAAGATCACAAGTTCCTGTATAGAAATGGATACCTATGAACAAAATGGCTTATGCAAACTCACACATTTGCATGCACATCCACAGCCCTGTGACTCCCTCAAGTGTTTGGAGATGTTCAGGACACTACATGATATTTGCAGATCTGTGTGGAATGTGGAGGTGTGGAGACCATCATTATGGTGGGAACTAGTTACTGGGTAGACAAGGGGATTCAGGTTGTCTGTCAGGACTAGGGCTGATCCTGGCTTTGGGAGAGGTAGGGAGCACAAGAAACCCTTGTGGTACCAGATTCCCAGGTAGTGCACTTCCCACTCTGATAACCTCTCCTCTGCTCAAGGTCAGTTGACAGAGCATCAAGGCTACTGAGAATGGCTAACTTCACACAGTAGTGCCATCCAAACAAAACTACATACATAGCCACAAAATGGAGGATGGGCTTTCATGCAGGTTAGTAAGAATCCTGCCTCCAGCGCCACAGAGCAGAATGAACTACAGGCCCAGAATGCCCAGAAACAGCAAAGAGATCCACGGATCATCTCTCATACATTGCAGGGCTGAGTTTGCCCTCTTTGAGCAACATGAACCACCTCCACTTCTTCCTGCCCTCACAGAGGAGGTGACAACACTAGAAAGGAGTGATGCTAGGGCCCAGGATTCCAATATCAGGGCCCTGTCCTGGGGGAAAATCTCAGGCTGATGGATAGGAGCTATACTACAGATAGTCATAGGTAGGTATGCCCTGCTGGGTCTGCCTGCCAAAGGAGGAGCTGCTGTGTGGTCCCCAAGGTCCACCTATTTGCTTTCCCTCTCCTGAAAGAGCAACAAAGGCTACAATAAGGAGGGTTCACCAGAGTGTAAGTGGCCCAAGTCATGCCAGCCCTGACACCCACACACCTGCTTCCTCCCCTTGCCCAAATTTGGTCTCCAGAGAAGAGTCTTTCTCTTCATCACATAGAGTTCTATGTATAATTTTTATTATCAATAAAATGTTAAATGCATTGCCCTCTCCTTCAAACCATATATTTTCTTCAATTCTTGACTAAAAACTGACATGAGTTTTGATGGCCATAGACTGATCAGTCATCATCCAGCAAGGCCTAGGTGATGTGTAAGAGAGTGAGGAATGATGACAAGGGCAAAGTCACAGAACACAGAGCTGGGGTTGATGTGTCATTACACACTGATTGTGGTCATTCAGTGACTACTGGATTACATGGTGTCTTTAACCTGCCATTCAACACTCAACTCTTTCTGAGCAGAATGTGAAAGGCCATTGAGCTAAAGTATTCCAAGGAGGTGTGTCACCAAGTAGGGCATTTGCGCTGCCTAAACCCACCCTTCCATGGAAGGTGCTGTAAGGCCAAGTTGGTAGTTGTGTGGGATATGGCTTCTTTGATTCAGGTTCCTCTTATCATTCCTATCTGCCTGGAAGCTAAAATGACCTGCTACCACTAGGCATCAAGGTTTAGGTTGCTGCCCTTGATCCTAGGGATCATGTAGTGCCACATCAGTGATATGCCCTTCACATTCATGATCCAAGGCCTTACCGTGGTGACTCTATTTCATCCTTTCCTCCCTCAGGAAGCTGTCCAGCTTGTGGTCATGCTTGTAGCCTCTTGAGCACCTACTAACCAATCTATCCTTTCACACAAACTCAGATTCTAAACTCCCTCTCACTAAAGGAGTGAGGTCAGTAGCCCTCAGGATTCACTCAAAGTTCTGGCACAGGTGATTAGTGAGGGCCCGGATTTTCTGTTCTATTCCTGAACCTACAAAGTAACTGGGTTGGCCTTTGTGCACTGTACTAAGTGGAGTTGAATTTTCAGGTTAAGAAAATGGCCCTATTCATGTTGTTCCATGGATGGGAATGGCAAAAATGATTCTGCACCAGGGAATGCCAGATCTGTGCAGAAGGGGTCACAGGAATGCCTGCCTCCACTATAATCTGCACAGCCACTTTCATCTGTTAGGATGAACTGCTCTGCCACCAATTCCAGCAGGAATGTCAAGAGTTGAGTGTTATACTTAATCAGCACCTTTTCTATGGCCACAGGTGAAGGCCACATAGACCCACATGAAGGAACTCGCATCATTGCTTGTTGGAGGTTTGGAAACTCTTTGGGAGCTGTCTCAACCTGCACTGCCTCTGAATGAGCTAATTTGACGTTCTACATCCTCCAAAGTAGCTCTGTCAGGTTCTGAAGTTGGTTCCACACTTTTATGTGGTGTTATAACTGCAGGAAGAGACAAGATCCTGTAATTCTGCCTTGCCTTCCAAAGACAGAGATTACACTAAGTATAGTGAGTTGACTGACTCTAGGACTAGGCATTGGGCTAGCACTCCTAGGGATAATCCCACTGGATCCTGGAAGCACCCTCTAAGAATAATAATCAGAGACACCTACTCTGGGCAAACAAACTGGGCCAACAGCTGGACACTGCATTGCTAAGTCACAGCAGTGGGAATCCTATGGGTTCACCATTTGAACAGTCTGTCAAGCTCATGTTCTGTTGTAGTGAACCTTCAGTTGCTGCCCAGGAATGGGGGGATGAAGATAGGGGTCCCTGAATAGCATAGAAGTCACCATCTTCTCCAGAATTTCTGCATTGAAGTGTTTCTCCCTGGAGACATCACAGGGGAAGTGGGCAGACACTTGTTCTCCATGGTTGGGACCAAAGAGGGAGAGTTCAAGCATGGAGACAGTAGCTAACTGGAAAAAGGACTTTGTCATAGAGTCAAGTGAAGTAGGAGGATCAAATTTTCCTATATATATGGACACACACACATAGACACACACACACACATAGACACACACACACACAAACACACACCCACAAGAGGAGTGATGTGTTGTGTTCTTTGGGAGATTAGAGTGGCTTAGGTGCCCCCCTTCAACAGTCCTGTCCTGTTTTCTGTCACCCTTGGGGTCCCCTTGAAACATGTCCACTGGCATCGTGGCCAAGTACTGACATAGTTTCTCCAGACATAGGCTGGCCTCCAAGGTTGGTTCTCCTGGGGCATAAGCCTCTGCACAATGGGAGATACCGAGAAAACATCATTTACTCTATAAGGTTTAGAGAGATATGAGTTTGTTACAGTTGATCAGGACAGTGGCTGCCTGGCCAACAGGGTTCTAAATTCTCTGGCCCATATCCAGGAAGTAAAGTCATCTCTGAAAATCTCCATAACTGACACTTTGTCTCAGACAGGATATCTCCTAAATCCACTATTCTGCTGAATCCTTCTTGGATTGGTGCATGTGGAAAATGAGATATTGTCACACCAACAACCTGCCCATCACTATCTCCACATGGGTCTGAATGTGCCAGTGCCCAACTTTGAGCAGATCAAGTTAGGTTCACTCCTAGTGCCTCTTTCCAACAAGGCATGTCACCTCAGACAGGTTATTTTGACTTTCGTGCCTTTCCTCATTTCACTACTTGTAAGGTTAGGACCATCCTAGTATTTTTCTCATAGAAAGGCCTCAGTTAGCCATGCTTATCTTACCTGCCTTAGTCTGGAACCCTCAGAGACAGCTGGCACCTGATACACATGTGGGACTTAGAGATGGGAAAATGACAAGAAGGAGAAAAATAATATAATGCAGACCAAGTGTGGTGGTGCCCATATGTAAGAGGCTAAGGGAAGAGCTCGAGTTAAAGTCAATAACCAGTCCTTACCTCTTAGAAAAATAATACTGAAACACAACTCAACACAGGCCTGAATACGACAGTGCTATCTAGAGAAAATCACAACTTTATGCATAGGGATGTGTATGTACAGACACACAAAGGCTTATTATGAAAATCCACATATTCACAGAAAATCACATATGCACTCACAGATATGCATGGGCATGTGTGTGAACACAGTCTAACAAGCAGAAACACTGACAACGAGGGTAAGGAATTCTGGCTCCCTGAGAGCAAAAATGCAGCCAGTCCACAGGGTTGACTAACATCTGCTCTATACTTACATCATTTGAAGAGCTGAAGACAAGTCAGCATTCCTGGACTTGTTTTATTCCTCTTTTTTGTACACATTTCCAAGTGGTAAAATACACTGGTTGAAACTTGCTTTCACCTATCAAACGTTGTCAGTTCTTAAAATTATGCCTCAATCCTGCCCTTCTTGAAGGCAGCCTTTGAAGATGCCTGCACTGCCCATCCATGATCAGTAGGGTACATGTTATCATTCTGTCTGCCTCATCATGTTCTATTAAAATCTTAACCAAAGTGGTCTCCCTCCCTGTGTTGTATGTCAGCACTCCAGTAAGACTTGCAGAGTCATCCTGCCAAAGCAGCCTATGGATGGCTAAGGTCCTAGACGATTACAAGCTTATGAGAAGACCTGAACAAGGACACCCATCTGGGCTCTTTCCAAATTCCTGACTCACAGAAAATGAGTAAAGTAGTATTTTTTCTTGTTTTACTATGCTAAATGTTAGAGAAATCTCTTACACGGCTATAGGAAACTTACAGATAATAGATGGCAGGCCCATATGCTAACTATTGGTGGCATCCGGCACTGTTCTGCAACCTCAGGGTCTTACACTGGGAGCCCAGGAGCATTGTGATACCTGCTCTGCAAGAAAGCATCTATGGCTTCAGCAACAACCATACCACATGCATCTGATGGGTGTTGATACTTAACAGACTGAACTGATACAAATGTGCTAAGGGAGCTCTGGCTCATGGACTCCTCCTCAGCTTAGTCACGGCTAGAAGCTGGGGTCTGCTATCTCAACATGGTCCTTAATTTACCTGGATTTCCAGAATCTGAAATTCAAGTTGAAATCTAACCATGTGGCAATTTTTGATAATTGCTATCTCTGTAGAACATTCTCCATAATCTATAAATTAGAAAAACAAGCATTTTATATGCAAACAACAATTTTATTCATATATCTATCATTTTGTATGAATATCTACAACATATATAGAAATATAAAAGTGCGTATTAGTAATTGTATTGAAAAATCTGGAAGAATCTATATCAAGTTGATTAGCCTTACAAAATTGGATCAGTATCAATTTATACTTTGTAGTTCTCAGTTATACCAACAGACAAGGTAAACAGAAGTATACATATAAAACACTAGGTAAGTTTGAATCATGTTAACTGATGTTTTTCTTTCTCTTCTGTTTTTCATCATTATCTTGTTCTTGTATGGATTTGGCTTGACATGACTGTAGCCATCCTGTTTCATAATCACTGTAGTAGCCTATGGATGGCTAAGGTCCTAGACAATTACAAGCTTATGAGAAGACCTGAACAAGGACACCCATCTGGGCTCTTTCCAAATTCCTGACCCACAGAAAATGAGTAAAGTAGTATTTTTTCTTGTTTTACTATGCTAAATGTTAGAGAAATCTCTTACACAGCTATAGGAAACTTACAGATAATAGATGGCAGGCCCATATGCTAACTACACTAGCAGTTTTTCTGACAAACGCTGTTAGACAAAACCATTAGAGACATTCATGGAGCTTTAAATAGGGATCCTGTCTCCTGGATGCACCTGACTCTCAATAGTAAGATAAACTGAGAGCATTCCAGCCAGAATGAAATCACTTTTGTCCTAATTCACAAATATGCCATTCTTTCTAACTCATATTTAGGGAATACAAGTGGTCTTCCTGCCACCCAGAGCCATGCTTCTGGCAGTATCTTCCCCCAATAAATTCTACTCTTACTTTGGTCTCACAGCACCTAGGGTGGGCCACATACATTAGGACCAGACCAAGTTGTTCTAAAATACTGTTGAAGACAATAAATGGAACCCATAAGCTTAGCTCTGTTACCTCTCAAAATTTCACTAATATGAATGTTATTTTCAAAATATGACGTGGATACTTTTTTGTGGAACTGGGGTTTGAATTCAACATGCTCTACTGTTTGAACCATACCTCCAGACCATTTATCTCTGGGTATTTTGGAGATGGGATCTCACAAAGTATTCGCCTGTGCTGGCAGCAAACTATGACCCTCCTGTTCTCAGCCTCCTGGTAGCCAGAATCACAGGCATGAGCCACCAGTGCCCAGCAAGCTTGCATACATTTAAATCACAGAAAGTCCTTTGTTTGTTTGTTTATGCATCTATTTAGTTTAGCAGCACTGATGATTTACCTCAACACCTCAAGAAAATTACCCCTTAAGCCAGTTCTTTTCCTTTTTTTATGTGGGAGGCATTAACGAGGTTTATTTTATTTTTTATAAACTTTTTATTAGGATATTCATTATATGGGGGAATTAATGATGACAATTCTGAATAAACTTGTACTGTATATTGGTTACATTCTTCCCATTATCTCTTCCCCTTAACCCTCTCCCCACCCCACTTAAAGCAATTGCAAGTTTTCTTAGTTTTATTTCATAGAGGTACATTAAGTCCATCAATCATATACCATCACATTAATCTCCTTCATTCACTCTCCTCCTCCCACTAGTACACCAATACACACTGTATCTATTTTACAGTACTGTTTTTCATTATTAATATTTAAGTTGGTGTTCAAAGTGGTTTCTCAATGTATGCCCAGTATGGGTTTTTGGCTTTTAGTTTTGTTTATTTTTTTCAAGTAAACTCTTGCACTTTTGCTTGGGCCAACTTGGTCCCTCAATCCTCCTTATTCCTATCTCCTGCATATCTGAGATTGCCGGCCTGACCCACCTAACCCAGCTTGATTTTAAAATAGGGTCTTGCTAGTTCTTACTTGAGTTGAGCCTGAGGCTCAATCTCTTTCTCCATCCCCAGGGTAGGTGGGATTACAGGCATTTGCCACCACAGCCAGCCAACATGTCCTATTCTGAAGTTCAAAGCTGACTCATTTTTCTACATATATGTTTACCCATGTAACCACCACCCAGATCAAGAAACAGAAAGGTCTTGTACACCATAAGCACAATTTTGACTTTAGGTTGGCAGGCAGTTTGTGAAGGAGATTATTTTTAGAAGGGCACAATTCTACAAGGTTAAAGAGAAAAGGAAAGGTAACAGCAACCTAATTTTGGAAGCTGGAACTCATTGGGATAAATTAAATAGTACATGGACAAGTAGAACTGACCTGGCATAGCCAGGAAAATTTAAACCTAAGACAGCAATAGGGAAAGCCCAGAGGCAAGTCAATATAAATAGAATGATAGGGAGGTGTTCAGAATTAGTAGAAACAACTTATTCCACTAAGATGATTGTAAACTTAGATGCCAAGTGTAGTGGCATATAACTGTAATCCCAGCACTCAGGAGACTGAAGCCAAAGGATCACACATCAAGGGTAGCCTGGACTACACAGGAGAAGGAAAAGAGAAAGAACCAAAAAATAACAATCTACAACATAAGTGAACTTCAAAAAAGTCACTGTAACAAAAGACAAAGAAGGATCAACCAGATTAAAGGAGACTAAAGAAACATGACAACTAAATGGAATGCCTGATTATGATTTTATGTCAAGAAAGACTCAATGTAATTGAGATGTTAGTTCTTCCTCACATGACCTATAGATTCAACAAAACCCAACTGAAATCCCAGCAAGACACTTTGTGAATAATGACAAGCAGACTCAAGAGTTTAAAACAGGCACATGAATTGAATAAATTCTCAAAGGGAGAGCTACAAATGACCAGTATATACAAGAAGTGGTGTTCAACTTCCCTTGCTACAAAAGATATGAGAATCACAACACTTAGAATTCATCTCATCCCAGTTAGAATAGCCATAATCAAGGGCAATAATAACAACAAATGTTGGTGAGGATGAGGTGATTTGGAACCCTTATACATGTTGGTGGGAATGCAAATTAGTACAACCACTTTGGAAACCAGTATGGAGATTCCTCAAAAAGCTAAAGATAGAACTGCCATATGATCCACTGATACTACTCCTGGGCACCTATGCAAAGGAACATAAGACAGGATACAATAGAGTCACCTGTACACCTATGTTCATCGCAGCCCTACTCACAATAGCCAAGCTGTGTAAACAACCCAGGTACCCTACAAATGATGAATGCATAAGAAAATATGGTATATATACACAAGAATTTTACTCAGCCAGAAGGAATAATGACATGTGGTTTGAATGTAAATGGATACAATTGGAAGACATCATGTTAAGTGAAGTTACCCAATATAGAAACACAAAGGCAATATATTTTCTCTCATACATGGAAGATAGATCCAAAAGATAAACATACATGCAAAACCAATAATGATCATATAGAAACTCAGATGTAGAACATATTTATCATAGTAGAACTACTCCATGGAACTCAGGGAAAGAGGGGAAGGCATAGAGAATGATAGAGCATCAGTAATATCATACAACATCTGTGAAGGTAGAGGATATAAGGGTGTGTATTTAAACCTGTTGAAAAAGGAGGTTTAGAGGTAAAAAGGTAAGGAAGAGCAATAGAATGGACTGAAGAGACCAAAATAAAGTGTACCTACAGTGGGGATATGTACAGAAACACCTTTGAACATCAACTTAAATATTAATAATAAAAGAAGGACAATAAAATAGCTACAGTATTTGTCTGGGGGTACTAGTGGGAGAAGGAACAGTGAATGAAGGAGATTAAGATGAGCATATACCTTAGATGGACTTCATACACTTATATGAAATAGAACAAAGAAATCTCTTGCAAATGCTTTAAGTGAGGTGATTTTTAGAGGGAGAGATGATCAGGGCAATCTAAGTAATGCACAATATAATCCTAATCAAAACTATCACTATGAGTTACCACCAGTATAACAAACACATCCCAATAATTTTCTTAATAACAAAAATAAGTAAAGAAATGAGAGGAAGAAAAAAGAGAATCTCTCGTTTTCATGGAAAGGTAGAAGGTGGGGATATATCTCAGAGATTGATTGCATGCCTAGAAGGCACAAGGCTCTGCGTTCAATCACAACACAGCAGGAAGAAAAAAGGCAAAAAATGCAGATCAACCAGCACAATACTGAAGAATGGTCAGAGAATTGACACTACCCAATTTTGAGACTTACCATTTACACTCATACAAAGTGTGGTGTTATCAAGTCCAGAAATAGATTCATAAATACAGCAAACTGATTTTCAGTGGCAGTGCAATGTGGAGTATTTAGTTGGAATTCAGGGCCTCACATTTGTTTGGTAGACACTCTACAGCTTGGGCCACACCCTCAGTCCTTTTCTGTTTTAGTTGTTTTTCACATCGGGTCTGGTGCTTTTCACTCAGGTTGGCCTGAGACAGTGATCTTCCTATGGACAGTCTCTTATGTAGCTGGGATTAGAGACATGCACCTTCACACCCAGCTTATTTGTCAAGATGAACTTACATTAAATTTTTGCCCCTGCTGACTCTGAGCCACTACCCTCCTGATCTCCACCTACAGAACAGCTGAGATTGTAGACAAGAGCCACCATCCCTGCCTATAAAGTGATTCTTGACAGAGGAGCAAAGGAAGTTCAATGGAGAAAGGACAGTCTATTCCACAGAAGATGCTGGACATCCACATGCAATAAATAAGTAAATCTAGACATGAGTTACAACTTTTACAAAAATTAATGATAATTGGTGACAGACATACATGTAAAACAAAACTATAGAACTCATAGAAAATAACATAGAAGAAACTGGGTGACTTTGGGCTTTCTGCATGAAAACAAATATGTCAAAATGCAGTAAACATGGTATTTTGGATGAAGGTAAAAATAATGCAGTTCGACCTCTTTATATCGTAGACAACACACTCAGGCCCATAGCGATATTCTGAATTGTCTGAGGTCCAGGGTTCATTTCTTTTCTTTATGGAAGTATACAATGCATGTGTAAGTTAATTGTAAAGATAAACAGTGTGCCAAATTGTAATGTCAGTACTTGTTAATTTGAACACAGATTTTTTTGGTGATACTGGGGTTTGAACTCAAGGCCTCATGCTTTCTAGGCAGGCACTCTTACTGCTTGAGCCACTCCGCCATCCCCAGAAGGTTTTTTAAATGAAGAAGTGTAACTAGGAATGGCTGCATTTATAAGTAACAGAAGAAGAATGGAGGGCTGAGGATGCAGCTCACTGGGAGAGCACTTGCCTAACATGTGCAAGGCTCTGGGTTCCTTCCCCAGAACGACACACACAAAAAAGGTGGACTTAATTAATATTCTATTTATTATGATCTCTATATTATATGCACAAATGTGGACACAGAATTTAAAGAATAATAAATACTTATGTACGCCTTAGGTTCCTTGAAAAATAGAACTTACTAATACACTTGAAGCCTTGCCATTCTTCTCCCCAGACATAACCACTGTTGTGAATTGTGGGAAATCCAGACATTGCTCTTTGTTTTTTATCACGTTTTAGCTATTCCTAAACAATGTAGCAATTAGTTTTATATGGTTTTACTGTGTTTGTTCTTTTGGGGGTTCACTGGATTTTTTTAATTTAAAGATCTATAGTCTTAATAAAATTTAGAAAAAAGTTTTAAACAGTGAGAGTGTATTTTTTATCAAAAGTAATGAATACCAGAAAATTTGCAGTTCAGAGTGATCAACTATTAAGCCAAAACACTTACTCTTCACAACATGCTTTTAGAGCTGACAAAAGGCAAGAGAGGTCTTCATTAGTATAGTGCTGAGAAATCATGGAAAAATAAAAAGTAAAAAACCGAGGTCAGGCTCAGTTATTCATGCCTGTAGAAATCCCTGCTACTTGGAAAGCAGAGATTAGAAAATCATGATTCTAGTACAATTCAGCAATAAGTCAGCAAGACCTGTTCTAGAGGTGTGGCTCAGGTGGCAGACTGCCTATGCATGTACAATGTCCTGAGATCAAAGTCCAGTACCATCAAACAAACTCCAAAAGTTTGAAAGACCCCCATCTTGATCAATAAATTATGTATGGTGGTACATGACTGTAATCCTTCTGCATGAAGTCGCAATATGAGGGGGGTTGAAGTCTGAGACCCACCCTAAGTGGGTGACTACTACTCAAGATTGTCAACTGAGTGCTGGTAGCTCATGCCTGCAATCCTAGCTACACAGAAAGCAGAGTTCAGGAGGATCGCGATTCAATGCCAGCCTTAGGAAAATGTGAGACCTTATCTCAAAAGAACTCAACACACACAGAAAAAAAAGAGTTGCTCAAGTGGTAGAGCACCTGCCTTGCAAATATGAGGCTCTGAGTTCAAACCCCAGTACCACCAATGAATAGACAGATAAAGAGTTTCACACATGGCTACCCTTACTTTTTTTTTTGGTGTGACTGGGTTTGAACTCAGGGACTTAAGCTTGTGAGGAAGGCACTGTACTGCTCAAGTTGCTCTACAAATCCAATCTGGCTGTACTTTCTGAATCCCATCTCTTCCTTTCAAATCATTTCAAGTCTCTAAATTCCATCACTTCAATTATGTAAGTAACTGAAAATACCCCTGCAGTGAGCTGCCAAAGACCCACTGAGCTCTCTCCCTCTCCTAAGAGTTATTTCAGTATAAAAATCAGAAAGCACTTCCAAAAATGATTTCTGCTAAACAATGTTGTTCTTGTCCAAACAAAGTTCCTCACATTCACTTGCAACAGTAAATTACCTTCCTCTCACCTCTCAAGGCACATTAGATCCTTGACAATAAAATTTAATCATTATGAACAGATCACTTCCTTCTGGCAAAAGCTTCAGCTAGTAAACAATTATTGATCATAGGCAATGACAGTTAGACATAGTACAGTACAGTGAGGCAGCTTTCTTGTGAGTGATGAATTGTAAGATTTATAAATTAATGCTGGGTGTATTGGTCACACCTGTAATGCCAGCAAGTGGGCAGCTGAAACACGAGGCCAACCTGGGCTATGATGCACAACTTGTCTCAAAAGAATAAAAATAGGCTGACGACATGGCTCAAGTGGTAGAGCACTTGCCTAGCATGCATGAGGCCCTGGGGTGTGTTAAAATCACAAATACCACATTACTCTTACTAGACTAGGAAGGTACTCAAGGACATTGTTTTGTTCTTTAATATTTACCTTAGGTGACTTTTAAGAGATTGGGGACTGGACTGTGGCACAAGAGTTGGAGCACCTCTCTAGCTGGCACAAGGCCTGAATTCACTCCCCAGTGCCACAAAAAAAGGTACTGAGCAAATATGATGTTCAAAAGATGCCTCACTGCACAAGTACACCATGACAGTGAACTTGCAGAATCTTATTTCAACATTATGATAACCAAGTTCCTGTGCATAACAAGGTGAGCATCAAAAGTACTTCCAGATTGAAATAATGCTCACCGTTTTTGGTCATCTCAGAGGTCAGCAGTCCTTTTCCTGCAGAATTTCTCATATTGAAGCCATTCAGCACATGTAGAAGTGACAGTTTTGATTTTAAATGTCCAAGATGGTTTCTCAGGTCTTCTGAAGGGTCTATCCCACAGAATCTGATCTGTGTATTTCCTGAAATGATTTTCTGAAAAAGCCAATATCAGAAAAAGTTATTCCAACTGTTAACAATTATTTCACCTAATACCCAATTTTTCTCAAAACATTCTCATTTTGTTCCTCATGATCTCTTCACATTGACCTAAGGATTTCCTCAAAACCAATGTGACTACAAACACCACAGTTTCAAATTTCCACAAAAAACACCCAAATATACTACTGTATATGTACACCTGGGTGACACAGTGACATACCTTTTCTCAAAACAGCATGTAGAGGAGCCCTGAACATCCATGGCTGCAGAGAAGGATGCAGGGACAGGAGCACAGTGGGAGCTGAGCATAGGCAGCTTTAAATATCTCTGACCTACAAGGAGGTGAACTACATCATGAAATTAATCTCGCCTGTCACGTTCATGTCCAGATCCCAAATGCTGTGGTTTTGGGTATGACCAAACATTACAAGCATGTGGTGATATGTTTTTCACATTTTCAAATAATTCATCCAGTGTAGTACATTAATTTAACTTGATCTTTGGTTACAGAAAGTATTACTGGAAACAATTTACATCAATGTATTTTGTGAAATGAAAGAATATAGAATATAGAATATTGCTCCTGGAGTTTCCTGTTATTTGGTAAATCACAAGTGTAAAGATTTAGGTTATTTTAAGAAGGCATATTATTTATATACAAACACTATATGAATGTGTATTCATACAAACATACATACATGTATATGTGTGTGTGTGTCCAATGAATGGATTAAGAAACTGTGGTATTTATACACAATGGAATTTTACTTAGCCACAAAGAAGAATGAAATTTTGTCATACTGAAGTAGTAGATGGAACTGGAGAACACAATCTTAAGCAAAGTTAGCCAGGCTCAGAAGGCCAAAAACCACACATTCTCCCTCATATGTGGATTCTATATCAAAACAAATGCAGTTGGACATGGGTAACACACTAAGGGGATAACATGCACAGGAGGAATAGGAAAAAAGAAAGGAAACAAATCCCTGAATGTTGTTGATGTGCTGTCTGTACAAGAGCAAACAAAGTAATCTTAAACTGGCAGAGGCCAGTATGGGAAGGGGACCAGGAAGTAGTGACGTGGTCTGGCAGAGATGAACTAATGTGGGATGCAATACAAAAGTGCATGGAAACAAAGCTAGGAATCTTTCTGTATAGCTATCTTTATCTCAAACTAGCAAAACTGCTGTCTTTCTTATTATCTCCTTTGTTTTCTCTTCAACAAAGTCAGAGAACAAGAGGGCAGAACAGGTTCTTCCAGAAAGAGGGGGGGGAGTAGGAGGTGTTGTGAGGAGGGGGAGGTGAATGAAAAAATGTATACACATGTAAGTAAATGTAAAAGTGATAAAATAAAAGAAAGAAAAAAACCAAATTGTGGAGAAAGTCACTCTAGATGAATGTGTCTCAGAAGTACTTCATAGTGTTAGCAGTGGGTGGTCTCAGAAGTCCCTGGTTGAGATCTTAGTTGTTTGGCATCCTGAACAAAGAACTGGATGGAGACAAACAGATTGCAAAGCAGCAGCAAAGCTTCATTGAAAGTGAAGGCAGAAAGTACATTACATGAGAGGGATATGTAGTGGGCTTGGAGCAACGTGGATCAATAGCAGTATCTGGAACTCTAGAGCCATATACTTTGATTAAGGTGGGAAATTGTATGCTTATATGCAGGGTGAGAAAGATGGGGAGAATTTGGGTAGTACTTAGGAGTAGCTTTAGGTAAATGATTGATTTGATTGATAGGCATATTGTGCATGTGAATCCCACTCATTATAATAGTAGGCATGAGTTGCAGTGCATACTCATTAGGTTGTAATTAGGTGGTCTGGGACAAATAGGTTACTTTGCACCAAGAATTTTCCCTTATGTACATGACCTTGTTGGGCTAAGCCCTTTTAGTTGTCATTTTTCTCACTCTGGATGCTTCAGTTATTTGTTACTTTTACCACAAAAGGGGCATTTTTGAGTCATTTTGGGGGGAGATAGACCACATGTTACCTACCAGGCAATCTTCAAGGAAGCAACCTTTTCCCAATGTGCTGGTTTGTATACTCTCCCTGAATTTCCTGCTAGAGCAGCTACATACTTTTACTTTATCCAATACCAAATGATTGCTATTTCTTGTAGGAGAACTGTTTATGCTCAATCTTGTATTGTGGTATTAAGTAACACCACAATTTTCTTTTTGGGTGTCCCAGAAAATAAAATTAAAATTCAAACATAGCTACATGATTATGCATGTGAAGCACCTATAACCTATTTTAATTTCATTATAACTCTAGCATTTTAATGTTTGAAAGATGGCAGATAAATGCCAGTGAATGCTATATTGTATTTTGTTAAACTCAGACTTTCCCATCTATGGTTGGCATGATGGTGGTGTTATAATTTTGTCTTTTCCTATTCATGTTTAACTATATATGTACTGACATAAGGTTTGTAACTCTACTGTACAGACACAATTTGTATTAAAAATTAAAAATCAGACACACTCTTCTCATTTGATACACAGTAATAAACATGCATTCACTACTTCTTGAGTACCTTCTTTTTATTGTCATTTTTCTAGTCATACATCTCTGTAATTTAGGGATTAAAGGTTTAAAATTTACATAGAATCAAAGAATGAAGAGTTAGGACTGCAAAACTTTTTAAAATCATCATTCAAAATGATAGCATAATATTTCATCAACAGTATCTACTGGAATGTACTTAACCATTGCTTTCTTCAGCTGCTCTCAATGCTTTCTTTGCTTTTTTCTTTCCTTTTTTTGGTGCTGAGATTGAATCTAGGCCTTGTTCATGTTGAGCACACACTACATATGCCCAGTATCCTTCCCAATGTTTTCTGTGTAATAGCACCTAATTTAGCCCTCATGTACAAATTCTTGCTCTTGGTCACTGTGCCAAAGGACTTCCTGTCCTTGTCCCATGAATTAACATGTTTTCTCAGTCCTTTGCAAGCAGGTTCCAATACAAAGATGTGCTATTGCTTGGCAGCAGTGGCTCATGCCTGGAATACTAGCTACTCAGAGACCAGGAAGAGCATGGCTCAAGGCAGCCCTGGACAAATAGTTCATGAGACTCTATGTTGAAAAAAACCATCACAAATAATCAGCTGGTAGAGTGGTTCAAGCTATAAGAGTGTCAACTGTCTACCTAGCAAGTGTGAGGCCCTGGGTTCAGACCCTGGTGCTACCAAAAAAAATCACATAAACCCTAATTTATACCTTATATGTAATGTATTCAAACTTATACTGGTTGTACCCATCATTCTCACAGGACTTTGGTTGTGTTTTATGCACTGTGGGCCATCTCTAATTCTAAATAGGATTACACTAATTTTGTCTTGTACAATTGTAGAAATAAAGGTGTGTGTTAGCTGGGTAGTGTTTAATCTTTGTGTTCCTTACTCATATCTTACTATGGCCACTGCAAATTCAAGTCCAGGATATGTGAGGAAATTGGATGTGTGTGGAGGGCGGTTGGCAATCCATTGTCCCTAGATGGTCTCTGCAAGTATCCAAGGATACTCACAATGATGTAGTAGTTTGGAGGCTTTCATGATACAATCAAGGAGCCATTTCAGTTTGCAAAAAAAAGTTTCCTGGGCTGCCTATCACCAGTGTAAATCCTATATTACAGCAATCACTGTTCTTTTCCAGGACCAACATCAGTTAATGTAGGTAATCTGATGCTGAAAATATCAACTCATGTTTTCATGTCATCAATAACGTGCCCCAGCCTTGTTGATGACTGACCTCTGGTAGGATCTGCAAGAACAGCACTTTTTTTGCCCACAGCAAAAACAAATTTATTCAGCAGATATTTTAATTAAGAAACACTATAAATCAGGACCTCCATAGTTTCAGACACTCATTTGTGAAGTGTGTGGTCAATAGCTACACCTGGAAGATGAACAAACTTTAAAAAATTGGTTTAGCTACATTAAAGTTGGGGAAGGGGGACACCTTACTAAAGGGTTAAGTTTCACAATGGTAAAGCCAATGGTTTCTCCTCCTGGAGAGTCAAATTTTTAAAAAAGTTTCAATCACTCACAAAGAGCTGGCTTCTCAATGGAACTGCAGAGGTCAGGCCCACTGATGGCTCCAGAGTCCATAACAGAACAGAAGAGCCCGGGTTTTCAGCCAATCTCACACACACCATAAATAAGGAAAGCCAGTTGGGAGGAGAGGAGATAATTTATGACTGCTTCTGTGAAAGCTGGTGGTACAGCCCAGAGTAGCCATGGAATTCTGGAAAGAATAACATATGAAAAGCAAATAACTCTCCCCATGTGCCCCACTCTGCCTGAGTGTCCTAGAGAGACTTCATGTGGTGGCAAAGCTGTCAGGGCACCTTCTTGGAACAAGAAAAAGAACAAGGAACCTGGAGTGAGTTAGCTATCCCAGGAACCCCCAGCCTCCCACTTACACCCAACCTGACCTTGAACCACAGAAGTTACATTTTTTACATTCTTCACCCCAGGATTTCTTTGCACAGCAATTGTGCCACCATTTCAGTAAGGTTGTCCCCTGGAAAATAATGAGGAAATGTTGCTTATCATTAATTTTTGAATATTATTAGAAAACCTCATCATTCCAGCCCCTCAGCACCCCATCTTTAGACAATTCAAGCACACAATGTCCCCAAGAGCTAAGTCAGGTACAGGTCCATGCAAATAGCTGCCATAATTCTCCCAGTTTATCTCAGGTACTCAGCACAGAGTGGCTGGGGAAATCCTCATGGGCATGCAAGCCCTCAAGGCCAGTTTTCTCTGACAACTCTGCCAGGGCTTACAACATCTTGGCTTGATGTCTCTCCCCATATTTCTCCCTGCAGTGTGGGCTGTCTCTCCCCAGGATGGAGACAGCAGCTTCTGCTGAGGATTGATGGAAGAAAAATGATTTTAGGGTCTGAGCAGTGAGGTTCTCTTCCTCCTCCAGAGGTCTGAGTCAGAGCAAGACACCTGAGGTCTGTGGGGTGACTGGTATGGTCCACTGCAGATGCCCTCACCCCCTCCAGAGGTGGTTGCGGGGTTCATGGCTGCACCTTGGCACCAGCTCCTACAAGCCTCCAAAAGGCCTCTTGATGAGGCTTCCAGAGAACACTGGCTACTGCAGAAGTCTGTGTGGGTCCTAGTCAGCAGAGTGGTCCCATTTGTGTCCACTGTCCCTGGGCTATGGCACCCTGGATTGATTGTTGTCTATAGGGTCTGGCAGGGCACTGGGGCCTGTGGATAGCTCTGCCTTGTGGAAATTATCTGGAGGACTCTGGACAGGCCTGGCTCAGGCCTTGACAGATAGGTGTGTGTGTCTGTGTGTGTGTTGTGTGTCATGTCTGTGTGGTGTGTATGTGTGTGTATGTGTGTTGTGTGTGTATGTGTGTGTTTTCTGTGTTGTGTGTGTTTGTGTCTGTGTGTGTTGTGTATGTGTGTATATTTGTTGTGTGTGTATGTGTGTGTTTTCTGTGTTGTGTATGTGTGTTATGTGTGTGTCTGTGTGGGTTGTGTGTCATGTCTGTGTGCTGTGTGGGTTTTTTTGTGTGTATGTATGTTGTGTGTGCTCTGTTTGTGTGTTTTTTGTGTGTTTTGTGTGTGTTCTCTGTGTGTTGTGTTTGTGTGTTATACCCCATAGGAGAGGGGACTGCAGCTTCCCTGGGGGCGTGCACTCAGCACTGGGAGGCCAGGTTGTTTTCTCCTGTGCAGGCTCAGCCTGTGGATCCACCTGTCCTGAACAGTCCAGTGTCATTGACAGCTCCAGCAGAAGGAAGCTGTTCCCCTTCTCCTCTTCCTCCTCACCCCCTTTCCCTTCCCCTCCTCACTCCCCTCCCCCTTTTCTGCTTCCTCCTTTTTCACCTCCTCCTCCTTCCCTTCCAGCACAGCATCCCTCCCCTCCACACCCCTGCCAGCAAGTTAGGCTGTGCTGCCCACAGGCTTGGTGGGCAGTGGCCAAGGCTGAAGACAAGGCTGGACCACGTGCACTATGGAAACTGGATTCCCCGTTTAAAGACATGGCAGAGTTAGGAGGGGACAACTGTGGGTCCCCTGAAGACCTGGGCAGCAGGGCTCTCATTGGTCTGGCTGCCCAAGACACCTGGGAGGAATCACAGAACAGGGTTGCTGCCCTTGGGCTCACCCCACCTCCCGACCCTGTACCCACCCACTGTGCACAGCCTGTCATGACACATAGATCAGGGTGTCCCCCTAGGATGGAGCAGTCCTGCCCAGCCATTGTAGTGCTCCCATGGGGTGGACTGGAAGGCAGCGGCCTTGCTCCTGGATCCCTGCTGCAGCTGCCACCACCTGGCCCAACATTGGCCTGGATGATGGAGCCTGCATCTTCACAGTCCTCTCCTGGTATCTGCCAGAAGCAGGTACCTCAGCCTTTCACACAGACCCTCCCAACACTCCGAAGCTCAGGCCCCACCCTGCCCTGCCACACAAGCTGCCGCCACTGGTCTGGCTGCATGAGTGACAGGGCAAGTGGAGCATGACTTCTGAAGTGCCCAGTGAGCAGTTTGTTGACTCTTAGGCTGTCAGGCCAAAAAAAAAAAAAAACCAAATGGAAAAGGTCTGGAGGCATGGGTCATGTATGTAGCAAATGCCTGCTTAGCAGTGGGAGCCCCAAAGTCAACGCTCAATATTACAACAAAAAAATTAATAATAAATGCACTATTGACTGATATCTTTGTAGGTCAACTAATGTTCTTCAGTTGATGCTCCTTACAGTGTTAAAGAAGTTTGATTTAACATACAGTTATAAGGTAGAGTTTTTCAAATATACATTAATTTAAACATAATAGTTATGAATACACTATATACAAATCACTAGATATATATATAATCATTAGATTATAATTTTTGTGTCTTGATTTAAGTAAATAGTCCCTTTTAAAGCTTTAAACCATATGGATAGAGATACTTAAAATCATAGACTACTTCTGTATGCCATAAAATATTATTAGAAATGTATACTAGTACATATACCTGAAATATTAACATGTTTTATGAACAATGGAAGGAGTTAGGCACCAGTGACTCACGCCTGTGATCCTAGCTACTCAGGAGACAGAGATCAGAAAGACTAGAGTTCAAGTCCAGCAAAGGCAAATAGTTCAGGAGACCATATCTGAAAATCTAGGTGCTGCAGCTTCTAGCGTTCTTGTTTTTCTTGGGAGTCGTACATGTGTTTTTCAACTCAGCTGAATAGTCCTATGTGGATCAAAGAGACCCTATATTCACTTTGACACACCGAAGTTGCCTGCAGCACTCTTTCCAAAACTACTAAATTCTCACGGGAAAACAATTTGCTGGATGGTCCTTCATTTGACATGAAGAGCTTTTTATCTAGATATGCATGTGATTCTTCAACTTAGCCAAAATGGCCTCTTTAGAGGATACAGCACATATACCCAGATTGAACCACCTCGGTTGGAAGAAATACTTCCTTTCAATCTAACTCAATTCTCTCAGAGACACAATATGTTAGGTGCAGCTGCTCCTAACTTAAATGGTTTTCTTTGGACATAGGGAGCTGTTTGTTCTACTAAGCTGAATAGGCTTATTTCGATCAAAATGATCCTTTCTTTACCTTAAAAATTCAAATCTGTAGGAAATAATCCTATCCAAAATGACTCAATTTTCAACAGGAAAACCGTGTGCTAGATACTACTGCTTCTAGCACCCAGGGTTTTCTTCAAGACATACATGAATTTCGTCCACTCACCTGAATAGGGATATTTGGACCAAAATCAGCCTTTCCCATCTTGAAATGTATGATTTGCAGGGAGTAATCCTTTCACAAATTAACTAGATGCACACAGGCTAACAATGTGCTAGTTGCTGCAGCTTCTAACATAGATGGTTTTCTTCGCAGAAATTCGTGTGTTTCTTCATTTCAGCTGAATGGGCCTTTTTGGAACAAAATGAGCTGTTTTCCACTGTGAAAATTGTGATTTGCTGCAAGTCATTCTTGGAAAAATTAACTCAATTATCTTCAACTCTGCCCATAGGACTAGTGGGAGAAAACAGAGCCTATCTCCACGTTGAAACACCTGAGTTGTGATAAGTATTCTTTCAAAGATTAATTCAATATACACAGGGAAACAATGTGCTACATGCTACAGCTTATGACTTTGATGGTTCTCTTCAAGAGATATGTGCACTTCTTCAGCACAGCTGAATTGGGTGATTTGAAGCAAGAAGCGCCTATCCCCAGCCTGAAGTACCTGTATTGCAGTAATATTTCTTTCAAATCTAACTGATTGCTCAGAGAAAAAAAAGTCCTGGGATTTCCTGCTTCTAACCCAGATGGTGTTCTTTTGAGAGATATCTGGGATTCTTCACATCAATTCATTAAGCCTATTTGGAGAAACCGAGCTTTTTCCCACTGGAAAATCTCGATTTTCATGGAGTAATTCTTTCAAGAACTAACTCAATTGCACCTGAAAACAATGTCCTACAAATTCCTGCTTCTTACCCAGATGGTTTTCTATTGAAAGATCTTGTATTTCTTCATCTTCGATGAACAGGCCTATGTTAAAAAAGGTGATCTTTCCTCCACCTTGAAAATACTGCTTTTCACGAAGTATTCCTTTCAAAAAGAAAGTCTTCTCACAGGCAAACAATGTGCTGGTTGTTGCTGGTTAGAATGTAGATGCTTTCTTTGGACAATTATGTGTGTTTCCTCAACTCAGCTAAATTGGCCTTCTTGAAACCAACAATGCATATGTCCAGCATCAACCAGCTATGTTTAGGGAAGTATTCCCTTGAAATCTAACTCAATTCTCACAGAGAAACTATGTGCTAGTTTCTGCTGCTTCTCACTTAGAGGCTTTTCTTTGGACAGATACATGGGTTTCTTTTCATTAGGTTAATAGGGCGCTACAGAACAAAATGAGCATTTCTCCACCATGAAAATTGTGATTTGCATGAAGTAGTTCTTTCAAAAATTAACTCTATTCGCACAGGAGAAAAATGTGCTAGATGCTCCAGTTTCTAGTATCGATGGTTTTCTTTTGAGAGATACATGGTTTTTTTTCACCTCTGCAAAATTGGCTCAATTGGAGCAAACAGTGCCAGTGTCCAGGTTCATCCATGTAAGTTGGAGGAAGTAGTCGCTTCTGATGTAACTCAATTCTCAAGAGAAACTATATGCTAGATGCTGCTCCCTCCAAGTTGGATCGTTTTTTTGGTGAGGTACATGTGTTTCTTCTACTCAGGAGAACAGGCCTATATGGAAGAAAAGGACACTTTCTCTACATTGAAATCTATGAAATGAGGGAGTATTCCGTTCAAAAACTACCTCAATTCTCACAGGAAAATAAGGTGCTAACTGCTGCAGGTTGTAACCTAGATGGTTTTCTTTCAAGCAATCCATGTGTTTTTTCAATTCAGCTGAATTGGTCTATTTGGAATTAGCACCGCCTATCTAAAGCTTGAAACACCTAAATTGGAGTAAGTATTTCTTTCAAAGTCTAACTCAATTCTCACAGAAAAACAATGTGATACATGCTGCTGCTTCTTTCTAAGATGGGTTTATTTAGAGAGGTACACGAATTACTTCTCCCTGACGGAGCAGACGAATATGGACAAAAGAGCCTTTCTCCACCTTGAGAATTCCGATTTGGAGGAAGTATTCCTTTCAAAAACGAATTCAATTTGCCCAGGGAAACAATGTGCTAGATGCTCCTCCTTAGGGAACACATGGTTTTCTTAGAGAGATACTTGAGTTTCACCTGCTGAACTGAATAGACCTATTTCGAGCAAAATCATCCTTTCTGACCTTAAAATGTACGTGTTGCAGGAAGTTTTTCTTTCCAAAACTAACTCAAACTCACAGAAACATAATTTGTTAGATGCTGCAGCTTCCAACATAAATAGTTTTCTTTGGTGTGAGCCACATGTTTTCTCAACTCACCTCACTTGGACTTATTGGAGGAAACACAGGCTTTTCTGACCTTGAAACACCTAAGATGCAGGAAGAACTCCTTTCAGAAACTAACTCAATTCTCAGTACGAAACAATGTCCTAGATGCTACAGTTTCTATCGTAGATCATTTTTGTTCCAGAGGTACATGTGTTTCTTCAATTCAGCTGAGTAGGACTCTATGGACAAAATGACCCTTTTCCACCTTGAAATGTAGGATTTGCAGCCAGTATTCCTTTAAGAACTACCTCAATTCTCAGGAAAACAATGTGCCAGATTCAGCAGGATCTAACATTGATGGTTTTGCTTGGACTGATCCACGTGTTTTTACAACTCAGCTCAGTAGGCCTATTGGGATTAAACAGAGCGTTTGTCCACTAAGAGATACATGTGATTCTTTTAATAGGATTAATAGACCTAAATGACCCAAGCATTGTATGCACATATGAAAAAGAACTAAAATTACAGATTAATAGGCCAAACTGGGCCATGATGAGGATTTCTTCACCATGAAAATGGTGATTTGCCAGAAGATATTCTTTCAAAAATTTACTGAATTTTCACAGGAACAAAAAGGTGATTGATACTCCTGCTTCTAACCGAGATGGTGTTCATTTGAGAGATACATGTGTTTCTTCAACTCAGCTGAATAGGCCCATTTGAAACAAAATGACCTGTATTCCAGGTTCAAATTGTGATTTCTGGGAAGTAATTCATTCAAAAACTACCTCAATTCTCCCAGGAAAGCCGGTGCTAGATGATCTTTCGTCTAACAGAATGGTTTTTATCTAGAGGTATATTTGTTTCTTCAATGTACCTGAATTGGACTATTTGGAACAAAATGAACCTTTCTCCACCTTGAAAACTCTGATTTTCACGAGGTATTCCTATAAAAACAATCTGAATAATCACAGCAATACTATGTGCTAGATAATGCTGTTTCCACACATGTGGTTCCACAAGAGGTACATGTATTTCATCCACTCTGCTCAATAGGCCAATTTGGAACAAAAACATCCTTTCTGCACCTAGAAAACAGTGATTTGCAGAAAGTACTCCTTTCAAACATGTACTCAATATTCACAGTGAAATGACTTATTACATGTTCCAGCTTAAAACATATAGTCAGTTTTCTTTGGAGTGATTCAGGTGTTTCGATGACTCAGCTACATCGGTCTCTTTTGAAGAAACAGAGCCTATCTCCACCTTGAAACACCAAAGTGTGGAAGTATTCCTTTCAAAAACTAACTCAACTCTCACAGAGAACAATGTGCTAGATGCTACAGCTTCTAATATAGATCCTTTGCTTTCAAGAGATACCTGTGTTTCTTCAACCCAGATGAGAAGGCCTATTTTATCAAGAAGTGCCTATCTCCAACTTGAAAGACCTAAATAGGAGGGAGTATTTCATTCCAAATTAACACAGTCCTCACAGAACAAAAAGTGCTAGGTTCTCCTGCTTTTCATACGAATGGTTTTCTTTCCAGAAATATATGTGTTCTTCAACTAGCTGAATAGGCCTATTTGGGAAAACTGAGATTTTTTTGCAACGTGAAAATTGTGATTTGCAGGAAGTAATTCTTTCAAAAACTACCTGATTTCTCACAGGAACACAATATGCTAGGTGCTGCAGCTTCTTGCTTTCTTGTTTTTCTTTGGAGTCGTACATGTGTTTTTCAACTCAGCTGAATAGTCCTATGTGGATCAAAGAGACCCTATATTCACTTTGACACACCGAAGTTGCCGGCAGGACTCTTTCCGAAAACTACTAAATTCTCATGGGAAAACAATTTCCTAGATGGTCCTTCATTTGACATGAAGAGCTTTTTATCTAGAGATGCATGTGATTCTTCCACTTAACCAAAAGGCCTATTTAGAGGATACAGCACATATACCCGGATTGAACCACCTAGGTTGGAAGAAATACTTCTTTCAATCTAACTCAATTCTCTCAGAGACACAAGATGTTAGGTGCTGCTGCTCCTAACTTCAATGGTTTTCTTTGGACAGATAGAGCTGTTTCTTCTACTGAGCAGAATAGGCTTATTGCGATCAAAATGATGCTTTCTGCACCTTAAAAATTCGGATCTGTAGGAAATAATCCTTTCCAAAACGACTCAATTTTCCACAGGAAAACTGTGTGCTACATGCTCCTGCTTCTAGCACACATGGTTTTCTTCAAGACATACATGAATTCCGCCCACTCACCTGAATAGGGATATTTGGACCAAAATCAGCCTTTCCCATCTTGAAATGTATGATTTGCAGGAAGTAATCCTTTCACAAATTAACTAGATGCACACAGGCTAACAATGTGCTAGTTGCGGCAGCTTCTAACATAGATGGTTTTCTTCGCAGAAATTCGTGTGTTTCTTCATTTCACCTGAATGGGCCTTTTTGGAACAAAATGAGCTGTTTTCCACTGTGAAAATTGTGATTTGCTGCAAGTCATTCTTGGAAAAATTAACTCAATTATCGTCAACTCTGCGCATAGGACTAGTGGGAGGAAACAGAGCCTATCTCCACCTTGAAACACCTGAGCTGTGATAAGTATTCTTTCAAAGATTAACTCAATATACACAGGGAAACAATGTGCTACATGCTACAGCTTATGACTTTGACGGTTCTCTTCAAGAGATATGTGCACTTCTTCAGCACAGCTGAATTGGGCGATTTGAAGCAAGAAGCGCCTATCCCCAGCATGAAGTACCTATATTGCAGTAATATTTCTTTCAAATCTAATGGATTGCTCAGAGAAAAAATAGTCCTGGGTTTTCCTGCTTCTACCCCAGATGGTGTTCTTTTGAGAGATATCTGGGTTTCTTCACATCAATTCAATAAGCCTATTTGGAGAAACCGAGCTTTTTTGCCACTGGAAAATCTTGAATTTCATTGAGAAATTCTTTCAAGAACTAACTCAATTGTACAGGAAAACAATGTCCTACAAATTCCTGCTTCTTCCACAGATGGTTTTCTTTTGAAAGATCTAGTAGTTCTTCTTCTTAGATGAATAGCCCCATGTTAAAAAAGGGGATCTTTCCTCCACCTTGAAAATTCTGCTTTGCAGGAAGTATTCCTTTCAAAAAGAAAGACTTTTCACAGGCAAACAATGTGCTGTTTGTTGCTGGTTAGAATGTAGATGCTTTCTTTGGACAATTATGTGTGTTTCCTCAACTCAGCTAAATTGGCCTTCTTGAAACCAACAATGCATATGTCCAGCATCAACCAGCTATGTTTAGGGAAGTATTCCCTTGAAATCTAACTCAATTCTCACAGAGAAACTATGTGCTAGTTTCTGCTGCTTCTCACTTAGAGGCTTTTCTTTGGACAGATACATGGGTTTCTTTTCATTAGGTTAATAGGGCGCTACAGAACAAAATGAGCATTTCTCCACCATGAAAATTGTGATTTGCATGAAGTAGTTCTTTCAAAAATTAACTCTATTCACACAGGAGAAAAATGTGCTAGATGCTCCAGTTTCTAGTATCGATGGTTTTCTTTTGAGAGATACATGGTTTTTTTTCACCTCTGCAAAATTGGCTCAATTGGAGCAAACAGTGCCAGTGTCCAGGTTCATCCATGTAAGTTGGAGGAAGTAGTCGCTTCTGATGTAACTCAATTCTCAAGAGAAACTATATGCTAGATGCTGCTTCCTCCAAGTTGGATCGTTTTTTTGGTGAGGTACATGTGTTTCTTCTACTCAGGAGAACAGGCCTATATGGAAGAAAAGGACACTTTCTCCACGTTGAAATCTATGAAATGAGGGAGTATTCCGTTCAAAAACTACCTCAATTCTCACAGGAAAATAAGGTGCTAACTGCTGCAGGTTGTAACCTAGATGGTTTTCTTTCAAGCAATCCATGTGTTTTTTCAATTCAGCTGAATTGGTCTATTTGGAATTAGCACCGCCTATCTAAAGCTTGAAACACCTAAATTGGAGTAAGTATTTCTTTCAAAGTCTAACTCAATTCTCACAGAAAAACAATGTGATACATGCTGCTGCTTCTTTCTAAGATGGGTTTATTTAGAGAGGTACACGAATTACTTCTCCTTGACGGAGCAGACGAATATGGACAAAAGAGCCTTTCTCCACCTTGAGAATTCCGATTTGGAGGAAGTATTCCTTTCAAAAACGAATTCAATTTGCCCAGGGAAACAATGTGCTAGATGCTCCTCCTTAGGGAACACATGGTTTTCTTAGAGAGATACTTGAGTTTCACCTGCTGAACTGAATAGACCTATTTCGAGCAAAATCATCCTTTCTGACCTTAAAATGTACGTGTTGCAGGAAGTTTTTCTTTCCAAAACTAACTCAAACTCACAGAAACATAATTTGTTAGATGCTGCAGCTTCCAACATAAATAGTTTTCTTTGGTGTGAGCCACATGTTTTCTCAACTCACCTCACTTGGACTTATTGGAGGAAACACAGGCTTTTCTGACCTTGAAACACCTAAGATGCAGGAAGAACTCCTTTCAGAAACTAACTCAATTCTCAGTACGAAACAATGTCCTAGATGCTACAGTTTCTATCGTAGATCATTTTTGTTCCAGAGGTACATGTGTTTCTTCAATTCAGCTGAGTAGGACTCTATGGACAAAATGACCCTTTTCCACCTTGAAATGTAGGATTTGCAGCCAGTATTCCTTTAAGAACTACCTCAATTCTCAGGAAAACAATGTGCCAGATTCAGCAGGATCTAACATTGATGGTTTTGCTTGGACTGATCCACGTGTTTTTACAACTCAGCTCAGTAGGCCTATTGGGATTAAACAGAGCGTTTGTCCACTAAGAGATACATGTGATTCTTTTAATAGGATTAATAGACCTAAATGACCCAAGCATTGTATGCACATATGAAAAAGAACTAAAATTACAGATTAATAGGCCAAACTGGGCCATGATGAGGATTTCTTCACCATGAAAATGGTGATTTGCCAGAAGATATTCTTTCAAAAATTTACTGAATTTTCACAGGAACAAAAAGGTGATTGATACTCCTGCTTCTAACCGAGATGGTGTTCATTTGAGAGATACATGTGTTTCTTCAACTCAGCTGAATAGGCCCATTTGAAACAAAATGACCTGTATTCCAGGTTCAAATTGTGATTTCTGGGAAGTAATTCATTCAAAAACTACCTCAATTCTCCCAGGAAAGCCGGTGCTAGATGATCTTTCGTCTAACAGAATGGTTTTTATCTAGAGGTATATTTGTTTCTTCAATGTACCTGAATTGGACTATTTGGAACAAAATGAACCTTTCTCCACCTTGAAAACTCTGATTTTCACGAGGTATTCCTATAAAAACAATCTGAATAATCACAGCAATACTATGTGCTAGATAATGCTGTTTCCACACATGTGGTTCCACAAGAGGTACATGTATTTCATCCACTCTGCTCAATAGGCCAATTTGGAACAAAAACATCCTTTCTGCACCTAGAAAACAGTGATTTGCAGAAAGTACTCCTTTCAAACATGTACTCAATATTCACAGTGAAATGACTTATTACATGTTCCAGCTTAAAACATATAGTCAGTTTTCTTTGGAGTGATTCAGGTGTTTCGATGACTCAGCTACATCGGTCTCTTTTGAAGAAACAGAGCCTATCTCCACCTTGAAACACCAAAGTGTGGAAGTATTCCTTTCAAAAACTAACTCAACTCTCACAGAGAACAATGTGCTAGATGCTACAGCTTCTAATATAGATCCTTTGCTTTCAAGAGATACCTGTGTTTCTTCAACCCAGATGAGAAGGCCTATTTTATCAAGAAGTGCCTATCTCCAACTTGAAAGACCTAAATAGGAGGGAGTATTTCATTCCAAATTAACACAGTCCTCACAGAACAAAAAGTGCTAGGTTCTCCTGCTTTTCATACGAATGGTTTTCTTTCCAGAAATATATGTGTTCTTCAACTAGCTGAATAGGCCTATTTGGGAAAACTGAGATTTTTTTGCAACGTGAAAATTGTGATTTGCAGGAAGTAATTCTTTCAAAAACTACCTGATTTCTCACAGGAACACAATATGCTAGGTGCTGCAGCTTCTTGCTTTCTTGTTTTTCTTTGGAGTCGTACATGTGTTTTTCAACTCAGCTGAATAGTCCTATGTGGATCAAAGAGACCCTATATTCACTTTGACACACCGAAGTTGCCGGCAGGACTCTTTCCGAAAACTACTAAATTCTCACGGGAAAACAATTTCCTAGATGGTCCTTCATTTGACATGAAGAGCTTTTTATCTAGAGATGCATGTGATTCTTCCACTTAACCAAAAGGCCTATTTAGAGGATACAGCACATATACCCGGATTGAACCACCTAGGTTGGAAGAAATACTTCTTTCAATCTAACTCAATTCTCTCAGAGACACAAGATGTTAGGTGCTGCTGCTCCTAACTTCAATGGTTTTCTTTGGACAGATAGAGCTGTTTCTTCTACTGAGCAGAATAGGCTTATTGCGATCAAAATGATGCTTTCTGCACCTTAAAAATTCGGATCTGTAGGAAATAATCCTTTCCAAAACGACTCAATTTTCCACAGGAAAACTGTGTGCTACATGCTCCTGCTTCTAGCACACATGGTTTTCTTCAAGACATACATGAATTCCGCCCACTCACCTGAATAGGGATATTTGGACCAAAATCAGCCTTTCCCATCTTGAAATGTATGATTTGCAGGAAGTAATCCTTTCACAAATTAACTAGATGCACACAGGCTAACAATGTGCTAGTTGCGGCAGCTTCTAACATAGATGGTTTTCTTCGCAGAAATTCGTGTGTTTCTTCATTTCACCTGAATGGGCCTTTTTGGAACAAAATGAGCTGTTTTCCACTGTGAAAATTGTGATTTGCTGCAAGTCATTCTTGGAAAAATTAACTCAATTATCGTCAACTCTGCGCATAGGACTAGTGGGAGGAAACAGAGCCTATCTCCACCTTGAAACACCTGAGCTGTGATAAGTATTCTTTCAAAGATTAACTCAATATACACAGGGAAACAATGTGCTACATGCTACAGCTTATGACTTTGATGGTTCTCTTCAAGAGATATGTGCACTTCTTCAGCACAGCTGAATTGGGCGATTTGAAGCAAGAAGCGCCTATCCCCAGCATGAAGTACCTATATTGCAGTAATATTTCTTTCAAATCTAATGGATTGCTCAGAGAAAAAATAGTCCTGGGTTTTCCTGCTTCTACCCCAGATGGTGTTCTTTTGAGAGATATCTGGGTTTCTTCACATCAATTCAATAAGCCTATTTGGAGAAACCGAGCTTTTTTGCCACTGGAAAATCTTGAATTTCATTGAGAAATTCTTTCAAGAACTAACTCAATTGTACAGGAAAACAATGTCCTACAAATTCCTGCTTCTTCCACAGATGGTTTTCTTTTGAAAGATCTAGTAGTTCTTCTTCTTAGATGAATAGCCCCATGTTAAAAAAGGGGATCTTTCCTCCACCTTGAAAATTCTGCTTTGCAGGAAGTATTCCTTTCAAAAAGAAAGTCTTTTTAGAGGCAAACAATGTGCTGTTTGTTGCTGGTTAGAATGTAGATGCTTTCTTTGGACAATTATGTGTGTTTCCTCAACTCAGCTAAATTGGCCTTCTTGAAACCAACAATGCATATGTCCAGCATCAACCAGCTATGTTTAGGGAAGTATTCCCTTGAAATCTAACTCAATTCTCACAGAGAAACTATGTGCTAGTTTCTGCTGCTTCTCACTTAGAGGCTTTTCTTTGGACAGATACATGGGTTTCTTTTCATTAGGTTAATAGGGCGCTACAGAACAAAATGAGCATTTCTCCACCATGAAAATTGTGATTTGCATGAAGTAGTTCTTTCAAAAATTAACTCTATTCGCACAGGAGAAAAATGTGCTAGATGCTCCAGTTTCTAGTATCGATGGTTTTCTTTTGAGAGATACATGGTTTTTTTTCACCTCTGCAAAATTGGCTCAATTGGAGCAAACAGTGCCAGTGTCCAGGTTCATCCATGTAAGTTGGAGGAAGTAGTCGCTTCTGATGTAACTCAATTCTCAAGAGAAACTATATGCTAGATGCTGCTTCCTCCAACTTGGATCGTTTTTTTGGTGAGGTACATGTGTTTCTTCTACTCAGGAGAACAGGCCTATATGGAAGAAAAGGACACTTTCTCCACGTTGAAATCTATGAAATGAGGGATATTCCGTTCAAAAACTACCTCAATTCTCACAGGAAAATAAGGTGCTAACTGCTGCAGGTTGTAACCTAGATGGTTTTCTTTCAAGCAATCCATGTGTTTTTTCAACTCAGCTGAATTGGTCTATTTGGAATTAGCACCGCCTATCTAAAGCTTGAAACACCTAAATTGGAGTAAGTATTTCTTTCAAAGTCTAACTCAATTCTCACAGAAAAACAATGTGATACATGCTGCTGCTTCTTTCTAAGATGGGTTTATTTAGAGAGGTACACGAATTACTTCTCCTTGACGGAGCAGACGAATATGGACAAAAGAGCCTTTCTCCACCTTGAGAATTCCGATTTGGAGGAAGTATTCCTTTCAAAAACGAATTCAATTTGCCCAGGGAAACAATGTGCTAGATGCTCCTCCTTAGGGAACACATGGTTTTCTTAGAGAGATACTTGAGTTTCACCTGCTGAACTGAATAGACCTATTTCGAGCAAAATCATCCTTTCTGACCTTAAAATGTACGTGTTGCAGGAAGTTTTTCTTTCCAAAACTAACTCAAACTCACAGAAACATAATTTGTTAGATGCTGCAGCTTCCAACATAAATAGTTTTCTTTGGTGTGAGCCACATGTTTTCTCAACTCACCTCACTTGGACTTATTGGAGGAAACACAGGCTTTTCTGACCTTGAAACACCTAAGATGCAGGAAGAACTCCTTTCAGAAACTAACTCAATTCTCAGTACGAAACAATGTCCTAGATGCTACAGTTTCTATCGTAGATCATTTTTGTTCCAGAGGTACATGTGTTTCTTCAATTCAGCTGAGTAGGACTCTATGGACAAAATGACCCTTTTCCACCTTGAAATGTAGGATTTGCAGCCAGTATTCCTTTAAGAACTACCTCAATTCTCAGGAAAACAATGTGCCAGATTCAGCAGGATCTAACATTGATGGTTTTGCTTGGACTGATCCACGTGTTTTTACAACTCAGCTCAGTAGGCCTATTGGGATTAAACAGAGCGTTTGTCCACTAAGAGATACATGTGATTCTTTTAATAGGATTAATAGACCTAAATGACCCAAGCATTGTATGCACATATGAAAAAGAACTAAAATTACAGATTAATAGGCCAAACTGGGCCATGATGAGGATTTCTTCACCATGAAAATGGTGATTTGCCAGAAGATATTCTTTCAAAAATTTACTGAATTTTCACAGGAACAAAAAGGTGATTGATACTCCTGCTTCTAACCGAGATGGTGTTCATTTGAGAGATACATGTGTTTCTTCAACTCAGCTGAATAGGCCCATTTGAAACAAAATGACCTGTATTCCAGGTTCAAATTGTGATTTCTGGGAAGTAATTCATTCAAAAACTACCTCAATTCTCCCAGGAAAGCTGGTGCTAGATGATCTTTCGTCTAACAGAATGGTTTTTATCTAGAGGTATATTTGTTTCTTCAATGTACCTGAATTGGACTATTTGGAACAAAATGAACCTTTCTCCACCTTGAAAACTCTGATTTTCACGAGGTATTCCTATAAAAACAATCTGAATAATCACAGCAATACTATGTGCTAGATAATGCTGTTTCCACACATGTGGTTCCACAAGAGGTACATGTATTTCATCCACTCTGCTCAATAGGCCAATTTGGAACAAAAACATCCTTTCTGCACCTAGAAAACAGTGATTTGCAGAAAGTACTCCTTTCAAACATGTACTCAATATTCACAGTGAAATGACTTATTACATGTTCCAGCTTAAAACATATAGTCAGTTTTCTTTGGAGTGATTCAGGTGTTTCGATGACTCAGCTACATCGGTCTCTTTTGAAGAAACAGAGCCTATCTCCACCTTGAAACACCAAAGTGTGGAAGTATTCCTTTCAAAAACTAACTCAACTCTCACAGAGAACAATGTGCTAGATGCTACAGCTTCTAATATAGATCCTTTGCTTTCAAGAGATACCTGTGTTTCTTCAACCCAGATGAGAAGGCCTATTTTATCAAGAAGTGCCTATCTCCAACTTGAAAGACCTAAATAGGAGGGAGTATTTCATTCCAAATTAACACAGTCCTCACAGAACAAAAAGTGCTAGGTTCTCCTGCTTTTCATACGAATGGTTTTCTTTCCAGAAATATATGTGTTCTTCAACTAGCTGAATAGGCCTATTTGGGAAAACTGAGATTTTTTTTGCAACGTGAAAATTGTGATTTGCAGGAAGTAATTCTTTCAAAAACTACCTGATTTCTCACAGGAACACAATATGCTAGGTGCTGCAGCTTCTTGCTTTCTTGTTTTTCTTTGGAGTCGTACATGTGTTTTTCAACTCAGCTGAATAGTCCTATGTGGATCAAAGAGACCCTATATTCACTTTGACACACCGAAGTTGCCGGCAGGACTCTTTCCGAAAACTACTAAATTCTCACGGGAAAACAATTTCCTAGATGGTCCTTCATTTGACATGAAGAGCTTTTTATCTAGAGATGCATGTGATTCTTCCACTTAACCAAAAGGCCTATTTAGAGGATACAGCACATATACCCGGATTGAACCACCTAGGTTGGAAGAAATACTTCTTTCAATCTAACTCAATTCTCTCAGAGACACAAGATGTTAGGTGCTGCTGCTCCTAACTTCAATGGTTTTCTTTGGACAGATAGAGCTGTTTCTTCTACTGAGCAGAATAGGCTTATTGTGATCAAAATGATGCTTTCTGCACCTTAAAAATTCGGATCTGTAGGAAATAATCCTTTCCAAAACGACTCAATTTTCCACAGGAAAACTGTGTGCTACATGCTCCTGCTTCTAGCACACATGGTTTTCTTCAAGACATACATGAATTCCGCCCACTCACCTGAATAGGGTTATTTGGACCAAAATCAGCCTTTCCCATCTTGAAATGTATGATTTGCAGGAAGTAATCCTTTCACAAATTAACTAGATGCACACAGGCTAACAATGTGCTAGTTGCGGCAGCTTCTAACATAGATGGTTTTCTTCGCAGAAATTCGTGTGTTTCTTCATTTCACCTGAATGGGCCTTTTTGGAACAAAATGAGCTGTTTTCCACTGTGAAAATTGTGATTTGCTGCAAGTCATTCTTGGAAAAATTAACTCAATTATCGTCAACTTTGCGCATAGGACTAGTGGGAGGAAACAGAGCCTATCTCCACCTTGAAACACCTGAGCTGTGATAAGTATTCTTTCAAAGATTAACTCAATATACACAGGGAAACAATGTGCTACATGCTACAGCTTATGACTTTGATGGTTCTCTTCAAGAGATATGTGCACTTCTTCAGCACAGCTGAATTGGGCGATTTGAAGCAAGAAGCGCCTATCCCCAGCATGAAGTACCTATATTGCAGTAATATTTCTTTCAAATCTAATGGATTGCTCAGAGAAAAAAAAAGTCCTGGGTTTTCCTGCTTCTACCCCAGATGGTGTTCTTTTGAGAGATATCTGGGTTTCTTCACATCAATTCAATAAGCCTATTTGGAGAAACCGAGCTTTTTTGCCACTGGAAAATCTTGAATTTCATTGAGAAATTCTTTCAAGAACTAACTCAATTGTACAGGAAAACAATGTCCTACAAATTCCTGCTTCTTCCACAGATGGTTTTCTTTTGAAAGATCTAGTAGTTCTTCTTCGTAGATGAATAGCCCCATGTTAAAAAAGGGGATCTTTCCTCCACCTTGAAAATTCTGCTTTGCAGGAAGTATTCCTTTCAAAAAGAAAGTCTTTTCACAGGCAAACAATGTGCTGTTTGTTGCTGGTTAGAATGTAGATGCTTTCTTTGGACAATTATGTGTGTTTCCCCAACTCAGCTAAATTGGCCTTCTTGAAACCAACAATACATATGTCCAGCATCAACCAGCTATGTTTAGGGAAGTATTCCCTTGAAATCTAACTCAATTCTCACAGAGAAACTATGTGCTAGTTTCTGCTGCTTCTCACTTAGAGGCTTTTCTTTGGACAGATACATGGGTTTCTTTTCATTAGGTTAATAGGGCGCTACAGAACAAAATGAGCATTTCTCCACCATGAAAATTGTGATTTGCATGAAGTAGTTCTTTCAAAAATTAACTCTATTCGCACAGGAGAAAAATGTGCTAGATGCTCCAGTTTCTAGTATCGATGGTTTTCTTTTGAGAGATACATGGTTTTTTTTCACCTCTGCAAAATTGGCTCAATTGGAGCAAACAGTGCCAGTGTCCAGGTTCATCCATGTAAGTTGGAGGAAGTAGTCGCTTCTGATGTAACTCAATTCTCAAGAGAAACTATATGCTAGATGCTGCTCCCTCCAAGTTGGATCGTTTTTTTGGTGAGGTACATGTGTTTCTTCTACTCAGGAGAACAGGCCTATATGGAAGAAAAGGACACTTTCTCCACGTTGAAATCTATGAAATGAGGGAGTATTCCGTTCAAAAACTACCTCAATTCTCACAGGAAAATAAGGTGCTAACTGCTGCAGGTTGTAACCTAGATGGTTTTCTTTCAAGCAATCCATGTGTTTTTTCAATTCAGCTGAATTGGTCTATTTGGAATTAGCACCGCCTATCTAAAGCTTGAAACACCTAAATTGGAGTAAGTATTTCTTTCAAAGTCTAACTCAATTCTCACAGAAAAACAATGTGATACATGCTGCTGCTTCTTTCTAAGATGGGTTTATTTAGAGAGGTACACGAATTACTTCTCCTTGACGGAGCAGACGAATATGGACAAAAGAGCCTTTCTCCACCTTGAAAATTCCGATTTGGAGGAAATATTCCTTTCAAAAACGAATTCAATTTGCCCAGGGAAACAATGTGCTAGATGCTCCTCCTTAGGGAACACATGGTTTTCTTAGAGAGATACTTGAGTTTCACCTGCTGAACTGAATAGACCTATTTCGAGCAAAATCATCCTTTCTGACCTTAAAATGTACGTGTTGCAGGAAGTTTTTCTTTCCAAAACTAACTCAAACTCACAGAAACATAATTTGTTAGATGCTGCAGCTTCCAACATAAATAGTTTTCTTTGGTGTGAGCCACATGTTTTCTCAACTCACCTCACTTGGACTTATTGGAGGAAACACAGGCTTTTCTGACCTTGAAACACCTAAGATGCAGGAAGAACTCCTTTCAGAAACTAACTCAATTCTCAGTACGAAACAATGTCCTAGATGCTACAGTTTCTATCGTAGATCATTTTTGTTCCAGAGGTACATGTGTTTCTTCAATTCAGCTGAGTAGGACTCTATGGACAAAATGACCCTTTTCCACCTTGAAATGTAGGATTTGCAGCCAGTATTCCTTTAAGAACTACCTCAATTCTCAGGAAAACAATGTGCCAGATTCAGCAGGATCTAACATTGATGGTTTTGCTTGGACTGATCCACGTGTTTTTACAACTCAGCTCAGTAGGCCTATTGGGATTAAACAGAGCGTTTGTCCACTAAGAGATACATGTGATTCTTTTAATAGGATTAATAGACCTAAATGACCCAAGCATTGTATGCACATATGAAAAAGAACTAAAATTACAGATTAATAGGCCAAACTGGACCATGATGAGGATTTCTTCACCATGAAAATGGTGATTTGCCAGAAGATATTCTTTCAAAAATTTACTGAATTTTCACAGGAACAAAAAGGTGATTGACACTCCTGCTTCTAACCGAGATGGTGCTCATTTGAGAGATACATGTGTCTCTTCAACTCAGCTGAATAGGCCCATTTGAAACAAAATGACCTGTATTACAGGTTCAAATTGTGATTTCTGGGAAGTAATTCATTCAAAAACTACCTCAATTCTCCCAGGAAAGCCGGTGCTAGATGATCCTTCGTCTAACAGAATGGTTTTTATCTAGAGGTATATTTGTTTCTTCAATGTACCTGAATTGGACTATTTGGAACAAAATGAACCTTTCTCCACCTTGAAAACTCTGATTTTCACGAGGTATTCCTATAAAAACAATCTGAATAATCACAGCAATACTATGTGCTAGATAATGCTGTTTCCACACATGTGGTTCCACAAGAGGTACATGTATTTCATCCACTCTGCTCAATAGGCCAATTTGGAACAAAAACATCCTTTCTGCACCTAGAAAACAGTGATTTGCAGAAAGTACTCCTTTCAAACATGTACTCAATATTCACAGTGAAATGACTTATTACATGTTCCAGCTTAAAACATATAGTCAGTTTTCTTTGGAGTGATTCAGGTGTTTCGATGACTCAGCTACATCGGTCTCTTTTGAAGAAACAGAGCCTATCTCCACCTTGAAACACCAAAGTGTGGAAGTATTCCTTTCAAAAACTAACTCAACTCTCACAGAGAACAATGTGCTAGATGCTACAGCTTCTAATATAGATCCTTTGCTTTCAAGAGATACCTGTGTTTCTTCAACCCAGATGAGAAGGCCTATTTTATCAAGAAGTGCCTATCTCCAACTTGAAAGACCTAAATAGGAGGGAGTATTTCATTCCAAATTAACACAGTCCTCACAGAACAAAAAGTGCTAGGTTCTCCTGCTTTTCATACGAATGGTTTTCTTTCCAGAAATATATGTGTTCTTCAACTAGCTGAATAGGCCTATTTGGGAAAACTGAGATTTTTTTGCAACGTGAAAATTGTGATTTGCAGGAAGTAATTCTTTCAAAAACTACCTGATTTCTCACAGGAACACAATATGCTAGGTGCTGCAGCTTCTTGCTTTCTTGTTTTTCTTTGGAGTCGTACATGTGTTTTTCAACTCAGCTGAATAGTCCTATGTGGATCAAAGAGACCCTATATTCACTTTGACACACCGAAGTTGCCGGCAGGACTCTTTCCGAAAACTACTAAATTCTCACGGGAAAACAATTTCCTAGATGGTCCTTCATTTGACATGAAGAGCTTTTTATCTAGAGATGCATGTGATTCTTCCACTTAACCAAAAGGCCTATTTAGAGGATACAGCACATATACCCGGATTGAACCACCTAGGTTGGAAGAAATACTTCTTTCAATCTAACTCAATTCTCTCAGAGACACAAGATGTTAGGTGCTGCTGCTCCTAACTTCAATGGTTTTCTTTGGACAGATAGAGCTGTTTCTTCTACTGAGCAGAATAGGCTTATTGCGATCAAAATGATGCTTTCTGCACCTTAAAAATTCGGATCTGTAGGAAATAATCCTTTCCAAAACGACTCAATTTTCCACAGGAAAACTGTGTGCTACATGCTCCTGCTTCTAGCACACATGGTTTTCTTCAAGACATACATGAATTCCGCCCACTCACCTGAATAGGGATATTTGGACCAAAATCAGCCTTTCCCATCTTGAAATGTATGATTTGCAGGAAGTAATCCTTTCACAAATTAACTAGATGCACACAGGCTAACAATGTGCTAGTTGCGGCAGCTTCTAACATAGATGGTTTTCTTCGCAGAAATTCGTGTGTTTCTTCATTTCACCTGAATGGGCCTTTTTGGAACAAAATGAGCTGTTTTCCACTGTGAAAATTGTGATTTGCTGCAAGTCATTCTTGGAAAAATTAACTCAATTATCGTCAACTCTGCGCATAGGACTAGTGGGAGGAAACAGAGCCTATCTCCACCTTGAAACACCTGAGCTGTGATAAGTATTCTTTCAAAGATTAACTCAATATACACAGGGAAACAATGTGCTACATGCTACAGCTTATGACTTTGATGGTTCTCTTCAAGAGATATGTGCACTTCTTCAGCACAGCTGAATTGGGCGATTTGAAGCAAGAAGCGCCTATCCCCAGCATGAAGTACCTATATTGCAGTAATATTTCTTTCAAATCTAATGGATTGCTCAGAGAAAAAATAGTCCTGGGTTTTCCTGCTTCTACCCCAGATGGTGTTCTTTTGAGAGATATCTGGGTTTCTTCACATCAATTCAATAAGCCTATTTGGAGAAACCGAGCTTTTTTGCCACTGGAAAATCTTGAATTTCATTGAGAAATTCTTTCAAGAACTAACTCAATTGTACAGGAAAACAATGTCCTACAAATTCCTGCTTCTTCCACAGATGGTTTTCTTTTGAAAGATCTAGTAGTTCTTCTTCTTAGATGAATAGCCCCATGTTAAAAAAGGGGATCTTTCCTCCACCTTGAAAATTCTGCTTTGCAGGAAGTATTCCTTTCAAAAAGAAAGTCTTTTTAGAGGCAAACAATGTGCTGTTTGTTGCTGGTTAGAATGTAGATGCTTTCTTTGGACAATTATGTGTGTTTCCTCAACTCAGCTAAATTGGCCTTCTTGAAACCAACAATGCATATGTCCAGCATCAACCAGCTATGTTTAGGGAAGTATTCCCTTGAAATCTAACTCAATTCTCACAGAGAAACTATGTGCTAGTTTCTGCTGCTTCTCACTTAGAGGCTTTTCTTTGGACAGATACATGGGTTTCTTTTCATTAGGTTAATAGGGCGCTACAGAACAAAATGAGCATTTCTCCACCATGAAAATTGTGATTTGCATGAAGTAGTTCTTTCAAAAATTAACTCTATTCGCACAGGAGAAAAATGTGCTAGATGCTCCAGTTTCTAGTATCGATGGTTTTCTTTTGAGAGATACATGGTTTTTTTTCACCTCTGCAAAATTGGCTCAATTGGAGCAAACAGTGCCAGTGTCCAGGTTCATCCATGTAAGTTGGAGGAAGTAGTCGCTTCTGATGTAACTCAATTCTCAAGAGAAACTATATGCTAGATGCTGCTTCCTCCAAGTTGGATCGTTTTTTTGGTGAGGTACATGTGTTTCTTCTACTCAGGAGAACAGGCCTATATGGAAGAAAAGGACACTTTCTCCACGTTGAAATCTATGAAATGAGGGAGTATTCCGTTCAAAAACTACCTCAATTCTCACAGGAAAATAAGGTGCTAACTGCTGCAGGTTGTAACCTAGATGGTTTTCTTTCAAGCAATCCATGTGTTTTTTCAATTCAGCTGAATTGGTCTATTTGGAATTAGCACCGCCTATCTAAAGCTTGAAACACCTAAATTGGAGTAAGTATTTCTTTCAAAGTCTAACTCAATTCTCACAGAAAAACAATGTGATACATGCTGCTGCTTCTTTCTAAGATGGGTTTATTTAGAGAGGTACACGAATTACTTCTCCTTGACGGAGCAGACGAATATGGACAAAAGAGCCTTTCTCCACCTTGAAAATTCCGATTGGGAGGAAGTATTCCTTTCAAAAACGAATTCAATTTGCCCAGGGAAACAATGTGCTAGATGCTCCTCCTTAGGGAACACATGGTTTTCTTAGAGAGATACTTGAGTTTCACCTGCTGAACTGAATAGACCTATTTCGAGCAAAATCATCCTTTCTGACCTTAAAATGTACGTGTTGCAGGAAGTTTTTCTTTCCAAAACTAACTCAAACTCACAGAAACATAATTTGTTAGATGCTGCAGCTTCCAACATAAATAGTTTTCTTTGGTGTGAGCCACATGTTTTCTCAACTCACCTCACTTGGACTTATTGGAGGAAACACAGGCTTTTCTGACCTTGAAACACCTAAGATGCAGGAAGAACTCCTTTCAGAAACTAACTCAATTCTCAGTACGAAACAATGTCCTAGATGCTACAGTTTCTATCGTAGATCATTTTTGTTCCAGAGGTACATGTGTTTCTTCAATTCAGCTGAGTAGGACTCTATGGACAAAATGACCCTTTTCCACCTTGAAATGTAGGATTTGCAGCCAGTATTCCTTTAAGAACTACCTCAATTCTCAGGAAAACAATGTGCCAGATTCAGCAGGATCTAACATTGATGGTTTTGCTTGGACTGATCCACGTGTTTTTACAACTCAGCTCAGTAGGCCTATTGGGATTAAACAGAGCGTTTGTCCACTAAGAGATACATGTGATTCTTTTAATAGGATTAATAGACCTAAATGACCCAAGCATTGTATGCACATATGAAAAAGAACTAAAATTACAGATTAATAGGCCAAACTGGGCCATGATGAGGATTTCTTCACCATGAAAATGGTGATTTGCCAGAAGATATTCTTTCAAAAATTTACTGAATTTTCACAGGAACAAAAAGGTGATTGATACTCCTGCTTCTAACCGAGATGGTGTTCATTTGAGAGATACATGTGTTTCTTCAACTCAGCTGAATAGGCCCATTTGAAACAAAATGACCTGTATTCCAGGTTCAAATTGTGATTTCTGGGAAGTAATTCATTCAAAAACTACCTCAATTCTCCCAGGAAAGCCGGTGCTAGATGATCTTTCGTCTAACAGAATGGTTTTTATCTAGAGGTATATTTGTTTCTTCAATGTACCTGAATTGGACTATTTGGAACAAAATGAACCTTTCTCCACCTTGAAAACTCTGATTTTCACGAGGTATTCCTATAAAAACAATCTGAATAATCACAGCAATACTATGTGCTAGATAATGCTGTTTCCACACATGTGGTTCCACAAGAGGTACATGTATTTCATCCACTCTGCTCAATAGGCCAATTTGGAACAAAAACATCCTTTCTGCACCTAGAAAACAGTGATTTGCAGAAAGTACTCCTTTCAAACATGTACTCAATATTCACAGTGAAATGACTTATTACATGTTCCAGCTTAAAACATATAGTCAGTTTTCTTTGGAGTGATTCAGGTGTTTCGATGACTCAGCTACATCGGTCTCTTTTGAAGAAACAGAGCCTATCTCCACCTTGAAACACCAAAGTGTGGAAGTATTCCTTTCAAAAACTAACTCAACTCTCACAGAGAACAATGTGCTAGATGCTACAGCTTCTAATATAGATCCTTTGCTTTCAAGAGATACCTGTGTTTCTTCAACCCAGATGAGAAGGCCTATTTTATCAAGAAGTGCCTATCTCCAACTTGAAAGACCTAAATAGGAGGGAGTATTTCATTCCAAATTAACACAGTCCTCACAGAACAAAAAGTGCTAGGTTCTCCTGCTTTTCATACGAATGGTTTTCTTTCCAGAAATATATGTGTTCTTCAACTAGCTGAATAGGCCTATTTGGGAAAACTGAGATTTTTTTTGCAACGTGAAAATTGTGATTTGCAGGAAGTAATTCTTTCAAAAACTACCTGATTTCTCACAGGAACACAATATGCTAGGTGCTGCAGCTTCTTGCTTTCTTGTTTTTCTTTGGAGTCGTACATGTGTTTTTCAACTCAGCTGAATAGTCCTATGTGGATCAAAGAGACCCTATATTCACTTTGACACACCGAAGTTGCCGGCAGGACTCTTTCCGAAAACTACTAAATTCTCACGGGAAAACAATTTCCTAGATGGTCCTTCATTTGACATGAAGAGCTTTTTATCTAGAGATGCATGTGATTCTTCCACTTAACCAAAAGGCCTATTTAGAGGATACAGCACATATACCCGGATTGAACCACCTAGGTTGGAAGAAATACTTCTTTCAATCTAACTCAATTCTCTCAGAGACACAAGATGTTAGGTGCTGCTGCTCCTAACTTCAATGGTTTTCTTTGGACAGATAGAGCTGTTTCTTCTACTGAGCAGAATAGGCTTATTGTGATCAAAATGATGCTTTCTGCACCTTAAAAATTCGGATCTGTAGGAAATAATCCTTTCCAAAACGACTCAATTTTCCACAGGAAAACTGTGTGCTACATGCTCCTGCTTCTAGCACACATGGTTTTCTTCAAGACATACATGAATTCCGCCCACTCACCTGAATAGGGTTATTTGGACCAAAATCAGCCTTTCCCATCTTGAAATGTATGATTTGCAGGAAGTAATCCTTTCACAAATTAACTAGATGCACACAGGCTAACAATGTGCTAGTTGCGGCAGCTTCTAACATAGATGGTTTTCTTCGCAGAAATTCGTGTGTTTCTTCATTTCACCTGAATGGGCCTTTTTGGAACAAAATGAGCTGTTTTCCACTGTGAAAATTGTGATTTGCTGCAAGTCATTCTTGGAAAAATTAACTCAATTATCGTCAACTTTGCGCATAGGACTAGTGGGAGGAAACAGAGCCTATCTCCACCTTGAAACACCTGAGCTGTGATAAGTATTCTTTCAAAGATTAACTCAATATACACAGGGAAACAATGTGCTACATGCTACAGCTTATGACTTTGATGGTTCTCTTCAAGAGATATGTGCACTTCTTCAGCACAGCTGAATTGGGCGATTTGAAGCAAGAAGCGCCTATCCCCAGCATGAAGTACCTATATTGCAGTAATATTTCTTTCAAATCTAATGGATTGCTCAGAGAAAAAAAAAGTCCTGGGTTTTCCTGCTTCTACCCCAGATGGTGTTCTTTTGAGAGATATCTGGGTTTCTTCACATCAATTCAATAAGCCTATTTGGAGAAACCGAGCTTTTTTGCCACTGGAAAATCTTGAATTTCATTGAGAAATTCTTTCAAGAACTAACTCAATTGTACAGGAAAACAATGTCCTACAAATTCCTGCTTCTTCCACAGATGGTTTTCTTTTGAAAGATCTAGTAGTTCTTCTTCTTAGATGAATAGCCCCATGTTAAAAAAGGGGATCTTTCCTCCACCTTGAAAATTCTGCTTTGCAGGAAGTATTCCTTTCAAAAAGAAAGTCTTTTTAGAGGCAAACAATGTGCTGTTTGTTGCTGGTTAGAATGTAGATGCTTTCTTTGGACAATTATGTGTGTTTCCTCAACTCAGCTAAATTGGCCTTCTTGAAACCAACAATGCATATGTCCAGCATCAACCAGCTATGTTTAGGGAAGTATTCCCTTGAAATCTAACTCAATTCTCACAGAGAAACTATGTGCTAGTTTCTGCTGCTTCTCACTTAGAGGCTTTTCTTTGGACAGATACATGGGTTTCTTTTCATTAGGTTAATAGGGCGCTACAGAACAAAATGAGCATTTCTCCACCATGAAAATTGTGATTTGCATGAAGTAGTTCTTTCAAAAATTAACTCTATTCGCACAGGAGAAAAATGTTCTAGATGCTCCAGTTTCTAGTATCGATGGTTTTCTTTTGAGAGATACATGGTTTTTTTTCACCTCTGCAAAATTGGCTCAATTGGAGCAAACAGTGCCAGTGTCCAGGTTCATCCATGTAAGTTGGAGGAAGTAGTCGCTTCTGATGTAACTCAATTCTCAAGAGAAACTATATGCTAGATGCTGCTTCCTCCAAGTTGGATCGTTTTTTTGGTGAGGTACATGTGTTTCTTCTACTCAGGAGAACAGGCCTATATGGAAGAAAAGGACACTTTCTCCACGTTGAAATCTATGAAATGAGGGAGTATTCCGTTCAAAAACTACCTCAATTCTCACAGGAAAATAAGGTGCTAACTGCTGCAGGTTGTAACCTAGATGGTTTTCTTTCAAGCAATCCATGTGTTTTTTCAATTCAGCTGAATTGGTCTATTTGGAATTAGCACCGCCTATCTAAAGCTTGAAACACCTAAATTGGAGTAAGTATTTCTTTCAAAGTCTAACTCAATTCTCACAGAAAAACAATGTGATACATGCTGCTGCTTCTTTCTAAGATGGGTTTATTTAGAGAGGTACACGAATTACTTCTCCTTGACGGAGCAGACGAATATGGACAAAAGAGCCTTTCTCCACCTTGAAAATTCCGATTGGGAGGAAGTATTCCTTTCAAAAACGAATTCAATTTGCCCAGGGAAACAATGTGCTAGATGCTCCTCCTTAGGGAACACATGGTTTTCTTAGAGAGATACTTGAGTTTCACCTGCTGAACTGAATAGACCTATTTCGAGCAAAATCATCCTTTCTGACCTTAAAATGTACGTGTTGCAGGAAGTTTTTCTTTCCAAAACTAACTCAAACTCACAGAAACATAATTTGTTAGATGCTGCAGCTTCCAACATAAATAGTTTTCTTTGGTGTGAGCCACATGTTTTCTCAACTCACCTCACTTGGACTTATTGGAGGAAACACAGGCTTTTCTGACCTTGAAACACCTAAGATGCAGGAAGAACTCCTTTCAGAAACTAACTCAATTCTCAGTACGAAACAATGTCCTAGATGCTACAGTTTCTATCGTAGATCATTTTTGTTCCAGAGGTACATGTGTTTCTTCAATTCAGCTGAGTAGGACTCTATGGACAAAATGACCCTTTTCCACCTTGAAATGTAGGATTTGCAGCCAGTATTCCTTTAAGAACTACCTCAATTCTCAGGAAAACAATGTGCCAGATTCAGCAGGATCTAACATTGATGGTTTTGCTTGGACTGATCCACGTGTTTTTACAACTCAGCTCAGTAGGCCTATTGGGATTAAACAGAGCGTTTGTCCACTAAGAGATACATGTGATTCTTTTAATAGGATTAATAGACCTAAATGACCCAAGCATTGTATGCACATATGAAAAAGAACTAAAATTACAGATTAATAGGCCAAACTGGGCCATGATGAGGATTTCTTCACCATGAAAATGGTGATTTGCCAGAAGATATTCTTTCAAAAATTTACTGAATTTTCACAGGAACAAAAAGGTGATTGATACTCCTGCTTCTAACCGAGATGGTGTTCATTTGAGAGATACATGTGTTTCTTCAACTCAGCTGAATAGGCCCATTTGAAACAAAATGACCTGTATTCCAGGTTCAAATTGTGATTTCTGGGAAGTAATTCATTCAAAAACTACCTCAATTCTCCCAGGAAAGCCGGTGCTAGATGATCTTTCGTCTAACAGAATGGTTTTTATCTAGAGGTATATTTGTTTCTTCAATGTACCTGAATTGGACTATTTGGAACAAAATGAACCTTTCTCCACCTTGAAAACTCTGATTTTCACGAGGTATTCCTATAAAAACAATCTGAATAATCACAGCAATACTATGTGCTAGATAATGCTGTTTCCACACATGTGGTTCCACAAGAGGTACATGTATTTCATCCACTCTGCTCAATAGGCCAATTTGGAACAAAAACATCCTTTCTGCACCTAGAAAACAGTGATTTGCAGAAAGTACTCCTTTCAAACATGTACTCAATATTCACAGTGAAATGACTTATTACATGTTCCAGCTTAAAACATATAGTCAGTTTTCTTTGGAGTGATTCAGGTGTTTCGATGACTCAGCTACATCGGTCTCTTTTGAAGAAACAGAGCCTATCTCCACCTTGAAACACCAAAGTGTGGAAGTATTCCTTTCAAAAACTAACTCAACTCTCACAGAGAACAATGTGCTAGATGCTACAGCTTCTAATATAGATCCTTTGCTTTCAAGAGATACCTGTGTTTCTTCAACCCAGATGAGAAGGCCTATTTTATCAAGAAGTGCCTATCTCCAACTTGAAAGACCTAAATAGGAGGGAGTATTTCATTCCAAATTAACACAGTCCTCACAGAACAAAAAGTGCTAGGTTCTCCTGCTTTTCATACGAATGGTTTTCTTTCCAGAAATATATGTGTTCTTCAACTAGCTGAATAGGCCTATTTGGGAAAACTGAGATTTTTTTTGCAACGTGAAAATTGTGATTTGCAGGAAGTAATTCTTTCAAAAACTACCTGATTTCTCACAGGAACACAATATGCTAGGTGCTGCAGCTTCTTGCTTTCTTGTTTTTCTTTGGAGTCGTACATGTGTTTTTCAACTCAGCTGAATAGTCCTATGTGGATCAAAGAGACCCTATATTCACTTTGACACACCGAAGTTGCCGGCAGGACTCTTTCCGAAAACTACTAAATTCTCACGGGAAAACAATTTCCTAGATGGTCCTTCATTTGACATGAAGAGCTTTTTATCTAGAGATGCATGTGATTCTTCCACTTAACCAAAAGGCCTATTTAGAGGATACAGCACATATACCCGGATTGAACCACCTAGGTTGGAAGAAATACTTCTTTCAATCTAACTCAATTCTCTCAGAGACACAAGATGTTAGGTGCTGCTGCTCCTAACTTCAATGGTTTTCTTTGGACAGATAGAGCTGTTTCTTCTACTGAGCAGAATAGGCTTATTGTGATCAAAATGATGCTTTCTGCACCTTAAAAATTCGGATCTGTAGGAAATAATCCTTTCCAAAACGACTCAATTTTCCACAGGAAAACTGTGTGCTACATGCTCCTGCTTCTAGCACACATGGTTTTCTTCAAGACATACATGAATTCCGCCCACTCACCTGAATAGGGTTATTTGGACCAAAATCAGCCTTTCCCATCTTGAAATGTATGATTTGCAGGAAGTAATCCTTTCACAAATTAACTAGATGCACACAGGCTAACAATGTGCTAGTTGCGGCAGCTTCTAACATAGATGGTTTTCTTCGCAGAAATTCGTGTGTTTCTTCATTTCACCTGAATGGGCCTTTTTGGAACAAAATGAGCTGTTTTCCACTGTGAAAATTGTGATTTGCTGCAAGTCATTCTTGGAAAAATTAACTCAATTATCGTCAACTTTGCGCATAGGACTAGTGGGAGGAAACAGAGCCTATCTCCACCTTGAAACACCTGAGCTGTGATAAGTATTCTTTCAAAGATTAACTCAATATACACAGGGAAACAATGTGCTACATGCTACAGCTTATGACTTTGATGGTTCTCTTCAAGAGATATGTGCACTTCTTCAGCACAGCTGAATTGGGCGATTTGAAGCAAGAAGCGCCTATCCCCAGCATGAAGTACCTATATTGCAGTAATATTTCTTTCAAATCTAATGGATTGCTCAGAGAAAAAAAAAGTCCTGGGTTTTCCTGCTTCTACCCCAGATGGTGTTCTTTTGAGAGATATCTGGGTTTCTTCACATCAATTCAATAAGCCTATTTGGAGAAACCGAGCTTTTTTGCCACTGGAAAATCTTGAATTTCATTGAGAAATTCTTTCAAGAACTAACTCAATTGTACAGGAAAACAATGTCCTACAAATTCCTGCTTCTTCCACAGATGGTTTTCTTTTGAAAGATCTAGTAGTTCTTCTTCGTAGATGAATAGCCCCATGTTAAAAAAGGGGATCTTTCCTCCACCTTGAAAATTCTGCTTTGCAGGAAGTATTCCTTTCAAAAAGAAAGTCTTTTCACAGGCAAACAATGTGCTGTTTGTTGCTGGTTAGAATGTAGATGCTTTCTTTGGACAATTATGTGTGTTTCCCCAACTCAGCTAAATTGGCCTTCTTGAAACCAACAATACATATGTCCAGCATCAACCAGCTATGTTTAGGGAAGTATTCCCTTGAAATCTAACTCAATTCTCACAGAGAAACTATGTGCTAGTTTCTGCTGCTTCTCACTTAGAGGCTTTTCTTTGGACAGATACATGGGTTTCTTTTCATTAGGTTAATAGGGCGCTACAGAACAAAATGAGCATTTCTCCACCATGAAAATTGTGATTTGCATGAAGTAGTTCTTTCAAAAATTAACTCTATTCGCACAGGAGAAAAATGTGCTAGATGCTCCAGTTTCTAGTATCGATGGTTTTCTTTTGAGAGATACATGGTTTTTTTTCACCTCTGCAAAATTGGCTCAATTGGAGCAAACAGTGCCAGTGTCCAGGTTCATCCATGTAAGTTGGAGGAAGTAGTCGCTTCTGATGTAACTCAATTCTCAAGAGAAACTATATGCTAGATGCTGCTCCCTCCAAGTTGGATCGTTTTTTTGGTGAGGTACATGTGTTTCTTCTACTCAGGAGAACAGGCCTATATGGAAGAAAAGGACACTTTCTCCACGTTGAAATCTATGAAATGAGGGAGTATTCCGTTCAAAAACTACCTCAATTCTCACAGGAAAATAAGGTGCTAACTGCTGCAGGTTGTAACCTAGATGGTTTTCTTTCAAGCAATCCATGTGTTTTTTCAATTCAGCTGAATTGGTCTATTTGGAATTAGCACCGCCTATCTAAAGCTTGAAACACCTAAATTGGAGTAAGTATTTCTTTCAAAGTCTAACTCAATTCTCACAGAAAAACAATGTGATACATGCTGCTGCTTCTTTCTAAGATGGGTTTATTTAGAGAGGTACACGAATTACTTCTCCTTGACGGAGCAGACGAATATGGACAAAAGAGCCTTTCTCCACCTTGAAAATTCCGATTTGGAGGAAATATTCCTTTCAAAAACGAATTCAATTTGCCCAGGGAAACAATGTGCTAGATGCTCCTCCTTAGGGAACACATGGTTTTCTTAGAGAGATACTTGAGTTTCACCTGCTGAACTGAATAGACCTATTTCGAGCAAAATCATCCTTTCTGACCTTAAAATGTACGTGTTGCAGGAAGTTTTTCTTTCCAAAACTAACTCAAACTCACAGAAACATAATTTGTTAGATGCTGCAGCTTCCAACATAAATAGTTTTCTTTGGTGTGAGCCACATGTTTTCTCAACTCACCTCACTTGGACTTATTGGAGGAAACACAGGCTTTTCTGACCTTGAAACACCTAAGATGCAGGAAGAACTCCTTTCAGAAACTAACTCAATTCTCAGTACGAAACAATGTCCTAGATGCTACAGTTTCTATCGTAGATCATTTTTGTTCCAGAGGTACATGTGTTTCTTCAATTCAGCTGAGTAGGACTCTATGGACAAAATGACCCTTTTCCACCTTGAAATGTAGGATTTGCAGCCAGTATTCCTTTAAGAACTACCTCAATTCTCAGGAAAACAATGTGCCAGATTCAGCAGGATCTAACATTGATGGTTTTGCTTGGACTGATCCACGTGTTTTTACAACTCAGCTCAGTAGGCCTATTGGGATTAAACAGAGCGTTTGTCCACTAAGAGATACATGTGATTCTTTTAATAGGATTAATAGACCTAAATGACCCAAGCATTGTATGCACATATGAAAAAGAACTAAAATTACAGATTAATAGGCCAAACTGGACCATGATGAGGATTTCTTCACCATGAAAATGGTGATTTGCCAGAAGATATTCTTTCAAAAATTTACTGAATTTTCACAGGAACAAAAAGGTGATTGACACTCCTGCTTCTAACCGAGATGGTGCTCATTTGAGAGATACATGTGTCTCTTCAACTCAGCTGAATAGGCCCATTTGAAACAAAATGACCTGTATTACAGGTTCAAATTGTGATTTCTGGGAAGTAATTCATTCAAAAACTACCTCAATTCTCCCAGGAAAGCCGGTGCTAGATGATCCTTCGTCTAACAGAATGGTTTTTATCTAGAGGTATATTTGTTTCTTCAATGTACCTGAATTGGACTATTTGGAACAAAATGAACCTTTCTCCACCTTGAAAATTCTGATTTTCACGAGGTATTCCTATAAAAACAATCTGAATAATCACAGCAATACTATGTGCTAGATAATGCTGTTTCCACACATGTGGTTCCACAAGAGGTACATGTATTTCATCCACTCTGCTCAATAGGCCAATTTGGAACAAAAACATCCTTTCTGCACCTAGAAAACAGTGATTTGCAGAAAGTACTCCTTTCAAACATGTACTCAATATTCACAGTGAAATGACTTATTACATGTTCCAGCTTAAAACATATAGTCAGTTTTCTTTGGAGTGATTCAGGTGTTTCGATGACTCAGCTACATCGGTCTCTTTTGAAGAAACAGAGCCTATCTCCACCTTGAAACACCAAAGTGTGGAAGTATTCCTTTCAAAAACTAACTCAACTCTCACAGAGAACAATGTGCTAGATGCTACAGCTTCTAATATAGATCCTTTGCTTTCAAGAGATACCTGTGTTTCTTCAACCCAGATGAGAAGGCCTATTTTATCAAGAAGTGCCTATCTCCAACTTGAAAGACCTAAATAGGAGGGAGTATTTCATTCCAAATTAACACAGTCCTCACAGAACAAAAAGTGCTAGGTTCTCCTGCTTTTCATACGAATGGTTTTCTTTCCAGAAATATATGTGTTCTTCAACTAGCTGAATAGGCCTATTTGGGAAAACTGAGATTTTTTTGCAACGTGAAAATTGTGATTTGCAGGAAGTAATTCTTTCAAAAACTACCTGATTTCTCACAGGAACACAATATGCTAGGTGCTGCAGCTTCTTGCTTTCTTGTTTTTCTTTGGAGTCGTACATGTGTTTTTCAACTCAGCTGAATAGTCCTATGTGGATCAAAGAGACCCTATATTCACTTTGACACACCGAAGTTGCCGGCAGGACTCTTTCCGAAAACTACTAAATTCTCACGGGAAAACAATTTCCTAGATGGTCCTTCATTTGACATGAAGAGCTTTTTATCTAGAGATGCATGTGATTCTTCCACTTAACCAAAAGGCCTATTTAGAGGATACAGCACATATACCCGGATTGAACCACCTAGGTTGGAAGAAATACTTCTTTCAATCTAACTCAATTCTCTCAGAGACACAAGATGTTAGGTGCTGCTGCTCCTAACTTCAATGGTTTTCTTTGGACAGATAGAGCTGTTTCTTCTACTGAGCAGAATAGGCTTATTGCGATCAAAATGATGCTTTCTGCACCTTAAAAATTCGGATCTGTAGGAAATAATCCTTTCCAAAACGACTCAATTTTCCACAGGAAAACTGTGTGCTACATGCTCCTGCTTCTAGCACACATGGTTTTCTTCAAGACATACATGAATTCCGCCCACTCACCTGAATAGGGATATTTGGACCAAAATCAGCCTTTCCCATCTTGAAATGTATGATTTGCAGGAAGTAATCCTTTCACAAATTAACTAGATGCACACAGGCTAACAATGTGCTAGTTGCGGCAGCTTCTAACATAGATGGTTTTCTTCGCAGAAATTCGTGTGTTTCTTCATTTCACCTGAATGGGCCTTTTTGGAACAAAATGAGCTGTTTTCCACTGTGAAAATTGTGATTTGCTGCAAGTCATTCTTGGAAAAATTAACTCAATTATCGTCAACTCTGCGCATAGGACTAGTGGGAGGAAACAGAGCCTATCTCCACCTTGAAACACCTGAGCTGTGATAAGTATTCTTTCAAAGATTAACTCAATATACACAGGGAAACAATGTGCTACATGCTACAGCTTATGACTTTGATGGTTCTCTTCAAGAGATATGTGCACTTCTTCAGCACAGCTGAATTGGGCGATTTGAAGCAAGAAGCGCCTATCCCCAGCATGAAGTACCTATATTGCAGTAATATTTCTTTCAAATCTAATGGATTGCTCAGAGAAAAAATAGTCCTGGGTTTTCCTGCTTCTACCCCAGATGGTGTTCTTTTGAGAGATATCTGGGTTTCTTCACATCAATTCAATAAGCCTATTTGGAGAAACCGAGCTTTTTTGCCACTGGAAAATCTTGAATTTCATTGAGAAATTCTTTCAAGAACTAACTCAATTGTACAGGAAAACAATGTCCTACAAATTCCTGCTTCTTCCACAGATGGTTTTCTTTTGAAAGATCTAGTAGTTCTTCTTCTTAGATGAATAGCCCCATGTTAAAAAAGGGGATCTTTCCTCCACCTTGAAAATTCTGCTTTGCAGGAAGTATTCCTTTCAAAAAGAAAGTCTTTTTAGAGGCAAACAATGTGCTGTTTGTTGCTGGTTAGAATGTAGATGCTTTCTTTGGACAATTATGTGTGTTTCCTCAACTCAGCTAAATTGGCCTTCTTGAAACCAACAATGCATATGTCCAGCATCAACCAGCTATGTTTAGGGAAGTATTCCCTTGAAATCTAACTCAATTCTCACAGAGAAACTATGTGCTAGTTTCTGCTGCTTCTCACTTAGAGGCTTTTCTTTGGACAGATACATGGGTTTCTTTTCATTAGGTTAATAGGGCGCTACAGAACAAAATGAGCATTTCTCCACCATGAAAATTGTGATTTGCATGAAGTAGTTCTTTCAAAAATTAACTCTATTCGCACAGGAGAAAAATGTGCTAGATGCTCCAGTTTCTAGTATCGATGGTTTTCTTTTGAGAGATACATGGTTTTTTTTCACCTCTGCAAAATTGGCTCAATTGGAGCAAACAGTGCCAGTGTCCAGGTTCATCCATGTAAGTTGGAGGAAGTAGTCGCTTCTGATGTAACTCAATTCTCAAGAGAAACTATATGCTAGATGCTGCTTCCTCCAAGTTGGATCGTTTTTTTGGTGAGGTACATGTGTTTCTTCTACTCAGGAGAACAGGCCTATATGGAAGAAAAGGACACTTTCTCCACGTTGAAATCTATGAAATGAGGGAGTATTCCGTTCAAAAACTACCTCAATTCTCACAGGAAAATAAGGTGCTAACTGCTGCAGGTTGTAACCTAGATGGTTTTCTTTCAAGCAATCCATGTGTTTTTTCAATTCAGCTGAATTGGTCTATTTGGAATTAGCACCGCCTATCTAAAGCTTGAAACACCTAAATTGGAGTAAGTATTTCTTTCAAAGTCTAACTCAATTCTCACAGAAAAACAATGTGATACATGCTGCTGCTTCTTTCTAAGATGGGTTTATTTAGAGAGGTACACGAATTACTTCTCCTTGACGGAGCAGACGAATATGGACAAAAGAGCCTTTCTCCACCTTGAAAATTCCGATTGGGAGGAAGTATTCCTTTCAAAAACGAATTCAATTTGCCCAGGGAAACAATGTGCTAGATGCTCCTCCTTAGGGAACACATGGTTTTCTTAGAGAGATACTTGAGTTTCACCTGCTGAACTGAATAGACCTATTTCGAGCAAAATCATCCTTTCTGACCTTAAAATGTACGTGTTGCAGGAAGTTTTTCTTTCCAAAACTAACTCAAACTCACAGAAACATAATTTGTTAGATGCTGCAGCTTCCAACATAAATAGTTTTCTTTGGTGTGAGCCACATGTTTTCTCAACTCACCTCACTTGGACTTATTGGAGGAAACACAGGCTTTTCTGACCTTGAAACACCTAAGATGCAGGAAGAACTCCTTTCAGAAACTAACTCAATTCTCAGTACGAAACAATGTCCTAGATGCTACAGTTTCTATCGTAGATCATTTTTGTTCCAGAGGTACATGTGTTTCTTCAATTCAGCTGAGTAGGACTCTATGGACAAAATGACCCTTTTCCACCTTGAAATGTAGGATTTGCAGCCAGTATTCCTTTAAGAACTACCTCAATTCTCAGGAAAACAATGTGCCAGATTCAGCAGGATCTAACATTGATGGTTTTGCTTGGACTGATCCACGTGTTTTTACAACTCAGCTCAGTAGGCCTATTGGGATTAAACAGAGCGTTTGTCCACTAAGAGATACATGTGATTCTTTTAATAGGATTAATAGACCTAAATGACCCAAGCATTGTATGCACATATGAAAAAGAACTAAAATTACAGATTAATAGGCCAAACTGGGCCATGATGAGGATTTCTTCACCATGAAAATGGTGATTTGCCAGAAGATATTCTTTCAAAAATTTACTGAATTTTCACAGGAACAAAAAGGTGATTGATACTCCTGCTTCTAACCGAGATGGTGTTCATTTGAGAGATACATGTGTTTCTTCAACTCAGCTGAATAGGCCCATTTGAAACAAAATGACCTGTATTCCAGGTTCAAATTGTGATTTCTGGGAAGTAATTCATTCAAAAACTACCTCAATTCTCCCAGGAAAGCCGGTGCTAGATGATCTTTCGTCTAACAGAATGGTTTTTATCTAGAGGTATATTTGTTTCTTCAATGTACCTGAATTGGACTATTTGGAACAAAATGAACCTTTCTCCACCTTGAAAACTCTGATTTTCATGAGGTATTCCTATAAAAACAATCTGAATAATCACAGCAATACTATGTGCTAGATAATGCTGTTTCCACACATGTGGTTCCACAAGAGGTACATGTATTTCATCCACTCTGCTCAATAGGCCAATTTGGAACAAAAACATCCTTTCTGCACCTAGAAAACAGTGATTTGCAGAAAGTACTCCTTTCAAACATGTACTCAATATTCACAGTGAAATGACTTATTACATGTTCCAGCTTAAAACATATAGTCAGTTTTCTTTGGAGTGATTCAGGTGTTTCGATGACTCAGCTACATCGGTCTCTTTTGAAGAAACAGAGCCTATCTCCACCTTGAAACACCAAAGTGTGGAAGTATTCCTTTCAAAAACTAACTCAACTCTCACAGAGAACAATGTGCTAGATGCTACAGCTTCTAATATAGATCCTTTGCTTTCAAGAGATACCTGTGTTTCTTCAACCCAGATGAGAAGGCCTATTTTATCAAGAAGTGCCTATCTCCAACTTGAAAGACCTAAATAGGAGGGAGTATTTCATTCCAAATTAACACAGTCCTCACAGAAGAAAAAGTGCTAGGTTCTCTTGCTTTTCATACAAATGGTTTTCTTTCCAGAAATATATGTGTTCTTCAACTAGCTGAATAGGCCTATTTGGGAAAACTGAGATTTTTTTTGCAACGTGAAAATTGTGATTTGCAGGAAGTAATTCTTTCAAAAACTACCTGATTTCTCACAGGAACACAATATGCTAGGTGCTGCAGCTTCTTGCTTTCTTGTTTTTCTTTGGAGTCGTACATGTGTTTTTCAACTCAGCTGAATAGTCCTATGAGGATCAAAGAGACCCTATATTCACTTTGACACACCGAAGTTGCCGGCAGGACTCTTTCCTAAAACTACTAAATTCTCACGGGAAAACAATTTCCTAGATGGTCCTTCATTTGACATGAAGAGCTTTTTATCTAGAGATGCATGTGATTCTTTCACTTAACCAAAAGGCCTATTTAGAGGATACAGCACATATACCCGGATTGAACCACCTAGGTTGGAAGAAATACTTCTTTCAATCTAACTCAATTCTCTCAGAGACACAAGATTTTAGGTGCTGCTGCTCCTAACTTCAATGGTTTTCTTTGGACAGATAGAGCTGTTTCTTCTACTGAGCAGAATAGGCTTATTGCGATCAAAATGATGCTTTCTGCACCTTAAAAATTCGGATCTGTAGGAAATAATCCTTTCCAAAACGACTCAATTTTCCACAGGAAAACTGTGTGCTACATGCTCCTGCTTCTAGCACACATGGTTTTCTTCAAGACATACATGAATTCCGCCCACTCACCTGAATAGGGTTATTTGGACCAAAATCAGCCTTTCCCATCTTGAAATGTATGATTTGCAGGAAGTAATCCTTTCACAAATTAACTAGATGCACACAGGCTAACAATGTGCTAGTTGCGGCAGCTTCTAACATAGATGGTTTTCTTCGCAGAAATTCGTGTGTTTCTTCATTTCACCTGAATGGGCCTTTTTGGAACAAAATGAGCTGTTTTCCACTGTGAAAATTGTGATTTGCTTCAAGTCATTCTTGGAAAAATTAACTCAATTATCGTCAACTCTGCGCATAGGACTAGTGGGAGGAAACAGAGCCTATCTCCACCTTGAAACACCTGAGCTGTGATAAGTATTCTTTCAAAGATTAACTCAATATACACAGGGAAGCAATGTGCTACATGCTACAGCTTATGACTTTGATGGTTCTCTTCAAGAGATATGTGCACTTCTTCAGCACAGCTGAATTGGGCGATTTGAAGCAAGAAGCGCCTATCCCCAGCATGAAGTACCTATATTGCAGTAATATTTCTTTCAAATCTAATGGATTGCTCAGAGAAAAAAAAGTCCTGGGTTTTCCTGCTTCTACCCCAGATGGTGTTCTTTTGAGAGATATCTGGGTTTCTTCACATCAATTCAATAAGCCTATTTGGAGAAACCGAGCTTTTTTGCCACTGGAAAATCTTGAATTTCATTGAGAAATTCTTTCAAGAACTAACTGAATTGTACAGGAAAACAATGTCCTACAAATTCCTGCTTCTTCCACAGATGGTTTTCTTTTGAAAGATCTAGTAGTTCTTCTTCTTAGATGAATAGCCCCATGTTAAAAAAGGGGATCTTTCCTCCACCTTGAAAATTCTGCTTTGCAGGAAGTATTCCTTTCAAAAAGAAAGTCTTTTCACAGGCAAACAATGAGCTGTTTGTTGCTGGTTAGAATGTAGATGCTTTCTTTGGACAATTATGTGTGTTTCCCCAACTCAGCTAAATTGGCCTTCTTGAAACCAACAATGCATATGTCCAGCATCAACCAGCTATGTTTAGGGAAGTATTCCCTTGAAATCTAACTCAATTCTCACAGAGAATCTATGTGCTAGTTTCTGCTGCTTCTCACTTAGAGGCTTTTCTTTGGACAGATACATGGGTTTCTTTTCATTAGGTTAATAGGGCGCTACAGAACAAAATGAGCATTTCTCCACCATGAAAATTGTGATTTGCATGAAGTAGTTCTTTCAAAAATTAACTCTATTCGCACAGGAGAAAAATGTGCTAGATGCTCCAGTTTCTAGTATCGATGGTTTTCTTTTGAGAGATACATGGTTTTTTTTCACCTCTGCAAAATTGGCTCAATTGGAGCAAACAGTGCCAGTGTCCAGGTTCATCCATGTAAGTTGGAGGAAGTAGTCGCTTCTGATGTAACTCAATTCTCAAGAGAAACTATATGCTAGATGCTGCTTCCTCCAAGTTGGATCGTTTTTTTGGTGAGGTACATGTGTTTCTTCTACTCAGGAGAACAGGCCTATATGGAAGAAAAGGACACTTTCTCCACGTTGAAATCTATGAAATGAGGGAGTATTCCGTTCAAAAACTACCTCAATTCTCACAGGAAAATAAGGTGCTAACTGCTGCAGGTTGTAACCTAGATGGTTTTCTTTCAAGCAATCCATGTGTTTTTTCAATTCAGCTGAATTGTTCTATTTGGAATTAGCACCGCCTATCTAAAGCTTGAAACACCTAAATTGGAGTAAGTATTTCTTTCAAAGTCTAACTCAATTCTCACAGAAAAACAATGTGATACATGCTGCTGCTTCTTTCTAAGATGGGTTTATTTAGAGAGGTACACGAATTACTTCTCCTTGACGGAGCAGACGAATATGGACAAAAGAGCCTTTCTCCACCTTGAGAATTCCGATTTGGAGGAAGTATTCCTTTCAAAAACGAATTCAATTTGCCCAGGGAAACAATGTGCTAGATGCTCCTCCTTAGGGAACACATGGTTTTCTTAGAGAGATACTTGAGTTTCACCTGCTGAACTGAATAGACCTATTTCGAGCAAAATCATCCTTTCTGACCTTAAAATGTACGTGTTGCAGGAAGTTTTTCTTTCCAAAACTAACTCAAACTCACAGAAACATAATTTGTTAGATGCTGCAGCTTCCAACATAAATAGTTTTCTTTGGTGTGAGCCACATGTTTTCTCAACTCACCTCACTTGGACTTATTGGAGGAAACACAGGCTTTTCTGACCTTGAAACACCTAAGATGCAGAAAGAACTCCTTTCAGAAACTAACTCAATTCTCAGTACGAAACAATGTCCTAGATGCTACAGTTTCTATCGTAGATCATTTTTGTTCCAGAGGTACATGTGTTTCTTCAATTCAGCTGAGTAGGACTCTATGGACAAAATGACCCTTTTCCACCTTGAAATCTAGGATTTGCAGCCAGGATTCCTTTAAGAACTACCTCAATTCTCAGGAAAACAATGTGCCAGATTCAGCAGGATCTAACATTGATGGTTTTGTTTGGACTGATCCACGTGTTTTTACAACTCAGCTCAGTAGGCCTATTGGGATTAAACAGAGCGTTTGTCCACTAAGAGATACATGTGATTCTTTTAATAGGATTAATAGACCTAAATGACCCAAGCATTGTATGCACATATGAAAAAGAACTAAAATTACAGATTAATAGGCCAAACTGGACCATGATGAGGATTTCTTCACCATGAAAATGGTGATTTGCCAGAAGATATTCTTTCAAAAATTTACTGAATTTTCACAGGAACAAAAAGGTGATTGATACTCCTGCTTCTAACCGAGATGGTGCTCATTTGAGAGATACATGTGTT